>NC_044385.1:59053810-60253810 GCF_006542625.1 Nomascus leucogenys
TCTTCATTTATAAAGCTGAAGCTATCAGAAAAATGTGTGCCTTTAATAGGAAAGCTGGTAGAAATGTCCACAGCTGCTCGCTTCTCTTTGTCTGCTTCCAAAATAGGAAATCCACGATTTAATATGACCCCAGCCCGAGAAGGATTGGTCATCCACTGGGTTAGGAAGTTCTGCCCACTGTTTAACTCTGAAGAGGTTGGCATCAGGAACATCTTAGTCCAATGACACTATTATATTTAAACAATGCAAAGGCTAGAAGAGCTACTGATTTCCAACACCTGTAGACAAAAATAGTCAACAAAATGTATTAGGTAAAGCCATTAGATGTCCTACCCAAAATGAGCCCAAACCTCAACCTGGCATAAAAATGTCCTCAATATTTCATATACAAAAGACCTTAACTAGCAAAGCAATTGGGCATTGAGCTACTTTTTTTAAGTCTTAAAAATAACCAAATTGAGTAGATCAAAAACCTAAGATCCTTTTTGCCCTAACCATTCAATTACTAATGATTTTATACAAGTGCTATATTAGATGAACCAAACAATGGAAGATAAAATACCTTTTAAGTTATTCACTTAAGAAAAAAAAAAAAGTCTAGAAAAGGAGTATAGTCTAGTATAGTCTATCAGATATTACCCACACTAAGCACTTTCTTGCTTCTGGCCCTAGTTCAACATTGCTTATTTGCCCAATTGGTGAACCTGTTTTCTCCCTAGTTCTAGAACAAAAGTCACCACCAGCACTCGTGGCTTTACCTGGCACTGTTTCACCTGTCCCTTCCTCTCTCGTCTCCCTACTAACACCTCACCCACCAGATAGCCCCTCATCTGTATTCCTAGAGGTAAAATAGTGACGTCACTCTTCTAGCACTTATCTCATTATTAGTGGCATTTTGCTTTCATGTTCATTACTAATCCGTGAAGTTCCTTGAAGATATCTACATATTCACTACTGCCAAGCACCATGTCTGGCAGGCAGGAGAAATGTAATTCTTATGGCATAAGCCAATGAAAATTACACTGGCTCATGCCACAACTCTGTGTGAGTTATCAGACTTTAAAATTAACCAAATTCCTACTGTAACTTTGCACTGTGTGATAGATATATTTAAACAGGACATAACAGAGAAGATAAGCCTTGCCTCTGTGTGTGTCTGATTTTACTCAACTAACATTTATTGGGTTCTTACTCTGTGCCAGATATTGTTTTCGCCCCTGGGTACACAGCAGTTCATAAATCAAAGTCTAGTGGGGAAGACACACACACACGCACACACACATTATACAATATGTTAAATAGCAGTAAGTGCAAAGGGGAAAAATAAAAGCCATGTGGGAAAAGAAGGTTGTAACTTTAGACAGGGTGGACAGCATCCTCATTTAGAAGGTAAAATTAAGGACCAAGGGAAGGAGAAGGTGCAAGTTGTGTAGCTATCAGGGGCAGGGTAAGACCCAGCCACCCAGCCTTCCTAACCTTCATCTGCAAGACACTCCCACTGACACCCCATTCCTTCAGAAACCCCCAGTTCTCAAACCCCATCACCATTACCTACCTATTTAAACCTATTATATCACTCAGCACAGGAAGCCCTGAGATCCAGAGCCAGGCTTCACTTCTTACACAGTAATGCCCACACCTTATTCTGCTCCATCTCCCAAACATCCGAGCCCCAAAACACTCACAGTCCATCATCAGCAAAATCCCCATTATCCTCAACCTCTTCTCTGAGCACTCCCTCACCTTCCTGAGAACATCTGTTTGCATGGAGCCCATACTCCAGTATCACTGAGCCTGGAGACAAAACATATATTCTTATTCTTTTTCTCCTTCCAGACTATACTCCTTTTCTAGACCATAAAAAGCAATTTTACTTGGGAGTTCTGAGGTGGCAGGATTGCTTGAGCCCAGGAGGTCGAGGCTGCTGTAAGCCATGATTGTGTCACTGCACTCCAGCCTGGGCAATACAGCAAAACCCTGTCTCAAAAAATAAATAAGTCGGGTGTGGTGACTCACGCCTGTAATTCCAGCATTCTGGGAGGCCAAGGCAGCCAGATCACTTGAAGTTAGGAGTTCGAGACCAGCCTGGCCAACATGGTGAAACCCCGTTTCTAATAAAAATACAAAAAAATTAGCCGGGCGTCAGGGTGCACACCTGTAATCCCAGCTACTCAGGAGGCTGAGGCAGGAGAATCGTTTGAACCTGGGAGACAAAGGCTGCAGTGAGCCAAGATCACACCACTGCACTCCAGCCTAGGCAACTGAGTGAGACTCTATCTCAAAAAATAATAAATAAATAAATTACTAATAAATTAATAAAAAGCAATTCTGACTCTCATATGACCAAACTATACAATCTACTGCCCCTCCTTTATTGTCTACCAACCTCCAGAGATCAATGGCATCTTCCCCCTCATTTCTTAAAATTTCCTGGCCGAGCACCTGGAAGAACAGATTTGCCATTCATTGAAATGGGGAAGATGGAGGATTGAAACAGGTTTTGGGGAATCAGAGACCAAGAGTTGAATTTAGGACATTTTAAGATGCCTATGAAATATGCACGTAGAGACACTGGGTCAGCAGCTGGATGCACCAGAATGGAACTCACCAAAGAGGCCAAGGCTGTGAAGCATAAATTTGGACATCCTCAGCATAAAGATGGTATTTAAAGCCTTGACACTGGATGAGATCAATGAGGGATTGAGGGCAGTCAAAAAGAGAGGAGGTGGCCGAGCACAGTGGCTCATGCCTGTAATCCCAGCACTTTGGGAGGCCGAGGCGGGTGGATTACCTAAGGTCAGGAGTTCGAGACCAGTCTGGCCAACATGGCAAAACCCCATCTCTACTAAAAATACAAAAAATTAGCTAGGTGTGGTGGTGGGAGCCTGTAATCCCAGCTACTCAGGAGAATTGCTTGAACCCAGGAGGCGGAGGTTGCAGTGAGCCGAGATTGCGCTATTGCACTCCAGCCTGGGCAACAAGTGCAAGACTCCATCTCAAAAAAAAAAAAAAAAAAACAGATAGAGGCAAAAAGTGTAGTGTTCTTGAGGCTAAGTGATGAAAGTGTTTCAAGGAGGAAAGAGCTATGTTAAATGCTGTGAACAGATGAAGGGTAAGGAGAACTGAGAACTGACCTCTGAATTTGGCAAAGTAAAGGTCATGAGAACTTCGATGAGAGTAGTTGAAGGCAGGGACAGCAAAAGCTTGAGTGGAGAGGATGCATGACAGAATAAGAAATTGAAGACAGTAGGCACAGCTAACACCAGGAGTTCTGTTATAAAGGAAAGGAATTACATAGAAAAGTAAGGTGAAGAGGAGTATTTTTTACAATAGGAGAAATAAAAGCATGTGTAGGCTGATGAGGATGGAGAAAGGGGAGAATTGCCACAGTCATGTTCTTGAGGAGATGGGAAGAGTCTAGTACTGAAGTGGAATAACATCTCACACTACTTTCCAGACACAATTCTAGACTTTAACAATATAATACAGCAAAATATATACATAATCAAAGGAAAAGGAAAAAGGGCAATGTGGAGGCAAACATGTATGTCATTTCACACTTGGTGTCTAAAAAACATAAACATATAAAAAACATAAACAGAAAAAGAAATACAGATGCCAAAACATTAAAAGCATTCTCACTCCACTGAAGAGATGGAAATGAAAACAGTAACATTACCATTTTTTCCCCACCCTGGGTTGTCAAAGACTAAAAACTGGTAATACCCAGTATGAAAAACAGAAACTCTTTTTTGCTTTTGTTTGTTTTTCACCATTCAACTTGAAGAAACTCTTTCATGAAGTATTTACTGAGCAAATAAACTGGTACAACATTTTGAAGGACAATATGACAACATCCAGCCAACTGTAAATGCAGAGGAACTTTGACTCAGCAATTTCACATCTAGGCATTTTGTCCCACAGTTGTACTGGCATAAACTCACATTTGCAATAAACTGAAAGTAAATGTCCATTAACAGGAGATCAGCTAATCATGGTAATCATATTATGCAACTGTTAAAAAGAACAAGTAAGCTCTTTACTGATATGGAAGTAGTGAATATATCCAAGATATGTTGCTAGTTACAAAGACAAAGTGCACAACAGTGTGTATTATAAGAAATAAAGACAAAAAAATGCATTTACGGCCGGGCGTGGTAGCTCATGCCTGTAATCCCAGCACTTTGGGAGACCAAGACGGGCGGATCACGAGGTCAGGAGATCGAGACCACCCTGGCTAACACAGTGAAACCCTGTCTCTACTAAAAATACAAAAAATTAGCCGGGCGTGGTGGCGGGCGCCTGTAGTCCCAGCTACTCGGGAGGCTGAGGCAGAAGAATGGCGTGAACCCGGGAGGCAGCAGATCTTGCAGTGAGCCGAGATCGCGCCACTACACTCCAGCCTGGGGGACAGAGCCAGACTCTGTCTCAAAAATAAATAAATAAATTACAATTACATGGATCTATGCATTTAGTACGGCAACCATTAGTCACGTGGCTACTGAGCACTTGAAATGTGGCTAACGTGACTGAAGAACTGAATTTTCCACTTTAATTGAAGTTAATTAAATTTTAAAAGTGAGTAAGTACAAAATATTTTTCTCTTAAACACTTTATTCTCTTGGTAGGACGGCATTTCACTTTAACCACTGCATGGCATAAGATGCTGCTGTACTGAAGCCCATGTCAGTGTGCATCACCTCCCAGATTGCAAAGAAACATGTCTGCAATCTCATCAGTGTCAATGGACTGATTCTGTTTGAATAATTTTTTTTCAACACATGGACATAACACTGTTATGCATCTATTTGAATAGTTTATGAAAACAGTACAAGTTACAGTGATCTACTTAAATTGTAATTGGTAATTATCTTGGTCCATTTTCTGCTGCTATAAAGAATACCAGAGAAGAGACTAGGTAATTTATAAAGAAATTTATTTCTCACAGTTCTGGAGCTGGGAAAAACAAAAGCATGGCATTGGCAACTGGCAAGGGTTGCCCCATGGGGGAAGAGTACAAAGGCAAAACAGCCTGTGAGAGAGAGGCTCTCTTTTGTAACAAAGCCACCCCTGAAATCAGTAACCCACTTCTGAGATAACAGCATTAATCCATTCTTTAGGGTGGAACCCTCATGACCTAATCACCTCTTAAATTTCTCACCTCTCAACACTGTTGCATTGGGAATTAAGTTTCCAACAGGAGTTTTGGAGCGGATATTCAGGCCATAGCAGTAATTAAGTTGAAATGTTTAATATTTTAATTATGGCATATTTTTCTAGTTTGAAAAATATGTATGAACAATTTTTAAAATTTAAAACAAAGCTACACTATGGAAGACTCAAGTGGAGATGCAGAAGCTAGTACTATGACCAGAACAGTGAAGGAAAAAAGACTGGAAGGAGGCACCTCACAAGTTTCACATCAAATGGCAACCACAATTTGCTGTGGCAAAGCGAACAGAAAAAGTTTAAAAAAATTTTAAGATAACTAATATTGAGACATTATCAGCAAAAATACAGCAATTTTTTATAAGTTTATTCTCAATAATAAAAAAACAAATTGATATGCAGTTGACCCTTGAACAACACAGTAAGGGTTGGGGGACCAACTCCCCATGCAACCGAAAATCTAAGTATAACTTTGACTTCTCCAAAACTTAACCGCTAATAGCCCACTGTTGACTGGAGGCCTCATCGATAACAGTTAACACATATTTTGTATGTTATGTGTATTATATACAGTATTTTTACAATAGTGTAACCTAGAGAAAAAAAGTTAAGAAAATAATAAAAAATACATATTTACTATTGGTTAAGTGGAAATGAATCATCATAAAGGTCTTCAGACTTCATACTTGGTGTCTAAAAAACATAAACATATAAAAGATATGCAGGGAGACCTTTATGATGATCCACTTTCACTTAATGGATAGTAAAGGTCTTTGTGTCACTAGTCCTCACATTGGACTAGGCTTAGGAAGATAAAGGGTTGGTTTTGCTGTCTCAAGGGTGACAGAAGCGGAAGAAAATCCAAGCATAAGCGAAACCACAAAGTTGAAACTCATGTTGTTCGAGAGTCAACTGTAATTAGTCACCTGTGTCAGAACTAAATATCCAACAAAAAAAAAGTTTTATGATTTTGAACAGAATCTGAGCTTTTAACTTTGGCCAGTTATAAAAAAGCCTGGAAGGAAGGAGGATGAGGGGAGAGAAAGAGATAGAAATGAAAAGAAAAAAGAAAATTATTTTCAGATGAAAAGGAGGTAAATAGGTTATCTGAGTTTAGGAAATTTTGTTAGAACATTGTGAGATTTAAAAAGACATTTTAATTAAAAGGTTAAAGATATTTTCTAAAAAGTGAAAAATTTTCAATGAAGTGACCAAACAATTGTCCACAGACCCTTCTATTACCATCCAGGTTCAAAGCTGTAAAAAATTACAAGCACTTGTCTTTAGCTTTGTCTGAGTAATGCAATGAGAGACTGACCAATCACCAATTTAGGTGTGTTTTATCTCACAGATTATCTAAATTTACAAAGAGATGATATCAATTCAAAGCCTTAAAACTGAACCTGTGGCATGGATATTTTTTAATCTTTTTTTTTTTTTTTTTTCCTTGAGACAGGGTCTCACTGTCACCCAGGCTGGAGTGCAGTGGCATGATCAGGGCTCAGTGGAGCCTCTACCACCCAGGCCCCAGTGATCCTCCCACCTCAAGCCTCTGGAGTAGCCGGGACCACAGGCATACACCACCACACCCAGCTAATCTTTTAAGTTTTTGTAAAGAGTGGTCCCCCTATGTTGCCCATGCTGGTCTCACAATCCTGGGCTCAAGCCATTCTCCCACCTTGGCTTCCCAAAGTGCTGGGATTACAGGCGTGAGCCCTGCACCCAGTATTTTATGTCTGACAGAAGAATTTTAGCTAGATATGAAAACATTACTTTTTTTCTTTTTTTTTTCTGAGACAGGGTCTCACAATGTCGCCCAGGCTGAAGTGCACTGGCACAATCATGGCTCACTGCAGCTTCAACCTCCAGTGCTTAGGTGATCCTCCCATCTCAGCCTCCAGAATAGCTGGGCCTACAGGTGTGTGTCACCATGCCCAGCTTATTTTTTATTTTTTAATTTTTTTGTAGAAACGGGGTGTCCCTATGTTGCCCAGGTTGATCTTGAACTCATAGGCTCAAGATATCCTCCTGCTGGTATTACAGGTGTGAGTCACTGTGCCCAGCCTAAAAATCAGTTTCTATCACGACAGATGGTGTCATTCTATAAAGCAAAAAATCTGAATTTAATGGGATTTTACAAAGAGAGACTGCTGTTTCCCTAGCTGATTCATTCTCCTGTATAATACACATTGAAAATTCTTGTGTTTGGTTTTCTGAAGCATAATCCACGAATAGTATCATGAATATAGCTGTTACAATTGTTCAGTATGTACAAATGCTATCAACTGCCAGTTTATAGAACTGTTAAAAGACATAGAAGACAGTGAACGTAATGATACTGTGTTTTTGCCATCGCTCCCTGGTTGAGTTGTAGAAGAGTTGTATAAAGGCTTACTGTACCATTAATTGCAACTGAAGATTTTCTTGGAACAAGATGATTGCCTGCCAACCATTTAATAACCAAAAACAAAAATGCCAATGTGATGTACATTTTCTCACTGTATCACACTTTGAGAACCACAGCTACTCAGGCATTTAAAATAACAAAAACAAAAATTGCTGCCACAGGCAGTAACAAAAATAAAGAATGATGTGTGAACATCAGACAAATATATGTTTCCTTTTTTTTTTTTTTGAGATGGAGTCTCACTCTGTTGCCCAGGCTAGAGTGCAGTGGTGTGATCTTGGCTCACTGCAACCTCAGCCTCCCGGGTTCAAGCGATTCACCCACCTCAGCCTCCAGAGTAGCTGGGACTACAAGCATGCACCACCATACCCGGCTATTTTTTTTGTATTTTTAGTAGAGACGGGGTTTCACTATGTTAGTCAGGTTGTTCTCAAACTCCTGACCTCAAGTGATCCACCTGGCTCGGCCTCCCAAAATGCTGGGATTACAGGCATGAGCCACCGCACCTGGCCCATGTTTCCATGTATATGAAGCTGAAGAACAGGCAATATAAATCCATAGTTACAAAAGGCATATTGGTTGTTATCCAGGAAAATGGGGGTTGTCCTGACTGTGAAAGTTGATCATACGAATTGGGTCATTCTTGTCATATCCAACTAAACAATCAAGAAGTCAAGAGGGAAAGGCACTCAGGACACACAACTTTGCTCCAAGAATGGAATTCTCTATAAGTCAGTATGCTGAAACTGCCGGTTGTAACCCGAGACGAGTTTGATCTATAGATGTGAGGTAACTTGCTGCAATTGTAGGACTAATTTTGCCCTCCACCATGGCCCACTAGGTAGGACCTGCTGCCTCCCCAGAATCTTAGGAGAACCAATGAACTTTCTCAAAGAGCAACACATATAACAATTCTCTTTTTTATAAAACCTCCAGCTTTCTCTTTGTTATTTGGACATACTGAAGACCACCTGGTCTGTACGCCTGGAATTGCCATTCTTCCCAAATAAAACGTTAAACTTAAGAGATTCATCTCCAAATTTTTGACTTCAACAACTGGGAAGGTTAATACAGGGGGTGGATACATTTAGGCTGTACACTTAAGATTAGCGCACTTTACTGGATATCTGTTATTCCTGAATAATTTGTAAAAACTTTTTCTAAGCAAATTGTTTTTCAGTAGGAAACCAACCTAAAAAAAGTAATGACTTTTTTTTTTCAAAATCAACCACGTAACTTTGCTTAATTTCAATGACCTTAGCAGAAAATCTTTCGAAATCCAAATTCAGAAGGGAGACAAACTACAAGGTCATTTCATAATATGGAAAACTAGAAAAATTCCCTACTAGACTGACAAGTGCAAGTAGTCTTGGGATGCAGCAGCCAGACATCTGCATCTCCCCCTCCAACTCCCCACCAAACACACCTTCTATACCTTCAATTTCATGACCGCGATTCTAAAAATATATTTAATGTCAGCATGAAGTATAAAAACAGCTTCACCAGAACCTGCTACTTATTACTGATACTGAGGTCTTGGTAAAGGGAGCATTGATAATATATATGCCGAGATAGGATTAGCATGTGGACTCAGACTTTACAGATATCAAAATCTGAAGGACACGGGTGCACGTGTATGTCAAACTCATCAAATGGAATGCATTTAAACATGTGCCATTTTTATTGTATGGCAATCATACCTCAATAAAACTTTTAAAAAATGTAACAAATTGACAACCTTGAAATCTCCAGAGAGTGCTATGTAAACATTCTTTAAAGCAGTATGAAAAAAAGATAAATTATCTGCACGGTGAGGGAGGAAAGTGGATACAAACAGCAAATTCAAAGGCACTCTTAGACCGTGAAAAGTAACTAGTTGGTTTGGGAAGTGATTTAGCAGTCCCCTAAAATACAACACGTCCTTGAAAGCCATGAATCCACACGAAGCTTCAAGAGAGAAGCCCTTGACAAAGCTGGGCAAGACGGGCCCTTAGGACAGCCAGCAACGCTACTTCACCACCCTGCTCCAGCGGACTGCGGCTGCTGCGCTGCCCACAGGAACTCAAGTCCCGCCACAGCCAGGACAGCCAAACACCCCAGAGAGGCCGGCTTCCTCAGCTCTGCGAAGAACAAAGCAGCGCGAATGAACGAAGCCACTGAACTGCCGTGGGCCGCAGGGCGCCCCAGCGCCCCGCTCCCTCCGCGCCCCGCCGAGCCAACCCCGAGGTCCGAGCGGAGCCCTGCCTGCCCACCGCCGTCCATCTCCGGCGCGGGGCGGCTGACAAAGAGCTCCTCCGCTCCTTTCGCCCACAAATTACCGCTCCGTGAAGCCCGGGCCGCTCAGCAGCACGAACCGACGCCTGAATCTCCGCAGCGTTTACAAATGAGCCGCCACAATCACCGCCTGCGTCGGAGCCCCGCCCCCGTCCCGAGGCCCTGTGGGAAGTGAGGATCTCACCCGCGCCTCTGCGCTAAAGCGCAGGCACCGCTGAGCCCAGGGAAACTACAACTCCCAGTGATGCCACAGCGACGGGCTTTGCCCGGCGAGGGATGGACTGCGCGCCGCCTTCCGACCAGCAGCGGGCCAGTGGTCGACATAGGCGGGCGGCGTGGCGGGACGGAAAACCGTTTCCGGGAGAGACCTTCCGTGGTGGACGTCGCCCCAGGCTCCGACACTTAGAAAACTAAAGGGAGCAATGGATCTCCGTGTTCCCAGCAAAGCAGGGAGCACAGGGACTCAAAGCTAACCTAGAGCCCGACCGACGCTTTAGGAGGTGTTTCGGTTTTTATTTTTTTTTTCTATTTGCGTACGGTCTATTTTGTCGTTTTTTTGGTTTGGTTTGGTTTTTTTCTTTGTTTTCCGCTTTGGCTGAGTGTGACTTAGTAAAGGAGAAAAAGGGCAGTCCGCTACACCATTTCATAAGACGAAAATAACCCTATGAGAATTCACTACAAAAATAGGCATCTTTCATCTCTCCTCAAATGGCTAATCGGTGGTTTGGCAGTGTGTCCATTAGATTCTGAAACTAGTTTGAATACTGACAGGGCAGAATTCAAGAAATGTTTTTTTGTTTTGTTTTGTTTTAACTGCCACGGCCGTTTCATCTAGGAAGTTACAGCACCGTGAGTTACCACGGTTCTACATACCTGGCTTCCTTGTCTGATTAAACAGCAGGCCAAGTAAAATGTTTAAAGAAATCAAATGAAGTGCCATTTATAACCGTTATAACTGAAACAAACGACCGCTAAAGACAAAAATATTTCACAGAAATTTGGCTCTCCAAAATTTGTTTTGCTTCTACTTCAAAAAGAGTCTACTTCTCTAAATCAAGATTTCAGTTTTGCTTCTTTTTTCAATTTTTCTTTTTTTCTTTTTTTGAGACGGAGTCTTGCTCTGTCACCCAGGCTGGAGTACAGTGGCGCGATCTCAGCTCACTGCAAGCTCTGCCTCCCGGGTTCACGCCATTCTCCTGCCTCAGCCTCCCGAGTAGCTGGGATTACAGGCGCCCACCACCACACCTGGCAAATTTTTTTTTTGTATTTTTAGTAGAGAAGGGGTTTCACCGTGTTAGCCAGGATGGTCTTGATCTCCTGACCTCGTGGTCCTCCCACCTCAGCCTCCCAAAGTGCTGGAATTACAGGCCTGAGCCACTGCGCCCAGCCCAATTTTTCTTTGTAATTTTCATTGTGGATGAGGAAGCTAAAGCCCGAGACTTCTGAGATCACACAACTACTTAAGATGCCAGACAAGGACCCAAACAATCTTCCTTTTCATTTATGATAGCCCTTTGGCTTGAAAGCATGACCAAAAGTCTCATCATTCTTCCTAAAATGTGTATCTTTGAGGATAGTCACAATATCCTCTATTTTTTGTGGCTATATTTTATTCGTATGTTTTTATTTTAATATAGTATGTAGTGCCACATTGTTAGTTGATTGAATAAATAAATGAATCTTTTGCCACACTCAAGTCTTAACTGGCTGTTAAATTAAGGTTATAATGTGTAAGTTTTCACCTGTAGCCCATGTAATTCTCAAAACTGCCCACTAAGCTTCAAGGGTTCAAATCCATTACAAGGTGGAAAGGCTGGTGGGGAGAACTTCCATCTTCTACTCTGCCAGACAATAAAAGGTTCTACCTTATCAGTGGTTCCTATCCTTGTTGCATCTTCAGATGGTGCTGTAGAGAAAAATTAGACTAACTGTTGCGGCACAGGGGTTTTAATGCCAGATTACCCGTTCTGATACAATTCTTTATGCCATCATAGGAGTCAAGAGGGCACTCTTATGTCATGGTTAAGAGTCCAGGATTTGGAATCAGGCAGACCTGGGATCAAATCCTAGCTTGATAACTTACAAACAGCTTTGTAGTCTTCAGCACGCAACTTTTCTGAAACCAGTCTTCTCATCTGCAAAACAGGGGTGGATAATAATGAGACCTTCATAGGACTGTCAAGAAGATTACATTAAAAGAAAGACTATGTATGAAAACGTAGCATAAAACCTCCACATAGTAAAAAGTCAATGAACAGGAGGTGTTTTCATCTTTATCATGAATTTAACTGTTGGTGAACTCTGTCTACCAAAACCTAGCTCTGTGGGTCATGTCAAGTGTTGTACCAGATACAGAATAATACTTATTGTATTCCCAAATTATTTGGAAATAATTCTTTTTCATTAATTATTTATTTTTGTGGAGACAGGGGTCTCACTGTTGCCCAGGCTGGTCTCTAACTCCTAGGCTCAAGCAGTCCTCCCACCTTGGCCTCTAAAAGTGCTGGAATTACAGGCATGAGCCACTGTGCTTGGCTGGTAATAATTCTTTTAATCAAAGTTGATCTGAGTGACAAAGAATTGACAGCTTTTCATTGCTGGTCTGATGGTAGCAAGTGTCCACTCTATCAAGAGAGGACATGTCAGGTGCAGTGGCTCACACCTGTAATCCCAGCACTTTGGGAGACTGAAGCGGATCATTTGAGCCCAGACGTTTGAACGTTAGCCAGGTATGATGGTGTGCACCTGTAACCCTACCTACTTGGGACGCTGAGGCAGGAGGATCACTTCAGCCCAGGAGTTGAAGGTTATGATCACACCACTAGACTACAGCCTGGGCAACAGAGTGAAACCCCCAACTCTTAAAAAGAAAAAAAGTGGGGGAGGACATCAGGGCTAGCCTGGCCAAGGAATGATTCCTGTAGAAGATCGGTCAGAGTGGTGGGAGAAACTATAGGGAAAGGAGCACACCATCTGAAAAGTCGGAAGCCTCTGCATAGCCTCCAGGGAGAATAAGCTGAAGGCAGCTGTTTTCTGACCCTGAGGCAGAGGGCAAGGAGTAGGTACCAGGAAGCATAGGGGAATTTATCATAAACAGGCTTGTTTACTTACATTGACCAAGAGCTGACCTTTGATCATCCACATGTGTGACCCGCTCCCTGAGGGAACAATAATGTTAATTACCCACAGATTGTTTTTGCTCCAGGCTTTCAGCATTATGTCTATACTGAATAAAAGCAAGCAGCTCCGGCTGTTTGCCTGCTCGCACTTTGGCCACTAGTGCCGAGCAGTCCCCTAGCTGCTCTTACACTATATACCTGCGTGTGAGTACTCGTTTCATCCATCGTTCAGCCAGGGTCTGTGGGACAGACCCAGCAGCTGGTGCCCTGTGTGAGGAATGCTGCAACAGATCACGATGGAACTCCCAAAAACGAGGTGAAGAGACTGTGCGGGAAATAAGTAATTGGTGCCCGCTCGGGATTTCCAAGTTTGAGGGAATTTTCAACCTAGGGTTTCATCATGGGACAACAGTTATCAGCTCAACAGCAACACTATATGTAAGTATTGAAACAGCTGCTTAAAGCTAGCAGAGCCTCGGTCTCGCAGGCTCAATTAAGGGGCCTAATGCAAACTGTTGTTTTCAATAAGCCATGGTTCCCAGAAGAAGGCACGTTAGACCAAGAGCTCTGGGAGCAAGTGGGGGGGATATCTTAAATGACATCATGCGCAAGGGCAACGGGTCCTAGTAACATCTTTAACGTTATGGGCTTTAATCAGGGCTGCTTTGGCCCTGCTCTACACAGAAGAGCCTAAAAAGGAAAGGGAAGAGGAACCATCCACCTACCTGACCGCCGCCTCCTCCTTCAGCCTCCCTGTTACTAGGTTAAGGTGCCACAGAGGAGACAGAGTTTCCCTGAGCGCCCTCCTCCAATAAATTGGAAAAAAAGACAAGGGATACACTACAGTTATGGGACCCTGTCTTAGGCAAGTGGCATTAGAAGGGGAGCTCTTGGCCTGCCCTGTGATGCAAGATCAACATGGCAATCAGGTATATGAGCCCATCACTTTCAACACCTATAAAGAGATAAGAAAAAGCCCTTCCTTCCTTCCTTCCTTCACTTTCAACACCTATAAAGAGATAAGAAAAAGCCCTTCCTTCCTTCCTTCCTTCCTTCCTTCCTTCCCTCCCTCCTTCCTCCCTCCCTCCCTCCCTCCCTCCCTTCCTTCCTTCCTTCCCTCCCTCCCTTCCTTCCTTCCTTCTTCTTTCTTTTCTTCCCTCTGTTGCCCAGGCTGGAGTACACTCGGCTCACTGCAGGCTCCCGTGATTCTCCTCCCCTGGCCTGCGGGCCGCCGGCCACTGCCAGCACGCGCCACCACCCCTCCCTACTTTTTCTCCTTTGAATGTAGGCGTGGTTTCGCCATGTTGGCCAGGCTGGTCTCCAGCTCCTGACCTCGAATGGTCTGCCCGCCTCGGCCTCCCGAGGTGCTGGGACTGCAGACGGAGGCTCGCTCACTCAGTGCTCGGTGTTGCCTGGGCTAGAGTGCGGTGGCGTGGTCTTGGCTCACTGCAGCCTCCACCTTCCAGCTGCCTGCCTTGCCCTCCCAGGGTGCTGGGATTGCAGCCTCTGCCCGGCCGCCGCCCCAACTGGGAGGTGGGGAGCGTCTCTGCCTGGCCGCCCATCATCTGGGTTATGAGGAGCTCCTCTGCCCGGCTGCCCCGTCTGGGAGGTGAGGAGCGACTCTGCCCAGCCGCCACCCCGTCTAGGAAGTGAGGAACGTCTCTGCCTGGCCGCCCATCGTCTGGGATGTGAGGAGCGACTCTGCCCGGCCGCCACCCCATCTGGGAAGTGAGGAGCGCCTCTGCGTGGCCGCTCCATCTGGGAAGTGAGGAGCGCCTCTGCCCGGCCGCCCCTTCTGGGATGTGAGGAGCGCCTCTGCCCGGCCACCCATTGTCTGGGATGTGAGGAGCGCCTCTGCCCGGCCACCCATTGTCTGGGATGTGAGGAGCCCCTCTGCCTGGCCGCCACCCCATCTAGGAAGTGAGGAGCATCTCTGCCCGGCCGCTCCGTCTGGGAAGAAGTGAGGAGCGCCTCTGCCCGGCCGCCCCATCTGGGAAGTGAGGAGCGCCTCTGCCCAGCCATCCATCGTCTGGGAAGTGAGGAGCCCCTCTGCCCGGCTGCCCCGTCTGGGAAGAACTGAGGAGTGCCTCTGCGCGGCCGCCGCCCCTTCTGGGAAGTGAGGAGCGCCTCTGCCCGGCCGCCCCGTCTGGGAAGTGAGGAGCGCCTCTGCGCGGCCGCCCCGTCTGGGAAGTGAGGAGCGCCTCTGGCGGCCGCCCCGTCTGGGAAGTGAGGAGCGCCTCTGCCCGGCCATCCATTGTCTGGGATGTGAGGAGCGCCTCTGCGCCACCATCCATCGTCTGGGAAGTGAGGAGCGCCTCTGCCCGGCCGCCCCTCGTCTGGGATATGAGGAGCGCCTCTGCCTGGCCGTCTCGTCTGGGATGTGGGGAGCACCTCTGCCTGGCCGCCTTGTCTGGGAGGTCTACCACAGAGGCCAGAAGCAATGTGGGGGCTGGACGTGGTGGCTCACGCCTGTAGTCCCAGTACTCTGGGAGGCCGAGGCGGGTTGATCACTGGAGGCTAGGAGTTCGAGACCAGCCTGGCCAACATGGCGAAACATGAAAAATACAACTGACAAACCAACCAGCCAACCAAGCGACAACAAAACAGGTCTACCCTGGAGTTGTACTCTAATTTTTTCTATTTTCCTCCCTTTCTGATCCTTTATCCCACTTTCTTTTTCTTCCTCTTCCTTCTCCTTCTTCTTCATCAAATAGAGGATTGAGTTATTATCATTGATCCATACAAAGTCCCTCTCATTTATTTTCTTTAATTCCCACCCCCCATTTCTATTCCCCATCTTCCCATGGGCAACCTTCCTAATATGTTTGATATGCATCTTTTTGTTTGTATGTACTTTTAGAAAATGTTTATTGTTTTGTGTGCAAAAAAAAAATTTAAAAAAAAAAAGATAAGAAAAAGCATTAGAGAAAACAGAGCTGCTAGCCCATCTACAAAAGGATTAATTGAGGTCACAGCAGACAACTTCCTTATGATCCAACGGGACTGGTCAGTGCTAGCTCAAACAACTTTAGAGGCCAGTCAATACCTCCTCTGGAGGGCAGAATATGATGAGTTGTGTGAACAACAAGCCAACCAGAATCAATTGGCTGGGTAAAACATATGGGTCACTCAGAAACAGAAAATTGTCGGCATTGGAGAAGTGCACACAGCCAAGCAGAGTGCACGCCCTCTAAAGTCGCGATTTGGAGGGAAGAAATGCAACTATACAACCTCTAATCATGCCCATCCCTGTTCATCTTTGGGGATGGGACCTATTAGCCCAATGCAGGGGTCACTATGCAGAGCCCTTTCTAATAGTGGCCACTGTTGTAAGTCCTCCCCTACCCCTGACATGGCTGTCTCAAGATCCAATTTGGGTAGAACAGTGACCTTTAAAGGGAGAGAAATTACAACAAACCCATGAATTAACTGAGGAACAATTAAAAGCCGGCCATATAGAACCAGCAAACAGTCCTTGGAATTCACCCATTTTTGTCATTCCCAAAAAATCTGGTAAATGGAGACTTTTGCATGACTTACATGCTATCAATGCTAATTTGCAACCTATGGGGCCCCTTCAACAGGGGCTCCCTTCCCCCACAGTGATTCCTTGAGTTTTAAGTCATTATTGACTTAGAAGACTGCTTTCATACTATTCTCCTTGCAAAACAGGACAGAGAAAAATTTACATTTACAATACCAGCTATCAATAATGAAAGGCCAGCTCCCCGATTTCATTGGAAAGTACTTCCTCAAGGAATGCTGAACAGTCCTACTATGTGTCAGTATCATGTAAATCTGGCTTTGCTCCCCAGTAGAAAAGAATTCTCTAATTGCAAGATAATCCATTATATGGATGACATCTTACTGGCAGCCCCAGTGGAGCCAATACTTTTGAATTTATATGCTTCTGTCAAAAGAATACACAGTTAACAGGCTTAATCATAGCACCTGAAAAGGTACAGCTGTCCTCTCCTTGGAAATATCTTGGATATGTACTAACATCCCAGTCAGTAAGACCTCAGAAGCTTAAATTGAATACTAACAACAGGCTTGTTTACTTACGTTGACCAGGAACTGACCGTTGATCATTCACACACGTGACCCCTTCCCTGAAGGGGGAACAATAATGTTAATTACCTGAAGATTGTGTTTCCTCCAGGCTTTCAGCATTATGTCTGTTGAATAAAAACAGGCAGCTCCAGCTGTTGAAGACTACTCACGCTTCAGCCACTAGTGCCCGGCAGTCCCCTAGCTGCTCTTAAACACTGCATACCTGTGTCTGAGTACTCCTTTCATCTGTTGCTCAGCCAGAGTCTGCAGGACAGACCTAGCAGATCCCCAAGCCCAGGTGATCCGGGCTAGAAAGGGGAACTCCAGCAGGTTGGGGAGATGCATGTGTCTGGCCTCTAGGCAAACCCAAGAAAAACCACACCCTCCTTCACCTGCAGGAAGAGTGAAGGAGGTCTTCACCAAGGCCTGAAATAGATTTCTAGAATTACTTCAGTAAAGAAGTTTCTTATTTTTGAGACGGAGTTTCGCTCTTGTTGCCCAGGCTGGAGTCCAGTGGCGTGATCTTGGCTCACTGCAGCCTCCACCTCCTGAGTTCAAGTGATTCTCCTGCCTCAGCCTCCTGAGTAGCTGGGACTATAGGCACACACCACCATGCCTGGCTAATTTTGTATTTTTAGTAGAGATAGGGTTTCTCCATGTTGGTCAGGCTGGTCTCGAATTCCTGACCTCAGGTGATCCGCCCACCTCGGCCTCCCAAAGTGCTGGGATTACAGGTGTAAGCCACCACACCTGGCCAGTAAAGAAGATTCTAACAACAATATTGGGTGCAAAGAGACTTTTTTTAATCTTGGCATTTTGATATAGTTAAATCTATTGCTGGTGTATTGGACTTACAACAAAAGATCCTGGAAACCTAATGGTTGTGTACAACAAAGGGATTATCACATCCACTACACTCCAGAATGCCTGACCAATGATGTTGAATAGACTGTAAAGGATTTCTAGCTTGAATCTTTGATGTAATAACTGCAGAGCAATACCATAATAGTTTTCACACCTGTATTTTTGCTTTCTTTAAAAATAGTAACAATTACATAGTAGTTTGACGGTTTTTCAAGCATTCTGTAGGTTTTTATTACACATTTTTTTTTAGATGGGGTGACTCTATCACCCAGGCTGGAGGGCAGTGGCATAATCACAACTCACTGTAGCCTCAACCTCCAGGGCTCAAGTGTTCCTCCTGCCTCAGCCTCCTAGGAAGCTGGGACCACATGCATGTGCCACCACATCCAGCTAATTTTTGTTTTTTGTAGAGATGGGGTTTTGCCATGTTGCCCAGGCTCTTCTTGAACTCCTGAGCTCAAGCAATCCACCTGCCTCAGCTTCCCAAAGTGTTGGGACTACAGGAATGAGTTACTGTGCCTGTCGTCTCCATCATTTCTACAGGATAGCTTTGACAGATACAGAATTCATGGTTGCCAGTTTGTTTGTTTTCTTTCAGCACTTTATATCATCCCACTGCCTTCTGGCCTCCATGGTAATAAATTGGCTGTTAATCCTATGGAAGGTCCTTTGTATGTAGTGATAATTTCTCTCAAGCTGCTTTTAAGCTTCTCTGTCTTTGGCTTTCAACAGTTTGATTATTAATATAATGCTATTGTGAACTCTTTGAATTTATCATACTTGAAGTTCATTGAGCTCATTAGAAGTGTTACATTATGTCTTTTATCAAATTGGGACTTTGGGGCCACTTTTTCTTCAGTCACTCTTCCTGCCCTTTTTACCCTCTTATTTATTTCTGGGACTCCCATTATGCATATGCTGGTACACTTGATGGTGTCCACAAATCTTTTGGACTTTGTTCTTCATTCTTTTACTTTCTGCTCCTTAGACTTAATTTCAATTGTTTTCAAGTTTGCTCATTCCTTCTTTAACCTGCTCAAATCTGTTGAGTGTCACTTGTGAATTTTTTTTTTTTTTTTTTTTTTTTTTTAATGAGACAAGGTGTTGCTCTGTTACCCAGGCTGGAGTGCAGGAGTGCAATCATAGCTCACTGCAGTCATGAACTCCTGGGCTCAAGTGATCCTCCTGCCTTAGCCTCCTGAGTAGCTACGGCCACAGACATGTACCACCATGCCCAGTTAATTTTTTAATTTTTTTGTAAAGATGGGGTCTCGCTATGTTGCCAAGGCAAACTCTTAGCCTCAAGTGATCCTCTCGCCTTGGCCTCCCAAGATGGTAGGTTTACAGGCATGAGCCATCATGCTTCATCCTATTGTACTTTTTAACGATACAATTTTTTTGGTTCTTTTCAGTTCCATAATTTCTGTTTGGTTCCTTTTATAATTTCTATCTATTAATAATCTTTATTTTTTAAATAATTTCAACTTTTATTTTAGATTCAGAGGGTACATGTGCAGGTTTGTTACCTAGGTATAATTTGTGGTCCTGACGTTTGGGGTATGATTGATCCCCTCACCCAGATACTGAGCATTGTGCCAATAGTTTTTTCAACCTTTGCCCTTTTCCCTCCCTCCCCGTTTAGTAGTCTCCAGTGTCTATTGTTGCCATCTTTATGTCCATGAGTACCCAGTGTTTAGCTCCCATTTACAAATTTGAACATGCAGTATTTGGTTTTTCTGTTCCTTTATTAATTCGCTTAGGACAATGGCCTCCAGTTGCATCCATGTTGCTGCAAAGGACATGATTTCATTCTTTTTATGGCTTCATAGTATCCCATGGTGCATATGTACCATATTTTCTTTATCCAGTCCATTGTTGATGGGCACCTGAGTTGATTCCGTGTCTTTGCTATTGTGAATGGTGCTGTGATGAACATACTAGTGCATGTGTCTTTTTGGTAGAATGAGTTCTTTTCTTTTGGATGTGTACCCAGTAATGGGATAGCTGGGTCGAATGGCAGTTCTGTTTTCAGCTCTTTGAGAAATCTCCAAACTGCTTTCCACAGTGGTTGAGCTAATTTACATTCCCACTGACAGTGTATAAGCATTTCCTTTTCTCTGCACCCTTGCCAGCATATGTTGTTCCTTGACTTTTTAATAATAACTGTTCTGATGGTATCTCATTGTAGTTTTGATTTGCACTTCTCTGATGATTAGTGATGTTGAGCTTTTTTCATGTTTGTTGACCATTTGTATATTCTTTTGCATATTCTGTATTTGTTTTTTGAGACCTTGTTCTCCTGGTTGTTTCTTTCTATTCTTTTTCTATGTTGCTTTTCACTTTTTGTTCATGTTTAAGACAGGTCATTTAAAGTATTTGTCTTATAATTCCTATATCTGCGCTTCCTCGGCTCAGGGACAGTTTCTGTTCATTTATTTTTTTCCTTTGATTTGGCCATTTTTTCATGTTTCTTTCTTTTTTTTTTTTTTGCATGCCTCATAATTTTTTGTTGAAGATTGGACATTTTGAGCATTATAATGTGGTAACTCTGGAAACCAGAGTCTCTCTCCTCCCCCAAAATCTCTTGTTGTTTCTTAGACAACCCTATAGAGTAGGTTGTAATGATGAAACTTGGTAAATTATGGTGTCCCCAATCCCCTTGGTAATAAATTGTGGAGTCAGGATTCAAAGCCATACCTTATCCACTGTATTCTCTACTCTACCCTTTCTATTCTCATTTTATTCAGTATCCTAAAAATCTGACTCTTCCCCATTGCTTTATTCCCATTTCAGTGAATCTCAGATCTGTATCTCCAGCCCCCGCCTCTCTTGAATGGCAGATAAATATATTTCCAACTAGTTACAAACACTATCACGAATTTCAAACTCAGCAAGGCTTAAAGTAAATTTATTACCTCACTCTCCTGTTTCCACGAAATTTTCTTCTTTCCCGCCCTTGTGAATTCCTTCCATTTCTCTGTTAAAGGACAGCACCATCCACCCACCTCTCCCAAAGCCGAGCTTTGGATTTACCCTCATTGGCCAAGTCCCTCCTGAAATGTGAAACTGAAACAAAGCCCTGAACTCCCTCAGGCTGAAAAGACAAACCCCGCCTGAGGTCGGGTCCCGCTCCCCACCTGGAGGGACCCAATTCTAGATGCCTTCTGGCGACGGTCCCTGCTAGGGACGCTGCACTCTCCGGGTGCGAGTTATCGTCAAACTGATAAAGCATGCAGAACCGCGATCCCCAAACTAACACTGAACCCGGAACCGCGATCCCCAAACTGACAAGGGACCCGGAACCGCGACCCCCAAACCGACACGGGACTTGGGAACCGCTATCTCCAAAGGGCAACTTTCTTTGAGGGAGCCTGTTAGACGTGACTCCTTGCTTCTAAAAATGGACAAATACCAGCTTGGGCAACATGACGAAAACCCATTTCTAGTAAAAATAGAAAAAAATTAGCCAGGCATGGTGGTGGGCGCCTGTAATCCCAGCTACGCTGGAGGCTGAGGCAGGAGAATCACTTGAACCGGGAGGCGGAGGTTGCAACGAGCTGACATCGCGCGGCTGTACTCCAGCCTGGGTGTCAGAGTGAGACTCCGTCTCCCTCCCAAAAACACCCAAATGCAGAATATATATGTGTATATACACATATACATATTCCATTTAAACATAGTTGTATATTTTTATTACCAATTGTTCGGTTTTTCTCCAGAATGTCTTAACAGAAACCCACATAATGAGTCTTTTTGAATGCATAGAATTATATACAAAAACCCATGGTTTCACTATCACATAATGTTAATTTCTAATTTAGAAATAAATGCTTCTATGTTCTTGAGTCACACACTCAATCTGTAACTGAAATCTGTCATGTTTTTATTAAGATGCATATTATAAGCCTGTACAAAGGGATTTTGGGTGTTGTAATATCAGCCATAAAAGCTAGAAATGATTCTTAAACCAACACACATATTGCAAGCTAGGATATTCAATTTTTATGATGTGTACAATTTACAACATGATTACAATATTTCTTAAGGTAATGCCTAATTTTTCCACAGTTTGTATGTATAACAATTCTAAATTCACTGTCATATTTACTTAAGAGAGAGTCCTTAAAAACTTTTTTCCTACAGGATGATGATGGGAATCTTTGCAAATTGTATCTTCTGTTTGAAAGTGAAGTACTTACCTCAGTAGCAGAAGAAAAAGCTACAAACTGACATTAAGGAAAATGATGGAAAATTTTCCTTTTCATTAAATTCTCAGGTATTTCCAAATGTCATAAACTACAGTATGATAAAACATCGTGCATTCAGGGAACAACAGGGTCATGGTTAGAAGAGGAAACAGAGATTAGCAGCAGGAGAGAGTGAGTGAGCTACTCGAAGCTCATCAGGAGAGACCGTGACTTGGCCGGTTGGGAGGCTGGGCCCCGAGAGGCGGAGGAGGCCCAGCCCTGTCCTCTCCCTATTCCCTGAACTGCAGGACCCACATGTCCTGTGAAGCAGGATATTACTAGAGCACAGCAAAATATGAAAATAGAATTTCAGACCAGCCATATATATTCTTGAAGGAGAAAAGTCATAGTGCACAGGATTTGCAAAAAGCGCACTGTCGTCACTCACCAGTGTGTCAACGCTGGGGTGATATGCTGGTGAGCCAGTTCCTGGGGGCAGAAAGAAAGACATGCAGTGCAGACTCATCTTCGCAGTGTAGCTTGTGCTGTTTGTTTTGTTCATTTAAAGGCTGCAGGAAGCTACATTCCATCTCTTGAATTGAACTTGTAGGCCTGGCAGTTCAGGATTTCACAACTGGATGAAATCTTGGAAACAGTTAAGTCTAACCTCTTCTTCTTTTTTTCTTTTTTTTTGGATGGAGTCTCACACTATTGCCCAGGCTGCAGTGCAGTGGTGCGAACTCGGCTCACTGCAACCTCCGCCTCCCGAGTTCAAGCAATTCTCCTGCCTCAGCCTCCTGAGTAGCTGGGATTACAGGTGCCTGCCACCACGCCTGGCTAATTTTTGTACTTTTAGTGGAGACGAGGTTTTTGCCATGTTGGCCAGACTGGTGTTAAACTCCTGACCTCATGTCATCCGCCTGACTCAGCCTCCCAAAACGCTGGGAATACAGGCATGAACCACCACGCCTGGCCCCCTCCTCTTTTTTTAAACCACCTTGTTGTAAGAAGTAAAAATAGAAATCCAAAGGCTCTAGGTTCCAGGCTGGCCTGCCCCTGTCCTCCCCTGTTCCCTCTGTTGATGAATTGATGGGCTGACTCAGCCTGCCCCTCCCTGGACCTCAGCACTGGGACTTGGCCATAGTGAGCCTCATCTATGAAGCGTGTTCAACTCCAGCTGAATACCAGAAATGCAATGTCCCTGTTTACTTCCAATTCAGGTAGAATTGTATATACTTCCCTTATACATCTTCCCACACTGAGCTGTCTCACCATCTCTGTGGACAGATGAGTAATTCGTGCCTGCTCTCCCTTCTCAGTTTGTCTTTTGTACGGAGAACTGCCAACATGGTCTCTCCTTTTTAGAAACTCAGATACTGTGAGTGCAACCTTGTGGAAGTCAATGTACATAAACATGTGAAATGTGCATCCCAGCTACTGTAGATAATGAGGCAGCTCTATATGTAATGATGAGGAACAATTGCCAAGATACATTCAGTGGAAAGGCCGGCACGGAAGAGGCTGAGGAGCACGCTGCCATGTGTCTACGCATAGTGTAGCTCTAGCAGGATTCGCGAGGAGCAAGTGACAGCAGATGCCTCTGCAGAGAGGAACTGGGGACAACAGTGGGGAAGAAGTTAACATGTCATTATTTTATTTTTTAGATATTCTACAGTGTGAATTTACTATTTATTAAAAACTAAATAAAATTGTAAGCTGGACATGGTGGCTCATGCCTGTAAACCAGCACTTTGGGAGGCTGAGGTGGAAGAAACTCACTTGAGGCCAGGAGTTCAAGACCAGCCTGGTCAACATAGCAAGACCCCATATCTACAAAAAAACCCCAAAATTTTTAAAAATTATGAATTAAAATAAATAATGAATAACCATTGAACCTCCCTTTCCACTACTAAGAAAATAATTGGATAAGTGCACAAGGATGTGTACATGAGAATAGTCATCACAGCACTGTTTACAATAATGAAAATTTAGAAATAACCTCTAGGGTTAGTCAATTATGGCACATTCATATCCATATCCTTTAAAAACAGTTGATTTTTAAGATGTTTATGTAACTAGAAACTGTTATTTATAGAAGTTTTAGAAATTTGAGAAAAATTATCACGGACTACCTTAAAACTTTTTAAGGATGAAAATTACAGATACAAATAACTTATTTAAATGTTGTTTTTCCTGATGCATAATGGATTGACTTTTTTCCCTTAGTGCACACATGTAATTAAATATTTTTTATTTCCTATTTATTGCATATTTGAAACTTTTTTCTATATTTTCTATTTCAAGATGTATGTAACATTGATGCAGGAGCACATTACATGGGGGTGTAGGCACAAGATTTTCTTACTAGTGAAATGTGAACCAAAAAGTGTAGAGGCCACTGGACTAAAGGAGGCCAGCTCAATCAGTGAAAATATTCAAAGCCAGTTTTGTTGTTTTCAGCAGTTAATAACTATAAGTAGATGAATATTTACTAGGAAACATTGGTCTTTTAACCACTTTGGGCATGATTCTTATTTAGTATGTTCATTCTATCATGACATTCAACGAACACTTATTGAGTGCCTACTGTGTACCAGGGACTAGTAAGCACGTTAAATTTATAAGCTTTGTTGATTTCCACCACAAACTCACAGGACCTCATGTTATTCTCATAATTGAGGAAACTCAGATTCCCAGTGTTGAATGAAAGCCACACAGTATCACATGGCCAATATCATGTGATTGCAGAGTCAGGACTCAAACCCAGCTCTTCACCACCACGCTATACTGACGGCCCTTTCCCAGTTCACAGGGAAAAATCACGAACAGGGAGAGAATTGTCAAAATATTAAGTTTCCCCATAGAATTTTCTGAAGAACTTTGGTGTATGTTGCTACTTGTTCACTAAGAAGTTCTAGCAGATGACAGAACAAATGAGGAAGTAGCTAATTAATATTAATGAACAATCAGAATTTTTCTGAGTGTTGAATAGATTTGAATATTCAACAGTTTCAAATATTTGACACCATTTAGTGGACACAGACTTGACTCGATATGCTTATTCTACCAAGTTGTTCCTCGTTTACGTGACACAACTGAATATATGCCAGTTTCATGGGGGACTCTCAGATATTCTGAAGGTACCTAATCAAGTTGGTACAGTGGGAAGGAGAGAGAAACAGACTGGGGCTCCAGGCATTTATTCAGTACAGATTTAATGACAAAGGTCTCAGGTAAACACAACTAGAGGGTAATTAACATTGCTGACCTCCTGAGTAGAGAGCAGTCACACACCTGCAAATGATCAAAGGTTTTAGGATCACATGAGTAAACAAGCTATTTAGATAAACTCCTCTACATTCTTATGTATCTACGCCCTAAGCTTTTAAGAGAATTCAGCTGCCTTCAGCCAAATCTTTTACTGGCACTTCTCCCAGGGCAGAGCCCACTAGAAGCATCCTGGCATCAGATGCTCAGGGAACTGAAGGCTGGCAGGGGCCCGCCCAGTAGTCTCTTGCCCACTGTGTGCCTTTAGGCTACAGCCTCCCAGGCCCCATTCCCCCTCCACTCCCCCATGCCACACTGGGGAGGATGCTGACTCTGCGAATGGTGCAACCATCTGCCTGCACCTGGCCACCTCTCACCAGTACGTGAATGCTCTTGGGCTCTGTTCTGTCTCTGCAGTAGGAGGGTGTTTAGCCACATGAGAGAGTCTCACCTTTTGACATTTTATGTCTTTGAGTTAGTCTGTCAAAGATCTAGAACATATTGTGATAGAGTTAAAAAGTTTACTTTTGGCTGGGCAAGGTTGCTCATGCCTGTAATCTCAGCACTTTGGGAGGCCAAGGCAGGTGGATCACTTGAGGTCAGGAGTTCAAGACCAGCCTGGCCAATATGGTGAAATCTCGTCTCTACTAAAAATACAAAAATTAGCCAGATGTGGTGGTACACGCCTGTAATGCCAGTTACTCGGGAGGCTGAGGCAGGAGAATTGCTGGAACCCAGAAGGCAGAGGTTGAAGTGAGCAAAGATTGTGCCATTACACTCCAGCCTGGGTAACAGAGTGAGAATCCACCTAAAAAAAAAAAAAAAAAAAAAAAGAGTTTACCTTTTCCTATGTATGTGCATACAGGTATTTGGGTACCACATTTGTAATTTACAGTTAGTTTGAAAGATAGAAATTATAACAGTATGGTTGGGAGCCTGGTATGTAAGCCATTTGCTGGTGGGCATGTGTGTATTGGGCCCTTGTATGTACGATCTCTGTGATCTCATCATTACTGTTCATTTCTTCCAGGAGAGGAATGACACACTTCTCCCTTTAATTGCCAAATTATCTGCAATTTTGAATTAGTGGAATATAATTTAATATGATTTTACTATGATTAATTCAGAGTCATTCTCTCCTAGGTACTGCTGAGCTAGGATAAAATGAGATCTGAATTACATTAAAATAATTATTCCAAGAGAAGAGGTGACAGAATGTTTTAAGTGGGTGTGTAATTTAGATAACCTAGATGCAGATAAACTGAATAAAGCATTTAATCCAGCACATTCATATTTTAACTTGATCATCAGCAATAGGAGTTTGAAACCCAATTGCAGCTGCAGGTCCCACACAACTGAATTCGGTTCCTTGTGCATAGCAGTGTTCTCTGGAGGTGCCTGGAGGTCTGAAGGTGTCCCCTTTTATAGGCAGGAATTCCACCAGGATGGGTATAGCTTGTTTTTTTAAAAGGCTTGGGACTGGATACAATTGCCCAAGAAGTCAGAAAAATTAACAAACTTTATTCCAGTAAGAAAGTTTGGGATGTACTGCTTCAGCCCCTGTCCTAAGGAAATTATCAAGCCTGGAGGGTGGGGTGCTATCAACTGCCTGCCACCGTGTTACCTTCTGGCATCCAGAAGCTTCCCTGTGCCAGATGGAGCCACCAATGTGGGGAGGAGAGCACAAAGAGCAGAGAATCCACAGAAACCATACCTGCAGGGAGCAAACACCATCACACCCTACTTAATGCAAATGCGTTTACCTATTCTTACCATCTCCCTCAGCATGTTGAATCTATTCTGGGGTTAGACAAGCTCCCAGACTTATCTGCTATGTTTAATAAAAACAATTTTGGCTTTTAATGGTAAAGGAAGAATCGGGGCTATTAAAATACTTAAGAGTGAGAAAGTTGAAAAAAGACGTAGATTGTGTTTGGCCTGTCTTCTCCCCACCGTAAGGGGTTGCCACTCAGCTGGAGGCCTGCTGGTTCGTGTGGGCCAGCCCTCAACACCTCAGTGACCAAATGAAATACAACCCTTACTAGGGCTTCTTGTACTTGGCAAGACCCAGGGGTAGACCTGGGCTACCTTGTGTTCTTAGAGCCTGGGAACAAGAGCTTTGACAGTTTCCACAAAGAACTCTATTCTGCAGCATTAGCATTTTTATTTTCACCTACCTGCAGCCATTACTACATTGACCTCTGGAAATGTCACATCAGCTGTTCTTGAGATAAAATACCATTTGCTATTTTTTTTTCCTCTGGGCCCTGTCCCTTTGATGTTAAGTGGTGGAGGGAGTCAGCGGGATTTGCCTCTGGCTTGGGGTGTAACCAGTGGATTGTATCAAATCCAGAATTCAAGTTCTTTCCATGTCTGGAAAACAGGCAGGATTTATCAGAACCTTTATAAATGTTGTGAAAAATGAAGGTGAGTAAACACCTGTTTTTCCAGCATCTAGTATATACCTTAAAATCTGAGATATGAACTTCTCTGTTTTGATTGTAAAAAGAAAGAGAACAGTAACACAGAAACTTTGTGTCCCAAATAGAGCACAGATACCCTGTCTATTACTCATAGTAATCCTCCCTTAAATTTGTGTAACATGTAAAGTTTTACAAAGTACTTATACCTCCCTTATCTAATTCAATCTTCATAACCACCCTGGGCAGTACTAATACTATAAACCAGTCTCCAACCTCAAGGTTGGTGCTCTTGCCACTGCCCAGGTGAAGCTGCAAAGCTGTGGCCACCTCTGTCTCCATGGTTGCATCTGTCTGGCCGTCTCAGGCCTCAACTCTGCCCCATCCATATACTAAGAGTTAACCAAGCATGGAATTGGGGTATGTTACCTGAGCATCAGTCAGTTTTGCCAGGAGACCTGATACTTATTCTTGTTTCTGTTGGTCTATTTAGGGAAAGCTGGGAACGCATCCTTCCATGACTTGTTGGTTTTTAGCACTCTTGGATTTGCATGTGTAAATATACCTGTGCTATGCAGCTGCATGGGTGTCCTCAAAGGAGGGATTGTTGCAGTCTTTGATTGCCCTTTTATCTTCTAGGAATAATGGCCTCATATTCTGGACTGAAACCTACTATGATTCGAGCATTCCCTGACAATGAAGCACTCTTTTTGGCCTAAGAATATACCAGGAAGTTGATAATGAGCCAGCTGGAAGCATACTGAAGTGTCTTGGAGGGCCTGAGCCAAGCACAGGTGTTTGAGGACTACAGTTCATCTCAGGGTTTCTTGTAGTACAAGACCAGCGTGAAGTTATTCTGATTTCTTGGGAATTTTGCTTTTTTGTCTTCTCTTATACCCTATATCTTAAATTGTATGGAAGAACCTCTATTTTGCATCATCTCATTTCTGCCCATAATTGTACTGAAATAGAGAAGTCACTGCTCTTTCCCTTGGTAAAATAGAGAGTGGTCAGTAACCTTATGCACCTAATTCAAAAGACGAGTACAGTTCTGTCAGGGCTTTTACATAAATCTCTACTTGCACATGCAATTTGGACAGTTATGTGTTGAGGGAAATACAGTTTGTTTCCATGTTTATTTCAAATATTACCAGAAAAACCCAGAGGTGATTATTTCTCATGAAGATGCTTATAAATGGTTGCTTAACCCATTCTAGATGTAGGATCTACTTAATGTGTGTACTATTCTAAGTGGTTGATTTTTTTTTTTTAAATATGGCATCTCACTCTCTTGCCCAGTCTGGAGTGCAGTAGCACAGTCTCAGCTCACTGCAACCTCTGCCTCCCGGGTTCAAGCAATTCTCCTGCCTCAGCCTCCCGAGTAAGTGGGATTACAGGGTTGCACTACCACACCTGGCTAATTTTTGTATTTTTAGTACAGACAGGTTGGCCTCGAACTCCTGACCTCATGATCCACCTGCCTCAGCCTCCCAAAGTGCTGGGATTACAGGCATGAGCCACTGCACCTGGCCAAATAAAACATTTTTAACTAATAAAAATTAAGGACAAAGAAGGACATTCCTTATAGAATGATAAACAGCACAATTCAACCAGAAGACTTAGCCTAAATATGTACACACCCAACATTGGAGCACCCAAATTCATAAAACAAGATTTTCTTGGCCTACAAAAAGATTTAGACACCCAATAACAGCAGGAGACTTCAGCAACCCACTGACAGCAATAGACAGATCATTGAGGTAGAAAACTAACAAACTCCATACTTGCACTTGACAGTTGACCTACTGGACCCGATAGACATCTACAGAACACTTTGCCCAGCAAACACAGAAGATACATTCTCATGTGCACACAGAACATATTCTAAGATCAACTACATGCTTGGCCATAAAGCAAGCCTCAATAAATTCAAAAAGTTTGAAATCATACCAAGCACACACTCTGACCACAGTGAGACAAAAATAGAAATCAGTATCAAGAAGATCTCTCAAAACTACATAAATACATGGAAATTACATAATTTGCTCCTGAATAACTGCTGGGTGAAAATCTAAATTAAGGAAGAAATAAAAAAATTCTTTGCAATTAATGAAAATAGGGACACAACATACCAGAATCTCTGGGATGTAGCTAAAGCAGTGTTAAGAGGAAAGTTTATAGCACTAAATGCCTTCATCAAGAAGTTAGAAATATCTCAAATTAATGTTCCTACTTTGCACTTTAAGGGAACTAGAAAAAAAGAATAAACTAACTCCAAAGCTGGCAGAAGAGAAATAACTAAAATTAGAGAAGCACTGAATGAAGTGCTTTTTAAGGTGCTGTTTTTTTTTAGACTAGATGCAAAAATCCACACAAAAGATCAATGAAACCAATAATTAGTTTTTCAAAAAATAAACAAGATGGATAGCCTGATAGCTAAACAAAGAAAAAAGAGCCAAATAAATACAACCATAAATGACAAAGATGACATTACAACCAATCCCACAGAAATACAAAAGATCCTCAGAGAATACTATAAACAACTCTATGCACACAAATTAGATAATCTAGAGGAAATGGATAAATTCCTGGAAACATACAATCTCCCAAGATTGAACTAGAAAGAGATTGAAACCTTAAATAGACAAATACCGAGTTCCAAAATCAAATCATTAATATAAAATCTACCAACAAGGAAAAGCCCTGGACCAGATGAAGCAACAGCTGAATTCTACAAAATGTGCAAAGAACTGGTACTAGTTCTATTGAACCTATTCCAAAGAACTGAGGATGAGGGGCTCCTCCCTAACTCAGTCTATGAAGCCAGCATCAGCCTAATACCAAAATCTGGCAGAGAAACACACAAAAAGAAAACTTTCAGGCCAATTACTCTGATTAACATAGACACAAAAATTCTTAACCAAATACCAGGAAACAGAATCCAGCAGCACATCAGTAAGTTAATACACCGCAATCAAGAAGGCTTCAGTACAAGGATGCAAGGCTGGTTCAACATACGCAAATCAATAAATGTGATTCACCACATAAACAGAACTAAAAGCAAAAACCGTATCATCATCTCAATAGATGCAGAAACAGCTTTTGATAAAACACAACATCCCTTCACATTAAAAACCTCAACAGACCAGGCATCAAGGGAACATACCTCAAAATAATAAGAGCCATCTATGACAAACTCACAGCCACCAACCTACTGAATGGGCAAAAGTTGGAACCAATCCCCATGAGAAATGGAACAAGACAATGATGTCCACTCTCACCACTCCTATTCAACATAGCACTGGAAGTCCTACCTAGAGAACTCAGGCAGGAGAAAGAAAGAAAGAATAGGCATCCAAATAGGAAAAGAAGAAGTCAAACTATCCCTCTTTGCTGATGATATGATTCTATATCCAGAAAACCAAAGACTCTGCCAAAAGGCTACTAGAACTGATAAACAACTTTAGCAAAGTTTCAGGATAAAAAATCAATGTATAAAAATCAACAGCATTTCTATACACCAATAATGTCCAGGCTGAGAACAGAATCCCATTTACAGTAGCGACAAAGAAAATGAAATAACTAGGAATACAGCTAACAAAGGATGCGAAAGATCCCTACAAGAACTACAAAACACTGCAGAAGGAAATCAGAGATAACACAATTAAATGGAAAAACATTCCATGCTCATGGATTGGAAGAATCAGTATCATTCAAATGGCCATACTGCCCAAAGCAATTGACAGATTCAGTGCGGTTTCTATCAAACTACCAATGTCATTCCTCACAGAATTAGAAAAAAGTATTCTAAAATTCATATGAAACCAAAAGAGGACCTCAACAGCCTAAGCAAATCTAAGCAAAAGGGCAAAGGCAGAGGCTTCAAACTATAAGGCTATAGTATCCAAAACAGCATGGTACTGGTACAAAAGCAGACATATAGACCAATGGAACAGAATAGAAAACCCAGAATAAAGCCTTACACTTAACAACCATCTGATATTGCAAGGCTGACCAAAACAAGCAATGGGAGAAGAACTCCCTATTCAATAAATGGTGTTGGAGTAACTGGCTAGCAATATGCAGAATAATGACACTGGACCCATACCTTTCATCATATACAAAAATTAACTGGAGATAGATTAAAGATTTAAATGTAAGACCTCAAGTGATAAAAATCCTAGAAGAAAACCTCAGAAATACCCTTCTTGACATTGGCCTTGGGAAAGAATTTTTAACTAAGTCCCCAAAAGCAATTGCAATAACAACAAAGATTGACAAGTGGGACCTAATAAAGCTAAAGTGCTTTGGCACAGCAAGAGAAATGATCGACAGAGCAAACAGATAACCCACAGAACAGAAGGAAACATTTGCAAACTATGCATCCAATAAAGGTCTAATATCCAGAATCTATAAGGAACTTACACAAATCCACATGCAGAAACCAAATAACCACATTAAAAATGTGGAAAGAACATGACACATACTTCTCAAAAGAAGACATACAAGTGACCAATGAGCATCTGAAAAAATGCTTCACATCACGAATTGTCAGAGAAGTGCAAATCAAAACCACAATGAGATACCCTCTCACACTAGTCAGAATGGCTATTAATAAAAAGTCAAAAACAACAGATGCTGGCAAGGCTGCAGAGAAAAGGGAACGTTTATACATTGTTGGTGGGAGTGTAAATTAGTTCAGCCACTGTGGAAAGCAGTCTGGAGATTTCTCAAAGAACTTAAAACAGCTACCATTTGACCCAGTAATCCCATTATTGGATATATACCCAATGGAAAAAAGACCATTCTACCAAAAGACACACACACTGATATGTTCATTGCTGTGCTATTCACAATAGCAAAGATATGGAATCAACCTAGGTGCCCATCAGTGGTGGATTGGATAAAGAAAATGTGGTACATATACACGATGGAATTCTACACAGCCGTAAAAATGAGTGAAATCGTGCCTTTTGCAGCAACATAGATGGAGCTGGAGGCCATTATCCTAAGCAAATTAATGCAGGAACAGAAAACCAAATACCACATATTCTCGCTTATGAGAGCTAAACAACAGGTACCCTTGGACATAAGGATGGGAACAATGGACACTGTGGACTACTAGAGGGGGATGGAGGGAGAGGGGTGCAGGTTGAAAAACTACCTATTGGGTACTATGCTCACTACCAGGGCACAGTATACTGATGTAACAAACTTGCACACATACCCCCATATTTAAAATTAAAGCTAAAATTTTAAGACATGAGTATCATTCTGATCTAAGTTTCTTGAGTTGTTGAAAGAATCATTCATTTTGCATTCTAAGAAAGCAATATCCAGAGAGGCCTTAAATGAGGTTTCTTTGAATAAGCAAAAGCAGAACAGTGTGACAACTCATAATTTCCAGAAATTTTGGTGGGTCTTGGAGGTCTGGGGAAGAGAAATCTTAATGGTAATCTCCTTATTTCAAAAAGGGAAATTCTTAAAATAAAAAAGGGGGTTTCCTTCCTTCCTGTATTTCTAGTATTGAAAAAGACAGATATTAATCTTCACTGAGCCAGCTAAGTATTTTCCTCCCTATTCACCTAAACCCAGGACACAATCTGCCCTCTGTAGATTATTGCTGTGTGAATTTTAAAGGAAATAGTATAAACTATGTTGTGCCTACACGTTTCTGTCATATGAATGGCAGGGCATAATATTAACACGAAAGGAATTTGAAAGCATGTTCTATGATCTTTCCCTCAAAGAGGGAGCCAGATCGGGGGAGTAAAGGAAAAAGGCATTCAGTTGGGCTGCTGCACTGGCAGTTGGAAGCTTTTTTGGACTATTTAGAGGAGAAAAAAATCACCTGCAGCGAGGCGGCTCACCAGCCTAGTGGGGCTCTTGGCTCCTGGCAGGTTGCTGCCTTCCATGCCCACCATGGCTCACGGCTCTACTCTCATCTGTGCCACTCTGGTACCCACAGCCCTTATAGCAAGTATTTTTCTATTTCCACTCAAAAATTAAGAAGCTCTATGGCAAATTCCCAACATTGAGCTGCTGATGTGGGTGGTCCGAGCGGTTAGTGTGTTGGTTAGAAAGTTGCTATGCCGGACAGGTTTGCCCTGGACTCTCAAATCCTGCATTTTCATGAACTGCTTCTTTTTTTAGTCCTTTCTGTAGAGTGCCAGGTTTTTCAGGAATGAGTATATCGTGTTTTAGCAGTGACACTTGTCTTATTAGTTGTTACCTTTCATTTCCTGATGAACTCATCTTGGTCTAGATTGTTGAGGGCCTTGCCAATAAAAGGAAAATCATTCAAATAAGAATAATTTCAATAAGGCCAAGATAGAACGTTTTCAAGGACAATCATGGCCTGAAGATACAGTGGCAATAAAGGTATTTTGAATGAAGTAACACCCACGGACTGGGCATGGTGGCTCATGCCTTAATACCAGCACTTTGGGAGTGCTGAGGCAGGCAGATTGCTTGAGTTCAGGAATTTGAGCTCAGCCTGGGCAACAACGGCAAAACCTCGTCTCTACTAAAAATACAAAAAATTAGCCGGGTGTGCTGGCATGTGCCTATAGTCCCAGCTACTGGGGAGGCTGAGGTGGGAGAATCACCTGAGCCTGGGAGGTTGAGGCTGCAGTGAACAAAGATCACACCACTGCACTCCAGTCTCGACAACCAGAGTGAGATGCTGTCTCAAGAAATAAAAAATTCAAATAAAAAATCTGTTAAAAAAAAAAAAAAGGTAGCACCCAGCACCAAAGAGGAAACAATAATGATTTCCTGTAGACATAAGGCTAACCAGTGTTTATAATGCAAAGATAACCTCCCTTCAGAGTTCCCCCAAGCTTAGGTGAAGTTGGTTGGGAGCAGGAGTAGTGAATTTCAAAATGATACACCTAGATTACTCTAAGAATAATATTTCTTTTGACTTCACTTACAATTTTAAACAAAAGCAGAAGTTACCAAAGATTACTTATCTTCATATTTACCACAATCTTCTTACCCCAACCCCCATGTCTGTGTGTAATTAAAGGAAGCTTGTCAAGTAAGCTAACTATTTTTTTTTTTTTTGAGACGGAGTCTCACTGTGTCCCCCAGGTTGGAGTGCAGTGGTGCGATCTCAGCTCACCGCAAGCTCCGCCTCCTGGGTTCACGCCATTCTCCTGCCTCAGCCTCCCGAGTAGCTGGGACTACAGGCACCCGCCAACACGCCTGGCTAATTTTTTGTATTTTTAGTAGAAACGGGGTTTCACCGTGTTAGCCAAGATGTTCTTGATCTCCTGACCTCGTGATCCGCCCGTCTCGGCCTCCCAAAGTGCTGGGATTACAGGCGTGAGCCACCGCGCCCGGCGTAAGCTACCTATTTAATGCTTGGAATGAGAGAGTGTGTTGGGAGTTGGGGGACTGCTTGTGTGAAACATTTCTCTCTTCTGGATTTAAAACTTAGTCTTTGTTGCCAATCTGTTAACAGACAGTTTGTAAATGAAGTGGAAGAAAAAAATATAAATTAGCTTTCTAATAAATCTGAAATTACAAATGTGAACCAAAGCAGGGAATAAATACTTGACCAAAAATATGTAAGTAAGTGGGTGTTGGGGAGTCACAATTTTTAAATATCTCAAGTTTTTGATATGAAAGTTCTATTTCAAAGTTCTTCAAAATGATGCCTGATGTTCCTGCATACTGTGTTCCAAATTTATGTAAATAAGAGATGGAAACTGTGAAGTATGTGCCTTCAAAAAAGAAAAAAAAACACTGATATTTTATCTATATATATTTAATAGATTTATGAAGAACATATATAAATATAGATAGATCATCAAGGAAGATTTAGGATATATGAATATGTGGCAGGGTTGGAAAGAACACAATTCTTTCCCAGAAGGGGAAGGGGGAACTATACTTAATCAGATCCAGCTACAATGTCATTGTAAGTCATTTCTCACCAAAAAGTATCTCCACCGCAAATTCTGGCAGATAAATTTTCCATGCTTTTTGTTTATGTGGATTATCCAATTCATTTCTTGGTAGATAAAGCCTAAGAATAGAAAAAAAATTATTACATTTTATACTGGGGCTAACCGAAAAGCCACGCAGCTGGGTACCCATGTTAGAGCTGGAAGAAACAAAAAAAAGAACCTCATCATGAATAGAACCTCAGCCCCTTTTTTGTGTCTTAGTTGGCTCCTTCCACCTTTTTAGTGAGACTTAAAAATACTTTAATCTTCAGCAACACATCAGTAACACATGCTGACTCTCTTAGCATTGCTAATGGATATGGAATTAATGACATCCCAGTCTAATAAAATATCCAAATTTCTCTCTGTGACAGAAATCAGTCAGGATAGATATGAATGAAAACCCAGTAATAAAATACTATATCTCTTTTAATTTACGTGTGAGGTTGCAATTTTTTGAATTTTTACAATCAGACCTTGGAAATGACCTTGAGCAGTAGGATATAACTCCCATATGCTTAGCGTTCCAATAATGGAACACTAGGCATAAATTGGTTAACCCATTTATGCCTAGTGTTCTAAATGATAGAAGTTAGCATTTTTGGCTAAACAACAATCTCATAACTAACAAAAACAGCTTTACCAAGTAGTATGTAAATTTAAATGTTACAGAAATCTTTAGAAATTTATATAAAAGTAAGAATAAAAGTGATCTAGCTTATCACTTCTCCAAAATGAACAGTGTTTTAAAGGAAAAAAAATGGTATCCTTTAGCAAGAACCACTTTTGAGGAGCAGCATCAAATGAAGCTCCACCCAGGTCTCACTTGTTGAGGGACTTTGCTCATGTTAGAAGAAAAAGCTTGGCCGGGCACGGTGGCTCATGCCTGTAATCCCAGCACTTTGGGAGGCCGAGGTGGGTGGATCACGAGGTCAGGAGATCGAGACCACCCTGGCTAACACAGTGAAACCCTGTCTCTACTAAAAATACAAAAAATTAGCCGGGCGAGGTGGTGGGCGCCTGTAGTCCCAGCTACTCGGGAGGCTGAGGCAGGAGAATGGCGTGAACCCCGGGGGGGCGGAGCCTGCAGTGAGCCGAGATCGCGCCACTGCACTCCAGCCTGGGCAACAGCGAGACTCTGTCTCAAAAAAAGAAAAAGAAAAAGAAAAAGCTTATTGTTTGTATGCATCCAAAAAAAAAAAAACTTGTAAAAATTTCCGTCAAATCTGAAGTTCACTCTATCAAAATCTATTAAATGTTTTGCACTGCAATTGTGTATACCAGAGGTTTAATTTCCTGTTGCCTTGCTGGACTTAAGGAGTTATTCGATCCAGTTCACATTTGAAGAAAAGATTAGGACTGGATGTAACAATAACTATCAATTCATGCCACATATAATCATAGCCACTGCTTCAACTCTGACCTAAATCATTTAAAAAATATTTTGTCCTTTCGTATTGAAGAGTATGGTTGATACAAAAAAACTCTCAATTTTTCACCATCACAAAACAAATGCTACTTATAGTGGAGAACTTCTAGACTGAGAAATGAGTTTCCAAATATGGCAGAAGGTTTTTTTGGAACAATAATCTCCAAACCCAATTAATAATTTTTCAGAAAGGTTTCCCAATTCAGTTATTAGAAAGCCACATTTAAATGGCTATTTAAATAGACCATTACTTAATGATATTTTTTAGCTGTATTCCTTAATACTGTGTCTTGTAACTTCTCCTAGATATAAGTGTGTCAGTCAGCTTTTCAGCTAGCTGAAGCCTCCCTAGGTCCTGCCTTACTTTAGCACAAAAGTTGGTGGTGGTTCGTCATTGGTAAATCAGCACCTACTGACAGGGACCTGACATATTGAAGGTGCTGAGCAGCCTCATATTGAACTTCTCTGGGAGGAATTTACTACCACACTTAAGATCTGATGATAATACTTTTGAACTCATAACACAGTCCTATGGCATGGACCCTGAGGGTACTGCAACAGTGGGTCTCAAGAACAAATGTATTTTTAAAATAACCAAAGAAAGAGGAGTAAGGCAAGGAACAATGTTGGCTCAAGGATTTTTTGCTTTCTAGAAATTAAGTTTATGACAACCAGCAAAAGACTTGCCATTATGCCTTATATATAGACATTGAAGATTAGGCTGTTTCTATGGGTTTATATTATATTCATACCTGTTATTTTGAATAAAAGATGTGTTGAACCAGAAGAAAAATGAACAATTGTCATAGTATTTAGGAAGATTCTAAAAAGAAAAAAAAATTTCAAAGTAAAACTGATACCAAGAACTAATCATTCCAAAGAAATTAAAGTTCCTTCCTTTATTCCTTTTTATATTTATCAAACAGTTATAACCATTAAATAGGTAGCACTCTGCAATCTATAACAATACACTCAAGACACAAAGGAGGAGGCTTTAAGAAAACGCTATTGCATTCTTCTTGCTGTTTCTATCAAAATTTTCAAGGAATAGTATTTTTTCCATGATAGGTATTTAATTTAAATGATGCTATTTGAATCTGGTTTAGATAGTGCCAAACAGACTCTACTAAGGACCTATGCCTATATATACCCAACTAGATTGTAGTGAATTCTTATAATTTTTTTGTTGCCTCAGCATCCCTTTTAAATATAAATTGGACTTTGTGATATCAGAAGCGGGGTTCAGTCACCCTCTGCAGTTTCCAGTTCACCTCCTCCCAGTTTCTCCACGTGACTGATCCTGATATCTGCCTTATACAACCTTCTCCTGGTGACCACTTCATTATGGGACAGCTAGATATAACCTACTTGACTCACCCCACAGACCCCCACACTCTGCAGGGACCATGTGGATGTATCAGTGACCACCTCTCAGTCACAGCAGAGACTCATGGCTGCTTGTGTTAAACCAAATTAGACCTCCCCGCAGGAAACCTGCTCAGGTAGCACCTTACATCCCAATGAAGGCTTCCACTCTCAGGTCCCTCCCTCCCTCTCGCTATTGCTCCCACCCATCAGTCAAGCACAGGTCTCCTGGATGGCTCCCCCTTCCAGTTGGCCCTGCGAAGTGTGCTGCCCTCTTCTCTCTGGAATTAATAAAAAACTGCTTTGGTTAGTTCATGTGTTGTATTGTGCTGCCTTCTCTGTTTCACCCAACTGAGTCACCCAAACCTAACTCTCTTTCCAGTCAGTGCTCCCAGCTACTCGGGAGGCTGAGGTGGGAGGATTGCTTGAGCCCAGGAGGTTGAAGCTACATTTAGCTATGATCACGCCACTGCACTCCAGCCTGGGCGACAGAGTGAGACCCTGTCTCAACTTCTTAATTTTTTAAAAAAGATGCAAAACAAAATGTAATCATTGCTATGCAGTAAAACGTACCTTTGGGTTTTTTTTTTTTTTTTTTTTTAGCATCTTGGCTTTTACTTTTTTTGTGTTTATTTTGTATTTTTTGTATTTGAGAATACATGTAAATTTAGAAAAATTTAGAAAATTTACAATTTAGAAAAAAACAAATGAACAAAAATTATTCAAATTACATATGTTCTTTTAAAAAAATTTGTTATAGATCGGATTTATTGTTTTCCTCTCCCTCCCCCTCCCTTGTTGGGAATTGTAGTAAAGCAAATCTTAAATAAAATCATTAGACCAGACGGAACAATGGCAGAGGCTATTTTGTGATTACTCACCGAAGAGAAAAATTGCACTTTCACATCATCATACAGAGGTGGACTGTCACATACATTAATTAATATGCCAGCTGTTTCAATGTCATGCAGTATCTGTGAATGAACACATGGCATTGAGAACTAGAAACCTAGATAACGATAACAAAAGGTCCTTTTCACTTATCATGACTTCCTATATTTATCAAGTACTTTTCGTCTCGCAGCCCAATCACTACATGCATAAATAATTATTAAGAATCTTTTCTAGTTGCAATACTGTTGTTTATGTGTGTGTGTGTGTGTGTGTGTTTTCATTTGTTTTTTGTTTTTTGAGACAGAGTCTCACTGTCACCCAGGCTGAAGTGTAGTGGCGTGATCTCAGCTCACTGCAACTTCCGCCTCCCAGGTTCAATTGATTCTCCAGCCTCAGCCTCCCAAGTAGCTGGGACTACAGGCACATGCCACCACGCCCAACTAATTTTTGTATTTTTAGTAGAGACAGGGTTTCACCATGTTGGCCAGGATGGTCTCGATCTCTTGACCTTGTGATCCACCCGCCTCAGCCTCCCAAAGCACTGGGATTACAGGCGTGAGCCACCGTGCTCGGCCATGAGGCACTTTTAAAAACTATTGAATTTTCTATTAGACTTGAATCAATTAAATATTATCATTTAATGTGTGTCATTTGATTTTCATGTGTTAGGGCCTTTTTTGAGAATATATTAAGAAGCTCAATTTTAAAGCTAGCATTGACATTCAAAAAGCAATGTGTAACTCATCATGGTTTTTTATTTTCTAAATTTAAAAAATAACAACAGGAGTCTGTAACACTTGGGGGTTGGGCCTGCATACCCCTCCCAAGGGAGAGGGAGAGTGGGGTCCCCCTGCTCATCATGTTTTATCAGAACTCTTGTGTTTGTCAATGGGATCTTTGAACTTGACCAATGCAGGCTGCTGGATGGAGTGACCAAAGATAGCTCAAGTTTTGGTATGAATGACTTTGACGCTATACTATTTCTTTGACTCACTCTCATATAAATAAAGGCACCCACAATAAGAAAGGTCTATGCTAGGCCCTGTGGAAAACACAAAACGGGGCGCAGACTCAGCTGGCCCCTTTTGGGAGTTGTACACATAAGAAACAATAGTAGAATGGAACATAACTTAATCTGTATGATAAAGACTGGGTGTGCTGTTACACACTACTGGGGGCTAGTTAACAGAAGGTACAGAATGCAAAAATGTCATAAAGGAGGTAGAAATTGAATTGGGCATGAAGCCGTTTAGATAAAGGAAGAAGAGCTCTGAAAATAGACTCTAGTCCAAACGGAGGGAAAAAGACCAGCAATAACACAAAGGAGAAATTAGAAAAATGGGCCAGGCACGGTGGCTCACGCCTGTAATCCTAGCACTTTGGGAGGCTGAGGTGGGCAGATCACCTGAGGTCGGGAGTTTGAGACCAGCCTTGAAGGGGTGGCCTGCCCCTCCACACCCGTGGGTGTTTCTCTTTGGGTGGGATGAGAGACTGAGAAAAGAAAGAGACACAAAGACAAAGTATAGAGAAAGAAAAGTGGGCCCAGGGGACCAGCGCTCAGCAAAGGGAGGACCCACGCTGGCACCAGTCTCTGAGTTCCCTCAGTATTTATTGATCATTATCTCTACCATCTCAGAGAAGGGGATGTGGCAGGACAATAGGGTAATAGTGGGGAGAGGGTCAGCAGGAAAACATGTGAACAAATGTCTCTGTATCATAAACAAGGTTAAGAAAAAGGTGTTGTGCTTTGATGTGCACATACATAAACATCTGGGTGCATTAAAGAGCAGTATTGCTGCCAGCATGTCTCAACTCCAGCCCTAAGGCAGTTTTCTCCTATCTCAGTAGATGGAATATGCAATCGGGTTTTACACCGAGACATTCCATTGCCCAGGGAGGAGCAGGAGACAGATGCCTTCCTCTTATCTCAACTGCAAAGAGGCCTTCCTCTTTTACTAATCCTCCTCAGCACAGACCATTTATGGGTGTCGGGCTGGGGGACAGTCAGATCTTTCCCTTCTCATGAGGCCATATTTCAGACTTTCACCTGGGGAGAAACCTTGGACAAGTCCTGGCTTTCCTAGGCAGAGGTTCTGGCAGCCTTCCTCAGTGTTTTGTGTCCCTGGGTACTTGAGATGAGGGAGTGGTGATGACTTTCAACAAGCATGCTGCCTTCAAGCATTTGTTTAACAAAGCACATCCTGCATAGCCCTAAATCCATTAAACCTTGAGTCAACACGGCACATGTTTCTGGGAGCACAGCATCTCAAGGCAGAAGAATTTTTCTTAGTACAGAACAAAATGGAGTCTCTTATGTCTACTTCTTTCTACACTGACACAGTAACAGTCTGATCTCTCTTTCTTTTCCCCACAAGCCTGACCAACACAGAGAAACCCCGTCTCTACTAAAAATACAAAATTAGCCAGGCGTGGTAGTGCATGCCTGTAATCCCGGCTACTTGGGAGGCTGAGGCAGGAGAATCGCTTGAACCCAGGAGGCAGAGGTTGTGGTGAGCCGAGATTTTGCCAATGCACTCCAGCCTGGGCAACAAGAGCAAAACTCTGTCTCAAAAAAAAAAAAAAAAAAAGAAAAGAAAATTGGAAAAACAACAACAAACAATGTCAGGCAGTGTGGCTCATGTTTATAATCCCAGCACATTGTGAGGCTGAGGAGGACAGATTGCTTGAGCCCAGGACTCTGAGACCAGCCTGGGCAACATAGCAAGTCCCAGCCTCTTCAAAACATAAAAAAAAAAAAAAAAAATTGGGGGATTGCTTGAGCTCAAGAGGTTGAGGCTACAGTGAGCCATGATCATGCCACTGTGCTACAGCCTGGGTGACAGAATGAGACCCTGGCTCAAGAAAAAGAAAAAGGAAAGGAAGAAAAGAAGGAAAGAAAGAAATAACCAACTAACTAACTAAATTAGAGTTGTGTTCCAAGAGCCAAAAGGGATGACCCAGTTTATTTGGAATGAAGTCTGCTGGTCAAGCTACTGATGGAAAAAAGCTCAGGTATTACGTTAGGGCTATTACATCTTAAGAGCTCAAGAGCCAAGGAAATAAGAGAGAAGTTGTTGAAAAATATGGTGGAGCATTTCCTATGTGACAAAGAGGCCTGATAATTATCACATATAACACTTATTTAGTGATTTATAGTTTACGAAGAAACTTTATATATATTATCTAATTTAATTCCCATTACACTTGGATGTGATATTTATTTTACAGATAAGGATGTTGAGCCAAAGGTGTTAACTGGCTCTGACCACAGGCACACGGAGTGTCTTCTGCTCTACCTACAATTTTTCACAATGAGAGCAATATTTCAGGATTCTATACATTGCATTATATAAGGAGAAAGAAAGGGTAAGGAGACCACTGCAGAAATCTAGGCATGAGCAAAGGAGATTCTGGACAATTATTGGCAGTGAGAACAGAACGGAAAGAGAACATAGAAAACTGTCAAAGGCATAATCAACAGAGATTGATGACTAACTGGATTTAGGGGGCCGAGGCAAAGAGAATCAAAGCCCAAGGCGTGAGTGGAAGAATGCTGGTGCCATTTGCAGAAGCAGAGAGAAAGCTCCTTGATAACTCAGACTGGCTAATGCCTTTGAGTTGGAGAGGAAATTGTTCATGTCGCAGCTCCTGCATCTACCACTCAGTGGGTGCTCATAAATAGCTGCTCAGCAAATGAACAAATCATAGTTGAAGTAAGGGGAATGGGTCATTCTTTAACTAAGAATAAAGCATTTGCTAAGAACAGAAAGCCAAAAAGGGTCAGGCCTGGGTGAATGCCCTCAGTTGGGAGAGGCCAAAAAAGCTGGGGGCGGAGTGGAGAGGGGCTGGCAGGGAATAGGGTTAGTAATAGGAGAATTTGAGACAAAGGCCTGGGTAGGAATTCTAAAAGCTTATGGTTATTAGACCATGAAGGATGCTTTCTTATTGTTTCAGAAAAGGTATATAGTTTTAGGCATTTCTTCATTGTAGCAAAACATTGACTACCAGGTCCCTTTTGCTTTGGATAAAGAGGTTCCTCCCCAGTTCATCCACTCTTGCATTGTTTCTCACAGGGTCATCCCACAGAATCCCTGACTTAGAATCACTTGGGACATTGCTAAGTCTATAGATTCCTGGGCCCCATTCCAGATTTCCCGAATCATACTTTGGGGGTACAACCTAGGAATGTAAATCTTTACAAGCTCCTCAGTGGTTTTCATGCACCCTAAACTTTTAGAATCAGTGCTATATAATAAAAGATCAAATGACTGAGAAGAAGAGAATATGGCTGAAAATGACCAGATATGTAAATTAAAATCCTTAATACATTCCTGGGAACACGCGCAGCATTTGTGGAAGTGTGAAAGGCAAAGCAACGCTGACCAGAAATAAATCCTGGAAAGCACCCTGAAAAAACTGTTTTGAACAAACAGGTTAATTTATCTCTGGTTTGCATCCAAACCCAGTGACACCAAGTTGGATGGTAACCAGAAAGCGTTATGGAATCTCTTTATGGTGAGTGATAGTTTAGGGAGGTGAACATTGCTGGTTTGACAGTCAGCCTTAAAACAAACATTAGAGTTTTTCAATTCACATGTTTTCTCTTACCGAACAATTTCCTAATGAAGTACTGGAAAAGACAACCTTTTTCTCCATTACTATTTGGAATTTTAGATCACATACATCACCTGTTCCAACAAAATGAAATTAAAAAGTTAGGTTGGTTAGCGTGAAGATCAATATGTCTCACCAATTAACATCATGGATTAAAAAGAGAAAAAATTATCCAAGCTAACAATGTATCAGTAGTTACTTATTTGGTCTTGCATGGATTTTGTCTTTGAAAGACAAGGCTTCAAGCCTAGTTCTGTCTCCTAAAGCAGATTTTATAAGACTAGAGAAGAGAAAAAATATATATATATAGTTCAGCTTCAAAGACTTAGAATCCCATCACTTTATCTTTCCAGAAAAAATATTTAGGGAACGTAGGCTGGGCATGGTGGCTCATGCCTAGCACTTTGGGAGGCTGAGGTGGGTGGAGGATTACTTGAGGTCAGGAATTCTAAACCAGCCTGGCCAAGATGGTGAAACCACATCTCTACCAAAAATATAAAAATTAGCCAGGCGTGGTGGCACATGCCTGTAATCCTAGCTACTCAGGAGGCTGAGACAGGAGAATTGCTTGAACCGGGGAGGCAGAAGTTACAGTGAGCCGAGATCACACCACTGCAGTCCAGCCTGGGCGACAGAACAAGACACTGTCTCCAAAACAAAAGAAAAAGAAAATTCAGGGAAGGTGACTTGCAACCTTTCTTGCTAACATGTTGCTTTCTTCAGACTTCTAATCATTATGAGTCTTAATAATAAATACTGTAGTTTAACTACTTGGGCCCTACTTTAAGGCCAGTTCCTGATGCAATCTCTATAAAAACATAGGATAGTTATATCCAAAAATTCCCGTGGTGTTCAGTATATATTTACAGACAAAGGCTTTTTTGTTCCTTTTTTTCCAATTCAAATGACTCACTCCCCTTAGCGTTTCCTCAAAGACTTGGTTTCTCAGCCAATTAATTTTTTTATTGCTTTTCTCTCAACTCTACATTAATTTTAATTCAAATATGTACAAAACTAAAGGTAGAAAATTGAAACAAATATTTTAATAAACTAGTGTATTATTATCTTTGATTGCTCATCTCATATGCTGTTTGTTTTCTTTTCATTTAATTTTGTTTTCACTAACACCATGATATTCATTTGTCATTAGAAATCACAGTTTCTTGCCTCAGTTCCCTCTTTCCCGTTCCAGGTACAGAACTTCTTTCTATTGATGTCTACCAGAAATCAGTGAAACGTAGAACTAAACTCAGAAGGCTAAAAATAGTAGGCTGTCTGTGTGGACACCAGCATCCTGGCCCCAGGGCACCTATAGCACCCAGCACTGGCACCATCTCAGGTCCACAAGCTGGCTGCTAGAAGAGGTTTGCTTTAGGGGTTCTGAAGCATCGCCTCCCTGCTACCTCTCTGGCAGTGGGAGTGGTGAGGCCCCATCCCTTCCACACAGACACATCCTGCTTTCCCGCCTCCCCTGAGTGTAAGCTGGGAGTGAGAGGGTTACAGATGGAGGAGAGAGGGGAAAGGGGAGCCCAGGGTGAGGAGAAAAAAATATGCCTCTAAAAGAAGGTGAGAAAATGATACGATACGGAGACACCTCCACCAAGGCAAACTCTGAACTAGAGGTGGTTCTGAGAAATAAGGAGGCTTGAGGGCACATGGGTCCTCCTCCTCCCTCATCAGAGGCTCCCTCTGCCTGGAAAAGTCCACCCTGGGTTGAGACCAGAGGAGCAATGAGAACAGGAGAGATGGGAAGGGGATGAAGTCCCCCAAATTGGTGATGGAAAAGAAAAAGTGAAGAACATCCAAGGGCTGGCAATCAATGGGCAATTGCAGGAGGAGGGGCATACGTAAGGAGCAGTTCCTGTGTGAGGATATGTAAAAAGACAGGGATGAGTTAGGCTCATTTGTATATACAACTATGAGCAAAACCCTCCCAGAGTGGGGACATTGGCCCTCCTGCCCAGTTCTTCAATTATACATAAAGCACTTACCACAAAAAGAATAAATAATGAATCTTTTTATAAAGAGTATCTGTCTTGGAGGGAGATTCCAGTTGTAGAGATGTTTCACTTGTGCAAAATATCCAACATATCTATTCTGAAAAGCAACAGAAATCTTCTTTAAGTGGAGATGAAATGTCTAAAGTCAGCATTCCTTTTTGTTTTTATTTTGCATAAAGCTTGTTAATGGAGGTAAGTAATTAAGAAAACATTTACTGGATGCCATTATATAACTAGACATTTTTAGGGATGCTGCCCCACAACTATCTACCTTGAGGGAAAAATACTGAATTCAGTGCAATGGGGAAGTAACAAGGATGGAGCCAGGCCCTGTTTATAGGCTGCTTATGGTTGAGATGGCAACTAATCAGAAGCACAACAAAACAGTTACAGCATCATCAGTGTCCAGATAGAAGCTTAGTTGTGACTGAGTTAGGGGAAAGGCTTGTGGTTTGGTGAAGAGCAGCTTCCTGGGCATGAGAGAATGGTGTAAGTGAAAACTCCAGAGGAATACCTCCAAACCTCAGTAGCAGCTTTCCCGGCATTCTTCTCTTGTTCCTGACAGCTAGAATTTCTTCACTTTGCATTTCCTCAATTCTGTTTTCTCAAGGAAGCCCTGGAATTCTCTTAGCCTTGTCCTTTCCCTGGGGCAAGCTGTTCACAACGGCTCTCCCCTGAATCTTTCTTCAAGGTATTGAAGAGCTCTGGTACTGAATCAACTGGTTCAGAATTTAAAAGTTGGCCATCATGATGGCTCCCACCTGTAATCCCAGCACTTCGAGAGGCTGAGGTGGGCAGATCACCGGGCGTCAGGAGTTTGAGACCAGCCTCGCCAACAGGGTGAAACCCTGTCTCTACTAAAATTACAAAAATAGGCCATGCGTGGTGATGGGCACCTATAATCCCAGCCACTCGGGAGGCTGAGGCAGGAGAATTGCTTGAACCCAAGAGGTTGAGGTTGCAGTGAGCTGAGATCGCACCACTGCACTCTAGTCTGGGCGACAGAGCGAGACTCTGTCTCAAAAATTAAAAACAAAACAAAACAAAACAAAACTCATAAGTTCACAGACTGTTCCTTACCCATTGGGAAATGTTCATTAAAGTAACTAACTGCCATACTTCTCTTTAGAAAGGGCCAGTCATGAGACAGGCTCATGAAAGTTCTTAACTTAGGAGTAGATGTAGTCGGTAGAATGGCCCACAACGCAGGGTCAGAATGTGATGGTGTCTGAGAATCGCCACCAGACACAGAGGGCACTCTGTCCTGACGTCTCGCCAACACAACTCTCAAATGTGCAGCTGAGTCCCTGTGTTGCTTTTTCGGTGAATCAGAAGAGATTCAGCTGCAGCCTTTGATGTGCTAGTTCTGGACTAAAGTTAGGGAAACTGCACGACTGCAGAAGGAATGGGGATGGGGAGATTTGTGGGGAGAGTTGTTGAAGGAGCTCCATCTAGCATCCCCTTAGCTTCTGCCACTAGATTCTCCACCTTTCCCTAAGGGCTGTAAACCACCAGGGCCCTCAAGCTGCTTGTGCTCCCACGCTTCCTTCTCCTACAACTTATAACAACATGGACTTGTAGTAGAAATTAATACAACCAACATATAGGAGGCACTCACTACAAACAAAAAGATATCATGAGAAAAGGGTGGAAAGATGGGTAAGCCATGGGCTTTGCCTTTAAAGGGGATACAGAAGTCACTACTTCAAATAACTAGAGAATGATGCAAAGTGACGTAGTCCCTAAAAGAAACACAAAGGGCTCTAAGAATTGAAAAAGCAAGAGACTACTTCAGGCTGAGAAGGGAAAGGGACTCTAGGAAAAGGGGCACGAGCAATGGCATGAGGGTATCAAGTGTCCACAGGCTGGGAAAGAGCACACAGTCTAAATGTGTTGGAGTATGGGATGTGTGCATGCACATAGCGGAAGAGAAGGTTGGAAAAGTCAAACTGTGGCTCTTGAGTGCCAGGTTGAAACGTTTAGTTTATTGCCATTGGCAGTGGGGACATAGTATGGATTTTGAGCATGGGAATGGCATGAGTAGGGCTGCACTTCAGTAAATTCACCTATCACTTTTAGCTTAGGGTCTATGACTATCTTCGTTTTGTTTTGTTTTGTTTTGGGCTTGGGTGTGGGAGAAAAGTATCAGTAGATAAGGCTGAGTTCTTCTGGCCCAAACTAAAGGTTTAGGGCCAGTAGTTAGAGTGTTCTTCTAACGGGGCCAAGAGTACTTACTCAGCTCCCACCACTTAAAGAAAAACTCATTTACAGCCACATCCGAATCCGTTTAGGAATTCCCAACCCGCTCTCACTTCAGTTTCAGGGGCAATATAGAAAAGGCAATATAAATGAGAAAACGTGCACAGCAAGGGCTTCAGAGACTCACATCTAGATTTCAGTCTTTGGTTCAAAAGTTACTTTCTCTAAACCTCAATTTTCTAATTTGTAAGATGAGAATCATAGTAGTGTCTACTCATAGAGTTACTGAGAATATTAAATAGAATAGTGAATATAGAACTCTTAGAATAGTTCAGCAACGTCTAGAATGTTGTAAATGCTATAGGATAAACATCCTGGTTTCTGCAATAAACAAATTACAAGTAATAAAAAATGGTGAGAAATCTATGAACTTAGATTCTTAAAAGAGACTTAGGAGACACAGCAACCAAATGAAATGTGTGGACTTTGTTTGAATTCTGATTAAACAAACTAAATTTTCAAAGATTTTAAGACAATTTTGGAAACAAACGTGGACTACAAATTTGATATTAAGGATTTTTAAGGTATAATATTTTTAGATATGATAAAAAGTGTTAAGGTTTTCTGTTGTTAAGAGTACTTAAATGTCATACTAAAATGCTGTGAGATAAAATGATCTGATGACTGAAATTTCCTTTAAAATAACTCAGATTTAGGGAAAGCAAGAGTGGAGAGTGGGGTTGGGGGGTGTGAGTGGAGTGGGAAAAGAATGGATGAAACGTGGCTGGCTACAGGCTGAAATGACTGTTGCAGCAATGTGATGACTATATGAGGATATATTGTATGATTCTCTGGACTTTTGCATATGATTAAAATTTTCCATAACAAAATGTTTCTAAAAGAAAAAACAGAGTAACAGTGTATATTTCATATAGGTATTATGGGTATTAAATGAGATATGTAAAAGTGCAATACCATCTGGTATACAGAAGGGGTTTTGAAAAGTTTATTTCCCCTTTTATTTTCTCTTTTAAAATACACCTCCCCCATAACACACAGAAAAGACACACACACACACACACACACACACACACACACACACCAGCAGTCATCCAAAAACAGTCTTTGTGATGTTCTGCAAGGGTTGAATTGCCCTAGTAAGGGTTTGTGAAAGACTTGGATCTTTTTTACATTGAAATCAAAGGCTGGTGATTTTAGACACACTTCAGGGTCCTGGAGCCTTGGGTACTGGACCTTCCTACTTCGGGAAAATAATCAACTCCTGAGCTCCGTAAACAATAACCAGTACAGAATAGAAAGCAGGATTCTCTGAGGAGAAGCCAGAGTCCCCAGCATGTGGGCAGCACCTGAAGCGTGACCTTCAGACTCAGGGAGGGACCAAGGCCTGCTGCAGGGCACCCAACTGCTGCTGCCTGATCACCAAAAGAGAAGAGTCTAAAATGAAACCAAATAACAGGTGGCAATCTTAACCCACTCCCCTAAAAAAACTCCCATTTTTAAAAAGAAAACTTACCTGAGAAGGAGTTTCTACTCCCTGAAATTTACTGCTGTGGGTTTTATCTGTTCGCCTTTCTCCAAAATAATACAGGCTTTCCTACAAAAAAGAGTACAATCCAACTATGGTTCATCTGCACTCTTTCCTTTCCTATATTAGGTACCCTTAGTGTTTCTATGCCCACCTTCTTTCCTAAAGTCAGTGATTTTGTTTGTTTGTTTGTTTGTTTTTTGGTAGAGTCTTGCTCTGCAACCCAGACTGGAGTACAGTGGCAGGATCTAAGCTCACTGCAACCTCTGCCTCCTGGGTTCAAGTGATTCTACTGCCTCAGCCTTCTGAGTAGCTGGAACTACAGGTGTGTACCATCATGCCCAGCTAATTTTTTGTATTTTTAGTAGAGATAGGGGTTTCACCATGTTGGCCAGGCTGCTCTCAAACTCCTGACCTCAAGAGATCTGCCTGCCTCAGCCTCCCAAAGTGCTGGGATTACAGGCGTGAGCCACCCGTGCCTGGCCGCAGTGATCTTTGGGCAGAGGCTACGGAAAATAACAAAATTAGGACTTCTTTCATTCAAGGATTCATACATTCATAAAATTTTAGACCTGGAAAAACCTTACAAAGCATCTTGGTCCAACCCTTCTTTCCATATTACAAATGACAAAACTGAGACCAAAAGAAAACCAAGCAATCTGCCATGGAAATGCTGCAGCCAGTTAGAAGCGGCACAGGCCTGGCATACAGGTCCCTGGGTCTCAGTCTAGGTCTCTGGATCAATGGCTGTCAACGACTTTCAAACCTTTTGTTTTTTAAGCTGCAGTCCACATTAATAAACCTAGGACACACACACACACACACACACACACACACACACACACACAATATTTAAACCTTTTGATATTTTCTATTCTGTTCTATTCCATTTTATTTTTAAAAGATGTCAGTTACAACCCAGTAACTTTATTTTACAACTCACTGATAAATCATGATCCATAGCTTGAAAAACACTATCCTAGAACATCCATTTTCAAAATCTGTGTATCTCAAATTAGAGAAACCAAAGGTGGTGGAATTGGAGTGCTGGGCACTGTGCATAACCACCACCTCTTCCCTAGACTGTAGGCCAAACAACTCAAGCAGAGCTGCTGGAAATGGTAGCATCTCAGCAAGAAAATGGCAGAAAGAAAAATGAATGAGAACTCTGCTTTAAGTAGAAACAGCCCACCTTGTCTTACCAGAAATTTCTAGAGGTCACAGACTCCACATGTATTGACTAAGCAAAGATATTTACATTCAGGAGAGGCTTTGTTTTGAGTTGCAAAATGTTGCTTTTTATCTACCTAAGAGTTGGGAGGTTGGGCAAGGCTCTGGAGAATTTATCTAATTAAGCTTGATACTATTCTCACGAGGAAGGAAGAAGTCATGGGACTGGCAGGAGTAACAGCAGGGCCAGGTGAAGTGAGGGAAGCATCTTGATCACTGAATTTTTTTTATCTGTGTAACATGGCTTTACTCCTCTCACCTTAATCCTGCCCCATCAGGTCTTGTCTTTATTTAAAATGTTGATATTGTATATATACATCATAGATTTTTTGCATTAATTTTTATTAAAATATTGCATTAAAATTATTTATTTTAATTATTACACTTTTTAGCATTCCCTTAAATTTTGCACCTCATTGACCTCACTCTAGTCCTGGCCCAAAGAGATTCTGAAGTCAGCTACTAACTAGTGCACGTTAAACAAGAAAGTATCAAAAACAGACTTACTAAAGACTGCTTCTCTAATTACAATTTTACTAAGCACCATGACTAAACTAATCATCTTAATGTCCTACCAGTGATGTTTCAGAACTAGCAAACTCAATCATCATAAGACAAAGTTTGTAGAACATCTTTCATACCTCTGCAGTTAAAAATATTTCAGAGGCAATAAGGAAAGCGCAAACCATAGTGCCGGTTCTTCCTAGAAAAGAAAAGAAGTTAGTTCGAGGAACATACATGGTATACAAATACACTCAGAAATATTCAAGGAGTGTATTTTAAGTTGATTTTCTTTCTTTTTTTTTGAGACAGGGTCTTGCTGTGTCACGCAGGCTGGAGTGCAGTGGCACAATCTTGGCTCATTGCAACCTCCGCCTCACAGGTGAAAAATACGCAAATTACATTTACAGTAAAAATATCTCTCACCATCTCTCCACAAAAGGACACGATGAGGTTTTTACTAAATCTATAAGAAAGCAACAATTCATGTCTTTTATAACTTTTTTTGGATAATAGTAAAAAAGAAAAATTCCCAACTCATTTAGTACATTAATATAACTGATTCCAAAATTGCACATATACAGTAGAAGAAAAGATATTTTTACACCAGTCTCACATATAAATGTAGATTTAAAAATATACATATATTTTCAAAGTGAATTCAGCAATGTAGAAACACCATGTATCAACACCAAGTGCCATTTCTCTTAAGGATGCAAGGATGTTTTTTCCAAGATGGCAGATTACAGGCTTTTAGCATGCCTCAGTCATTTGGAAATAGCAAGCAAGTACATAAAGACCAACTCTGCGAGCTTTAATTCAAGAAAGAAAATGGCAATTCCCCGGAATTATGAAGGACATCCCAGATCCTGGGGAGGACAATGCAGGCAAGCAGCCCTCAGGAAGCATTCGACTGATAAAAGTGAGTGAAGCCTCAGTCTGTGAGAGAGGCAGACAGCATGCCTCTGTCTCACCTTTCCACTGGAGATCCACGCAACCCGGGCAGAGGAAGAGATTGTTTCTCCCAAGCCTTGGAGCTCATTTGAGGAGAGACTTGGAGACTTTGTGGGGGAAACACACAGGGAAACCTGCCGGCATTTTCCCAAACCTGGACTGGGAGCAGGACAACACTGGGGGATCTTTCCTATCTGGCTTCACCCATCTTGTGCCCCCAATCCCCATACCCCTAGGGCTGAGGGAGCTCAGATTAATGTGTACTCAGGAAATCAGCCCATTGCCTGGGGCAACAGAGAGCTCCTCCCAATAAACAAGGATCAAGAACATAGCCAGCAGCACTGGCAACAGCCAGCTCTTACCCATGGCGCCATCTACTGGCTTGTAGGTCAAACCACACACCCAATATAAAACCTGCTGACAGAAGGGCATAGGTCTACAGAAGCAAAGCCAAAAGACCCTACCTAGCAGGCTCTACAGTCACCCCCCTAGGGAGCAGGGAAAGGGAAAGAAGAAAAAAATAACAATAATATATATATATATATATATTTTTTTGAAACGGAGTCTCGCTGTCGCCCAGGCTGGAGTGCAGTGGCGCGATCTCCGCTCACTGCAGGCTCTGCGCCATTCTCCTGCCTCAGCCTCCCACGTAGCTGGGACTACAGGTGCCCGCCACCTCGCCCGGCTAATTTTTTGTATTTTTAGTAGAGATGGGGTTTCACCGTGTCAGCTAGGATGGTCTCGATCTCCTGACCTCGTGATCCGCCCGCCTCGGCCTCCCAAAGTGCTGGGATTACAGGCGTGAGCCACCGCGACCAGCCAAAAATAACAATAATATTATAGGAAAGGAAAGAAAAAGAAAAAATCCTACCCAAACAAAAATAATTACACAAATTAGAAGTGCTAGCATCTCCAGATGAGAAGGACCCACGCAAGAATTCTGGCACCATGAGAAATCTGAATGTAGTGACACTACCAAAGGACCACACTAGCTCTCTGGCAATGCTTCCTACCAAAATGAAAACTCAGAGATGACAATAAACAATTCAAAGCTTGGGTTGCAAGGAAGCTCAATGAGATTCAAGGTTGAAATCAACAGAAAGAAACTTCTACATCAATCCAGGAAATGAAGGAAGAGATAAACATCTTAATAAGAAATCAGTCAGAACTTCTGGAATTAAAAAAACTCAAGGAATTTCAAAATACAACTGAAAGCCTTATCAATACACTGGACAAAGTAGAAAACATAATTTCAGAGCCTGAAGACTGGTCTTTTGAACTAATCCAGTCAGACAAAAATAAAGAAAAAAGATTTTTTAAAAGTGAAGAAAGTCAGAAATAGATGTAAAGTGACCAAACCTATGAATTACTGGCATGCCCTAGAGAGAAAGAGAAAAAGAAAACAACCTGGAAAACATATTTGATGGAATAATTCAAGAAAATTTCTTGAATCTTGCTAGATAGACATCTAAGTACAATAAAGCCAGACAGCACCTGCAAGATACTATAAAAAATGAACATTACCAAGGCATATACTCACCAGACTGTCCAAGGCCACTGTCAAAGAAAAAGCCCTAAAGGCACTGGAGAAAAAGGCCAGATCACATACAAAGGTAGCCCTATCAGGATTACGGCCAAATCAAACAGCACATCAAAAAGTTCACGATCAAGTAAGCTTCATTTCAAGAATACAAGGTTCAGCATATGCAAACCAGTAAATGTGATTCACCACACAAACAGAATTAAACAGAAACCACATGATCATCTCAATAGATGCAGAAAAAAAAGCTTTTGATAAAATTCAACATCTTTCTTGATAAAAAAAAATACTCAAGAAACTAGGAATCAAAGGAACATACTTCAAAATAGAGCCATGGGCCAGGTGCAGTGGCTCACATCTGTAATCCCAGCACTTTGGGAGGCCAAGGCAGGCAGATCACTTGAGGTCAGGAGTTCAAGACCAGCCTGGCCAACATAGTGAAACTCTGTCTTTACTAAAAATACAAAAATTAGCCGGGCATGGTGGTGCACACCTGTAATCCCAGTGACTCAGAAGGCTGAGGCAGGAGAATCGCTTGAACCCAGGAGGCGGAGGTTGCAGTGACCGAGATTGCACCACTCCATTCCAGTCTGGGTGACAGAGCAAGACTCCATCTCAAAAAAAAACAAACAAACAAACACAAAAACAAAAAACAAACAAACAAAAAAACAGGCTGGGTGCGGTGGCTCATGACTGTAATCCCAGCACTTTGGGAGGCTGAGGTGGGTGGATCACCTGAGGTCAGGGGTTTGAGAGCAGCCTGGCCAACTTGGTGAAACCCTATCTCTACTAAAAATACAAAAATTAGCTAGGCATGGTCGCAGGCGCTTGTAATCCCAGCTACTTGGGAGGCCGAGCCAGGAGAATTGCTTGAACCTGGGAGGTGGAGGTTGCAGTGAGCCAAGACTGCGCCATTGCACTCTAGCCTGGGCAACAAGAGCGAAACTCCATCTCAAAAAAAAAAAAAAAAAAAAAAAGAAATCATTTCCTTTGCAGCATCGTGGATGCAGCTGGAAGTCATTATCCTGAGCAAATTAATGCAGGAACAAAAAACCAAATACCATATGTTCTCACTCATAAGTGAAAGCTAAACAATGGGTGCTGATGGACATCAAGATGGCAATAATGGACACTGGGGAGTTCTAGAGGGGACACAGCAGAAAAGGGCACAGGTTGAAAAACTAACTATTGGGTCCTGTGCTCAGTACCTGGGTGATGCGATCAATCATACCCCAAACCTCAGCATCACACAATATTACCAATAAACCTGCATATGTACTTCCACATCTAAAAGTTAATTTATACCAAAAATCTAAGCTCAAAAAGAAAAAAAAGTCTTTTGCCCATTAAAATACAAATAATAAAAAATACAAGAATCATCCTATATCAGAAATCTGTATTAATGCAATTGATCATATTCATTGATTAAAGAAGACACACCTTACAATTATCTCAATTAATGCAGGAAAAAGCATTCACTAAAATTTAGCCTGCACCTGTGACTTTAAAAATTAACAACAACTAGGAAATTTCCTTAACTCAACAAAGAGAATCTACCAAAATACCTACCAGGAACATCATATTAATGACATAATATTGACAGCATTTTCTTTAAAGCCTGGAATTAAACAAAAATGCCCTCTCTTCACTGCTTCCATTTAACAGTATACTGCAGAGCCTAACCAGTGTAGAAAGTCAGTGTAGTAAGTAAATCTATAGAAAAACTCCTTAATCTAATGAGAGAGTTCAGGAAGATTTCTAGATGCAGGCTCAACATAGACAAAAATTAATAGCTAAGTCAAGGATGCAGGTTGAAATCTTTACAGCAATTACTAAAAACATAGAAAGGGAGTGTATGACCTCCAAGGTAATGACAGAGGGTGAGAAGGAAAGAATTATATTATTAAAATTCAATCGAATGAAAACAGAATGTCAGTAGGAAAATAGAAGAGTTAAATAAAATAGATGTACATAGAACGCTGTTCTCAACAATGCATAATACATGTTCTTTTCAAATGTACAGAAAGCATTTGACAATATCGACCAAATTCTGGGCCATAAAGCAAGTCTAAGCAAATTTCAAAGAACTGAAAGAAAAAAATACATAGTATGTTCTGTGTCCACAACACAATATAATCAGAAATCAAAAATTTAAAGATAAATACAAAATTCTCATATGTTTGGAAATAAGGATGTATACTTCTACATAACTCATGGGTCAAAAAAAAACAAACAAGCACAAAGTTGGAAAATAGTTTGAACTAAGTAAAATAAAAACACTACAAATAAAAATTTATGGGATGAAGCTAAAGCAATTCTTAGAGGAAAACTTGTAGCATTAAATGGTAAATAGAAAAGAGAGTGGTCGACACTCTAAGAATTATCCATGTCAAGAAGTCAGGAAAAGAACAAATTAACCCAAGGAGTACAGAAGAAAATACTAAATATAATAGTAACTGATGAAATAAAAAATAAGTAAAAAATAAAGACCACCAATAAAGCCAAAAATTTGGTACTTTTAAAAGACTAGTAAAATTGATAAATCCCTGGTGAGACTAATCAAAAGAAAAAAGGGGAAAAGGCACCAAGAAAGCAATGTCAGGAATAAAAAAGGGAACATCTCTGCAGACATTAAAATGGTGAAATGATATTGTGAAAAATTTGATGTCAAGACATTTGCAAAGTTAGATTAAATAAACAAATGCTAGGGAAACTATAATCTACCAAAATGGGCAAAAGAAATAAAATTATAAAAACATTCTATGTAGGGAATTGAGCCATAATTTAAAGACTTCTCTCCAGAGAAAACTCTAGGCCAATGTGCGTTCACTGGTGAATTTCACTTTACACTTAAGAAGGAAAAAAATCAGCATGCATAAATTTACCCAGAGAATAAAAACAGAGAAAATGAAATCTAACTCATTTTACGAAGCCAAGATTTGAAAACACTATGAGAAAGGAAAATTATAACCAATCGCCCAGATGACATGAATTTGAAAATCCTAAACAAAATATTAACAGACAGAATCTGGCAATTTAATAATAAAATAATTTAGTAAGTATTTAACAAAATAATACAGCACAACCAAATTACGTTTATTCCAGAAACATGTTGGTTTACCACTTAATCAATGTAATTAACCACATTTATTTGTAGGATAAAGTAGAAAAATTATCATCTCAAAGATTCAGAAAAATCTTTAAGAATTCAACATTCATTCATGATTTTTTAAAAAAACTCTTAGCAAGCTAAAGGAATTTCTTTTTTCTTTCTTTCTTTTTTTTTTGTTTTTTGTTTTTTGAGACAGAGTCTCACTCTGTCATCCAGGCTGGAGAGCAGTGGTGCGATCTTGGCTCACTGCAACCTCTGCCTCCTGGTTTCAAGTGATTCTTGTGCCTCAGCCGGAGTAGCTGGCATTACAGGCATGTGCCACACCTGGCAAATTTTTGTATTTTTTAGTAGAGACAGGGTTTCACCATGTTGCCTAGGCTGGTCTTAAACTCCTGGCCTCAAGTGATCTGCCCCCACTGGGCCTCCGAAAGTGCTGGGATTACAGGTGTAAGCCATGGCACCCAGCCAAGGAATTTCTTAATCGATAAATGGTAGCTAATACACACACACACACACACACACACACACACACACACACACACACACAGTCATAAAGCAATTGGAGAGATGTTGAAAGCTTTTCCTTTGAGAATGGAACTGTATGTTGATGGCTGCTATTGCCACTTCTAATTCTACACTGTACTGAAGGTTCTAGCCAGTGCTAGGGGAGATAAATGCTGAAATGGAAAAAATACAATTTATTATTTTCATATGATGTAATCATGTACCATGAAATCCAAAAGAATCTATAGATAAATTAGTAGAACTAATAAGCGAGTTTAGGCTGGGCACGGTAGCTCAGGCCTGCAGTCCTAGCACTTTGGGAGGTGGAGGCTGAGGCTGGCAGATCACCTGAGCACAGGAGTTTGAGACCAACCTGGGAAGCATAGCAAAACCCCATCTCTACAAAAAAAGTGAAAAAATTAGCTGGGCATGGTGGCACCTGCCTGCGGTGCTAGCTACTCAAGAGGCTGATATAGGAGGATCACCTGAGCCCAGGGAGGTTGAGGCTGTAGTGAGCCATGATCATGCCACTGCACTCCAGCCTGGGTGACAGAATGAGACCCTACCTCAAAAAAAAAAAAAAAAAAAAAGTGAGTTTAGGAAAGTTGCTAATTGCAAGATTAATAAATAAAATGAACTGCATTTTAAACAACAAAAAAATTTAGAAAATAAACATTTTAAAGGGATATCATTTAAATAACCACAAAAAAACTAGAATAAATCTCACCAAAAATATGCAAGCTTTCTATATAGAAAATGAGAAAGCATTGTAAAGAGAAATTGAAGAGGACCTAACTAAATGAGAGAATACCTCTGTTCATGGGTTGGATGAGTCAATATTGTAAAGATTCAATTCTCCCCAGTCTATAAATTCAATGCAATTCCAAACAAATTTCTATCCAGTGTGTGAAATTTGACTAGTTGATTCCCAAATTTATATGGAAATATAGATGACCTAAAATACCCAAACAATTGTGAAGAAAAAGAAATGATGAGGACGTATTAGAAAGCTACAGTAAGATAGTTGTGCTATTGGCACACAGATGAAAAATCAATGAACAGAATAGAAAGATCAGAAACAGATTCATGTTCTTCAGGGTAGTAAAGAAATGAAAATCTTCTGAACCAGTGTGCTGGAATAACTGGATAGCCATACATGGAAAAAGATGAAACCTGATGCCTTCCTCACACCACACACATAAATCAATTTTAAAAGGAATGAACCTTCTTGAAGAAAATATAGTAGTAAAATGTCCTTTAAACTCAAGGAAAATTTTCTTAATCAGGACACAAAAACACAAACTTTATAAAGGGAAAGCATGATACATATGATGGTAATTCAACTAAGAACTTCTGTTAACCAAAAGATACTCCTGAGAGAGAGAAAAGGCAAATCACAGAGCAGAAAAGCTTTCTTGAAATACATTTATGACCAATAACAGAATTGAAATCAGAATACATAAAGAACTCCTACAATCAGGAGAAAAAAGATGAATAATCCAGGAGAAAAATGGTTAAGAAAATTAAAAAGTTACTTTACAAAAAAGATATCCAAATAATAATCTTAAAAAAACTTCCTCAATCTTATTAGTAATTATAGAAATGCAAATGATCACCACCATAAGATGCCATCACACAAACACCCAAAGACTAAAAATAAAAATACTCAGAATTGCAAGTATTGGGGAAGATATGGAATGCTTGAAGTGTATAATACCAGTGGAGTACAAATTGGTACAACTGTTTTAGAAAACAGGAGACATTATCAAGGAAAGTTCAAGATTCATTACCCTAAGACAGAACAATTTTAGTGTGAGGTATACACTCAACAAAAATGTGGCCACATGTGCAACAAGAAACATGTATTTTTAAAAGCAGTATTATTGGGCTAGGTGCGGTGGCTCATGCCTGTAATCCCAGCACTTTGGGAGGCAGAGGCAGGCGCATCACTTGAGGTCAGGAATTTGAGACCGGCCTGGACAACATGGCAAAACCCCATCTCTACTAAAAATACAAAATTAGCTGGGTGTGGTGGTGGACACCTGTAATCCCAGCTACTCTGGAGGCTCAGGCACGAGAATTGCTTGAACCCAGGAGGCAGAGGTTGCAATGAACTGAGATCATGTTACTGCACTCCAGCCTGGGTGACAGAGTGAGACCTTACCTCAAAACAAAAAACATAATTTATCACAATAAAAATTGGAAACAACCCAAATGTAACAGAAAAAAAGAGATTCCATTTTCAGTCACAGTTTGTGTAGGAATGAATTTTTGAAAAGATGTGCAAAGACATGACGAAAAAAAGTATAAAATATTATTAAAGAATGAACAAGATGATTCACATGTATAACTCAATATCGCAAAGTTGTCAGTTCTCTCAAGTTAATCTATAAATTCGATGTAGTTCCAATAAAAATCCTAAAAGTGTTTTATTATGGCACTTCAGAAAATGATTTTAAAATTGAATGTAATAATAAAGTTCCAAGAAGAGCAAGACAATTCTGCCTTTATCAAACCACATTATAAAGCTACAATAATTACAAAAGTGTGGTAGAGAGAACTTAGGAACAGTTTTGAATATTTATAGAAACTTGGTATATTACTGAGAGGGATTACAAATTAATGGAGAACAAAATAGCATGCAATTGATGGTGTTAGGACAATTGGCTATCAATATGAAAAAAAATACTTCCCCCAACTTCCAATTAGATTAAAGACCCAAATATTAAAAATAGAACTTGAATATTTTTGAAGAAATGTGGAATATCTTTACTACATCAGTATGGGGTGAATTTCATAAACATGACAGAAAAGCATGAAATATATACACAAACATAGAAAAACAAATTTTACTATATTCAAAATTACATGGATACATATGTAACAAACCTGCACACTGTGCACATGTACCCTAAAACTTAAAGTATAATAATAATAAAAAAAAAAGAAAAGAAAAAAAATTACAAACTTCTATCCGGGCATGATGGCTCATGCCTGTAATCCCAGCAATTTGGGAAGCTGAGATGGGTGGATCACTTGAGTCCAGGAGTTCGAGACCAGTTTGGGCAACACAGTGAGACCCTGTCTCTATAAAAAATACAAAAATTAGCCAGGCATGGTGATGCTCACCTGTAGTCCCACTTACTCAGAGGGGCTGAGATGGGAGGATCGCTTGAGCCCCAGGAGGTTCAGGCTGCAATGAGCTGAGATCGTGCCACTGCACTCCAGCTGAGTGACAGAGCGAGATCATGTCTCAAAACAAAACAAAAATTTACTTTTGTACAACAAAACTTTTGTACAACAAAATAAATCACAATCAAATTTAAAAGGCAACATATGGGGAGAATATAATTGCAATACTAAGAAAAATTGGCATTCAGATTCTTTAAAGAACTCCTATAAGTCGATATAAAATATTTTTACTATCATGATACTACTGGTAACCTGCAGGCAGCAACCAACCAGAAGACAGCAAGACTAATATGAATGAACACATAAAGAAGAGGCTGCTTTGGTACATACCAGCTGAATATTAGCCCTCTAAACAACCTTTAACAAAATCAACAAAATATTATGTGAACACAGAATAATGTAAACCCCCTCTCAGCAAAAAAGAAAAAAGTCAAATTTGAAAGGAATGTTTTCCTTCAAGCAAGGAATTAGCATTAGTTAATAGAAAACTGATGCTAACTTCTTTAATAACATTTTAGGTTGGGCAATGTGAAATGGCCATTTTTAAAGCAACGGATGGTTAAAAACTGGCAATTTCAAATGATTCAACCTCTATATTCTTAACTATGGTATTGTAAATTGCCAGTTTATATACAATATTCCAAGCTGTAGAGCTAAACACAGAACCTGTATATTAACTAATATACAGCTAAACAGAGAACCTGTATATTAACTAAGGGGCTTGAAACTAGTCAATAAGACTAAAACTTGATTTTACTGAATTATATAAGTCAGCTTATGGTGTTATGTTTTCCTGGAATTTGATATAAAAATTGATTTTGAGGCCACTAAAAATGTAATTATTTATGTTTGTCAAAATTTGTGAAATATGCTTAGATGATTATTTAAATCCTAAACATGAATGAGAGAAAATCTAACTAAACTTAAATTGGTTGGATTTACAAATGGCTTTTTTCCCCCATTTTAACACCACCAATATCAACTTCTTCATATCATTACACTATAAAAATTCCAGTATAATTTTTGAAATAGCATCTCTGTTGGCTCCCTTAATCTAAAAGGTTCTCACAAAGTTTAAGAACAAGCTTAAGTATTACTGGAACAAAAGCACATATAGACCAATGGAACAGAATAGAAAGCCCAGAAAAAATCCATGCATTTATACTCAGCTGATGTTCAACAAAGGTGCCAAGAATCAAAGATGGGGAAAGGACAGTCTCTTCAATAAACGATACTGGGGAAACTGAATATCCACTTGCAGAAGAATGAAATTGCAACCTATCTCACCCAATATACCAAAATCAACTCAAAGTAAATGCTTAACTGTGAAACGTGAAATTGGAAAACTACTAGAAGACAAGAGAGGTGAAAATCTTCTTGACATTAGTCTGGGCCAAGATATTTTTGGATATGACTGAAAAGCATAGGCAACAAAAGAAAAAGTAGACAAATGATACTGTATCAAACTAAAATGCTTTTGCACAGCAAAGGAAACATTTATAGAGTAAAGAGACAACCTACAGAATGGGAGAAAATATCTGCAAAGCATACATTCGATAATAGGTTAACAGATTTTTTAAAAAAGCAACTCAGACAACACAATAGCAAGAGAACAAGTTACTTCTCTAGAAAATGGGCAAAGAACATGAAAAGATATTTCCCAACAGAAGACACACAAATGGCCAAGAGGTATAATGAGAAAATGCTAAACATCATTAATCATCAGGGAAAAGCAAATTAAAACCACAAACAGATATCCTCACACCTGTTAGGATGGTCATTAACAAAAAAGACAAAAGAAGAGTTGGTGAGGATGAAGAGAAAAGGGATCCCCCTTGTACACTGTCGGTGTGAATGTAAATTAGTAGTTATTGTGGAAAACAGCACTGAGATTCCTCAAAAAACCAAAAATAGAACTACCATATGATTTGGAGATTCCACTTCTGGGTATATATCCAAAGACGTGAAATCTGCACTCCCGTGTTCACTGCAGCATTATTCGTAATACCCAAGCTATGCAGTCAATCTAAATGTCATCAATGGATGAATGGATAAAGAATATGTGGTACATATAAATAAAGGCATACAATTCAGCCTTAGAGGATATCCTGTCACTTGAGATAATATGGATGAACCTGGAGAACATTATGCTAAGTGAAATAAGCCAGGCATAGAAAGACAAATACTGCATGTCTCGCTTATTTGTGGAATCTAAAAAAGTCAAATTCATGGAAGCAGAGAGTAGAATGGTGGTTACCAGGGGCTGGGGGGACAAAAGTGGGGGGACTGTGGAGATGTTGGTTTTTACTTTATTACTATTAATTTTTTAGATGGAGTTTTGTTCTTGTTGCTCAGGCTGGAGTGCAATGGTGCGATCTCAGCTCACTGCAACCTCTGCCTCCCAGGTTCAAGCGATTCTTCTGCCTCAGCCTCCCGAGTAGCTGGGATTACAGGTGCATGCCACCACACCCGACTAATTTTTCGTATTTTTAGTAGAGATGGGGCTTCACCATGTGATCCACCTGCCTCAGCCTCCCAAAGTGCTGGGATTACAGGTGTCAGCCACTGTGCCCAGCCTGAGATGTTGATTAAAGGATGCAAAATTTCAGTTAGGAAGAATAAGTTCAGGAAATTTATTGTACAACATAGTGACCACAGTTAATAATAATGTATACTTGAAAATTGCTGAGACAGTAGATTTTAAATGTTCTCACACAAAAATATGTGGAGTAATGCATATGTTAATTAGCTTGATTTAGCCATTTCACAATGTTTACGTATATCAAAACATCATGTTGTACACCATAAATATATTGATTTTTTATTTGTTAATTTAAAAATAAAAAAGATCAGCCTTAAATAAAATAAAAGTACTCTGATATTCTAAAATTAAAGACTGTATTTTGAGAGATATAAACTGGCGAACCGAAAATAACGAAATCTAAATACTGGGAAAACAAGGGAAAATATGCTCAACCTTCCTTAGTTCTTTTTTCCTACTTTCTTCCCTTCCTTATCCTCTCCCTATCTCCTACCCATCCTCCTCTCCTCTTTCCTTTCTCCTTCCCTTCTTTCAGTCTTGGAGCTAATATTTAAAAATGCTAACAATTATTAATACATATTAATAGCAATACGTATCTTGTTCTTGTACTTTATCTATATTTACATGTCTTTAGAAAGGGAGAAATAAAAAGGAAAATGTTATTACCTTTGCCTCCATTGCAGTGAATCGCTACGATGTTTGCAAGATCTTGAGCCATCCACTCATTTACTTCCTTGGTGAAAACCACCATCTCACTGATTTCAAGTTTAAGATTTTTAGTTAAAATATTTTCAAAAAATCAAGCCCAATATATTTAGCCCTCTTCTGATAGTCAACTTAGCATAAAACTTACTGTAGAGTGGGGACATTATGATCATCAATCATGATTCTACTGACCCTATTATGGAAGTGCTTAGGATCATAAGCTCTTTCACCTAAAATAAATAATATGTATGTCATACCTCTATAGGGAATAACATAATAAATGATGGAGTTATGAATAAGTTAACGTATCTTATTAGAATTCCTTATCTATCTTCAAAAAGAGCTTTCCAAGTTGCTCCTGCGGCTCTAAAATAAACGCAAGCGTTTCAAAAATGTAAGGATGGTAGTGGTTTATCCATCTCATGTAACCTAAACTCAACTTATTTTTGTTTAATAGGTATAATTTTTACCTTTCTAGCAGACTATTCATTTTATTATTGCAGGGTAGTTAGAAACCACACAAGGGGCAAATGTAGCTGGACCAAAATGTTTGCCCCCTGAAAATGTCTATTGAGTATACAGGTAGAGGAAAAAATCAAGAGAGACAGAGTATTAAACTGGGTTACAACCTATTTTCTACAGAGTTTTTTGCTTTTTTCCCATCTAGAGCCTTGCTCTCATCACATGCCACTGCTGATGGGTCAGAAGACTCATTTGTTAAATTGTCTATGTCCTCATAACACAATCTGGCAGGAAAAACAGAAAGATTTTCCTAAACCTAATATTGCTAGAACAGATCTTCCCTAAAATGGTTTGCTTCCACTCCAGCCTCATTGGTCCTGCCAAAGCCGCATCCTTCATAGGGTACTGTATGCTGCTGGGCTAACTCCTTCTACTAAATGGGGCCAGTCCAAGATGGGGATTTTTAAATTCATCCCTTGCCACTACCAAATACTTATGATTAAATGCAATCTAAAAAACAAAATCATCTTCTTACGTGCAGTAATCTGTTTTCTATCTACAGCAGCAAAATATAGAGTAATGTACATACTGCATAGATTGTAGACTCGATAGTGGCTTGGATGCTTTTCGTCTAGAAACCGCACAACTTCCTAAAAAAGACAAACACATATCTTACATATTTACATGGCACCAACATAAGCTATTTCTCAGGTGGAACCTAAAATGGTTATTACTTTCATTAATTTGTCTCTCACTAGCATCTTCTAGGGGAGGTTCAGGGAATAAGAGGGTATGCAAATTTCAAGTTCTAATCCACTGTGATTTTTCAAATAGTCCACAAAGTGTGTTTGGCTACTCAGATGAGTATCTATTGTAAATACACACTGTTTAAAGCTATCAGATAAGTAAATTAGCTGGTTAACTAATTTTAAGTAATTTGTTCTAAATCATTAATTTACAGTTAATGTGGTTCTTGTTTAAATCTAATTCATATTGGTTCTTATTTAAATTTAATTCTGAATGGATACATCTTTAGAGAGTGATCTGCATATTACAGTCTATCTAAGCACTATGTAAACAAATAAATGCAAAAATTATATAGTGTGATTGTGTGTATGTGTGATAGAAAAAGATGAACATATCAAATTTTAAATAACTGGTAACAATATGGAGACTTTTTTGGCTCATTTATTTTCTTTATTTTTTTAAATGAAGGTATATGTGTACCTATAAGTGTGTATATATATATATATGTATATATGTATAACCTTTAAAATGAAAAACAAATAGTAGTTATTATTTAAAATACAATCAATACCACTACATGAATCCAACTTTCAGTAAATATATCTTTCTGAAACATACACACACATATGTATATATCTCTGTGCAACAACAAAAATGACAAAAAATTTCAAAACTGATTAGTATGTTACCCTCAGAGCAATGTTTACTGGCTTAATATTGAGAAAAATAAAATGAAGGTATCAAAGTCATCCATTTATTAAACTGGCTATCTCTGTTAGGAGGAAATAATAAGTCAAAAAGATGAACATTCTGAATCTGCATAGTGGGGGAGGCAAGGATAAATAGTTTTATATACTTCAGAATTCATGGAATTTCTTACATAAAATCCATATGGGTTTAGAAATCACATATAAAAACTATAAATATCTATGAAAAATTTAAGCAAATTTTAATCAATTCTTTGGATGAGGAAGAACTAAAGGTGTTGAATCAATGGAAGATCAATAGGCTTAGGTTTGACTTCATAAAAATCTGAAATTTCTGCTTAAAAATGCTATAATGAATAACAGGGGAAATGATTTTTCAGAAAAATTGACTGAATGGGGACTATGCCTAATATGATAAATTAATAATTCATTGACAACAACTTAAATATTACTCACCTTATAGATAAATGGGCCAAGGACATAAACAATCCATAAAAGAGAAAATCTAACTGATTAACAACCTACGTAAACATTCAGTGTCACCAATAACGAAGTCAAAACAACAATGAAATGCCATTTGCACCCATGAAATTAGCCCTTTCTCTTTTAATGAGAAAATCCAATGCTGGCAAAATAAGGCATGAAATTTAAAACTTTGATTTATTGTTGATACAAGAATACAATTGCTCTTGGATTTGGCAATATATATTAAGAACCCTAAAAATATTCATACTCTTAGCTAGGTAATTTCACTCCTAGCAATCTATACAGAAAAAGCCTCATGTGCAAAGATATCTGTTTCTGTATTATTGATTATAGCGACACTTAAATGTCCAACATTAGAGGTTAATCATAGCACTAATGAAATATCATGCAACCATTAGAATACTGTCCTGTCCTTCATATTTTATTTATTTTATTTTATTTTGAGATGGAGTTTCACTCTTGTTGCCCAGGCTGGAGTGCAATGGTGCAATATCAGCTCACTGCAACCTCTGCCTCCCAGGTTCAAGCAATTCTCCTGCCTCAGCCTTCTGAGTAGCTGGGATTACAGGCGCCTGCCACCACACCTGGATAATTTTTTGTATTTTTAGTAGAGACGGGGTTTCACCATGCTGGCCAGGCTGGTTTTGAACTCCTGACCTCAGGTGATCCACCCTCCTCGGCCTCCCAAAGTGCTGGAATTACAGGTGTGAGCCACCGTGCCCATCCCTGTCCTTCATTCTCTCGACAAGTAAATATCTCACACTGGTAATTTATGTGCAGCCTTCCTTAGTATATATATATAGAAAAACAGTCAATATTTGCTTTTTCATGGGAAAACAAATATACCTGGACAGTTAAGCTTTAGGGATTTTTCCAAATCTACTTCCTAGTTCTCTCAACGTCTAAAAAATGATATATAAATATCATTTTTATAATCATACATATATAGCAACTCAACATTTAGATGATTTACTGCTGTGTTTTCTGATCTAAGTAGTTTACCGAAGACTCCAAATACCTCTTATCCAAATTAGGTGAAAAAGGACATGAACAATCTAGAAAAAATTCAACTCTGCCAAGAATCTACATTTTTCTGGTCACAATCTGTCACCAGATGGACAGTTTCTGTTTTCAGCCAGAATAAAGCGCATTCAATTCTACCAAGAACAGAAATTAAAAGATGGCTAAGAAGATTGTAGGAATGTAGGTAATTGTATACCTGATTTTTCTCAATAGCTCAGCCTTTGCATGGGATTACTAAGTTTATAATTTCTGAAACTCTTCCTTGTGATGCAAAAGTGGAAAATGCTGTCTCCTCTTTGAAAGCCTCTTGCAACAACCTCCACCTTCGGGTTTTTCTAAATCTACCATAGTCTTCTCTCTGCCTATCTTAGTACATTCCTTGATTTGGAGGCAAATGTATACCTTCTGTACTTGCATGAGGTGGTAGCAGTGGCCAAACTTGTTGATGCTTCCATCATAGTGCTTGTTTCTCCACTAACTCTAGGGGTCCTGCATCTCTAAAGTTTTTGCTACTTCAAGGCAGCATCTGACATTTCTCCACTAGCAAATTTACCACTTATGAAATTGTAATGTCTGCTTTGCTTATTCGCTGTTGTTCAAAATGTAACCCTGCAACTTTATTCCCTTTTAAGGATAAAGGGGAATCACATGACTGTTTAGCATCCTCTCAGGAGTTAAGTATGCCTGGATTTGAATCTTCTCCCTTTTAGTCAACCTTGATTTAATATACTTTGTAGATGCTTCTCAAATATGCCAGAGACACTCCCAGTGCAGGACATGCTGTTATCACTGAACATGCAATCACTGAAGGGCTCCATGGCCTGATTCCCAGCCTGCCCAGGTAGCTGAACTAGTAGCTTAGATTTGGGGCTGCACTCTGGCAAAGATGAAAGATTAAATATTAATATGGATGGTAGATTTGCTTTTTGGGTGGTTTGTGATTTATGGAATTTATTAAAACACATGATTACCTCCTTTTGGGATACTCTGATTAAAAATGGTAAAGGAATCAATGACTTATTAGTACTTTGTCAATGCCCCAAGGAGATAACAGTTTAATAACTGATAGAAACCAAGAGTCTAGAGATCACCCCAGAAAAAAATAGTAATGTCTTTGTTTTGATTTACATGCTAAATGTTTTTGGCTTTTTAAAAACATCCCAGCTAATATTAAGTGTTGCCAAATATTTATTAGTCACCACCAAATCTACTAAAAGAAAATGGGCTCAATTTAGACATGCTATAATTAACTCACAATTATTAACTTAACCTGCTTTAAAAAACAATATTAGCAATCAAGAGATGTTTTCCCCATAAAGATGGAATTTGGAAATTTTGGGATGGCTGCCCTCAAGTGCCATGACCCATCCAGTGGACCCTGGTCACATTACTCCATGACTGCGCCCATTAGGAGTGACAAAAAGTACTTCCACCTCAAATAAATAGTTTGAAATAATTTTCAAAATTGGCCAAGGGAGTGGTAGAGTCATGTCTTAGCCATGAATAGCATAACCTGGGTGAGATGTGGTTCAGACCCTTCTCTTCAAGGTCTTTAGGTATTTACAAATGTATTTTTATACAATTGCTGAAGTCTTCAGTCTCTGACTATATAGTAGTTATTTCTTGTGAACTATCTGCGTGTATAAAAATGCTTCCCTGCCTGAGAATAAGGTAGAATCATTCCATCAACGGTCTCAATTCTTCAACTTTTCCTGAATCCAAGCCCTCACATTTCACGTCGTAGTGCCCTTTCACTCTAATTTTGTGTTCCATTATGTGAGTTGATTTGGTCACTGGGATGCCACAAAGGAGAGGCTTGCAAAAGCATTTGTAAGATTCAACTCTAGCTCTTTCCTTTTGCCATTACCTAGAAACATACCCATCATATTCATCCTGATGGAGGATGAAGATGAGTTGAGCAAACAGGAGTTACCCAAGACACCTAAGCTAAGGTAATTGTAGACCAGCTGATAAAGACATTTCAAGGAAAGAAAACTACATATCCCTCATGAACACAGATGAAAAGTTCTAAATAAAATATTAGCAAATGGAATCTAGTGATACATAAAAAAGATAATACATTAAGACCAAAAGGAGTTTATTCCAAAAATAAAAAAGTTGGTTTAACATTTGAAAATCTCATTAATGGAATAACAGAAAAACATTTTGATTACCTTGATAGATGCAGAAAAAAATATCTGATATATTCAACACCAATTCATGATTCAAAACTGTTAGAAAACTAGAAATAAAATGGACTGTCTTAATCTAGTGAAGAATGACTACAAAAGCCTATAGCAAACATCATTTCAAATAGTGAAGCATGAAATTCTTTCCACCTGAGTTTGGGAACAGGGCAAGGCTGCCTCCTCTTACCATTTCTATTCAATATTATCATGAAAGTCCTAGATAATTCAATAAAGAAACAAAAAAGTATAAAAAGTGGGAAGAAAGTAGTAACTTTATATGATCGTATACATTTAAAAAATCCCAGGGAATCTACACATTCATTATTAAAATGAATATGTGAATTTATGAAGGATGCTAGATGTAAAGTCAACATACAAGGCCAGGTGTGGTGGCTCACCCCTGTAATCCCAGCACTTTGGGAGGCTGAGGTGGGAGGGTTGCTTGAATCCAGGAGTTCAAGACCAGCTTGGGTCAGTGAGACCAGAGAGGCTCCTTCTCTACAAAAATTAATTTAAAAAATTAGCCAAGTGTGGTGATGCCTGCTTGTAGTCCCAGCTATGTGGGAGACTGAGGTGGGAGAAATGCTTGAGCCCAGGTGCCACTGCACTCCAGCCTGTGGTGACAGAGCAAGGCCCTGTCTTAAGACAAACAAATAAACAAAAGTCAATATACAAAAATTAGTTAAGTTCCTACATACCAATAGCAAATATTTAGAAAATGAAGATCTTCAAATATTTAAAATAGAACAAAAACTTATCAACTACATAGAAATAAAACTAACAAAAGGTGTAAAACCTGTACACTACAAACTTTGCTAAAAGAAATCAAAGAAGACATCAGTAGAGAATTGTATTATGTTTGTGAGTTGGAAATCTCAATATTTTTAGATGTCAATTCTCTCCAAATTTAGCTGTGTAGTCAATGCCCAAGTCAAAATACTAACAGGGTGTGGGGGTGTGTTTGTGTGGGTTTGAGTGTGTGTGTGTGTGTGTGTAAATTGCCAAGATGATTCTAAAATTTATATGGAAATTCAAAAAATCTAGGAGAGCCAAGATAGTTTTTAAACAAAGAAGTACAAAGTTGGAGGACTTACACACAAGTTCTCAAGAGTCACTATAAAGCCATAATAATTAAAACTATGGTCTGGACTTAAGTATAGATAGTCATAATGAAAGGACAAAAAGCCCAGAAACAGACCTATACATATATGTTCACTTTGTTTGCAATAAACGCACCTCTGCAATTCATTGGGGGAAATCATGCTCTTTACAATAAATGGTACAGGAGGAATTGAGAGCTGTGTGAAAAACATGAACCTTGATACTGTATATCTTTACAACAATTAACTGGAGGTCAGTCATAGACCAATATATTGATAGAGGTGTTGGTTACATGCATATATACTTAGGTATAATATCATCAAGATATATACTTGATTAGTGCAACCTACCATATGTGTCATACCTCAGTAAAAATGTGGTTATAGATGCATGCATATATAATGTATACTTACATCGTGGCATATGTATATACAGATAATTTACTTCAACTTTTATTTTAGGTTCAGGGGTACATGTGGAGGATGCGCAGGTGTGTTGTTACACAGGTAAATGTGTGCCATGGTGGTTTGCTGCACAGATCATCCCATCCCTAGGTATTAAGCCCAGCATCCATTAGCTATTCTTGCTGATGCTCACCTTCCCCCATCCCCTCCCTCCCCACAGGCCCCAGTGTGTGTTGTTCCCCATCGTGTACCCATGTGTTCTCATTGTCAGCTCCCACATATAAGTGAGAATATGCAGTGTTTGGTTTTCTGTTCCTGTGTTAGTTTGCTGAGGATATCAGCTTCCAGCTCCATCTGTGTCCCTGCAAAGGATGTAATCTTGTTCCTTTTTATGGCTGCACAGTTTTCCATGGCATTTATGTACCACATTTTCTTTTTTTGTTGTTCTTTTTTAAGTGTTAAATAATCTTTATTTGATATTACACATAAACCGCACAAAATGCCTTTGAATAAGTAAAAGGAACCATCTTAAATCCAGGGAATTCTAATTACATTGGCATAGTTAAGGCCAAAAATACAAAGTAGACATTGCTACCTTATCTTCAACCCTTGCCTTTAAGAGGCAAATAAACAAAAAATACAGGTGAATCTTGCTTGGTTCTGAGACAGTGAAGGAATTTCCCCAGTATTTAAATATATTCACATAACCAGTCATATAAATCTAAATATAAACCAATATAAATATAAATATAAAACCAATCTTCAATAAGTTTTAAGATGGTACTCACCATCTTTGTGAAAAGTTGAACATTATTAACAAAATCTAATCATATCTTTAGAAGGAGTAAACAGTAATAGCATTTACTGAATTGGAATTACTATTAATATTCAAAAACCAAACTTATTCATTTAACCACAAGCCAGTCTTAGTTTTAAATCAGGACTGCCCAACAAAATATTCTGACAGTCATTCATAATCTGAATTTTGGTGTATGAGATCTATTAAATTATGGTACACATAAAAAGTCATGAGACATTTCTGTTTTGCAATATAAGGCATTGGCCAATTATTACTCACTAGTAGCTTTTTTTCTTTTTTTTTGAGACGGAGTCTTGCTCCGTCGCCCAGGCTGGAGTGCAGTGGCGCGATCTCAGCTCACTGCAAGCTCCGCCTCCCAGGTTCACGCCATTCTCCTGCCTCAGCCTCCCAAGTAGCTGGCACTACAGGCAGCCGCCACCACGCCCAGGTAATTTTTTGTATTTTTTAGTAGAGACGCGGTTTCACCGTGTTAGCCAGGATGGCCTCGATCTCCTGACTAGTAGCTTTTTTGAGATAAGTTATCAAGTCTGCCCTTTCTGCATTGTTCTTAATGCCAGCAAAGATCATTTTTGTTCCAGGAATGTACTTCCTGGGATTCTCAAAATACTCTATCAGTGTATCCTCTCCCCAGGTGATGCCTTTGTTCTTATCAGTCTCTATGTTAAGATAATCCAATGGCCTGACCTGTCTTCCACCTGAAGAGACCATGGAGATTAGGCCCAGTCTTGTGCTTGCCTCCCTTTTCCACGGTGTGGCACTGGGCACACTTCTGAACAAAAATTTTCTTGCCTTTCTCAACATCACCCATATTTAATTCTCTCTTTCATCACTGGCATTACAAAGGTTCCCACTCATAAGCCAGATGTCTTGCTCTATGTACCATATTTTATTTATCTAATCTATCATTGACTGGCATTTAGGTTGATTCCATGTCTTTGCTATTGTGAATACTGCTGCAATGAACATATGTGTGCATGCATGTATCTTTATAAGACAATGATTTATATTCCTTTGGGTATACACCGCATAATGGGATTACTGGATCTGATGGTATTTCTGCCTCTAGGTCTTTGAGGAATTGTCACACTGTCTTCCACATGGGTTGAACTAATGTACACACCCACCAACAGTGTAAAAGCATTCCTTTTTCTCTGCAACCTTCCCAGCATCTGTTATTTTTCGGCTTTTTAATAAAAGCCATTCTGACTGGCATGAGATGGTATCTCATTGTGGTTTTGTTTGCATTTCTTTAATGATTAGTGATGTTGAGCTTTTTTTTCATATTTTTGTTGACTGCATGCATGTCTCTTTTGGGAAGTGTCTGTTCAGATCCTTTGCCCACTTTTTAATGGGGTTGTTTTTTTCTTGTAAATTTAAGTTCCTCATAGACTCTGAATGGGGTATTACCAGTGAAGGCTGAGAAACAGCAAAGATGGCAGCCAGCTCCTTCCTTTGGAAGCTCCATCCCAGGGGGATACTGACCTGTAGCCAGCCCGCACATACCTGCAGGAGGTGGCTGGAGACCCCTGTTGGGCATTCTCACCCAGTCAGGAGGCATGGGATCAGGGACCCATCCAAAGAAGCAGTCTGGCTGCTTTGGGGTAGAGCAGGTGTGCTGCACTGTGGGGGATCCTTCCTCCTCCGGACCACCTGTGTTCTCCAAAGCCAGCAGGTTGGAGTGGCTGAGTTGACCAAACTGCAGAGATGGCAGCTGCCCCTCCTGCCAGGAGCTCCATTTCAGGGAGAGATCAAAGCTCTGTCCATAGAACCGTTGCTGGAGTGGTTAAAGCCCCCGCAGGGATTCCTGCCCAGTGAGGAGGAATGGATTGGGGTCCTGCTTAAAGAAGCAGTCTGGTCATGATCTGGCAAGCCAGCTGTGCTGTGTTGTGGGGAACTCTTCCTTGTCCAGACTGGCTGTATTCTCCACAGCTGGCAGGCTGGAGTGGCTGAGTCTATGAACCACAGTGATGCTGGCTGCCTCTCCCCACCTCCCTGGGAACTCAGACCCATCTGAGGTGGATTCCAACCTGCTGCTGTTGGCAGGCTAGGATTCCAAGCCAGTGGGTCTTAACTCGTGCGGTGCCATGGAAATGGGGCCTGCAGAATGATGCTGCCTGTCTCCCTGGATTTAGCCCCCTTCCCAGAGATACATATGGACAGATTTCCCACTGTGCTGAAGATCCCTGGTGCTACAGTGTGTAAAACTCCTGGGTTTCTGTGTGTGCCTGAGCAGCTGAAGTGCCGAGACTCCATACAGGTCTGTGTATCAGACCCACAGCCCTGGTGGCATGGGCTCACAAGGGGATCTCTTGATCCATGGCTTGCAAAGATCCATGGGAGAAGCACGGTTTCCTGGGCAGGACTGCACACTCACTGCTTCCCTTGGCTGGGAGTGGGGGTTCCTTTGGCTCCATGCCGCCCCCGGCTGGGCCATCGCACCCTCTACCTGCTTGTCTTCATTCTCCATTGGTCGACCTGTTCATCCAGTCAGTCCCAATGTGAGAACCTGGTTATCTCAGTTGAAGGTGCTGAATTCCCTCGCCCCTTTTCATTCCTCTTTGTGAGCGCTGCAGAGTGCAGCTGCTTCTAATTGGCCATCTTGCATCACTCTAAACATTTCTTTTTTAGCCCTAGTTCTTAATTCCTATAGCCCTTGGTTTATCACCAGTTTATTGATAAAATAATCCGTCCATGTTCTCTAGTCATGGGATGATGGCTCAGGCCAGGGATCCAGGGAATTTTCTGGGAAGTAGCTGAACTTGCAGGCCTGTCCTGTTCGGAACTGAGCTAACACACTGCAGAGAGGTACTCCTTTCACCTCTCAGCAGCTGATGCCAGCCCTCGATAATTACATTTTTATTGAGGTATAATAAGTATTGTAAATTACATAAAATTAAACAATGATCCTTTCAGTTGGCATTTCACAGTAAACAGCATTATATGTTTGAAATTAATTTAGTCATCCACAGAGCCTAAAGCAATATGCCCTGACTATAATTTAGGATCTCAATCTAAGAACACACATTTTGGGTTATAGCATCCCCATCTTTCTTCCCTATGGTAGACTATCAAAAACGGCCACAATTATTTATAATTCCTTCCATCAAGAGTTGGAGTTTATTTTCTACTCCTTGAACCCAGACTGGTAGTGTAATTTGCATTGTCCAACAAAATGGGGTAGAAGTAATATATAATTTTGAGCCTGGGCCTGAAGAGGATTTGCATTGTTTTGTTGCCACTTCCTGGGACTCTTGCCTCTGCCATCATGTGAACAGGCCTGAAGTAGCCTACTGGAGAATGAGAGACCACATGGGGCCATTCAGCCAAGTCAGGTAATTTTCTTTCATTTAAAAAATCTGTTCCCTTCATTCTTTAAAAATATTTTTAATTGACATATAATATTTGTTCATATTTATAAGGTAGAGAGGGATATCTCAATACTTGTATACAATGTGTAATGATCAAATCAGGATAATCAGCATATCTATCACCTCAAATATTTACCATTCTTGTGTTGGGAACACTCAACATCCTCTCTATTTAAAAATATACAATAAATTGTTGTTAACTGTAGACACCCTGCGGCACTACAGAACACTAGAACTTATTCCTATCTGTAAGCTTAAATCTGATATTTTTTTGTTGATTTTCTGTCTAGATGATGTGTCCAATGGTAAGAGTGCGGTGTTAAAGGCCCCAACTGTTACTGCATTGGAGCCTATCTTTCCCTTTAGACCTAAAAATATTTGCCTTGTTTATCTGAGTGCTCTAGTTTTGGGTATATATATATTGACAATTATTATATCTTATTGCTAAGTTGATCTCTTTATTATTGTAAAATGACCTTCTTTGTCTCTTCATACAGTTTGACTTAAAGTCTGTTTTTATCTGATAAGTATGGCTACCTCTGCTCGCTTTTGGTTTCTGTTTGCCTGGAATATTTTCTTCTATCCCTTCACTTCCAGTCTGTATGAACCTTTACAGGTGAAGTTAGTTTCTTGTAGGCAGCATACAGTTGGGTCTTTTTTTTTTTTTTTTTTTTTTTTTTTTTTAAATCTAGGCAGCCAACTCTATATCTTTTAATTGGGAATTTGATCTGTTTACATTACATTCAAGATTACTATTAATAGATGAGGTTTTATCCTGTCATTTTGTTCATTTTTTTTCTGGTTGTTTTGTATATCCTTTGTTCTCCACCTATTTTTTTTTTTAATCTTTGTGGTTTGGTAATTTTCTGTAGTGAAAAAGTTTGATTCCTTTCTCTTTCTCATGTGTATATCTGCACTACCAGTGAGTTTTATACTTTTGTGTGTTTTGACAATGGTAATCATCCTCTTGCTTCCAGATGTAGAACCACCTTAAGCAGTCCTTGTAAGGTCAGTCTAGTGGGAATGAATTCCTTCAGTTTTTGCTTGTCTAGGAAATACTTTATTTCTCCCTCACTTCTAGGGGATAGCTCTACTAGGTATAGTATTCTTGGTTGACAGTTTTTTTTTCTTCAGTACTTTGAATATATCATCCCATCTTATGGTCTACTGACCTGTAAAGTTTCCACTGGGAAATCCACTGTTAATCAAATGGAGTTTCCCTTATATGTGACTTGATGCTTTTTTCTTGCTGTTTTTAACATTTCTTTTTTTTTATTATTTTTTTTGGATACAGTCGCGCTCTGTCATCCAGGCTGTAGTGCAGTGGTGTGACCTTGGCCCACTGCAACCTCCACCTCCTGGGTTTAAGCAATTCTCATGATTGAGCCTCCCAAGTAACTGGAACTGCAGGTTCATGCCACCACACCCAGATAATTTTTTTGTATTATTAATAGAAATGTGGTTTCTTCATGTTGGCCATGCTCGCCTTGAACTCCCGGCCTCAAGTGATCCACCCGCTTCAGCCTCCCAAATTGCTGGGATTACAGGTGTGAGCCACCACACCTGATGAATATTCCCTCTTTTTGACTTTTGACAGTTTGACTACTATGCACCTCAGAGAAGACCTTTTTGGGTTGAATCTATTTGAGAACCTTTGAGCTTCCTAGATTTTGGCCATATCTCTCCCATGTCTGTTTTTAAAGCTCTTGATTGTATTTTTTTTTTTTTTTTTTTTGAGACGGGGTATCACTCTGCCACCCAGGCTGGAGTGCAGTGGCACAATCTTGGCTCACTGCAAACTCCACCTCCTGGATTCAAGCAATTCTCATGTCTCAGCCTCCCAAGTAGCTTGGATTGCAGGCATGCGCCACCAAACCCAACTAATTTTACTATTTTTTGTATTTTTTAGAGACAGGATTTTGCCATGTTCATCAGGCTTGTCTTGAACTCCTGGCCTCAAGTGATCCACTGCCTTGGCCTCCCAAAGTGCTGGGATAACAGGTGGGAACCACTGCACCTGGTCTCTTGATTGTATTTTTATTTTATTCCTTAAATTGTTCAGCTCCACAATCTCTGTCTGGTTTTTAATGACATATATATCCCTGTCGAATTTCTCATAAGATCATAAATTGTTTTTCTAATTTCATTGATCTAGCTGTATTCTCCGTATCTCATAGTTTCCTTAAGATCATTATTTTGAATTCCTTCTTAGACATTTGATATACTCTTTAAATTTAGGGTCTGTTAATGGGGAATTATTGTGTTTCTTTGGAGGTGTAATGTTTCCTTGCTTTTCATGTTTCTTATGGCCCTAAACTGATTTTTGCACATCTGGGGGAACCGTTGCCTCTTCCAGTGTTAGGGAGCTTTCATAGAGAAATAGTTTTTCCAATAGTTGTCTCCTATAGTGTTCATTGAGTAGGGTGCTTTGACTTTGGTTCTGGGTGGGTGCAGTAATATAGTCTTCAGGTGACTTTTTTGGCTGTAATCAGCATTCAGTGGTGTCTGTGAGTGCCTCAGTGGCCTGATGGTGAGTGTTTGTGGAGACAGTGGTGTGGCTTTTCTTGGTGTGAGAGCCATCATTCAGATTAGTTCTCAGGCCTTAGGCATATGCATGCTAGCTGCAGTGGCTTTGCTAATTGTGGGGTATTGCCAACAGCAGGGTGGGCACCAGGCAGGCCAGTCCTCAGTGCCTTAGAAGTGCATGCAGCATATGGTGGCTCTGCTGGTGAAGGGGGTGGGGCTGTTGGCAGCAGTGGGTGCCAGATGGGATGGGCCTTGGGCCTTGGGAGGTGCATGTAGCATGCAGTGGCTCTGTCAGTTGAGGGAAGCCAAGTCATTTTAGACTAGCCAGTCCTCAGATGACCCAGTAGCTGCCCACAGATACATGAATGAGCTTAGTTGAGACAGGAAATCCTTTCTGCAAGCACCTGAATTGGACAGTTAAGCCCATACCAAATTCACAAACCATAGTATCATGAGCCAAATAAATAGTTGCTGTCGTAAGCCAGTAAGTTTTGGGGTGGTTTGTAATCACTGGCACAATTGTAATTGGTATCAATCCATTATGATTTTTTTACTTGAAAGAGTACATTTTTAAAAGAATACTGCCATATGTGGGTTAATATTAAACTTATGACTACACAGTCTACATTCACTGAGAAATGAGTATTTGTCAGATAAAGACCCTTACCTCGATTGGATTTCTATAGAAAGACTGCCTTCCAGAAGATGGAAATGACATAGCAATAATACGTTCTGAAAGTCAAAATCATCACTATTACAAACATTATTATAGATTTCATATAACACACAAAAAATTAATTTATACATGATCAGACTCCATTTTCACAGAAAAAAACCTTTTAAGATTGAGGTTGACAGAAAAGAGCTAATACTCAGGATAATCAAATAACATATTAAATTATCCAACACAATGATCATTAAACTGGCATGGAGTTCTTAAGTCTCCACTAGTTCTAACTGTATGCCATGTACTTATGATGGCCTCAGTCTGAAGTTCCCCTTGTTCTTAGAATTTATTTCTTATCTTAAATACCAGAGAAAATCCAAGAGTTCTAGGCACCAGTGACGGTGGGAACTCCCAAGGTGCTTTGCAGCCCTCTGACTCAGAAAACCTGAGATCTACAAAGCACTGACCTCATTCTCTGGGGTTCTAGGATGAGAAGAGGTCTCTGTGGGATTCTTGGGACTCAGAAATAACTACTAGAGGTTAATAAATTGAAACTCAAATGGGGTCAGCTGAAAATCCCTTCAAGTTCCTATGCTGCAACTGAGTAGTCCTGAATTGAGAAGACGTGCAGATCTTCCATTGCCAGGGCTAAACCACAAATATGTCACACTATCACAGTGGCATATATCCTCATGAATAAAGAATATTTTGAATGAATGTGTCTTAGAGGAGGCAAAAAAAAAAAATACAATTACAAGAAAAAGTGAAGTAATACAAGTAAATCAACAGTTAAGTGTCACAAACCTGTAATGTAAGTGAGGTCTAGGTCAAATCCATCCCTTGTGTATCGCCTTTTGTTTTCTGAAACCTGAGAGTTTAAAATCATCATTAGTTTGTGAAACATTCATCAACATAAAAATAAAAAACATTATACAGTATAGATATCAACCCCTGCCAATGGGTCCCAAAACACACAATATTTTTCTGAATCATAAGCATGTTTTGCCCACTTACCAGCCTTCTCATCAGCTTTTCAAGTTGTCTTTTTTGATGAACCAGATGAAAAATTCTTATCAGAATAATAAGTCGTAGAAGTCGAACTAAATGTGTCCATCTAACAATAAATTTAAAAGATCCATTTTTGCTTCAGAAACAGAATTTTATCAATATAAACTATGTCTAGAGCAGCAGTTGTTAACCAGAGGCAATTTTCCCTCCTCTCCCCAGTTACCTACCTGGGGGATACTTGGCAATGTCTGGAGGCATTTAGGTTTTCACAACTGGCGTGCATGCGTGTGTGTGTGTGTCTGTGTGTTACTTACATCTAGTGAATAGAGGCCAGGAATTTTGCTAAACACCCTACAATTAATATAACTGCTCATCGCCCTCTTATGACAATGATCTGGCCCAAAATGTCAGTAATGCTGAGGCTGAGAAATTCTGGTCTAGAGAAATAGTGATACGATAGACTCTTAGCATTTGTAAATTTAATTTTGGGATTTAAGACTAGCATTTTCAATTTTTCCACATCAAAACAAATCGATTATTCTTGTTCATCTTTGTTATTCCCATGAGTAACAGATGTTCACTACAGCTGCTAATGCACATCAGGCAGGCAACAGATTGAGATACTTCCAAAGTGTGCTAGCTGGTATCTCTCCTACCGTCAGAACCACCGAAGCAGAGAACTGATGGTCTGGACTAGTGCTTCTCTGATTTGGGCACATGTCAATAAGAGCCACCTGGAAAAGCTTGTTAAACTGCAGATTGCTGGTTACCAGAGATACTGATTCGGTGGGTCCAGGGTGGGGGCTAAGGTATTTTTCTTCTTACATTTCTAGCAAGCTGTCAAGTGATGCTGAGGTTTCTAGTCAGAGGACCACATTGGCTAGGGTTATTTTCAAATAATTCCAAAAGCCTATCACTTAACGTGCTTTTAGTTGGGGCCTGAGCTGCAGTCCAGGGAAGCTAGGGTACAAAAAGAAATCAGCTATTTGACCCATGAACAAGCTTAGGAAGCCACCATTTACATCCCAGTATACATTTGCTCTTTCATTTTCCTCATTGTCACAGTAAAAAAAGAAGAAGAGTCACCAGGGCCTCATACACTCTTTAGTTTCCTAACCCCTAACAGTTCTAACTTTGCCTAAGCAAAGTTTCTACCACAACTATACTGCAAAACTCTACTATTGTGTTGCTACATGTGTCATCTCCTAGTTTCTCTTCTGTTTGCTATTTTTTAGAAACTCATGATTGAAGTCACTCAAATTTTGAGTTTGCTCAAATAAATTCCCTCTTGGCTGTAGGAAAAATCCAGACAGAACATTATGTGTAAGGGATTTGTAGTTGAAGCACAGAGGGGAATTGTTTTCAATATAAATTTTTTTGATATAGCAGATATTAAACTGATAAGAATATTATACTTGATCTTAGCCAAAAGGCCAAAAAATGATACAAATGGGAATTTGATGAGAACTTCAAAATGTAGAGAAGTTAAAGTTAGTACAAGAGTAAAATCCTTCTTTGGGTACTGCATCTTCTTTATTCAATTAATGGTACTTAGTGTGTATACTCTTCACTGGTCCCTAAATATCACAATCTTTTAGTTTCAAAGTATGTGGGAATTTACCTAAACATTTCATTTTAAAGCCATGTATTTGGTATAGAATGAGAACATTTGAAGTTGAAAAGATTATATAGAATAAAAGCCACAGAAAATGCTAAAATTAATGAAAAACTTTAAGAGAGGTAAGTCTTATGTTTCATACCTGGGAATATTCCTAAGAAACTTAATGTCAAAAAAAATGTAAACGACATCAACCAGCAAAGGAATCACAATAATGGCAGTATCTAAAATGTTAAATAAGTCAGAAAAATACTGCTGTCTCCTGTAATATAAAACAAAAAAAATAAGTTCATTCCCCCCTGCCAGAAGAGATAGGAATATTTAAAGACCACAAACTATTGACTCATCCCCATTAAGAATTCTACTATCATGAATTATTTAAAATGTATTTTCTAGAGTAGACTAAGGGAAAAATATAACATTCGTGGGAAGTTTTCAAACAATGAAATTATATTCATCATTTGACACTTATATGTGACTAAAACACCAACATGGCAATTCAAACATAATAAGAGATATAACTAAATGCATAATAACCACCCTTATTGTGGACAATGGGGTATCTATCCCCTCAAGCATTTATCATTCATGTTACAAACAATCCAATTACACTCTTTCAGTCATTTAAAAATATACAATCAAGTTATTGTTGACTATGGTCAATCTGTTGTGCTATCAAATAGTAGGCGTTACTCATTCTATTTTTTTGTGCCCATTAACCATCCCCACCTCCCCACCCCCAAGCCCTTACTACCATTCCCAGCCTCTGATGACCATCGTTCTACTCTCTAGGTCTATGAGTTCAATTGTTTTTTTTTTTTTTTTGTAGAGCCCCATAATAAGTGAGAACATGTGATGTTTATCTTTCTGTGCCTGGCTTATTTCACTTAACAAACATAGTGATCTCCAGTTCCATCCATGTTGTTCCAAATGACAGGATCTCTCTCTTTTTTTTTTTTTTTTTTTTTTTTTTGAGATGGAGTTTCACTCTTGTTGCCCAGGCTGGAGTGCAATGGCATGATCTCGGCTCACTGCAACCTCCACCTCCCGGGTGGCAGCAATTATCCTGCCTTAGCCTCACAAGTAGCTGGGATTACAGGCGCCCGGCACCACACCCAGCTAATTTTTGTATTTTTAGTAGAGATGGGGTTTCTCCATGTTGGTCAGGCTGGTCTCGAACTCCCAACCTCAGGTGATCTGCCTACCTCAGCCTCCCAAAGTGCTGGGATTATAGGCATGAGCCACTGTACTTGGCCAAGATCTTGTTTTTTATGGCTAAATAATACTCTCTTATGTATATGTACTATATTTTCTTTATCCATTCATCTGTTGATGGATACTGAGGTTGCTTCCAAATCTTAGCCATTATTAACAGTGCTGCAACAAAAAGGGAATGCAGATATCTCTTCTATATACTGATTTCCTTTCTTGTGGGTATCTACCCAGCAGTGGGATTGCTGGATCATATGGTAGTTCTATTTTTAGTTTTTTGAGTAACCTCCAAACTGTTCTCCAATTGGTTCTAATTTACATTTCCATGAACAGTGTATGAAGGTTCTCTTCACATCTTTGTCAGGATTTGTTACTGCCTGACTTTTGGATATAAACCATTTTAGCTGGGGTGAGATGATATCTCATAGTAGTTTTCTACACTGCGAATTTCTCTAATGATCAATGATGTTAAGCATCTCTTGATATGCCTGTTTACCATCTGTATGTTTTCTTTTGAGAAATGCCTGTTCAAATCTTATGCTCATTTAAAAAATTAGATTATTAGATTTTTTCCTAGCGAGTTGTTTGAGCTCCTTACATATTCTGGTTATTAATCCCTTTTCAGATGGGTAGTTTGCAAATATTTTCTCCCATTCTGTGGGCTGTCTCTTCACTTTGCTAATTGTTTCCTCTGCTATGAAGCAGCTTTTTAACTTGATGTGATCCCATTTGCCCATTTTTGCTTTGGTTGCCTGTGCTTGTCAGGTATAGCCCAAGTAATTTTTGCTCAGACCAATGTCCTGGAGATTCTTCCCAATGTTCTCTTGTAGTATAGTAGTTTCATTGAATTCTTAGATTTAAATCTTTGATCCATGTTGATTTGATTTTTGTATATGGTGAGAGGTAGGGGATCTAGGTGCATTCTTCTGTATGTGTATATCTAGTTTTCCCAGAACCATTTGTTGAAGAGACGTCTTTTGTTCAATGTATGTTCTTGGCACATTTATTAAAAATGAATTCACTGTAAGTGTGTGTGGATTTGTTTCTGTGTTCTCTATTCTGTTCCAGGGGTCTATGTGTCTGTTTTTATGCCAGTGCCATGGTGTTTTGGTTATATAGTTCTGTAGTATAATTTGAAGTCAGGTAATGTGATTCCTACAGCTTTGTTCTTTTTGCTTAGAATAGCTTTGGCTATTCTGGGTCTTTTGTGGCTCCATATAAATTTTAAGATTCTTTCTTCTACTTCTGTGAAGAATGTCATTCATATTTTGACAGGGAGTGCATTGAATCTGTAAATTGCTTTGGATAGTATGGACATTTTAACAATATTGATTCTTCCAATCCATGAACATGGAATCTCTTTCCATTTTTTGGTGTCCTCTTCAATTTCTTTCATCAGTGTTTTATCATTTTCACTATAAAGATCTTACACGTCTTTGGTTAGGTTAATTTCTAGGTATTTAATTTTATTTGTGGCTATTTTATATAGGACCACTTTTTAAATGTCCTTTCCAAATGGTTCACTGTTGACATATAGAAATGCTACTGATTTTTGTATATTGATTTTGTATCCTGCAACTTTACTGAATTTATCAATTCTAATAGTTTTTTTTTGTGGAGTCTTTAGTATTTTCCAAATAAAATGTATCATCTGCAAACACAAGGATAATTTTACTTCTTCCATCCCAATTTGTATTTCTTTTTTTGTTCCCTTTCTTTCTCTTCTATAATGGCTCTAGCTAGGACTTCCAGTACTATGTTGAACAACAGTGGTAAAAGTGGGCATCCTCATTGTGTTCTAGATCACAGAGAAAAGCTTTTCATTTTTTCCCCATTCAGTACAGTACTGACTGTGGGTCTGTCATATATGGTTTTTATTATGTTGAGGTGTGTTACTTCTATACCCAGTTTTTTTAGGGTGTTTACCATGAAGGGATGTTGAATTTTATCAAATGCTTTTTCAGCATCAACTGAAATGATCTTATGGTTTTTATCCTTTATTGTGTGGATATAATGTATCACATTGATTGATTTGCAAATGTTGAACCATCCTTGCATCCCAGAGACACATCCCACTTGTCATGATGAATGATCTTTCCCATTTATTGTTGAATTCAGTTTTCTAGTGTCTTGTTGAGGATTTTTGCATCAATATTTATCAGATATATTAGCATGTTTTTGGTTTTGGTTTTGGTTTTTGGGTTTGTTTGTTTGCTTGTTTTATTCATTTATTTATTTATTTTGAGACTGAGTCTCACTCTGTCACCCAGGCTGGAGTGCAGTGGTGTGATCTCAGCTCACTGCAACGTCTGCCTCCCAGGTTCAAGTGATTCTCCTGCCTCGGCCTCATGAGTAGCTGAAATTACAGGCACCTGGCACCACACCCAGCTAATTTTTGTATTTTTAGTAGAGACGGGGTTTCACCATATTGGCCAGGCTGGTCTTGAACTCCTGACCTCCAGTAAACCACTCGCCTCTGCCTCCCAAAGTGCTGGGATTATAGCAGTGAGCCACCACTTCCAGCCTACAGGTGTCTTTATGGGACAAGAGTGTTTCCTGTAGGCAACAGATCAATGGGTCTTTTTAGTTTATTTATTTATTTATTTATTTATTTATTTTTGAGATGGAGTCTTGCTCTGTCACCAGGCTGGAGTGCAGTGGCACCATCTCGGCTCACTGCAACCTCTGCCTCCCAGGTTCAAGTGATTCTCTTGCCTCAGCCTCCTGAGTAGCTGGGACTACAGGTGCACACCACCACACCCTGCTAATTTTTGTATTTTTAGTAGAGACAGGGTTTCACCATGTTTGCCAGGATGGTCTCCAGCTCTTGACCTTGTGATCTGCCTGCCTTGGCCTCCCAAACTGCTGGGATTACAGGCATGAGCCACCACACCTGGATGGGTCTTGTTCTTTCATCCATTCATCCACTCTGTCTTTTGATTGAAAAGTTGAGTCTACTGACACTCAATGTTATTATTGATAAGTAAGGACTTACTCCTGCCATTTTGTTATTTGTTTTCTGGTTGTTTTGGGGTCTTCTCTTCCTTCTTTCCTTCCTGTCTTCCATTAGTGAAGGTAATTTTCTCTGGTGATACGATTTAGTTTCTTGTTTTTTATTTTTCATGTATCCATTGTTATGTTTTTTGGTTTGAGGTTACCATGAGGCTTGTAAATACTATCTTATAATCCATTATTTTAATCTTATAATAACAGTTTTCATAAACAAGTAAAAAGAAAACTAATAAAAACTCTACAACTTAACTTTGTCTCCCTATTTTTTAACTTTTTGTTATTTCTATTTATATCTTATTATACCATCTATGTCTTGAAAAGTTTTAGTTAATATTTTTGATTGGCTCATAGTTTAGTCTCTCTACTTAGAATAAGAGTAGTTTATACATTATAGTTACAGTGTTATAACATTCTGCATTTTTCTGTATACCTAACTGTTACCAGTGAGTTTTATACCTTCAGGTTGTTACTTATGGCTCATTAATGTCCTTATCTTTCTGATTGAAATACTCCCTTTAGCATTTCTTCTAGGACAGGTCTGGTGTTGACAAAATCCCTCAGCTTTTGTGGGGAAAAGTCTTTATTTCCCCTTCACTTTGAAGGATATTTTCACTGGATACACTGTCCTAGGGTAAATGTTTTTTTCATTCAGCACTTTCAATATGTCATGCCACTCTCTCCTGGCCTGAAACATTTCTACTGAAGAGTCTGCTGCCAGATATATTGTAGCTCCATTGTATATTATTGGTTTCTTTTCTCTTGCTGCTTTTAAGATCCTTTCTTCATCCTTGATCTTTGGGACTGTGATTATTAAATTCCTTGAGGTAGTCTTCTTTGAGTTACATCTGCTCGGTGTTTTATAGCTTTCTTGTACTTGGATATTGATATCTTTCTGTAGGTTTGGGACGTTCTGTTACTATCCCTTTGAATAAACTTTCTACACTCCCCACCTCCTCTTTAAGGCCAATACCACTTAGATTTGTCCTTTTGAGGCTATTTTCTAGATCCTGTAGGCATGCATCACTGTTTTTTATTCTTTCCTTTGTCTCCTCTATGTATTTTGAAATAACCTGTCTTCAAGCTCATTAATTCTTTCTTCTGGTTTATCAATTCTGCTATGAAAAGACTCTAATGCATTCTTTGGGGTGCCAATTACATTTTTTGGCTCCAGAATTTCTGCTTGATTCTTTTAAATTATTTCAATCTCTTTGTTAAACTTATCTAATAGAATTATGAATTCCTTCTCTGTGTTATCTTGAATTTCTTTGAGTTTCCTCAACACAGCTATTTTGATTTCTTTGTCTAAAAGGTCACATATCTCTGTTTCTACAGGATTGGCCCCTGGTGTCTTATTTAGTTCATTTAGTGAGGTCATGTTTTCCTAGATAGTGTTGATGCTAGCAGATGTTCTTTGGTGTCTGAGCATTGAAGAGTTAGGTATTTATTGTAGTTTTCACTGTGTTTATTGTAGTTTTCACTGTCGGGCTTGTTTGTACCCATCTTTCTTGGGAAGGCTTTCCAGATATTTGAAAGAACTTGGGTATTGTGATCTAAGCTGTATCTGCTTTAGGGGGCACCCCAAGCCTCCTAAACTCTGTGGTTCTTGCTGACTCATAGTGGTACTGCCTTAATGGTCTTGGACAAGATCCAGGATAATTCTCTGCATTACCAAAAAGAGACTCTTGTTTTCTTCCCTTACTTTCTCCCAAATAAACAGAGTCTCTCTTTCTCTGTTCTGAGGCACCTAAAGCTTGGGGTTGAGTGACACAAGCACCCCTGTGGCCACCACTACTGTGACTGCATTGGGTCAGACCTGAGGCCAGCACAGCACTGGGTCTTGCCCAAGACCTGCTATAACCACTCCTTGGCTATTGCAGAACTTTGCTGAAGGCCTTGGGGCTCTACAGTCATCACATGGTAAAAACAGCCAGGCCTGTGTCCTTCCCTTCAGGATGGCAAGTTCTCCTAGCCTCCAGGTGGATCCAAAGGTGATCAGGGCCTAGATCAAAAACTTTAAAAGTCTACCTAGTGTTTTATTGTGCTATGGCTGAGCTGTCACTCAAACCACAAGATGCAGTCCCTCCCACTCTTTCCACCCCTGTCCAAAGGCAGAGGAGCAGCAATCCATGGCCACCTCAAACACAGGCCATGGGGGGTTACTGCCAGACTACCACCAATGTTCTCATAAGGCCCAAAGGCTCTTAAGTCAGTTTGTGGTGAATGCTCCTGTTAATTATTTTAAAATGCTTCTTTTTTTTTTTTTTTGAGATGGAGTCTCGCCCTATCACCCAGGCTAGAGTGCAATGGCGTGATCTCGGCTCAATGCAACTTCTGCCTCCCAGGTTCAAATGATTCTCCTGCCTCAGCCTCCCAAGCAGCTGGGATTACAGGCAACCACCACCACACCCCGCTAATTTTTGTATTTTTAGTAGAGACGGGGTTTCACCATGTTGGCCAGGATTGTCTCGAAATCCTGACCTTGAGATCCTCCCACCTCAGCCTCCCAAAGTGCTTCTTATAAAAGTACAAAATAGCTTAATGCATTATAAAAATAATCAAACTTACCCTTCTACAAATACTCGAAGAAGAACATCCATGAGAAAAAATAAGGCAATAGCTAGAGAAATAGAACGATACTCCAAAGGAATATAAAGTTTGCTATCAGTGAAAATTAGGTCGGCAAGGAGGAGAGTGACATCCAGTAAGACCAGGAAAACTCCAAATATTCTAAAATAAATAAATAAATAAATAAATAAATACAAAGATAAAGGGGCATTTGTCCCTATAGCTATACTATATTTAAGCCACTGATCAGGTACCAAAATGTTATTATTTAGTATTAATCTGCCCAGTGGCGGGAAAACTGTAATGCCTTAGAATCTCAGCAAAATCACTATTTTCACCCAATAGAAGCAGGTCTTAATAAACAAAATTCTCACCAAACCACTTCACAAGATATTATCATGGCCTTTTATAGTAGACACATCAGACCAACACCTCAAGAGAGAAAAGTAAAACTGAATTAAAATCACCTGTGTCTGTTTACAAACTCTTCTTAAAATTTGAGAATTTCATAAGAAGTTTATACCAATTTCTCATAAAAAATAAACCCTCATTAATCTGGATACTTCTAGCATAGTGATGGGCACATGAGTCTTGAACTCTAAAGTACTTCCTGCCAGTTGCTGTTACATATTCTAAATACATTCTGCATAAATTGATTAGACTATTTGCCTAATCTATGAAGATGAATTAGTCTTTGAAGTACTTTTTTAAAAATTTGCAGCTTAAATTCAAATATTATTAATTCAAAAGGAAACAATTATATTGCATAAATCTATATCATAGTATGAAATCTTACTCTTATGTAGAGAAGAGTCTAAGTAAATTGTTTCCAGAATTAAAGAGTAATTCTAGATGTATAAGGTACTTAATAAAACACTTTACTAATAATTATAGAATTTTAACATTTGATTTTCATTAATGTTACTTTTGCAGATGGAAGAAAAACAATATTAATATGTTACTATTAATCTTAGGCAAAAGCCATTTATTTGCAATTCTTAATGTCCAGCTTAAACCAAAATTCCATGATAAATTAGATTACATTAGATGGGGCACATGGCTACTTAGCAACTGATGGACAGTGGAAATGCTTTTTTGTTATTTTATTTCAGTGTTTCTCATTGAAGTATTAAGTCTCATATATATCTACATATGTATAGATATATATGAGACTCATTTTTTTTTCTTTTTTTTTTTTTTACATGGAGTCTTGCTGTGTCGCCAAGGCTGCTGCGCAATGGTGCAATTTCAGCTCACTGCAACCTATGCTTCCTCGGTTCAAGCGATTCTTCTACCTCATCCTCCTGAGTAGCTGGGATTACAGGCACCCGCCATTATGCTTGGCTAATTTTTGTATTAGTAGAGATGGGGTTTCACCATGTTAGCCAGGCTGGTCCTGAACTCCTGACTTCATGTGATCTGCCCGCCTTGGCCTCCCAGAGTGCTGGGACTACAGGCGTGAGCCACTGCGCCCAGCCAAGTCTCAGATATATTTAATACATGGTGTTTTCTATGTCTCACATACCCAAATACAAAGGATGATACAATTGAACGCACAATTTTCTTAATCTTGCTGCTGCAAAAAGAAGTAAAAATAAAATTAATCAGATTTCTTCTAACATATATTGTAAATTTAACCAAAAAACAAAGGGCTTTATAAATATAATTTTAAAAGAAAATTATTCAGAAGTTGTATAACAAAATGCTTTTTACTAATAGCTAAAATTTTATTCTTCCTGCTCTATGAGTATTTTACTTGTTTACTTTGCTATCCAGAAGACAGTAAACTTTGGATGTTTAGTAACATTTCCATTGCATGCAAAGCCCTAACCCCAACTTTATGGCAATACTAAACTTAAACTTGTGGTCATCAACTCAAGGAGTACAGCATGAAGACAGAAAAGAGTGGTAGAAGAGAACTGTATTTTAATGCCAGCCTGGGCAAGTCATCAAACTTTGGCCAGATCTCAGTTTCCACTGCAATAAAATAAGGTGTTTCAGGAATGAGCATAGGGAGTAAATGATGCTCTTGTCATCTCCTCAAACTAGACACCTAGTGAACAGATACACATTAGCAAGAGTCGCATATGAGGTTGCAAATGAACTTCAGAGGTAAGACATTTTAGTAAGATATACTTCAAAGGACAAACACCCCAAAGACTGGGCTCCTTCCATTACTCAGAGGAAGGAGAACCTGTCTGATGGAGCCTCCAATAATGCCTCATTTTACCTTATGGCTGGAGACAAGGTAGCTGATGAAGAACAATTTTTTTTGTCCTACTGAAGCCTGCTGTGTTGGAGGAGCCTTCAGGAAGTTTCTGTCTTACTGAAGCCTCTAACATAGGACTCAAATTCCACCCCGAGAGCCATGAATCCTAAGACAATGCTCACAGCCTGTGCCTAAGACTGGAGAACAAAGAGGGCAGATACTGAGCAGAACTGGGGCACTGACAAAATTGGCCTTTGATATGAACAGACATTTCTCAAAAGAAGACATACATGTGGACAACAAGCATAAGAAGAAAAGCTCAATATCACAGATTAAAGAAATGCAAATCAAAACCACAATGAGATACCATTTCACACCAGTCAGAATGGCTATTACTAAAAAGCCAAAAAATAACAGATGCTGGCAATGTTGCAGAGAAAAGGGAACACTTATACATTGTTGGTGTGAGTGTAAATTAGTTCAACCACTGTAAAAAGCAGTATGGCAATACCTTGAAGAGGTAAAAGCAGAACTATTTGACTGAGCAATCCCATTACTGAGTAGATACCCAGAGGAATATAAATCATTCTACTATAAAGATACATGCATATGAATGTTCAGTGCAGCACTATTTACAATAGCAAAGACATGGAATAAACCTAGGTACCCAACAATGACAGATTGGATAAAGAAAATGTGGCACATATATACCATGGAACACTATGCAGCCATAATAAAAGAATGAGATCATGTATTTTGTGGGAACATGGATGGAGCTGGAGGCTCTTATCCTTAGCAAACTAGTGCAGAAACAGAAAACCAAATACTGAATGTTCTCACCTATCAGTGGTAGATAAATCATAAGGACTTATGAACACAAAGAAGGAAATAGACACTGGGGTCTACTTAAGTGGGGAGGGTAGGAGGAGAGAGAGGAGCAGAAAAGATAACTATCTGGGTACTGAGCTTAATACCTGGATGATGAAATAATATGTAAAAAAAAAAAAACCTCCCTGACACAAGTTTACCTATATAACAAACCTCACGTGTACCTCCAAACCTAAAATAAAAGTTAAAAAAAACAAAATTGGCCTTTGATGAATGATGTTAGGTTAACCTGAGATAAAGGAAATCCCCAATCCTTCTCTAATCTTCCCCTCTCCACCTGGACCCACCACCTCCGCCCAGGCTTGGAGAGTTAAGGCTGATGTAGATGGAGGATCAATTGGCCAAAAGAGGTGAATTCTCTCCTCAAGTTGCCATTCCCTTACTACAAGAACCTCTGATCCCACACGGTCTACTGGATCTCTGGGTATCAAGGAAATGTCATAAATCTGAACTCACTTGACAATGTCACCATACAGAACCTAGTCTGACAGATTACAAAGCCATGAAGAAGTGGCTTGGGTGGCTTTAGCCCCTGAATCTGTTTCAGTGTCCCCTGAAATTATACCAAGTAAATACACAATTGAGACTTTTTTGGTTAAAAAAAGTGTACTATGTAAATGCAGCTTCAAGCAGTTACGTGCAGAGTTTGCAGGGAAATAACTATGACTCAGTAAATGCATATCCAGGAAAAGTACTGTTCACACTCGGGAGCAGCAGACACTCCAACATGAAGCAACACGAAGCACAGCCTCCGTGTACCTTTCCTAAAAACAATTACTCAAAGTGTTTGAGTCAGCTGAGCAATGAATCAAAATGAAGAACACAGAAATAAGGAAGATGACTTACAGAGAAAAGATGGTAAATAATATAAACCCAAAATTAGGTAAGTCTAAATAATAATTGATAATGTAGCATAAAAATGTAGCAGGTGAACAAAAGCAACAGCAACAAAAGCCAAAATTGACAAACAGGATCTAATTAAACTAAAGAGCTTCTGCACAGCAAAAGAAACTACCACCAGAGTGAACAGGCAACCTACAGAATAGGAGAAAATTTTTGCAATCTACTAATCTGACAAAGGGCTAATATCCAGAATCTACAAAGAACTCAAACAAATTTACAAGAAAAAAACAAACAACCCCATCAAAAAGTGGGCAAAGGATATGAACAGACACTTCTCAAAAGAAGACATTTATGCAGCCAACAGACACATGAAAAAATGTTCATCATCACTGGCCATCAGAGAAATGCAAATCAAAACCACAATGACATACCATCTCACACCAGTTAGAATGGTGATCATTAAAAAGTCAAGAAACAACAGGTGCTGGAGAGGATGGGGAGAAATTGAACACTTTTACACTGTTGGTGGGACTGTACACTAGTTCAACCATTGTGGAAGACAGTGTGGCGATTCCTCAAGGATCTAAAACTAGAAATACCATTTGACCCAGCCGTCCCATTACTGGGTATATACCCAAAGGACTATAAATCATGCTGCTATAAAGACACATGCACACGTATGTTTATTGCGGCACTATTCACAATAGCAAAGACTTGGAACCAACCCAAATGGCCATCAATGATAGACTGGATTAAGAAAATATGGCACATATACACCATGGAATACTATGCAGCCATAAAAAAGGATGAGTTCATGTCCTTTGTAGGGACATGGATGAAGCTGGAAACCATCATTCTCAGCAAACTATCACAAGGTCAGAAAACCAAACACTGCATATTCTCACTCATAGGTGGGAATTGAACAATGAGAACACATGGACACAGGAAGGGGGGGAACATCACACTCCGGGGCCTGTCATGGGGTGGGGGGTTGGGGGAGGGATAGCATTAGGAGATATACCTAATGTAAATGACGAATTAATGGGTAGAGCACACCAACATAGCACATGCATACATATGTAACAAACCTGCACATTGTGCACATGTACCCTAGAACTTAAAGTATAATAATAAAAATAATGTAGCAGGTGAAAATGTAAATAAATGATTCTAAAAGTAAAAAATAATATAAAATCATGAATAATAGTATTGATTTGAATTTTTAGGCATTCTTACACTAGGATTCAAGGTGTGGAAGAAGATAGAAGTAAAGGCAGGTTGCATTTTTTATCTTTCACAAGTACAAGTCCAGTTTTATTCTCGATATTGATGGAAAAAATGGTATAATTATGTTTTCTAAACATTTAAATATAAACATTGATAGACTAGAAACGGGCTTCTGACTTGCATATCAATAAAAAATGCAAGGGATAAAAACAAATCAATTAATAGCAAAATATATACAAATTTATAAAGAAAATATCAAAGTATCTTTAATAAAGAAAAAGATGATAAATAAAACCAAACATACCAGAAATCATAAATACAAACATATTACTCTCATATTGCATATTGAGAAATACTCTCAGATAACTTTGAAATTAAAGGCATTACATGCTACACACGAGAGACAAAAACTAAATTTAAATGACAATTCAAAAATAAAAGAGATAGAGGCCAGGCACAGTGGCTCATGCCTGTAATCCCAGCACTTTGGGTGGCCAAGGCGGGCGGATCATGAGGTCAGGAGATCGAGACCATCCTGGCCAACATGGTGAAACTCCATCTCTACTAAAAATACAAAAAATTAGCTGGGCGTGGTGGTGCGTGACTGTAGTCCCAGCTACTCAGGAGGCTGAGGCAGGAGAATCGCTTGAACCTGGGAGGCGCAGGTTGCAGTGAGCTGAGTGGCGCCACTGCACTCCAGCCTGGTGACAGGATGAGACTCCAGCTCCAAAAAAAAAAAAAAAAAAAAAAAAGAGATAGAAAAAGATATGAGATACTAAACCTTAAAACACTAAAAGTTCCAATATTAATATCAAAGTTGAATTAAAAGCACAAATATTAACTATGAACATGACTCATTTTTTATCAATAGAAGGTGGAAGCTACATGACACTAACAAGACCGTGTTTAATGAAATGGGATTTGTATTGAAGGCAGGTGCTATCTCTCCCACTGGACACATTTTTCTCTGGTACAGACTCGGGGGGTAGGGAGATGGCCACAATGTAAAGCACGAAAAACACTGCAGTGACTCTAGTCTTCCTGCTCACTCTAGATCACTAAAACAGGGTAAGGACAATACAGGGGGATGACACTTTCATGCTGAGAAAACTACGAGTCACTTAGGAGAAAAGTGAATTTCTACACTTTATACCTTAAGACAAAGTAAATTCAGGGCAGATATTTTATTTAAATGAAGAAAATAAGTTCAAAACAGAAATTTTGGTGAATATATTTAAAATCTTGGGGTAAGAAGGACTTTCTGAGAATAACATTAAAGGCAAAATCACAAAGAACAGTACAGATACATTTGATTACATGAGGATTAAATGCTTTTATATAGTGAAAAGCAAGACAACCTGGGAGAAATTGCTTATCTTACATAAAATAGAAAAAGGATGAATAGATTTAACTTTTCAGTCCAAAGACAGAAAAGGATAAATGAAGGTGTGTCAAAGAATGTGCATCAGAACAAATATATTTACTAATATCAGAGAAATCAGTGATGGCTAGTGTTAAATGTGAGAGGGGAGAAATGTACACTTTGCATCTTGATGTTAAAGCACACATCAATATCAATAGCGTCACAATCATTTCCTTTGACACAGAATTTCCACTTCTGAGAATTTATAATAAGCAAATAACCAACAATATACAGAGATTTAGCCTCAAATATATTTATTTTTGTAACAGTTAAAAACTTGTAAAAAACTTAATTGTTCAGCAATATCTGACTATTAAATGAATTATAGCACATCCACACCATGAAATATTACACAACTGTTACAAATAATGTTGTAAGTGTACATGAATATATATTAACAAAAAAATATAGTCATGATGTCATTAAGTAATAAGGTTATTTACAAAAGAATAAGTATGTTCTCATATCTGTAAACAAAAAAAGTATATGCTTAAAGAACTTAGAAGCGCATGCATCAAAGTTTAAGAATGACTATATGTGGGTAGATTTGTTGATTGTATTTTCTAATTTTCCTTTAATGAACTCTTATGTTATTTTCAGTTTTTAGAATAAAACCTATTTACAGAACTACAGAGCTTTCAAAGTATTTTTGCATGTTATTTTTGTTTTATTACTAATTTTTTACAATACAATATCCAGTACATAGATTGCATTATAGCCAGTTTACATTTGAATAATCCAAAAGTTAAAGAGGGTTAGTGACTTGCTGAGTATCAGGTGAATGAATATATGGTGTCAAAGCCAAGCACTGATTCCAGCTTTTACTATAAATCCAGTATCATCCCCCTGGTATGAAACACCAGCATTTCTCACAGGGACTACTGAAAATTCCTCCTATATCTATGTAATGAGACTTTGTAATTTAAAAATAAAATAAAATGAAAACCTGCTTTATTTTGTTTGGAGTGGGGAAAGAAGGAAATGCTTGCCTTGCTTAATCTGTCTAATTTTGTTTCAGCCCTGGGCAGCTCCATTACAGAAAATGTATAGCTAATTTGCAGACACACAGTTTAATTCAGTGGCAAATCCAGGGTAATTTGAAGAACTATTCGTATTTGCCCTCTTTGTTTCCAGTCTTTGTTTAGACACCAACAGCTTACAACCATGGTGAATTAACTTCCTCTATGGCAGTACTTCCTCTCCAGCATTGACACAAGCTGGTGAATGGTTATACAACTGGGCAAGAAAGAAGCAGAAGAAAAATCTGCTGAATATGTCTGCAGTTCAGACACAAGCCAGTTTAAGAATGTATTGTTTCATTTCAGTGAGTACATGATAAAATGCCTTCAGGTAAGTGCAACAGGAAATAGTCTAGTGAGATTAGAAACAAATAAGAATAAAATCCCAATGAGCATAAAGAGGTCTTTAGTCAGCAAAACATGTTTGCTTTTGCTATCAATACCATTTGCTCATAGGCAAAATCTACAAAATTGGGAATCACACCATATCCAGTAAAAATGAGAAATGTTCACTATTGATGAGTTAAGTAGCATTCTGCATTCCTGTTTTTTTTTAAAAAAATTTTTTAATGGAATTAATTTCCTCTAAGAATACTTTTTACATTTTCAAGCTAGAAGAACATTTATTTCTTAATGGATGGAATTTTTTTTCAAAATAATACTTGTCTAAGAATTCAACTGGAGTAAATACGGTGTACCCTCCCACCCAAACATTTTGATATCTTTCCATAGTTTCCCTTTTTCCTTCTTGCCTCAGCAGAAGCCCTGTTTCACTAAAGGTAAGAGATCCATCAATGGCTCCCTCCTTTCAAACTGCAAACTGACTTACTCATATGAAGCAACATTTTCAGCATCTTCAACTTCAAACTTGGAAAGTCGTTCTAACACACTTTAGCCACCAAAAAAAAAGCAAAAATATATCATTAGATATTTGCTACACAAAACAGTGATGAAAAATATGTTTGAATAACAAGAATCCCATGAATCTAAAGGATATAGTAAACATGACTTAGCTCACTGGAAGACCTAATATTTAAGAAAGAAAATTACAATCATTAACCAGAAACTCTTTCCTCATGGATACTCCCAACACTGAATTTTGCATATTTTTATCTTCTTTTCTCTCTCTGTCTCTTTCTATATATATGTATATAAAGATATATAAAAGAATATGTGTACAGATATATAATATATAAATAATATGTGTATAGACATATCTCGAAGACATTGTGGGTTTCATTCCAGACCACTGCAATAAAGCAAAAACTGCATTAAGCAGCTCACACAAATGTTTTGGTTCCCCTGTGCATATAAAAGTTATGCTTACCCTACACTGTAGCCTGTTAAGTTTGCAATGGCGTTATGTTCAAAAAACTTACGTACATACCTTAATTAAAAACTACTTTATTGGCTAAAAAATGCTAATGATCACCTGAGCTTTTAGCAAGTAAAAGTCATAGTCGTTTTGCTGGTGGAGGGCGTTGCCTCCATGTTCATGGCTGCTGACTGATCAGAGTGAATCTATGATTCAGATCTATCAGATACTCTGTATGATACTATAATCATAGTATCAGATGCTGTGTCCGAGTGTTCTCATTGTTCAATTCCCACCTGTGAGTGAGAACATGCGATGTTTGGTGTTTTGTCCTTGCAATAGTTTGCTGAAAAAATGATGAGTTCATGTCCTTTGTAGGGACATGGATGAAGCTAAAAACATACTTCTTAATAACTGCTTTTGCTGTGTTCCCTGTTTTGGTATATTGTGTTTCTAGTTACATTTGTTTCAAGGAATTCTTAAATTTCATTCTTAATTTCTTTCTTCACTCATTGTAACTCAAGGCATGTTGTTTAATTTCCATATGTCTGTATAGTTTTGAATGTTCCTCTTGTTATGAATGTCTAGTTTTATTCCATTGTGGTAAGATAAGATACCTGATAGAATTTCAATTTTTAAAAATTTGTTGAGACTTGTTTTGTAGCCTAACATATGGTCTATCTTGGCTAATGTTTCACGTGCTGATGAAAAGAATGTGCATTCTGCAGCTGTTAGGTGAGATGTTCTGTATATGTTTGTTATTTATGTCCATTTGGTCTACGGTGGAGTTTAAGTCTGATGTTTCTTTGTTGATTTTCTGTCTAGATGATTTGTCCAATGCTGAGAGTGGGATATGGAAGTGCCCAGCTCATACTGTAATGGGGTCTATCTCCCTCTTTAGATCTAGTAATATTCGCTTTATATATCTAGGTGCGCTGGTGTTTGAGTGCATATATATTTACAATTATACACATATTACAATTATATTTCTTGCTGAATTGAACCCTTAATTATTACATAATAATCTTGTTTGTCAATTTTTATGGTTTTTAACTTGAACTCTGTTTTGTCTGATACAAGTATAGCTATTCCTGCTCACTTTTGGCTTCCATTTGCATAGAATATCTTTTTCCATCCCTTCATTATCAGTCTATGTGTTTCTTTACCGGTAAGGTGAGTTTCTTTTAGATAAAATATAGTTGGGTCTTATTTTTTAATCCACTCAGTAAGTCTATATCCTTCATGGGGTATTTAATCTATTAACATTAAAAGTTATTATTGGTAGGTGAGGAGTTACTTCCAGCGTTTTATTGTTTTCTGGTTGTTTTGTATATGTTTTATTCCTTTCTTCCTGTTTACTTTTGAAGTTGGGTAGTTTTCTGTAGTGATAAGGTTTCATTCCTTTCTCTTTCTCCTTTATGTATTGACTCTAACAGTGACTTTTAAAGTTTTGCATGTTTTTGTGATGGTGGTTATTATCTTTTTACTTCCAGATGTAAGACTCCCTTGGGCATTTCTTGTAAGGCTGGTCTAGTGGTGATGAATTATCTTGGTTTCTGTTTATCTATGACAGATTTTATGTCTTCTTCATTTGTAAAGGATAGCTGTGCTGGGTGTAATATTCTTGACTAAAAGATTTGTTTTTCTTTCAGAACTTCGAATATATCATCCCATTCTCTTCTAGCCTAAGGTTTCTGCTGGGAAATCAGCTGTTAGTCTAATGGGGATTCCATTATAAGTGTGTTACTTTTCTCTTGCTATTTTAAAAAATCTTTGTCTTTGATTTTTCACAATTTGACTATAATATCTGGGTTTAATGTATTTGGGGTTCTTTGATGTTCCTGGAACTAGATGTCTAGCTCTCTCTCAAGAATTAGGAAGTTTTATGCTCTCATTTTATTAAATATGTTTTCCTCATATTTTCTTTTCACTTTTCCTTCTGGGATGCCCATAATATGAATATTTGATCAAATTAATGGTGTCCCATAAATCCTGTAGGCTTTTTTCATTCTTTTTTATCCTTTTTTGCCTGCCTGTGTAATTTCAAAAGACTTGTCTTCAAGTTCAGAAATTATTTCTTCTGCTTGTTCTTGTCTGTAAAGCCATTGATTGTATTTTTTTCATTTCATCCATTGAACTGTTTAGCTCTTACGGCTTCTGTTTGGTTATTTTTATGATATCTGTATCTTTACTGAATTTCTCTTTCAAAATCATGTTTTCCTGATTTCATTGACTTGTCTATCTGTATTACCTTATATCTCACGGAGTTTCCTTAAGATTATTATTTTTTCTGTCATTTCATATGTTTATGATTGGGTTCTATTACTGGATAATTATTATTTCCCTTTGTAGGTGACATGTTTTCTTGCATTTTCATGGTTGCTGTGTTTCTAAATTGATTTCTATGCATCTGGTGAAAAAGTCACCTTTTCCAATTTTATGGAGTAGGTTTACTTGTATGAATTTATTTGTATGAATGGGTCTTGGATGTCAGTTCATTGGGGTATACTGGCCTTGGTTCTACATGGATGCAGTAAGTGTAGTCTCCATGTAGTTTATTCAGCTGTGATCCACACTAGTAACATTTGTAAGTTACTCAGTGGCCTAGGCTAAGCAAGTTTGTGGTGATGGTGGTGCAGCCTTGCCGGGGGTGGGCTCACTGGGCTGTTTCTCAGGGGAGAGGTGTGTGCAGGCATACAATGGGTCAGAAAACTTGGAGTATGGCTTTATGCAGCTGGCCATGGTGCTGTCACTCTAGCCAGGAGCATGGGGATGCAGTTGCTCAACCAGGGCATGACTGCCAGATGTGCTTCTCAGGACAGTTTCTCAGGCCCAGGATGCAGGCACACAGCTGTTTGCCTGGCCTGGAAGCATGCACTCCAGGAGTGGCCTGAAGGGCTGTTTCCCAAACCTGGTATGTGGGTACACAGCTGCTCATCTGGCCTGGGGCCAGTCTGCTGGGGAAAACTCATGGGCCAAATACAGAGCTGCATAGCTGCTAAGCTGGACTGAAGGTATCTTTGCCAGAGCTGGCCAAGAGGAAGTGTTTCTCAGGCCTGGGATGTAGTCAAATGACTTCTCAGCTGTCCTGGATGTGTGTCTGCTGGGGGTACTCCATAGAGCTATTCTAGCTCAGGATGTGGGCACACTGCTGCTCAGCTGGCCTGGATGGTGCCTGCCAGGGGAAGCCCAGGGAACTGCTTCTATGACCCAGGATGTGGACACGAGGCTGCTCGGCTGGCCTAGGGGCATGTCTTCTGGGAGCAGCCCATGAATCTCTTTCTTAGGTCCAGGACATGGGCATTCATGGCTGATTGGCTGGTCTGGAGATGCATCTGCTGGGAATGGATACAGGACTATTTCTCAGGCTCATGCAAGGTTGCACAGCTGCTTAGTTGGCCTGGGAGTGTTTCTGTGGGGGGTGGCCTAAAGGGATGTTCCTCCACCTGGGACATAGGTATGTGGCTGCTTAGTTGGCCTGAGGGTATGCTGGCCAGAGTAAGCTCCCAGGGTTGTTTCTCGGCCCTGAGACTTGGGCATACACAGCTGCTTGTCTCTCAGGTCTGAGACACAGGTGCAAGACCCACTCGGTGGTGAGCCTGCTGGGGGCAGCCTATGGGACTATTTCTCAGGCCCTTATTAAAGGCAGAGGGTTCCTGGGCAGGCCTGGAGCATGTCTGTGGTGGATGGGGCCTGCAAGGCTGTTTCTCAGGTCCTGGACATGGGCTCATAGTCACTCTGTTGACCTGGGGGTGTATCAACTGCTCAGAGGCTTAGGGGCCTCTCCCACTTGGGAGAGGGCATGTAGTGGTTTGGCTGTCTTAAGAGTGAGTTTACCCTGGATGGGACTGCAGATTGTTCCTCTGTCTGGAAGTGTGGTGGTGGGGGTTGATTTCCCTGCTCTGCATTACTTGAGTTACAGCCAGTCCTGGGACCAACCTCCACACAGCTGGGATTGTGGCTTTAAGCCACCCATGTGGGCTTGGTGTACTGAAGATAAAGCTCCAGTGCTGGAGAGGCACAGTGGCTACTGGCCCCCAGAGAAGGGCACACTCAAGAGATGACTCTGGTCTCAAGATGGTGCTGTGTTGCTGCAGCTTAGGTCTCTGGGGATGGGAAGTCTTCACCTTGTACTCCTAGTCCAGGACATGCAGCTGTGTCAATTCTTGGCAGTACTCCAAACTGGCCTCAGGGCTTGCAAAGACTGTGAGATTCTCCTGTTGTAAAGACTTTGTGTTTGTGATGGCAGTGGGGTGATAGGGATCTTCTGCTTACCTTCACCCTGCAATGAGAAGTCCCTCCTGTCTCTGGGCCAATTCAATCCAGATGGGGGAGAAGGGGCTGCACAGGCTGAGTGCTTCCATGCTGTGGCGACTTCCAGTCACCACAGATGTGTTTCCACTCCTTTGCTGCACTCCAGGACTATCCCTTTGATACTCTAATCAAATCTTAGATATGTATTTCTTGCCTAGGTTCTTTCTTGTAAGGGAGATGAGCACCAGGCATCTCTAGTCACCCATCTTGCTTGATTTAGCATAATTCGTAAGGGCCCTAGGATTTTCAGAATAGTCAATGATTGTTGGCTTCAACTTAAAGTCACCAGCTTCATTAGCCCCTAAGAAAAGAATTGGCCTGTGCTTTGAAGATTTGAAACCATGCATTGACATCTCCTCTCTAAATATAAAAGTGCTAGATGGCGTCTTCTTCCAATAAAAGGCTATCTTGTCTACACTGAAAATCTGTTGTTTAGTTTGGCCACCTTCATCAGTTATCTCAGCTAGATCTTCTGGATAACTTGCTGCTGCTTCTGCATTGGCACTTGCTGTTTACCTCGCACTTTTATGTTATGGAGATGGCTTCTTTCCTTAAACCTCATGAACCAACCTTTTAGCTTCAAGCTTTTCTTCTGCACCTTACTTACCTCTCCCAGGCTTCATTGAATCGAAGAGAGTGAGGGCCTTGTCCTGGATTAGGCTTTGGCTTAAGGGAATGCTGTGGCTGGTTTGATCCTTTATCCAGACCACTAAAACATTCTCCATATTAGCAATCAGACTGCTTTGCTTTCTCATCATTTGTATGTTCACTGAAGTAGCAGTCTTAATTTTCTTCAAGAAGTTTTTTGGCTTTTCTGTTTTGTTTTGTTTTTGTTTTTGTTTTACATTCACAACTTGGCTGAACTGGTGCAAGAAGTCTAGCCTTCCTCACAATCATTTCTAGCTTTTGGTTTAAAGTGAGAGCCATGTGACTCTTCCTTTCACTAGGACACTCAGAGACCATCATAGGCTTATTAAATGGCTACTTTCAATATTGTTGTGTCTCAGGGAATAGGGAGGCCCAAAGAGAAGGAGAGAGATGGGGGAATGGCTAGTCAGTGGAGCAGTCGGAACAAACATGTCATTGATTAGGCTTGTCATCTTAATATGGGCATGGTTTGTGTTGCCCCAAAACAATTACAATAGTAACATCAAAGATCACTGATCACAGATCACCATAACAGCTATGATAATAAAAGTTTGGAATGTTGCAAGAATTATTAAAATGTGACAGAGACACAAAGTGAGAACATGCTGTTGGAAAAATAAAACCAGGAGACTTGCTCAATGCAGGGTTGCTACAAACCTTCAGTTTATAAAAAAGTAATATCTGAGGGGCAATAAAGTAAAGCACAATATAACAAGATATACCTGCATATACACACACATATGTATACATAAATTATATGTGTATATATACATATATATGCTAAAGGTTATATACATATATGTTTACATATATATACACATGCTCATATATATATTAAAGGATATATATATGACTACTGATGTTATTAATTTGGGTCAGTGCTAAAGAATATATCTATATATAGATATGTATATATAGATATATGTATACACATTTAAATATGCACATATGTAGACATATGTATATAGATATGTGTATATCTATATATACACAAATACATATTTATATATCTATATATACTATATATAGCTAAAAGATATATCTGTATATATATATACACACACATATATACATGTGTGTTATGTGTGTGTGTGTATGTGTAGATATATACTTTAGCACTGACCCAAATTAATAACATCAGTAGTTTTCAATGACACCACCATTGAAAGGTGAGTTATATCAAAGATATATCAAAGTAGTGAAAGACTACTGATGTCATTTTATCCGGGCCAGTGCTAAGGATTAAGAATGTACACATCGGCTGGGCACAGTGGCTCACGCTTGTAATCCTAGCACTTTGGGAGGCTGAGGCGGGAGGATCACGAGGTCAGGAGATTGAGGCCATCCTGGCTAACACAGTGAAACCCCGTCTCTACTAAAAAAATACAAAAAATTAGCCGGGCGTGGTGGCGGGCGCCTGTAGTCCCAGCTACTCGGAGAGGCTGAGGCAGGAGAATGGCGTGAACCTGGGAGGCGGAGCTTGCAGTGAGCCGAGATTGCGCCACTGCACTCCAGCCTGGGCGACAGAGCGAGACTCCGTCTCAAAAAAAAAAAAAAAAAAAATGTACACATCAGGTCAAGTGACTTCAGAGACATACTTTGCTGGTTGAAGTTATGTACAATTGCTCTACATTTATAAACTGGCTGAACTCTGAAAATGTATATATCAATGATTTGTAATCTACTATTAATATATCATATTTTCCTAGAAGAAAACCTTATGTTATGTAAAGGTGCTCTTGGGACTTAACAAACAATCTAATGAATCACAATTTAACTGCAGTTCTTTATTACTTCGTGGGTGAATTTTACCAATCTTAATATATCCCTCTCTTCTTTCTCTCCGTATTTTGAAATCTCACCCATCATTGATGACTCTACCACACATTACTCTTTTTAATTCAATGGGGTAATAGCTAAAGGATTAAAAATGAACATAGCAAGACTCCACATGTTATCCTAGACTTAATTTTCTGATACAAATTAGCAATAATTATTCTACAATTTATAATCTAGTTACCCTGAAAAATGGACATTAATCAGTTATTTATTTGAAACATGGTATTTAATTTTTCTCTGGAAATGAGGTTTTAAATGTTTGTAATGAAATTTTTCAGCCTGTGAAAAAAACTTAATGAATCAAGTTTATATACATTTCTTTACTCCTACACCTAATCCCCAAGTTACTGTTTCTGGCAAAATTTACATAAAATCAACTTCAGTTTGTAAATACCCACCTTGCTTGCCCTTGTAATTTTCTGCCTTCTCACATTCAAATACCACCAGTAACTCTTCACCAATCATGGATGTCTTTCCTGCCCCTCAGAGAGGGTTAAGTAACTACAGACCCAAAGCAGGGCCTCCATACAATCTGATGGTGGGTTTACCTTTGGGGCTGTAGCCTCATGTGGTAACAGACGAAGAGACCGGGGTCTATTAGCTTTGCTCTTTTCTATTGAGAGCTCCTCAGCTCCCTGCCCACTGTTACCTCCTCCTTGCTCCAAATAGGACTGTTGCCTCTTTTGGCTCACTCTAGTAGAGTGTCATACAATACACACGTTCTCATGTTTTCCTAAGGTTTCAGGGTGCTGCTGCTAAATAAGAGTGACCAATGGAATAGGAATAAGAAGCATTCCTCTTAAGACCTATTCCTCTTTTATCCAACTAGATTGAAGAAAGAAACGTACCTGCAGATACTACAGTAATAAGACTTTAGAAAACAGTGTCTAAAACACTCTGTATTGTTATGGATGCTCCAGACAATGAACTTCCCAAATCTGAACCTCTCTTTTCTACATGTATACTTTTGTGTGTGTCTATGTGTGTATTTACATATATATGTTTACATCTAGCTTTTTATTTACTTAAACCTCAAATTTTGTGGAAGGTCCCTTCATGTGTTATTGTTGTCATTTCAATGAAGGCAGTGCTGATGGAGTAAAAAGGTACATAGACATATAATGAATTTCTCTCTTTTGACACTATTGGCAAATACATTTTTTGCACCAAAAGGAGTAGATTTTCCATAAATATGATATACATACATATATAAGTGAGGGTATGCAAATCCTACCACATAAGCCCAGTAAGTAAAGTCCAACAATTAACAAAGACTCATTTATCAATGGTCAGTTAATCAGAGATTAATTAAATTATATATAAATTAAACCTATGTATATATTAGAAATACATTTTAGCCAGGCACAGTGGCTCATGACTATAAACCCAGCAGTTTGGGAGGCTGAGGTGGGTGGATCATGAGGGCAGGAGTTCAAGACCAGCCTGGCCAATATAGTGAAACCCCACGCCTACCAAAAATACAAAAAGTTAGTCGGGCATGGTGGCACGTGACTGCAGTCCCAGCTACTCAGGAGGCTGAGGCAGGAAAATCGCTTGAATCCAGGAGATGGAGGTTACCATGAGCCGAGACCACGCCACTGAACTCCAGCATGGGCAGCAGCAAGACTTCATCTCAAAAAATAATATTAATAATAGAAATACATTTTAATTTGCCCATGCCTCCAACGTCCTATAAAATAAATTCTTTTAAAAATTTATTTATTGGCTTAAAAATCAATACTACATACAAAACTCACATGCTATTGCTTAATGAGCAACTACAGAATTCTCACCTAGATGTTTCCTTAATCAGCCACTGATTAAACAAAATCCTTTTATTCCTTCTGTAAAATCTCATTCACTTTGCAAGGTTTCTTGAGCATTACACTATAATTAACTTGAGTCAGGTTTTCCATATTACTTACACCTTTAGGATTTATTTCCAGGAGAGGTTTTCACATGACTGGGAAAACCCTCCACCACTTCCTTCCTTTCACTGCTCATGCTAGTCTCTCCTGCCCATGAGATACAGTGAAGTACCCGTGCACCTGAGGAAAGCGGCATCCAATGAGGTGGTGGGTTTGCGCTGGGTCTAGGCACCAACCTCACATGTGGACAGAGCTCTGGATGGTGTGGGACAAGTCCACGTTCCATTAGCTCCGTTCTTTTTTTCCCAGGGCTTCACTACTCCTTATTGGCTGCTATCTCCTCCATGTTGCAAATAGGATTCTCTCCTTTCTTGGAACACTATGGTAGGGTCTCAAACTTAGGAAACCTGAATCCCTTAAAAAATTGCCTACTAGAAATTGAGGGTGACAAATACACTAACAGGAAGAAGCAGCTCTCCTACGAACTGACCTCCTTATACAACTCCATCAAAAAAGGATGCAAAGTTACCTACAAATGCTACAATGAGAAGAATTGCAAACCCTGTTAAGAAACACTCTGTATGGCCATGCAGGCTCCTGAGAGTAAATTCCACAAATGTCCATCTGTCTCCTGTTTTGTGTTTCCATTTTGTGCATGGGTTTGTTTGTGTAAATGTGTTGACAAAAGTGTGTATGGATGAAGATGGATGGATATATTTGTGTATGTGCTTGGTGTGTGTATAGCTCTATGCACTCTTATGCATACATGTGTCTTCATGTATTTATAACTCACCTTTCACTGATAGGTGACACCAGGGCTGCTCCTTTAAATTCACTTGTGTATGGGCTAGAGGATGATAAAAGAATACAGTCAGATAGGAGACACGATTCTAAACTTACTTTTTTGGAAAATTAGCTTTTATTACTCTAGACAGAAACCAATTAATTTCTGTCAGAAATCTCAGTCCCATAAAAAAACTGCTCAGTAGGAACTAAGCGTGGCAAATACACTAACAGGAAGAAGCAACTCTCCTATGACCTGCTCCTCTTTATACAACTCCACCAAAGACGATGCAAAGTTACTAACAAATGCTACAATGAGACGCATTGGAAACTCTGTTAAAAAAAAAAATCTATATGGCCATGCAGGCTCCTGAGAGTAAATTCCACAAACGTCCATCAGTCTCCTTTCTCCTTGGTCTATGTTTCCATCGTGTGCATGGATTAGTTTGTGTACCCGTGTTGAAGAGAAGTGTGGATGGATGGATGGATGGATGGATGGATGGATGGATGGATGAATACATTTGCCCATGTGCCTGTGTGTGTATATAGTTCTATGCACACTTATGCTGATGGGTGACTTTATATAACTATTTATTACTCACCTTTCTTTCCCAGGTGCCTCCTCGGTTGCTCCTTTAAATTCATTTGTCTGTGGACTAGCGGATGATAAGAGAATACAGTCAGAGAGGAGACATAATTCTGAATTTATATTTTGGAAAAATTACCTTTCATTACTCTAGACAGAAACCAATTAATTTCTGACTATTCATGTGTATAGCACTATTGGAACCTGGAATGTCTTTTTTTCTTTCTTAGGAATGAGGATTTCTATGGTGACAACTAAAATCTTAGGCTGGGGAAAATAGTAATGCTTCCTGATTTAAGTAAACCTCTTTATTATGACCTCAGTCCCAATGTGTGACAGACTTTGTGGTGGCAGTTATTTCAAACTCAACTCCAGTTTGTAGGTAGTCAGCCCTCTTATTCCATTCAATGTCCTGCTTAGAAGGCCCTCCATTAGCTCCTTACATTCACCCCGCACAGTGGTTCCTCTTGCCTCACAAAAAGGGTCAGGTAACTAGATGTCTGAGACAGGGGCACAATCCAATAGGACGGTAATTTGAGGTTTGGAGCACCAGCCTCCATGGTGACAGAGTTCTGGAGGGTGGAGAACACCTCCAAGGCTCTTAGCTCTGTTGCTTTCTGCTGAAGGCTTCACAGTTCCCCAAGTACTCCTACCTCCTCCTCACTCCAAACAGGATTCTCTCTTCCCTCAGCCTACTCTGGTATGTCTCATACACAGAAATCTGTCTTTCCAAGGTATTTGCCTGCTACTTACTAAGGATGACAAGACACTAACAGAAGCCTCCCTCTGTAGTCTGTTTCTCTTTTTTCCAAAACAACTGTAAAAATGTGGAAGTTTACCTACACCTGCTACAGTGAGAAGATAAAAAAACTGTGTCAAAGACACTCTGTATTGCTGTGGACACTCCTCAGACTAAATCCCACTAATCTCACTCTCTCTCTCTCTGTCTGTTTCTCTCTCTCTCTGTCATAGTTATGTTTGTGTGTGTGTTTGTGTCTACATCTTTTATAACTACATGTCCTTAATGCCTCCTCCATCAATGATGACTGCCGTCAGCTCATCTGGATGGGGACTAAAGAACAATTATGGTCAGAAACAGACACGATGCCTAATTCTAAATGTTTTGCACCAAATAGCTACAGTTACTCTATAAGTTATTCTCTGGTTACACTTTAAATATTCACATGTACTTATATCACTAAATTGACCTGGTATGACTTTTTTTTTTATTAGAAACGAGGTTTTATATGCCAACAGTGAACATCTTAGGCTGTGAACATAACGATGTATCTAGGTGAAGTGACTGTATCTTTACCTCAATGTGTAACAGCCTTTTTTGAGGGGATTTAATTCCAGTTCAACTTTAGTTTGTAAGTTCTTCTTCTTATGATCCCATCCGAATTCCTCATTCTCATTCACATCCAATCACCTCCTCACTTTTCACCAATCCTAGTTGTCTTTCCTGCCCAAGAGTTACGGCCAAGTAGCAGAAGACATCAAGCAAGGCTGCATCCCGTGTGATAATGGGTATGGGCTCAGGCAGCCAGCCTCACATAGTGGCAGAGCTCTGGAGGGTGGGGAATACTTCCAGGGCTATTAAGTCTGTTCTCTTCTTTGCCAGGGAGTCGCTGGTTTTTGTCCACTGCTATCTCCTTCTGGCTCCAAGCAGGATTTGCTTCCCCCTTGGATCCACACTACTAGTACAGTCTCATTCCCACAGAAACAAAAAGTGACAAACACTAACATAAAAAGCCTCCCTCTGTGAGTTCTTCCACATTCTCCTGCCTCCATCCGAATAACAAAAGAATATTCTTCACAAAGCTCATCCTGAAAGACTCTGAAACTAGTCTCAAGGGAACTCCTTGTTCACATGGGTGCTCGTGAGAGTCAATAGCCCGAATCTCAATCTCTCTGCATGTTGTGGGTATGAATGCATGTATGTGTGTTCATATATACATCTATACGTGTATAATTGTATTTCTGTAGTTCATATGTTGCATTGGCCAGTCTACCAGAAGACACTCTTTCAATTCACACACACGGCAGTGCCAAAGAACTTAAAACATACATAGTAAAGCAACACGTAACTCCCAGACTTAATGTTTTCCGTGAAAAACAGTTCCAATTAACTTTCAACATGTAAACTGCTTGAACCTTACAGAATTCAGGTGTGTTTGGTTAGTTAGAATCTGCCATGCCATTTTCCCTACACATCATACTTTATATAATTGTAGCACACATTTTACATCTATCCAAGACTCAGTGACTCAAGATTTAACTGAATTCTCTACCACTGAAGCTGACCAATGTGTGACAGCCTTTTGAGGGTAAATTTCTTTTCAATTCAACTCCACTGTGCAGGTGGTCAGCCTGCTAATCCCAGTAAGGGCCGACTTCCTGAACGCCTCCGTCACCTCCATCCTTCACCTATCATGCTAGTCTTTGCTGTCCATGAGACATAGGCAAGTAGCTGCGGGCTTAAGAAAGGGCTGCATCCAGTGAGGTGGTGGGTTTGGGGTCAGGTCTGGGCACCAGCCTCACATGTGGACCAAGCTCTGGAGGGTGAGGGACGAGTCCACATTCCATTAGTTCTGTTCTTTTCAGCCCAAAGCTTCACTGCTCCTTGTTGGCCACTATCTCCTCCGTGTTGCAAATAGGATTCTCTCCTGCCTTGGGCCAATCTGGTAGGGTCTCAACTCACGAAATCTGAGTCCCGCAAAAAAACTGCTTACTAGGAACTAAGAGTGACAAATACACTAACAGGAAGAAGCAACTCTCCTATTACTTGCTCCTCTTTATACAACTCCATCAAAGAAGGATGCAAAGTTACTAAAAAATGCTACAATGAGACGCATTGGAAACTCGGTTAAAAAAAAAATCTATATGGCCATGCAGGATCCTGAGAGTAAATTCCACAAATGTCCATCAGTCTCCTTTCTCCTTGTTTTAGGTTTCCATCGTGTGCATGGATTAGTTTGTGTAGTTTGTGTGGTGAAGAGAAGTGTGGATGGATGGATGGATGGATGGATGGGTGGATACATTTGCTCATGTGCCTGTGTGTGTATATAGTTCTATGCACACTTATGCTGATGGGTGACTTTATGTAACTATTTATTACTCACCTTTCTTTCCCAGGTGCCTCCTCGGTTGCTCCTTTAAATTCATTTGTCTGTGGACTAGCGGATGATAAGAGAATACAGTCAGAGAGGAGACATAATTCTGAATTTATATTTTGGAAAAATTACCTTTCATTACTCTAGACAGAAATCAATTAGTTTCTGACTATTCATGTGTATGGCACTATTGGAACCTGGAATGTCTTTTTTTCTTTATTAGAAGTGAGGGTTTCTATGGTGACAACTAAAATCTTAGGCTGGGGAAAATAGTAATGCTTCCTGATTTAAGTAAACCTCTTTATTATGACCTCAGTCCCAATGTGTGACAGACTTTGTGGTGGCAGTTATTTCAAACTCAACTCCAGTTTGTAGGTAGTCAGACCTCTTATTCCATTCAACGTCCTGCTTAGAAGGCCCTCCATTAGCTCCCTACATTCACCCAGCATGGTGGTCCCTCCTGCCCCACAAAAAGGGTCAGGTAACTAGAGGTCTGACACAGGGGCACAATCCAATAGGACGGTGATTTGAGGTTTGGAGCACCAGCCTCCATGGTGACAGAGTTCTGGAGGGTGGAGAACACCTCCAAGGTTCTTAGCTCTGTTGCTTTCTGCTGAAGGCTGCACAGTTCCCCAAGTACCCCTACCTCCTCCTCACTCCGAACAGGATTCTCTCTTCCCTCGGCCTGCTCTGGTATGTCTCATACACAGAAATCTGTCTTTCCAAGGTGTTTGCCTGCTACTTACTAAGGGTGACAAGACACTAACAGACAGAAGCCTCCCTCTGTAGTCTGTTTCTCTTTTTTCCAAAACAACTGTAAAAATGTGGACGTTTACCTACACCCGCTACAGTGAGAAGATAAATAAACTGTGTCAAAGACACTCTGTATTGCTGTGGACACTCCTCAGACTAAATCCCACTAATCTCACTCTCTCTCTCTGTCTGTTTCTTTCTCTCTCTGTCAGTTATGTTTGTGTGTGTGTTTGTGTCTACATCTTTTATAACTACATGTCCTTAATGCCTCCTCCATCAATGATGACTGCCGTCAGCTCATCTGGATGGGGACTAAAGAACAATTATGGTCAGAAACAGACACGATGCCTAATTCTAAATGTTTTGCACCAAATAGCTACAGTTACTCTATGAGTTATTCTCTGGTTACACTTTAAATATTCACATGTACTTATATCACTAAATTGACCTGGTATGACTTTTTTTTTATTAGAAACGAGGTTTTATATGCCAACAGTGAATATCTTAGGCTGTGAACATAGCGATGCATCCAGATTAAGTAAGGGTATCTACACCTCAATGTGTAACAGCATTTTTGGAGAGCATTTAATTCTAGTTCAAATTTAGTTTCTGAGTCCCCCTTCTTATAATCCCATCTGAGTTCCTCATTCTCTATCACCTCCAATCACCTCCTCACTTTTCACCCACCCTAGTTGTCTTTCCTGCCCAAGAGTTGCGGCCAAGTAGCTGGAGGCCTCAAGCAAGGGCTCCACCCCGTGTGAGGGTGGGTATGGGCAAAGCAGTCAGCCTCACATAGTGGCAGAGCTCTGGAGGGGGTGAAATAATTCCAGGGGTATTAGCTCTGTTCTTTGTTTTGGCTGGGATTTCTCTGATCTTTGTCCACTCCTAACTCCTTCTCACTCCAAGCAGGATTCACTTCTCCCTTGGTCCACACTACTAGCACAATCTCATTCTCACAGAAAGGTAATGTGACAAACACTAACATAAAAAGCCTCCCTCTATGAGTTCCTCCCCATTTTCCTACCTCCATCCAAAAAAACAAAAGAATATCCCATACAAAGCTCATTCTGAGAGGACTCTAGAAATAGTTTCAAGGGAACTCCTTGTTCCCATGGATGCTTGTCACACTCAATAGCCCTACTCAGTCTCTCTTGCGTGTATGAATGCATGTATGTACGTGTTTGTATATGCATAGATACATGTACAACTGTATTCCTTGATATCACACAGTGCATTGGCCAGCCTACTAGAAGATACTCTCAATTCACACAGAGGGCAGTGCCAAAGAACTTAACATGTACATAGTAAGACAACATGTAACTTCCTAGACTTAAGATTTTCAGTTCAAAATAATTCCAATTGCTTTTGTTTTTTTTTTGTTTTGTTTGATGTTGTTGTTGTTGTTTTTTGGGACAGAGTCTCACTCTGTCACCCAAGCTGGAGTGCAGTGGCATGATCTCGGCTCACTGCAACCTCTGCCTCCCAGGTTCAAGCAATTCTCCTGCCTCAGCCTTCCGAGTAGCAGGGACTACAAGCACCCGCCACCACACCTGACTAATTCTGTATTTTTAGTAGAGATGGGGTTTCACCATGTTGGCCAGGCTGGCCTTGAACTACTGATCTCGTTATCCACCCACCCTGGCCTCCCAAAGTGCTGGGACTACAGGCCTGAGCCACCGCACCCGACCTTCCAACTACTTTTCAACCTGTAAATTGCCTTACCCTTACAGAAGTCATGTGTGTATTTGGTTCTTTGGAATCTGCCATGCCATTTACCCTACACATCATACTTTATATGATTGCAGCACATACTTTACACCTATCTAAGACTCACTGACTCAAGAGTTCACCAAAACTCTCTACCACTGGAGCTGGCCAATGCACGACAGCCTTTTGTGGGTGAATTTCTTTTAAATTCAACTCTACTGTGTAGGCATTCCTCCCTCTAATCCCATCTATGGCCCACTTCCTGGGTCTCTCCATCATGTCTTTCCTTTCACCCATCATGCTAGTCTTTCCTGTCCATGGGACACAGGCAACTAGCTGTGGGCCTAAGGAAGGGCTGCATCCAATGAGGTGGTGTGCTTGTGTTTGTGTTTTAGCACCAACCTCATATGTTGACAGAGCTCTGGAGAGTGAGGGACAAGTGCATGTTCCATTAGCTCTGTTCTTTTCTGCCCAGGGCTTCACTGCCCCTTGTCAGCTGCTATCTCCTCCATGTTGCAAATAGGATTTTCTCCTCCCTTCTGTCAATCTGGTAGGCTCTCAAACTCAGGAAATCTGAGTCCTTTAAGAAGCTGCTTACTAGGAACTAACGTGACAAATACACTAACAGGAAGCAGCAGCTCTCCTATGACCTGCTCCTTTTTATATGACTCCATTAGAAAAGGATGCAATGTTACCTACAAAGGCTGCGATGAAAAGAATTGGAAACCCTGTTAAAAACCACTCTCTATGGCCACGCAGGCTTCTCAGAATAAACTCCACAAATGTCCGTCCATCTGTCTCCTTGTTGTATGTTTCCACTGTGTGCATGGGTTTGTTAGCGGATGTGTTTGAGAGAAGTGTGTACGGATGGATGCATGGATGGATGGATGGATGGATGGATGGATGGATATATTTGTTTATGTGCCTGTGTGTGTGCATACTTCTATGCTCAGTTATAATTAGATAAATAAAGACACACGTATGCATAACTCACCTTTCATTCATACGTGCCTCTGGGTTCACTCCTGATAATTCATTTGTGGGTGGACTAGAGGATGACAAAAGAATACAGTCAGACAGGAGACACAATTCAAAATTTACTTTTCTGGTAAAACTAGCTTTCATTACTCTGCACATAAACCAGTTAAGTTCTGACTATTCATGTGTATAGCACTATTTGGTTCTGAAATGTCATTTTTTTATTAGAAAGGAGGATTTATATGATGGCAACCAACATCTTAGGCTGGGGAAAATAGTAATGCTTTCAGATTTAAATAAACTTCTTTATTATGACCTCAGTCCCAATGCGTGACAGCCTTTGTGGTGGCAGTTATTTCAAACTAAACTTTTGTGTGGAGGTAGTCAGCCCTCTTATTCCACTAAATGTGCTGCCTCGAAAGCCCTCCATTACTTCTTCACTTGATTGTCTCTCTTGGTCCACAAGTAGGGTAAAGTCACTGCAGGTCTGAGTCAAGGATACAATCCAATATGGTGGTATTTGGGGTTTGGAGTACCACCCTGTATTGTGGCAGAGTTCTGCAGGGTCGAAAACATTTCTAGGGTTGTTAGTTTTTTTCTCTTCTCCTGAGGTCTTCACTACTCTCTGTCCCTGCTGTCCTTTCCTGTTTCCAAAGAGGATTCTCTGCTGTCCTCAGCCATTATGGTAAGGACTCACATATAGGCAGTCTGAAAATTATTTTTTATTTTTACGCAGAGTATCAAACAGACTAGTAAGAAAAATCATTCTTCTTTTTATGTGGTCATCTTTTATCTAAATTCATTCGACAAGACATAAAGTCACCTTCATATCCTATAGTGAGATCACGTAGACACATGTGTCAAAGTTTTTTGTTTTTCCATTAATGCCCTTGAATGGGAACTTCCCTAATCTCAACCTTTATGTTTCTCTGCAGTACTTGTGGGTGCATGCCTTGATTTAATATGAATGCATATAGGTATATATAAATGGTATATAATGTTTCCTCCCTTGTTCATATATCCTTATATCTATATGGATTTCTTTCTTTTTTTTTTTTTTTTGAGATGGAGTCTTGCTGTGTTGCCCAGGGTGGAATGCGGTGGCGTGATCTCGGCTCACTGCAAGCTCCGCCTCCCAGGTTACGCCATTCTCCTGCCTCAGCCTCCCGAGTAGCTGGGACTACAGGTGCCCGCTACCACGCCTGGCTAATTTTTTGTATTTTTAGTAGAGACGGGGTTTCACCGTGTTAGCCAGGATGGTCTCGATCTCCTGACCTTGTGATCCACTTGCCTCGGCCTCCCAAAGTGCTGGGATTACAGGTGTGAGCCACCGTGCCCGGCCTCTATATTGATTTATTTCTGTCTCACAGTTCACTGATAGCTCCATTCCAGGATACTGATTTGAATTTAGACTTGGCAGTGCTACAGAATTTAAATATATATATGTGTATCGTCCAACACCAATATGACATCCTAGACTTCACTTTCTGGTTTGAATTACTCACAAGCGATGTTTAGTTCTTTACAATTGAATGAAGCACAAACTAAGCATTTGGTGGTTTACTTTACTTCAAATTCAGCTGCAGTTTCTATGTACAAATCACCTTGACCTCATCTCATTTCCTGATACTAAAATCCCTTCATCAATGCCTTCTTTTCACCATCATAGGTGTCTTCTCTGCTCTCACACAGGGTCAAGAAACTGCTCCGTACAGTGTGATGACTGTGTGGGCTTGTAGTGCTAGGCTCACGTGGTGGTGGAGCTCTGGGTGTGAGGAACCTGCCAGGGCCATTCGCTCTGTTTTGTGTTGTTTCCCTAAGGGCTGCGCTGCTCCCTGCCCACTGCTTCTCGCTCATTGCTGCACATGCCATTTTCTTCTCTTGGCGCACTCTAGTGTGTCTCATACACAGGAAACCTGACTTTCCTAAGTATGTGCCTGCTACGAAGGGTGACAAGACAATAACAAGAAGTTTCCCTTTTTTGCCCTGTTCCTTTTTTATCCAATTTAATCAAAAAGTTGGGTAAGGGACCTGCAGGGCCTATAGTGAGGAGATTTATAAACAGTGTAAAAGACATCCTGTATGGCCATGGATGATCCTGAGAGTAAAGCACATAATCTTCATCTTTCTCTCTGTTGTTTCTCTCTCTTTTCTCTTTCTCTCCCTTTCTCTCTCTCCCTGTGTTTGTGTGTCTAGATAGACAGAAGTAGTATATCTGCATATATATTTCTTTACATATTTGTGGATATGTTTTATAATTCACATTTCATTGGTGGTTCTATCATAGGTTATTGATGTCAATTTATCTGTATGCAGGCTAAAGGAATATAAAAGTAGATAGTTGGACACACATGTAATCCTAAACTTACTTTTTGGATGAAACAGCTACAGTTACTCTATAATGTACTATCGGGTTGATATTTAAATATTCATGTGTGTATCACTAATTTGAACTAGGAGTATCTTTTTTTTTAGGCGGAGTCTCACTCTCACCGAGGCTGGACTGCAGTGGTGCGATCTTGGCTCACTGCAACCTCCACCTCCCAGGTTCAAGCAATTCTCCTTCCTCAGCCTCCTGAGTAGATGGGATTACAGGCATGCACCACCACACCTGGCTAATTTTTGTATTTTTAGTAGAGACAGGGTTTTGCCATGTTGGTCAGGCTGGTCTCAAATTCCTGGCCTCAAGTGATCTAGCTGTCTTGGCCTCCCACAGTGCTGGGATTACAGATATGAGCCACCATGCCTGGCCAGTGGCATTTATTTCTAATGTAACTGCAGTCTGTAAGGAAACATGCCTCTTACCCCATCTAAATTCTTCATTCCTAAGTCCTTCTGTCACTTATTTACTTTCACCCATCATGGCTGTCTTTCCTGCCCAGAAGATATGACCATGTAGCTGTAGGCCTGAGTCAGGAACTCCCCACAAAATGATTGTGGGTTTGGGTTTGGTTTGGGGCACCAGCCTCACATGGTGGTAGAACTCTAGAGGGTGAAGAACCCATTAAGGTTTCATGAACTCTGTTATTTTTGCTGAGTGCTTCACTCCTCCCTGTCACCTGTTGCCTCCCCATTGCTCCAAATAGGATTCTCTCTCCCTTTGGCCCACCGTAGTAGTAGGAGAGTCTCATAAATGGAAAACCTCAGAGGTTCCTGAGGGATTGGATACTACTAACTTAGACTGACAAATATACTAAGAGGAAGAAGCATCCCTTTCATGACTTCGTCCTCTTTTATCCAATTTGGTCTGAAAAAAACAATAGAAGGTTATCTATAGATCCTACAGTGAGAAGATTTAGACATAGTGTCAAAGATAGTCTGTATTTCCAAGAATATGCCTGACAGTGAATTTTACAAATATCAACTTCTCTTTCTCTTTCATTGTTTTATGTTTCTGTGTGTGTATGTGTATGCATATGTGTATGTTATGTGTATATATGTATATATACACTTATGTGTATATATGTATATATACACTTATGTGTATATAAATCTTTGTTTTTAACTCACATTTCATGGGTGGCTCTATCATAGGTTAGTACCATCAACTCAATTGGCTGTGGGCTGAAGAATTATAAAAGCATGTTATTCAGATACAAACATAATTTGGACTTACACTTTTGGTCAAATAGCTGCAGTTACTCTAGACATGAGTTTACCTGCCAAGGAATGCCAAAGATTGCCAGCAACCAGCAAAAGCTAGCAAAGAGGTATCAAACAGATACTTCCTTATAGCCTTCATAAAAAGCCAACCCTACTGACAACCTCAATTTCAGATTTCTAGTCTCTAGGACTATGAGATGATTAATTTTTATTTAAGCCACTTGGTTTGTGATACTTTGTTAAAGCAGCCCTAGAAACTAATATAGCCCAACTTGGTAGAATCTCATACACAGGCAATCCAACAGTTTTCTAAAAGTTTTGGCTACTAGTCAACTCAGCTAGGAAGAAGTAGACTTCTTGTGATCTATTTATCTTGTATCCAACTAGACCCAAAAAGAAAAGGATGTTACCTACAGAAGCTGAAACTACCAGTACTTTAGAAACAGTGTCCAAGAAAGTCTATATTTAACATTTGCATGTATCTTTATGAACATACACACACACATCACCTTTCACTGATGACTCCATTATAGGCTAGTGATATTTCACTTTCACTGAGGACTCCATCATGCGTTAGTGATATCACTTCATTTGGGTCAGAGCTAAAGAATTAAACTAAGTTGTACATAATCAAATACCATGTGAATTTGTAGGCTCAATTTTTATTCAAATTAACTACAATAACCCTACAACTAATAAATTAGCTGTTCTAAAAAAAAAAAAAAACACATGCAATTTAGCCATTTGGAAACAATAGTGACCATCCCTGCCTGTCTCCATAGACAACAACAGCAACTACCCAGGAGTAGTTACGGTAAAATTAGGAGAGCATTAGACCAGCTGATGAAAACAGGGAAGGGCTGAAGAGCAATCCTTGGGCCTTCACTCCTCCACCCACCTCCATCTCCAAAGCTCAGGTTACAAACCAGAGAGATTGTCTCTTCCAATGCTGCTTTGTTCAGGAGCTTCAAGGTGATATAGTTGTTTAATTAAACGAAATTTTCCCTGAGGTTGCCTCTGTACTTGAGTCCTTATGCAACAAACTGCAAGCTAACCTAGTGTGTAAACTAACAGCGTAATTATGAATAGAATATACACTTGTAACAGATAGCTGTGTCTCAGTCAATTACAGCAGCTGAGCTTCAGTCAATTGCGGGTGGCTGACTGATTCAAATAAGACAAAACATCCAGCTGTAACCAGTTGTAACCAACTAAGCTGTTTCTGGACCTCACTTCCATTTTCTGTCCATAATGCTGTCTGGCCACATTGCCAGCTTGCAGTTCTTAGAACTTGTTCTCGTTCTAAAAGCTTCCCAACTCACGAATCATTCTTGCACTATTAAACTCCGTTAAATTTACCTTGTCTAAAGTTTTTCCTTTTCACAACCCAGAGGAGTTGCCTGGTCAGTGTTTCTTGGTTCCTGAGACTCTCTACCCTGGGGCACATCACTTCTCTTCATTTTAAACTTACTGACAATGACACAGCTTACGTCCTAGATTTCAATGAGACTGACTATATAATTCCTGCCCAAACCAGGACACTTTTGAAAGGAAAAAGTGGGTGCTATTAATAATTATTTTGCAAGAACAGCAGCAGACTGAGATTGTCCTTCAGTCCTTCCCCAGTACAAATGACCAGACAGAGTAGCCAACAGCTACAAAAAATCTGAGTTCACAAACCAACATGATTAGGTACCTGAGGAATACAACTACTGAAAAAGAAATACAACAAGCTGAACAACAGCATACCAACTGTAGCAAAACTACTGGAACACACTGACCAAGATTTTAAAGTAAGCATGACAAATATTCTTAAGGATAAGAGGACACAAAGGAAGATGTTGAAACATGAAATGAGAATGGGAGTCATAAGAAAAAATAAAAGAGAAAGCCTTAACTGTAAAAGTATGACTGTCAAAAAATATAAATTATTGAGGGATAAATAGTAGTTTGGATACATGTGAAAAGCTAATTAATTTAGAGTTAGAAGATTAGATTGAGAAACTTACCCAGAAAATAGTAGAAAAGAATAAAGAGAACATACTAATGAAAAGATGAATGTTATGGAGGATAAAAACAGCTATCTAACATCTAGAATATGGAAATCTAAGAAGAAATGAAAACTAAAAATGCAAACTAAAATGTGAAAATTTATGATGATAAATTTCCCAGAATTCAAGAAAGAAGAAATAAATCAGCTTTAAGTATCTAATGGAGACAAAGAGAAAATTCTAACACCTTCTAGAAAGAGCAAAAGACCTACGAGGGCACAAGGACAGACCAACATCATAGCTCTCTGTACCATAAAGAAAACTTCCACAGGATAAAGTCCACAGGATCAATATCATATTGCTGTTCTCTGAATATATTGTAATATGATTCGCTTTTTTTAAAAAACCCACATTTGAAACTAAATTACACATTACTGAATACCTCTTATGTTAAAAGGGAAATCACGAAATATTTTAAATACTAAGAACTGATTGATAATAACATGACAAAGTTTGTAGGATACAATGAAGCAATATTTAGAAGAAAATTTACTGATATATAAGCATTAATAAGAAATCAAGATGGTTAAAAGCAAAGAGCACACTTTTAAGTAGAGAGGTTGGAAAAGGAGCACAGGGCAAAGTCTATGGAGTAATAAGGAAGCAAAACATAAGGAGGTAAGCATAAGTCACTGAACTGGAGAAGAAAAAACCGTGGAGAAGATTAACAAAACAAAAGTGTGTCTCTTTGAAAAGATTACTACAATAGACCTGTGGCAATAATAATCAAGAACAGAGTGAATATCCAAATAAAATGTACAAGAAGGGAGCATAGCCGGGCGCGGTGGCTCACGCTTGTAATCCCAGCACTTTGGGAGGCCGAGGCGGGCGGATCACGAGGTCAGGAGATCGAGACCACAGTGAAACCCCGTCTCTACTAAAAAATACAAAAAATTAGCCGGGCGTGGTGGCGGGCGCCTGTAGTCCCAGCTACTCGGAGAGGCTGAGGCAGGAGAATGGCGTGAACCCGGGAGGTGGAGCTTGTAGTGAGCCGAGATTGCGCCACTGCACTCCAGCCTGGGCGACAGAGCGAGACTCCGTCTCAAAAAAAAAAAAGAAGGGAGCATAACTATAACACAACTAAAATTTTTAAAAATGAGATTATTCAATTATATGCTAATAAATGTGAAAACTTAGATGGAATGGAAAAATTCCTAGACAAATATAAAACACTAACATTAGTGCAAGAAACTATATTTATATAGAAATAGAATACTCAAGTAACAAAGAAATCAACCTAGTATTTAAAGCCCTTCCCTCTCCCAAACACCACAGGGCCCACATAGGTATTTTTCAAAATTTTTAGAATATTGACATACTTACTACAAAATCTATGTCAACATATAAAGACTCCATCAATAACTTAACTAAGCATGGTAATAAAAAAAGGTGTAGGGATGCCATAAGTATCAATGGAGCAAAATATTGAGCTCAGAGATAAACCTATGTAGATATATGTCATGGATGATGATTATATAAACAAGGAAAAAGGATGAACTGTTTCATAGATGGTATTTGGAAAATCAGCCTACCATTGGGAGAGAAATGAAATCAAATCCCTACCTAACACCATATTTAAGGGTAAACCCTAAGTAGATTGAAGCATTAAATGTGTAAATTAAAACTATGAGGATTAGAAATTACCTTTGTAGACTGAAAGTGGGAAAATTTCAAACTTCAAAAGTAAAACAATAAGGCAAAAAGTTCTGTCATGAAGAGAATGAAGAACAACAATGCCAAAGCTAACAGGCAGATGACCTATTGGAGAACATAACTTCAATGTCTAAAACTGACATGAAGCATGATTTGAATACATAGAGCGATAGTCAAAACTTTTGAATGGGATTCCATGCATCTGAGTCTGTTTAGTGTTGCCATAAGGGATACCTGAGGCTGGGTAATTTATAAAGAAGAAAGGTTTATTTGGCTCACAGTTGTGTGCTGCACAAGAAGCCTGATGCCAACATCTGCTTCTGAGGCTGCTCCCATTTATAGTGGAAGATGAAGGGGAACTGACACATGCAGAGATCAAATGGCAAGAGGGGAAGCAACGTGGGGGAAGTTGCCGGTCTCTTTTTAAACCACCAGCTCTTGCAAGAACTAACAGAGTAAGTACTCACTCATCCTCCCTTCCAGGGAGGGAATTAATCTATTCATCTTCCAAACACCTTCCATCAGGCACCACCTCCAACATTGGGGATCAAATTTCAACATGAGGTTTGGGGGTACAAACCTCCAAACAATAGCACCATGTTTTTAATGTTACTAAAAAGAGTGAATTCTTGCTATATTGTTTACAAATGTAACATAATCACTTTGAAAATTAAACATAATTTTAAAAGAAATTTGATTAACTTATTCTAAAATATAAAATATTCAAAAACAGCACATGTAAATTAACAAGACAAAGATAGGAACACTAGTGGAAAAATGGGCTAAGTTTGTGAATGGACCATTACAGAAGAAATCCCAAATGCTATGAGAACATAAAATGATGCTCAAATTCATAAGTTATCACATAAATACAAAGTAAAACATAATGCAATATGTTACTATTAGATTGATTATATAAATTAGAAAGTTTGATTATGTCAAGTGTTGTTGTGAATGTGGTATGTGTAGGAACCATCGTGCATTGTTGATGAGATGCAGACTGGTATAACCATTGTGAGAGCAATAGGCAGTATTCAGTCAAATTCAAAATATGCAATCCCATGGCCCATCAAGTCCTGTTTCATATTTCTACAGAAATACTCAAACAGGTCTATAGGGGTCTGGCATAAGGATAATCATTTGGCGGCACTCTTTGTGAAGGCAAATGGTAGGAAGCAATATATGTGTTCCTCACTAGGTGATGCACGTCATGGAATTTTTCATACCAGTTAAAAGCAACAACAAAAGGTATGCACAAGAAGAATAATCTTATGTTACTAAGCAAAAAACTAACAAAATGAGATACATCTTAATACCATTTAAGTAAATTTAAAAACGTATAGGCAAAACAATAATACATAGTTTACAGAACACATATAAATGTATATACTGTATATTAACCACATTAAAATTGTTGCATATATGCATATATCTGTATATGTCAATATGTATATCTGTACTCTCATCTATATATTAAAAAGGCCTACAAGTAGCAATGAGCCAATGGCAATGAGCATACCAAATGCAAAATATTGGTTTCTAAAGGGCATCAGGTTCTTTGGGTAAATGGCTGATTCCAGGGCTGGGGAAATGCTCAAAAAGTGATGGGAACATGTCAAGTCAAAAGGACACAGGGGCTAGCTTTTAGGGAGTCCCACTGGCCAAATATGGGACCATTTAGACATCAAAATAAATAATGACAGAAAGGATTGTAATTCATTGAAATAATGTAAGAATTTATAAGTTCATAATAATAGTGAATAAATAGGGGTAGGAATAGCTCTCCTTAGAATGATACTTATTAAACAGAGAAAAACTACTTTTTTTTTAAAAAAATCACCATTTTGTAATGATCACAGTTATAACTGATTCACATAAAAATCAATGAATGCTAAAACTAGTGCATGAAAGTTTTATGTGGAACAGGATACTGAATATTGAAGATAGTTTTAACATAGACTGAAAGTATCTCCCCCCAAAGTGGATATTAATTATAAACTGAATAATATTTACTTGTCAGTGAATAAATCTGGAATACCTCTCAACCACCATATAGATATGAATCATAAAACAGTGTAATATTCAATAGAGGAGTTACTTAATCTGAAAGTGGTATTCAAATCCCTCATCTATCCTTTAAAAGGCAATGAAATTATTTCCTGTCATCCCATATAAAAGACGTTGTAATATTCTAAGAGCTTGCATTTAGGTTGTCTCTGAAAAGAGTCTGATGAATAACTTGACAATCAAGAAAGTGAATGCTGAGATTTTAGAGTGAATAGACATTTTAATCTCATAGTCTACTTTTTGTTAACTAACTCACCCCTCTCACATTTCAAAAATATCTAAAAGTAGCTGTTAGACATTCTATTAAGTCCTCCTGGTGAAAATGGAAATGTTTGGAGATTCCATCTTTGCATCATCTTCCTATATCCCACTTTTAAACATTTTTGGCATTGAAAATTATTCTTCAAATGAACTTTTAGATATCACACATGCTTAGTAAACTTCAAATCTGCAAGTGGTGAATAGATAATCTGCACAGGAAACACTTTTTTTTTTTTTTTTTTTTTGAGACAGAGTTTCGCTCTGTCACCCAGGCTGCAGTGCAGTGGCGCTGTCTCAGCTCACTGCAACCTCCACCTCCTGGATTCAAGTGATTCTTCTGCCTCAGCCTCCCGAGTAGCTGGGACTACAGGCGTGCACCACCACGCCCAGCTAATTTTTGTATTTTTAGTAGAGACGGGGTTTTACCATATTGGCCAGGCTGATCTTGAACTCCTGACCTCGTGGTCCACCTGCCTCAGCCTCCCAAAGTGCTGGGATTACAGGCTTGAGCCACGATGCCCAGCCAGAAAACACTTTTGACAAACACACCAGCATTTCCTTTTGTAGAATCCTTGGGCCATATTAAGGGTATTATTAAGCTGGCATCTCATAAAGTGTACAGAATAAAACACTAATTTGGGGAGACATTAAAAGGGAATAGTAACAACAGCAACAGCGCTTGTTTTATTTAAATTTAGAAAATTAATTCAAAATACAAAAAAATTTTTGTGACTATATTGGTAATCTTACGATAAGAAATAACTTTCTGAGTATAACACAAACAGCATCAGTTATAAAAGTACCAATTATATTTGAACACATGAAGTTTATTATAAAGCTCTATGTAAGGTTGCTGTATTTTACTCCAAGCATCAAATGCAAAAATATATTAGAGATTTGCCACATGGAGCGGTGATATGACCAATTTATTTGAACAACAAAATTCCTTGAATCTAAAAGATATGGTAAATATGACTTAGCTTACTTAAGACCTAACTTTTTAGAAAGAATTTTAGAATCAGTGTCCAGAAAACTATTTTCCCATGAATAATTCTGAGACTGAATTTCATAAACCTGAATTCCTCCCATCTCCAATACATGTTATGACATCACCTTTCATTGTTGACTCCAGCACAGATTTCTGATGTCAATTCATTGGGGTTGGCGCAAAGGATTGAAAGGTAAATAGTAGGAAACAACATAAATGCATACATGATTTTCTTTTTGGTTCACATTGGCTATGATTGTGCTACAAATTACAATGTGTTGTCCCTAAAAATTCTCATGTAAATCAGTTATTTGGCACCTGGTACTTGATTTTTCTCTAGAAAGAAGTCTTTATGTGTTGGTAATAAAAATTGTTTAGGACTCTCAAAAAAGTTTAATGAATCAAGATTTAAATACAATTCTTTATTACTGAACCTGATCATCATGTCTGACAGCAACTTTAACTTAAATTTGCTTCAAATTCATGTCCCATTTGTAGGCACACATTATTCTTGCCCATTTTGATTTCCTAATTATCAAGTCCCTCCACCACCTTCATGCTCTTCATGAGTCACAGATATCTTTGCTTCCCCTCAAATAGGACCAAGTGACTAAACCTGAGGCAGGGGCTCCATCCAATGTGATGACGGCTTTCAGTTTGGGGCACCAGCTCTGAAGGGTGAGGGACAGATACAGGATCTCTTAGCTCCTTTCTTTCTGCTGAGGGTTCCTCTGCTGCCTGTCCAATGCTACCACCTTCTTTCTCCAAGTAGGATTCTCTCCTCTCTTGGATTGCTCTTGAAAGAGTCTCATACACAGGCATTCTGATAGTTTCCTAAGGTTTTGGCTGCTAATTACTAAGAGTCGCAAATAATCTTTGAGTACCAAGCATCCCTCTTCTGACCTGATCTTATTTTTTCCACTCTGGTTCAAAAACAATGTTACCAAAGATGCTTAAAGTCTCTGATAGAAAGCTGTTATTGCCATTGATGCTGCCAGTATTCTTCACCACTTAGATCAGTCAACTCACCCATTGTGGTCACAGTTGTCAGAGTATACAGTAGAATCTGTTAGTGAATCCATAACTCTACCAAAGAGTAAAAAGCACATACAAAAAATAGTCAGATATTTTGGAAGGCAATCAGGATGTTAATCTCAACAGTATTTCAGCACACAAAAAATAAAATCAGAGGAATCTTGACAAGAACTAAAGAAACAATTTCAGGACACAGCACTAGTACTTCTGAGACTGTGTGTGTGTGTGTGTGTGTGTGTGTGAGAGAGAGAGAGAGAGAGAGAGAAAGGACACAGAAAAAAGAAAGAAAATGTAAGAATAATGAATGTTTCGATATCAATGGCTAGTTCCTGGTCATCCTTGGTAGGAAATAAACAAGTAGGTAAGTCAAGCATAGCCTTAATTATGTTTAAAACATTTTGTGAACATAAAGTAGATTATATGTTTACAATGATTTTGTTTTCTTTTTGTCTGGATTCATTTTTTTAAAGTTATATGGCTATATTTTCCAATATCAAGACTTCTTAGCACCGAAACCCCTGGCTTGGCTAATTTAATCTCTCTGCAACTTGATTTCCTCATCTGTTAGTTAAGACACATGCAAAATACACTCCACATCTGTCAACTTCATAAAACCATGCTGAATATTCAGCATTTTGCAAATATTGGTTTTTAGATAACCTGCTCTCCACACCATATATTATGCCATAAAAATCAATATGTGGCAATATAAACTGATATATATTTTTAGTTTCAAATACACAAACATTCTCATCAAGGTAATACACTCCCAAGACTCAATAATTAATGCTCTTCGCCACAATTTTCTAACTTTTCAAACGTTTAAATAAGTTTAAGAAACTGATCACACACATTTTTTTGCTGCTGATAAAAACTGGGATTCTCTAAGAGCGTGCTGAGGTTCTTAACTTATTTGACCACAGAACCTCTTTCTCACAGTGGAAATGTGTGAGAAACACATTTTGGAAACAATATATTAAATGGTATCTTTTTATGTCTTTAAGAAAAGTTCTCCTACACAAACTAATTTTGGACTCTGATCAATAGCTCAAACCTTTAAGCATAGATAGACACTAATATTGTGCTATTCTTTCAGCTTGTGAGGAAAGGAGAGCCAGAGTTCAAATTATCAAATCTCGTTAGCCTGGTCTGAGGGCCATGAGGGGAACCTTTTAAGTTCTAAGTGGGTGTTCTCATGTCCTTGAATGGCTCATGGAAATTCATCCAGGTCTCAGGAAAAACAATACCTTTTACAAAAAGAAAGGCATCTATAGGCATCTGCTACTTTTCAGCAGGATGAATAATTGGATTGTCTATGCAGAATACACTAATAAATCATAACGGGAAAATGTTCAAAACACCAAAAAGGTAAGAATTTGAGTTTCTGACATAAGCAGCCTTATTAAATGATTACTGGATTTTTCAGACATCCTCTACTGAGGAAGAGAACTGGAAGATACTCAAATTATTCCAGATTCAGGTGACAAGCCAGGATTGCTAAGCAAGTTCCTTGGGAAACTAATCTCCAAAAAGGGCACGAGACATCCACAGATGTTACCCGAACTCCTTTCAGGGAGAGTATTGCATGAAGTCTGAAATAATACTTTGATAAGCCGCTTTGGGGCACAGAATGACTTCCCTCATGGGACATGAATAAGTAGCTAGTTAAATTGCCCTCCAAGGAAGGTGAGAATTGCAAACTGTCCTAAACTAAAGTGGTCATGCAGAATTCTTAAATGCTTTTTGGTAGATAGGAGCAACCACAGAAGTTTGAGTCAGGTGAAGGTTAGCTACACCTTTATAATCATGCTACCAGGTTATAATGAAAAGTTGGTCTCCGATCAAATCTGCCACACATACAGATATTCATTTAACAAAACATTCAGTAGCAAGCAGGCACAGTACATAAGCTTCTGTAAGCTTTCTGTACTTTAGGTGCTCCAAGCATGAAAGCTTCATTCTCAACAGATTCCTAATGTTCCAGAGGTCAAAATCTTCCTAAACCTTCCTGGAGATAGGACCATATGAGGATCAAGCCTTGGGTGTCACCTCTAAATATACACTACAGGCCACCCTCATACACCTTTATCCTGTTTATGCGAGGGTGGGCTGTCTCCAAAACACTTTAGTTGATTCACAGATCTTAAAATGTCATATAATTGTAACATCCATCATGCTGCTTTGTAAGCCACCAATCTCACTAATAAAAACCCATTTGTGACCTTCACGGTAATAATTGACAATGTTTCAGGTGTTAATTGAGATAGGACCACTGAAGCCCTTTTGGTGGCCATCTCTGTGGAGTGGCTTCCTGAGCTGACCACTAGCTCACCATCCTTGAACAGAGCATCCACCATTAGGGCAACCAGGCACCCCTATAGGAAAGATTAAAGTGACCAGTATATGCATATTATCACACTGCCTAAAATGTCATATTTTTAAGGACATTAACAGGCATAGAATGAGGCTTGGTTTGTTTTTTAAATTTTTTCTATTTCTATTATTTTTCTACTAATTATTTTTCTATTTCTATTTGCTGGGTCACAGACAACAGCAAATTCCATACCTTCGGAGTTATACCAGCTCATCTGCAGTAGAAGTAGAAATATCAAAGCTCTCAGTCTACCTTGTGCTCCAGAGATGTGGCCCAAGCACGTCTTTGGACATGAACCAGGGCAACCCAAGGCAGAGCTGGATTTCTGAGAGTTTCTCCCTGTAAGCCCTGGACCTGCTTACCTATAGATCAGACTGCTTCCAGCGCCATTGCCAGTCAGAAGAGCCTGGGGTCAGTTCAGCTGCTAGAATAACACAAGTCTGAGGTCTTGTGTCTTCAGTACAACATTCTCTAAGAGGGAGAAATTTAATCAAGATCCTGTTAGCAGTTTCCTCTCTTGTTGCCTTTCAAGATTATGGCTTTTCCTTTTTTCATTTTTTAGTTCCCAAAACCAAGCTTGTTAAATCAAATCTTGACCCAATTCCTGGCAAGTAACAAGGTTATTGCTATTTGGCCTTACACTCACTGGTTGTCCCCCAGTACCCTGAGGGTAAGGGGACTCTGTAAGGTCCCTGGGAGGGGACAGGAATGTCAATTAGTCTTCCCCCCAGCTGGGTATAAGCAAACTTTCCTGTCTATGGGCCCCAGAGACCACCATCTAGTTCCCCCACCAAAACTTTACATGATTTTGATGAGGATGAGAGGACAGCATTAGCCAACAGAGAGGCCAGAGGATGGGATGGGACTCCCTTGATCAGAGACCTCACCTCTAGGTCTTTACCTTGTATTGAGAATAAGTCAGTTATGTAATATGAACTCTGTGTCCATGGCAACCCCAAACAGAATCCTGGTGCTCTTGTGATTCTTGTAGAGTGGGGAATAGAAGGAGCTTGGCCTAAGACTGCAGAGACTTAAAAACATGCTGTTCTGCCGTACATACAGATACTCATTAAAGATGAGGGAGAAGGGCATGGGGTGGGGGAGAATGTACCAAAACCAAAGACCACAGGATAATAACCTCAGAGCAGAGACTATCTCTCCAGTTATTTTTTCTTTTGTATGTAATGGAGGGGATTCTTCTTACTTACTCTGATGAAGAAGTTTACATCAAGTGTTTAGCTTCCTTTGTGGGTTAGAGAGAATAACCAGAGGGCTCAGTTATCCTCTCTGAATAACTATGTTTGTCTATTGTTTTCTAGACAATATTAAATTTCACTAAAATAGACAAGGTTGATAGGACTTGGGGGGATACTTCATTGACTCAAGCTATCATTTTATAGGATTGTGAGAAAACAAATAGTTGTACATTTAAAATACACTCATATTCTAGCTAGAAGAGAGGATTTTGAATGTTCTTACATCAAAGAAATGGTAAATATTTAAGGTAATGGATATGGTAATTACCATGATTTGATCATTATACAATGTAAAATGTACTGAAACATCACATTATACTTCATAAATATGTACAATTTATTATGTGTCAATTAAAATTTTGAGTATAAGAAAAAACAAACTTCAATTGTAAGAAAACAACCCAACTTTTTAAAAATGGGCAAAACATGTGCACAGATACTTCACTAATAAAGATTTGCAATTGGCAAATAAGCAAATGAAAAAATGGTCATCATCACTAGCTATTAGAGAAATGCAGATTAAAACTACAATAAGAAACCACTAGATACTATTAGAATATCTAAAATTAGAAAGATGGCGTGTTGACAAAGATGGAAACTGAAACTCTCATACAATGCCAGGAATGTAAAGTGCTAGATCCACTTTGGAAAACAGTTTGACAGTTTCTTAAGAAGTTAATTAGGTCTTCCAGTTCCCACTCCAACATGTAGAGAACTTGGAAGTCATCACTCCCATCTTCACAACAGAAAAAAAGATAATCAAACTGAAAATCAACAACTTTTCTTAGATCTGTCGGAGAATAGAGGTCACAGGGAAACCACTTCCTCAAAAACTAGAGAGATGGGTGACTATAGAAAATCACAGTTTACCTGAGGACAGAAGCCACAGAGCTAGTAATTGGTAGGAACACTTCAATGGTAATCAATAAATTACTGGTGGCTGAGTGTGAACTCGCTTGAGAGTTAAAAACTTGTTGGAGTCCCGTCTTGGGGGCCCCTTATACTTTCATGAATTTTACTTCCAGAAACCCCACCAGGTTCTCATGATGAAGGCTGAAGAAAATTTCCTCAGGCTCCTTACACAAGGAAAAGGGAAAAGCAACCATTTCAAAATATACCCTAATTGGGGGATAGAGAGAGTGAGTGGGTACAGCAACCATTTTGAAATATGCCCAGAGCATTCTATTCTCTGTGTGAAAGACCTGCTCTAAAGAAAAACTGCTTTATCAGGGCCTTGTCTGACATAGGGGAAAAGCAATAAGACAACTCTAAACCCCTCTAGCTTTCCTGTTCCACATAAAAGGAGAGGATAAAAAAGAAATCATTATTAATTCAATATCACAAAAAATTACACCTATGTTTTTGTCTAAGAGCATACTTTGGGATCTTACATTTAGATATTTCTTCCATTTGAGGGTAATTTTTCTGTATGACGTGACAAAGAGATCTAACTTCATTCATTTGTATGTGGATATCCCGTTCTTCCAGCACCACTTGCTGAAGAGATGTTCATTTCCACTAAATAGTCTTGGTACCTTGTGGAAAATCAATTGACCTTAAATGTATGGATTTACTTCTGGACTCTCAATTCTATTTGATTGATCTACATGTCTATCCTTATTCTAGTACTACACAACTTTAACCACTATAGCTTTGTAGTAAGTTTTGAAATAATAAAGTGTAGACTCTGCAACTTCATGATTCTTCTTCAAGATTGTTTTGGTTATTCAGAGTCCCTTGCATTTTCCAATGAATGTTAGATCAGCAAGTCAACTTCTGCAAAAAGAGAAGCTAGGATTTTGATAGGAACTGAGTTGAACATGTAGATCAATTTGTGGAGTGCTGTCATCTTAATAGTAATGTCTTCCATTCAATAAATACAGAATGTGTATCCATTTATTTAGGTCTTAATTACTTTCAATAATGTTTTGTAGTCTTACATTTCTTTTGTTTTAGTCTTTTTTAAATGCTATTGTAAATAAAATTACTTTCTTAATTTCATTTTGAGCTAGTGTTTCTAAATATAAACTGATTTTTTGCACACTGATCTTATATCTTTTGTTAACTCAATTGTTGCTCCAGCAGGTTTGTTGTTGTTGTTGTGGGTTCCTTAGATTTTCTTTGTTTAAAAAATTTTATTATTATTATACTTTAAGTTTTAGGGTACATGTGCACGACGTGCAGGTTTGTTACATATGTATACATGTGCCATGTTGGTGTGCTGCACCCATTAACTCGTCATTTAGCATTAGGTATATCTCCTAATGCTATCCCTCCCCCTCCCCCCACCCCACAACAGTCCCTGGAGTGTGATATACAACATTATTTATCTGCAAAAAATAGAGTTTCCCTTTTTCCATTCCAATCTAGATGCTATTTATTTATTTATGTCTAGTTGTTCTGGCTAGAATCTCCAGTACAATGTTGAATAGAAAAAGCATGTCTTGTTCCTCATCTTAGGAGAAAAGCTTTAAGACTTTCACCACTAAGTTTAATGTTAGCTGTTGGTTTTTCATAATTTTTACTAGATTATCTAAGGTCTTTTTGGTTGTTATTGACCTAACCTATTTACCACATTTTCAAGTTCTTTTATTTCTTGATCAGGCTAGCTAAGCTATCAATTTTGTTGCTCTTTTCAAATAACTTTTGGTTTTGTTTATTTTCTCTATTGTTTTTCTGCTTGCTATTTTATTTATTTTCACTCTAACATTTATTATATCCTTGCTTTACTTGCTTTGGTTTCAGTTTGCTCTTCTTTTTCTAGTTTCTTTAGGTGGAAAGTTAAATTGTTGATTGAGATCTTTCTTCCATTCTAATGTAAGAATTTACACCTATAATTTTCCCTTTAAGCATGACATTAGCTGCATTCCATAAATTTTGAGATGTGGAATATTTGTTTTCATTCATCTCAAAATATGATCTGATTTCTCTTGGATTTCTTCTATGACCAATTGATTAAGAGTACATCGTTTCATTTCCATATATTTGTGAACTTCCCAAATTTCCTTCTCTTACTATTCTAACTTCATTTTATTGCAGTTGAGAACATGCTTTGTATGATTTAAGTCTTTTAAAATTTATTGAGAGTTATTTTATTGCCTAGCATATGGTCTTTCCTGGGGAATGTTCCATGTGCACTTATAAAGACTGTATACTCTGTTGTTGCTGGGAGATGGAGAATGCTATAGATATCTGTTAAATCTAGTTGGTTTATAGTATTATTCAAGTCTTATATTTTCTTATTGATTTTCTGCCCAATTGTCTATCTGTTAATGAAAGTGGGGAATTGAAGTCCTCAACTATTATTGCTGAATTGTTTCTTCCTTCAATTCTGTCATTTTTTTTTCATGTACACTTTGGGGCTCTGTTATGTGTTTTTGATGGATTGATCCTCATTATTATAAAATCTCCTTTGTTGTTAATAAAATTTTTTTCCTTTAAGTCTGTTTTTTTTTCTAATTTTGTATCATGATTCCATCTCTTTATTTATTTATTTAGTTTTTTGGTTACTGTTTGCTTGTTATATCTTTTTCTATATTTTTACTTTTAATCTATTTGAGTCTTGGTCTAAAGCATGTCTCTTATAGACAGCGTGTAGTAGGATCATGTCCTTTAATTCATTCTGCAAATGTCTTCCTTTTAAATGGGGAGAAATTTCCATTTAATACGATAATTGATAAAGTAAGATTTATGCTAAATAGTTTTACAGTGTACAATTTTTATTTCCTTGTCATTTCCTTTACTACATTTTTGAGTTGTTTTCTTAGTGGTTGCCCTGGATATTGCAATTAACATGTTGATTTATAACTATGTAGTTCATATTAATACCAACTTAATTACAACAGTATACATAAACTTTTTCCTGTGCTGCTCCATTCCTTCTCTCTTCCATTGTGCTGTTAATGTCACATAAAACATATCTTCATATGCTCTATGTTCATCAACCCATTTATGAGAACTGCTTCATGCTTATACTGCCTTTTATATTTACTCATATAGTTATCTTTCTCAGCTCTTGATTTCCTCATGTGGATTTAAGTTACTACGTAGTAGTCTTTCATTTCAGCCTAAATGACTCCCATTAGTATTTCTCATAGAGATGTCTTCAAGCAACAAATTTTTTCAGTTTTGTTTACCAAGGAATGTCTTAAATGTCTTAAGATACTTAATGTCTTACATTTCTCCTTCAACGTTGAAGGATATTTTTGCTACATATAGAACTCTTGATTAATAAGTCTCATTAGACCCTTAGTAGCCATCCTGATTATCACACCAACTATCATGGCATCACAGGGGTTGTATACCAGTAACCTTTATTTCACTTCATATTTGCCCCAATATGCAGTGGTAATTATCCTGGCAATTTGGATATGCCAGAGAGAAGCCACAATGTGCTTCCTTTAAGTGAAAAGGTGAAAGTCTCTGACATTATAAGAAAAGAAAAATATTATAGGCTGAGGTTGCTAAGATTTACAGTAAGGACAAATCCTTTATCTATAAAATTGTGAAGAAGAACAAAGAAATTTGTGCCAGTTTTGCTGTCAAACCTCAAGCTACAAAAGTTACAGCTACAGTGCATGATAAGTACTTAGTTGAGATGGAAAAGATATTAAATTTGTAGGTGGAAGATATGAACAGAAATGTCTTCTGACAGCAATTAGGTTTAGTACTCTCAGCATTTGTTTTTTTCTGTTTTCTTTTGTTTTGTTTACTTTTTTTTTTTTTTTTGAGACAGAGTCTCACTCTGTCATCCAGGTTGGAGTGCAGTGGTGTGATCTTGGCTCACTGCAAGCTCCACCTCCTGGGTTCATGCCATTCTCCTGCCTCAGCTTCCCTAGTAGCTGGGACTACAGGTGCCTGCCACCACATCCAGCTAATTTTTTTGTATTTTTTTAGTAGAGACGGGGTTTCACCATGTTAGCCAGGATGGTCTCAATCTCCTGACCTTATGACCTGCCTGCCTTGGCCTCCCAAAGTGCTGGGATTACAGGCATGAGCCACTGCACCCGGCCTTTGTTTACATTTTTGTTAGCATATTGTGTATCTCAACTTATCTGTACTGCAGGTAACCATGACGTTCAACAATTGCCTCTGATTGTCTTCAACAAATATCCCCTGAACAAAGGCTGGGGGAGCTCTAAGTCAGGCCAGATAAAGATAGTTTTGTGCATGGGGTCTTCCTGGGACCTCCTAGTCAGGTCACATAATGACGTTTCTCTGGGAATAAGACTTTGAATGAGTCCCAATCCCCTTTTGTTCCTTTCTATGGCTCCCAGGAGCTTGTTTTTCACCAAGACTGTAGGATGTTGGTTTTCAAGGCTACCATGGAGGTGGGAGGATGTGATGAGCATAAAGTAAGAACACTACAAAGCGCAGTATTCTCACCAAAATTCAGCCTACATTCTTGAATAAATGCTCCCAAGATTGAGGCAACCCTTTGGATATTTTCCAGAGTTCTGAAAATGTTGCTTCCTTTGTTCCCAGTTGCTTTGATGAATAGAGGAATTTTTGAAGGTTCCTAGCTTGCCATTTTTACTGACATCACTTCCAAATACACTTTTATTTTTTTATTTTGTATTCATTTTTTTTGAAACAGAGTCTCGCTCTGTTGTCCAGACTGCAGTGCAGTGGTGCAATCTCGGCTCACTCCAACCTCTGCCTCCCAAGTTCAAGTGATTCTCCTGCCTCAGCCTCCCTAGCAGCTCGGATTACAGGTGCATGCCACCATGCCCGTCTAACTTTTGTATTTTTAGTAGAGACGGGGTTTTGCCATGTTAGCCAGGCTAGTCTCGAAATCCTGACCTCAGGTTATCCTCCTGCCTTGGCCTCCCAAAGGGATTATAGGCATGAGCCACTGTGCCCAGCCCCAAATACACTTTTAAATATATTTCTGAACTCACAAAATGTAAAGGAAGTACAAAATGATTATACACACGCACACACAATCTAGAGGTGAAGCTAAAGTCATCAGTCAACACAGAAGCCAGAGATGCCCTGGAAGGGTGCCAAAACCAAAAACCTAGAGCTTTGTTAGTTAACATTGTGGCCGCCTGAGGTAGTAAATAGGAATTGTGGCAATCAATAGGAAAATCAAAGTATTTTCTTTTTTAAAAAGCTGGGAACGAGATGTCAATAGGGGACTGTGAAATGCTCTGACACATTCCTGGGAATCTGCTCAGCAATCCTGGGGATCTAGAATTTTTCTGGCTAACTGACTAATAGGATTTGAACCTGACAAAGTAGGGAACTGAGTCTGAGACCTCCACATAAACCCAGGCACCAAAATGGGTTATATATTTAGTAGAAAAGAAAAAGTTGGAAGGATATGACAAGTGAACCAATAAGCAAATCAGTCTGCAGGCAGTGGATTTTAAAACATTAATAATTTTAAGTCTTCCCTAATGTTTTCTAACCAGCTTTACTCTTATGCTGGAATGTGAATTTACGCCATACTCATAGTCCAAGAAACCTCAAACCAATAAATCTAACTAGAATGGTTCCTGATTGGTACTACTTCCAGAACCAAGCACAAACCAGGCAAATCATCTCAATTCCGGTCTCTCAGGATACCCAAAGTTAAAGTTTAGACAAATATGAGCTATTTCTAAAATTTAACAAAGAGTTGAAGAGTCAAACTACCTTAAGCAGGAGTCAACAGAAACCATAAAGGGAAGAAAAAGACATAGAAAAATGCAAATATTAAATTATAACAAACTTTATACTCAGGAAGCAGGTTTAAAAGTATGTTTCAAGTGAAAAGACAGAGATTAACGCTATGGGGAGCATTAAAAGTGGCCACTGGTCCACTCTGGAACTTCAAAGTAGGTTTTCTGAAAAAGACGATGCTTGAGCTTGGGCGTGAAGGACAATAAATAATAAACCAGGAGAAAAAGTGGTGAGGGAGTTTCAGAGAAAAAGATCGTAATGAACAAATACATGGAAGCATTGAATAGCAGAGGGTCTTCAGGGGAAATTATAAACATTTACCTATTACTGCAGTAACAAACGTAGAGCAGGGAGTAACAGGAGATGCCTGCACAGTATATTAAGAAGTACAGGCATTATTTAATAGGCAATAGAGAGTCAAAAAGGGATTTTAAGAAGGGAAGTCTCCTGATAATTTTGTTCTAGGTGGTCTTTCTTTCAGTGGTGAGGAGGGAGGGCAACACTGAAGTCTCAGGGATCAGTCAGGAGGCTACTACACAGCTTAGGTGAGAGATGTTGAGGGCCTGAAAAACCAGGGTGGTAGTAAGAATTGAGAGGAGAGGCAGATTTGAGAAACAGCAGAAAAAATTAGCACAACTTGTGATTGACTAACTATGTGGAGGATAGCAAAACCAATCCTACACAAAAAGAATGAAGCTGGAGATGCCACACTACCCGACTTCAAACCATCTACAAGGCTACAGTGAGCAAAACAGCATGGCACTGGTACAAAAACAGACACACAGGCCAATGGGACAGGTTAAAGAACCCAGAAATAAAGCTGCACAGCTACAACCATCTGATCTTCGACAAAGCCAACAAAAACAAGCAATGGAGAAAGGACATCCTACTCAACAAATGGTGCTGGGATAATTGACTAGCCATATGCAGAAGATTGAAGGTCCTCTGGTGAATAAAATGTCACAAAAATTTTTAATTCTCCTCAATTCCTAACTAAATAAGTACTCTAAAGGCAAATTCTTATATTTCTTCTCATAAAATTGCAGAGTATCTCTATACCATCAGAAACGGTTTTAAGTTTTATACTATTTTAAAGTTTAGTTTTGATGTTAATGTCACTCTAATAATGATAATGGCCTTTTAAACTGCCTATAATCTATAATAATCTTATTCCTAAAATCCTTAAAATTACATGGATTATATTAAATACCATCCCAGAATTTACTCTATAAAAAGACATAAATATTGGACCACTTGGACATCATTATACTCAAGTATGCTTCATAGTTTGGAATGTAGACACTCCTGGTTCATTAATTATTTCACGTATCCACTGTAGTAATTTCACAATTAAGTCCTTTATGGGCAAGGGCCATGTTTCTTGCTTCCTGCATATACCAGAGATATTCACTAACTACTTGTTGGTAAAAAGTGACCAAGTAAACAGCAATATATGACTCTACATCCTCTGATTAGTAGTACTGAAAAACTGGCAACAGAAGTTTAAGAAAAAAAGCTGATCATGGAAAATGTTCATTCCACACATGACTTGTTTTAAGTTTCATTTGATAGACTATATATGCTAAGAACATACTTGATTTTGTAAATGGGTGTGCATGTTAAGAGTATTGTTTACCATGGTAGTGTAATCTTTAAAACAATATGTACATTTAAGTTATATAAAGATTTTTAGCTTCATAACACCTTTTGCGGGGCAATTTAATGTGGGACAGCTTTTGTGGGACAATTAATTTAATAAAATTTAATTCCGTATCCAACTTTTAAATGTATGACATTTCAAATTTCAAATTTAGTAAGGCCTACGATATGCCACACTTGTTTTTCCTTCAGGTTATTTACTTGGCATTATTTCCCTTGCAACTTGGCTATACAAGCAAATCCATACTAAAGTTGCTAATATACTTTCTTAAAAGCTTAGTCAACTCTAAAACATGCATTGGCGACACACATGTAATTCCCTTGACGAGTCACAGTCTACAAAGACTGAGTGCACTTCTGTGAACAACACTGTAGGTTAAAGGAAAAAAGTTCAATATTCATTAAAGTGAAGGAAAACAGCTTCAAAGTTACACAAAAAGCTAGTTTAAGATAAAAATGTATAAAATGCTCTCTAAAAGCCTAAAAACACAACTCAGAAACTACCATTTCCAATGTTCAATTAGGACAGGCGAGGTGGCTCATACCTGTAATATCAGCACTTTGGGAAGCTAACGCCGGCAAACTGCTTGAGTCCAGGAGCTCAAGACCGGCCTGGGCAACATGGTGAAATCCTGTCTCTACTAAAAATACAAAAAATAAGCCAGGTGTGGTAGCGCATGCCTGTAGTCCCAGCTACTTGGTAAGATGGAAGGATCTCTTGAGCCCAGGAAGTCGAGGTTTCAGGGAGCAGAGATTGCGCCACTGTACTCCAGCATGCACAACAGAGTGAGGTCCTGTCAAAAAAAAAAAAAAAGCCAATTAGAAGGCATAAATTTGATTTTAAAACTGCAAAAACAGAGCTGTATTACACCATGCAATGACTCAACTACTTTCAGGCTGTATTACAACCTGGTTTATATGCTTCTTTCATTAAGCTTATGAATGTATAACACATCTTTTAGCCTTCAAACAAAAACAAAATGAGAATTTTCTTCCCAGGCATATATTTTTAATATAATTGTATTGCATTCCAGTTTAATGGATGTAATAGATTTCACCTTTAGAAATGTTGGTTCCGTATTTTAGTTTCTTACTGATATGTAGATACCACAAATAGCATATACAGTCCCCCCAAAAATGATGTTACAAAAGCCTTTTGCTTCAAATCCCTACCTCCCATGTTTATTGCTTCATGGAGACCCATATCACCCATTCTCATTGCCTGTTCTCTCTGTAAGTAAACATAGTTGTCACAGTCAACCTATCGATCTTATGACTTTACATTTCCCATCTAAAATCAAAAAGAAAAGAGTGCATTGGGACATCATTTTCCATTAAAAATTTTGAAAAATTTCCATCATCATATACTTAATAGGAACACTGAAAAGAAACTTAAGTCTCCCAGGCTTAATATACTACAAGTGCTTAATGCACCCAGTTTATATTGCAGATTAGATTACTAATAAATCAGATTATATAAAATATATCACAGATTATTTTTAATGCTTTTATTCCAAAAGATGAAAGACACATGCCTAGATTCCAAGCAAAGGAAAATCTAGTAATAATAACTACCAGGCCCGATTATTTTCTCCTCCCAGGTCACTGAAGTCTTAAAATAGAAATGACTGTTACCAAGTTCGTATTGAAATGCATTCAAACATATAACACAAATAGCTTTAGGGAATTATGCTAAAAATAAGGTTATAGGCAATCTTCATTGTCTAAATATTATAATTCATTCATGTATTTTTATTCATCTACTCAAGCATTATTTCATCCAGGGACTACAGATAGCCCATACAAGCAATACTGAAAGCTGGACATAACATTGCTTTCTTTAACTGCACAGTAATTGTATTTGAAAACCTCAATAAAAGTATTACACAGTTAACTATAAAACAGAAATATTCAAAACATCTGAAATTTCATTACAGAAACTGCTTCCTAAAAACTCTTAATTTACCAACAATAGTGGCAAAGAATTAACTTCAATGAAATCTCTAAGTGAAATTACTCAAGATAACATATGAAAATTGCTATTTTCCCTTTGGCTTGATGACCATTTCCAATCACAGAAAACTGTGTAATTAGTAATAGTGAATTTAAATGTTCTACATTATTTTAGCATTTTCTTTTTTTGAGATATAGAACCTAAATAGCATGTGGTGATTCCCAGAAAATCCTTAAAGATTCTTTTGAGATAGACATGAGAGGTCTTTATCAATAAAGAATTTTGACTGTGACCTAAAAAAAGAATATTGATTGTGGCCATTAAGATTGCATTCACTCAAACTCCAGTGTGGGTCACACACTGAGAGCCTGTCTTAAAAAAATTTTCAGCCGGGTAAGGTGGCTCAAGCCGCTAAATTTTGTATTTTTAGTAGAGATGGGGTTTCACCATGTTAACCAGGCTGATCTTGAACTCCTGACCTCAGGTGATCTGCCTGCCTCAGCATCCCCAAATGCTGGGATTACAGGCGTGAGCCACTGCGCCTGGTCCAGTAGTGCCATTCTGAACAACACATTATGCCTATGATCAATGATTTCCAGAATTACTGTAACTGTTTATACTTTACCAGTGTACATCCTGTTCTTGATATCAGAAATGTTTTCCTCTACTATTCTAACCATTTCTTTTTCATCACTCACATTGCTGTGTGAAGTATTCCTTGATTCTTGCTATCTTTCCTCAGATAAACAGGTGTCTCTTTCCTTGGGGCTGCCTTAGTACTGCATTGATTTCCCTAGTGTATCTTTACCACCTGAAATGTACATTCTTTCTATGCATGTCTATCCCTTTTGTCCTAAACTGTATGGGACAATATTTCAAATCATCTTTTCTTTTGTGTCATTTTTTTGAGACAAGGTCTTGCTCAGTAGCCCAGGCTGGAGCACAGTGGTGCGATCTCAGCTAACTACAACCTCTGCCTCCCGGACTCTAGAGATTCTCCCACCTCAGCCTCTGAGTATCTGGGACCACAGGCATGTGCTGCCATGCTCAGCTAATTTTGTATTTTTTCCAGAGACTGGGTTTTGCCGTGTAAGAAAGGAAATGAAACTATTGGGGTGCAAAAATATTTTATGATTTATTACTATATAGATCTGATCATATACCTGATTAAAGACAATGAATTTAACAGGGACATAAAGTAGAACACATATTAGATGCAGTTATTCAACAGATTATGTGTCCTAGTAAAATTAAAATGTATTAGGGCCAGGTGCAGTGGCTCATGCCTGTAATCCCAGCACTTTGGGAGGCCGAGGCGGGTGGATCACAAGATCAGGAGATCGAGACCACAGTGAAACCCCGTCTCTACTAAAAATACAAAAAATTAGCCAGGCATGGTGATGGGTGCCTGTAGTCCCAGCTACTGGGGAGGCTGAGGCAGGAGAATGGCGTGAACCCGGGAGGCAGAGCTTGCAGTGAGCCGAGATCGCGTCACTGCACTCCAGCCTGGGTGACAGAGCAAGACTCCATCTCAAAAAAATAAATAAATAAATAAAAAATAAAATAAATAAAATAAAATTAAAATGTAGTTTCATGTTCTTTTTAATGACGCCACCTTCCTTCAAACTAGTATTCCTAGTAAATTGTTATTCATTAAAACAAGGTGATAAACTATGTGAACACAGCCGAAAAGACACCATCTAGCAAATTCTCAAGGATACCCATTCATACTGGGAAAGACAATTCTATACTACATAAAGTCACAGAAGTTATCAAAAATAACTTAATTTTGGGGTTTGGAAGGTGCTTTAGGGGCAACATTTTATCTAGTTACAACTGATACAAATTCAGAGCTATGGAAATAAAGCAAAGAAACCACATTGTGTTTGAGGAGGCAATCTTTACATCCTTGCCTACATTTCCCCCCCAGTCCCAAAGTTCTACATGTAATCCTTGCACTCACATTCAAGTTTATGTTAAATACTAGCCTAAACAAAATTACTTGTCCTTCTCATTCTCTTTGTTATTTTTATGTTGCTTTGGTTAAAGGAAGAACACAAATGCCCTGCTGATAGGTCCACTGTTTGGTTACAGCTTATATAAGGGGGGTGTAAACACAATACACACTTTGCCACAAAATGATTCTTTGAAAGTCACAACTATGGTATTATGAAGCTAAGCACAGCTACGCTGGGACCGAATTCTCTATGCTTCTTTATTACCTTCTTTGCTCTCTTTGTTTTCTAGTAGCTGTAACTCAACACAGGTCACAGAGAGTGTGATTCCAAAATAGAAACGCACCTGCAGTGGTCATCTTTTCTTGATCTATTAAGTTCATCTGTCCCAAGTCTGTGGATCCCAACACAATTTAGTCATTGGTGGAGATACAAATAGATGTAGATCACCAACTTTCAAATTCTCAGATCTGTCATGAATTTCATTACTGAAGGTCAAACTATTAAAATCCAAATCTGCTGAAAACAAAGTTTTCATTATTAGAATGTAAATTATAATACAATTTGACTAACGTGGAGAAATTCCTTCGAAAACAGAAGCAGTCCCATGTCCTCCACTCCCCCAGAAACACACCACTCCTGCATGGCTTATTGTATTCTACATGTCCCGTACTTGCCATTCACTCACATAGGTTTTATTAACCAGCATCTTTGACATTTTTATTTTTTAGTGTTACTTACTTTAATTCACTCAGCGATATTATATATTTTGTTTTCCATGAGAGCTTTGTTTATTAATAATAAAGATTCTTCAGGAATATGAACTTTCTTTTAATAACAAGGCTTATGTTTAACCATTAGACACGTGATGTGTCATAAGATCATGGGTGCTTAATGGGCCAGAGTTAAATGGCTATTGGAATGCATGGTGGTGCATGCTTATATTTTAAATCATTCAGCTTCAGTTTCTGATATAGCAAATATCAATAGATACAATCCACTTAAACAACAGCTCTTTGGGATCTGCCATCATCTTTTAATGTTTTTATCTTTTTCTCACCACAAAAGAGAGTTGAATTAAATGTGGTACTGTCATAGCATGATATACTATAGGAAATGTAAACTCAACTGGAGCTACTTCTGAAAATAGCAATGGGTCTCTTTGGACAAATCAATGGGTGTGAACAAAACATATCGACTGATCTCAAAACTATAATGCTGAGTAAGCAAAAGAAAGCTGCTGAATAATATATTTATAATGTACAATCATTTATATGATTGAAATTTTAGGACAGAAACACCAATTCTACATATGATTTATGGCCATACACATATATGGTAAAACGTATGAAAAGTGCGTGACAATGACAAACACCTAATTCAGGGTGTTGGTTACTTCTATGCAATAATTATTAATTGTACAAAAAACCCTAAGCCTATAAAGTTTCAGAATCATTCTTTGAAATGAGTGTGTCTGCCAAATAGCCATGAAAAAAAGATTACTTTCCTCATTTTTGTACTCCAAGATATTCCCTGCATACACACACACACACACACACACACAAGTCAAAACATCCAATTTGCTTCAGATAATCAGTCTAACACTAGGATGAAGTAATTAAACTTTATACAAAATTGACATGTTAGCAAGGAAAGCTTTCCTCCAGGTAAAGATCAGAATTCCAACAAGCATTTCAAACACGGGAAAAAATTGTAGTCTCATAATTCACCTCTGTGAAACTCGAATGAATATAGGTATTCCCAACTGAGAACTTCAGCGTAGCAATATGTAATAGAAGATACATCTAAGATAGAGCTTATGTTTCAAAAATTTATCTTATGGTTCTAAATATAATGTTTTTCAAACATAGATACCAACACTAATGTCTGCATTATATATATCAAATCTATCCATCAAATTTGAAAAAAAAAGGCAGGAATATGAAGACTGCTAGCATTTAAAATATTTTAATGTGCTTCTTTCCAGAGTTAAATTTGTATTGCAAAAATTTTTACCTGATGTGCATGCTTGTACATCTTTCATTCCGACTGACTGGTTCGAAACACACTCTTTCATTTCAACCTTAGGCCGAAAGGGTTTTGAGACAAAATGATTAATAAATAATATGTATTTCATATACTATGTGGTTAATAATTAAAGATAAATATAGAAAAGTTATTACCTTCAAGTGATGATATTGCTCAAGAGAATCTAGAAGGCAAAAGGGACATATAATCAACTATATATAAATATGATAAATCTAACCATACACTCAGAGTTAGTATCAAGCTGAATCTTAGTGCTTAGCTTTAAAAATAATGAGTTTAGATTTAAGGGTGCATTTCTTTTGTCAGGACAACAACATGACAGAAATATCCTGAAGAAAACTAAGAAGATAGGTTGAATAAAACATGCAGTTAACATTTCAAAGGCAAGATTCTGATTCGAATATCTGTAACTAAGAGAAAAGTATGCACGCAACCATGTGTACATGCTGAGGAGGAGAAAAGTGATCTTTAATCAGCAGAGCAAATCGTGACCCTGGGCAGATAAATGTCCAAGCTGATGGTAGAATGCTATAGTGTGTCTTTAATGTGACACATCAGGATCATTTATACCATTCTACTGCAAGTACCTACTATGTCCTTCAATTGGTCCTAGAATGTAGGAAGCACACAGTTGTCATGACAGTTCATTTGAATGTTTAATTCATTTCTCATCAGAGAAAGTGTTCTGAAGTGATTGCTTTGGATCCACACTTACAGAAAATAGTTCATAAAAATCTTCATTATTTTTCCATACCTACTTGGGCTTACTGATAGGTCTACATTTCTCATATCCTCTAGTTTAGCCATCTTAAATTTTTTGATCCACTCATGCAAGAAGGTATATAAAACATTTTAAAAAATAATGTATAGGATGCTTTCAACATTGAAATATTAATAAAAAATGCATTGCTACACAATTATTAGTTACTACGGACCTTTTATATACCAAAATGGGTGTAATATTTATGTAAAGTAATGCCTTTTGTATTTGAGGAATAAACTTTGTAATTTTTTTTGTTTCTAAACTTAATTTGGGTTGGCATATCATGTCATCCATGATAACCTTTTACAAAACAGGCATCTTATTTAAAAAACTGGCTGCCTTAAAGAAAAAGCAGCCAAAGCGCCTACTTTTAACTTAACCTCAGTTGATTAACTGATATCGACAAAACATGCATCTTTGATGTCTGATAGTTACAAAGAGAAGAAATTAGTTCCTGTGGTTTACCCCCATTCTGGCACTCCCTCCTTCCAGTAACTCCTGTAACAGCAATCACCTAATCTTCTGTTTGAGTGCCAATATATTGTAGCCATCAGACGTGAAAGCTCTCAAGTTTCCTTATTATCAACTCCAAAATTAACTAGCCAACTTCTTTCTTTCCTCCCTCCTCCTCCACTCACAATCCCTCTTCCTTTGCAAAAGTAATCTCTAGATCTGTTGTCCTGATTCTGACCCTTCTGCCTTCTTTTGATGGACCATTCCCATGACTTCTCTTCTCTTCATTTAGCAGTGGTATCTTCCAACGATGATTGCTGTTGCTTCATCTCTTTCTCCTTCCCCTCTGGCCAGAGACACGCTCAGAAATAAAAGGAAAATCATGCTTTCCCTTGATTCTGTTACGTCTTGAGTGGTTATCCAAGGGCTCTTCTTTCAGATTTCTCTAAAGGCACAGCTATACCCTTGCTACTCAGAGTGTGGTCCTAGGACAAGAAGGGTTGGCATCACCTGAGATCTTATTAGAAATGCAGAATTGCAGACTTGTGGAATCAGAATGTGCACTTCTAACAAGGTCCTCAGCTGATTTGTTAAAATTTGGAAAGCTCTGATCTATATTCAGCGTGCTCCCACATTCCTCAACCTCAACTTGCCCTTTTGGAATCCAGCCTCAAGCTCCACCCTATCACGTCCTCCAAATCTAAGCTGTATTACAAGTCATAAGGTTACTAATGAACTTTTTATCAGGCTATAGCTTCCTTGATCTCTCCATAACTAATCCTACCCTCTTCTTTCCAATGTTCTTCTTTTGGCCCCTAAGATACTGTCCCATGAAGTAACAACATTTTATAGCACATTAAATTATAGAAATGTAATTTATGCATGGTTGACCATGCATTACATTCCTCTATCGCAGATAAAACATAGCTCTGCGTGGTCAGGTACCTCCATCCTTAATGCATTCCCAAAAGTAAGGAAAACAGCAAGAGTGGCAACATTTTGCTTGACTTCTCTGACAAGTTTCAGTACTGGAAGCTCACTTTATATTCTCTTCAAGTAATTATCTTACTCTCTCACCCTTCATTGCATATATCTGTTTCTTTTTCCCTCATTTACTCCCTGTACTCTGCCTTTTTCACTCTTCATTTACTCTTTTCTTCTTCCTTATTTTCTGACTTTCCTCAGGTCTTAGAGTATCTTGAATTGGAACTAACGATTCAGCTCCTCTAGTGGCACTCTCAATTAAATCGGTTGATAATGCCTTACAAAATATACAACATATCACTATTTCACTTCTCTTTTTTTGACTATGCACTTAATACCTTATTTTCCTTGGCTACTAGAACATAACAGAGCTTATGTTTTTAAACATTCTGTCAAATTTTTAAATAAAATACAGTTCTTACCTTATTGTTCCTTTATTGTAATTTTTCCTCTTTGACCATCAGCTCCAGTTAAGTGACTATCATATTTCTGTGGAACATTCTCCAAGGTAGCCTGTTGAAATTATAATGAATAATGAGTTTCAATGAAAAAACAACGAATTTCTCAATATTTCCTAAACATGTTCTGAATTTCCTGATTTAAAAGCAATGAGACCTAGAAGTAAGGAAAGCGTGTATTGAAAACCAAAATATTTCAATAGAGAAACTCATATATGCTCTCCAGATCAAGCAAATCTTTTATCTCCATATGGCTATTGACTCTGTAAACTGAACACAGAAAGCCAAAGGAAACATAATCACAGATACAATATTAGCTCTTGTGTATATTTCAGCAAGGAACTAACTTCAAATACCTAACTCAACTTTGCATTCACTACCAACAATAAGAAGGCATTTTAAAAAACCACACACTTGGTATAATACTTACAACATTCATATTTTAAATATTTCTAATTACATAAATGATCTTAGTGTTAAAATAAGATACTCGGCATGATAGGTAACTTCAGGGTATGTTATGTTGAGTGTAAGCAGAACATTGTCAAAGCTGCTTTATTTAGGTAAGGAAGGGCTTGGAAAAATCAAAATATTTTTGGTAAAATTTTTACTGACAGGAAAAATGGCAAAATAGTAAGAAGCCTTTTCTTTATGCCTTGTTTAAATAAAAGCAAGCAAATATTAGATATACTATGCCATTCTTTCCCTATTAAGAAATAACTTCAAGAAAGTATAGCAAGAGTTAGTAAAAAGGGAAGGAGAAGAACATTTATTATGAAGCATCTAAACAGTCCCAGGCCCTTATTTACACATTCTCTTTTCTACACATTCTAATAATACACATGAGGACAAGGGTGCTTACCACACTTCCCGCTTTTTGGATGTTGAGAACAAAATGATAAATAGATGTGACCCATTGTTCTCTCCGTTCAGAATATCCTCCTTCTAGACTTTCACATGGCTCACTGCTTCTTGTCCTCTAGTTGGCAGCTTAAATGTCACACTCAGAAAGATCTTCTCTGAGAACACAGTTCTACTCCCATTCCGGCCCCCATCCTAAGTACGCACTTCTTCAATATGCCCTAACCTAACATTCTCTGTTTTCTTTATAGGAAGCACTTATAGTGGCTTAGAAGTGTTTGTTCTTTACTTGATTTTCTGCTCCTACTACCCTATCATAAGCCTCATCTTGTACATTCAGTGTCTCACTGCCTAGCACACAGTCAGTAGTCAAGAACAGAAATTCCTTCAAGGTCAAAAACACTTACAATCTCATCAGAAAGATCTCAAGTGCCAAATCACTAGATTCCCTTAGGATATTCCCAGTCATAGTCTGCTGAAACTTAACATAAACCAAAGTAGAAATCGACATGCCTGTTCTAAATTTCTATTTTTTTTTTCAGCACTACTGCCATTTCATCAATCAGGTTTACAAAAAGAATCCTCAATATTTACTAAATCGCTGAATCCCACTGTGATCATTTTGTCCTACACTTGTATACACACTTCACAGTTTACAAAAGGATTTCACATTTCTTCCCTTTCTTCCAAAATTTGTTCATTAGACATACTTAGGAGGTAGTATTTATGAGTGTCATTCTTATGATGTTAACTATAGTAAGGTACTTGGAGAAGTACAGATATATATGGAGACTTTTGGTCACAGGATAGCCCTAAAAATACTGATTAGAATTTACAATTTTTTGTAAGTATTTCTGTAATAAAGACTTCAATTTTCTTTCTACAAAATAAGAAATTCATTCGGGTAAATATGGTCATCTACCATTACATGAAAGCTGGAACATTATTATTACAGAGAGATAAAAGAGAAAAGAAATGTTTCATCAATATTCCACCAGGAGAAAGAATAGGAAATCAAAATTATAAAGAGTAATGTACAACCTGAAAAGACATATTTAAAAGAGCATAGTTTGGGGCTAAAAGAAAGCTTAAGAAATTTTCATCTAAAATCTAAATTTTAGCTTACAGTTAGAGGATATTAGAAAATATACTGTAATCTGCTTTCTTACTGATGACATATTTCTAATTTATTTCCTTCTTATTTATAACATATTTGCATAATTCATGTGAACCTATGTCCTAAACATTAAGCCATATTTTGGAAATGCAATAGATGTTATTATTAGATATCTTGTGATGTTATACTACCTATAACATTCTATTATATAGAAATTTACTTGTCTGCTCATTTCTTCATGTTCAAAAATGATTAAAATGCTTCTTACATGCAAGACTTTAGGTACGTTAGGATACACAAGAATATGTTTCGTAACATTCAGTAGCTCACAGTAGTGCAGGACCTTTAAAATGATTATGTAAACAATGAAATACAAAAACTTCTGAAATTTGAAACTTTAAACTATGATACAAAGATGCTCTGTGAATATTTTTTACAACTACAGGGCAAAAAGTGTTTGAAATTAAAGTCTTACCACATGGTTATTAACAGTCTCTGCTTCTGGAGCTGGTTGTTACTTGAGAAAAAACACGTATGCTCAATTAGATGAAGAGTTTTAAATATACTCTTCATAGAATGGCTTAGGAAACACATGGGAATCTCTTTGTAATACAGATTTTGAGACAGAAATTTTAAATTTCTGAATTTCCACATTAAAAGAAAAACTAGGGGGGTGGGGCCTGTGGGCAGCAAGCCACCGGGGTGCCAAGGTAAAAACCGAGGATACGAGCTGTTCCAGTATAATAAAATATAAAACAAGAATAGTTTTACCAGATGTAGATCTTAGATATGATTATATATGAATATCATTAATCATTAGTTGGTAGCAATTACTCTTTATTCCAATTTTATAATAATCCTTGCTTTATAGTCATAACCTAGGAAAAGCCAGGCCATACAGAGATAGGAGCTGAGGAGACATAGTGAGAAGTGACCAGAAGACAAGAGTGCAAGCCTTCTGTTATGCCCAGACAGGGCCACCAGAGGACTCCTTGGTCTAGTGGTAACGCCAGCGTCTGGGAAGATGCCCGTTGCCAAGCAGACCATGGTCTAGCGGTAGCGTTAGTGTCGAGGAAAAACACCCGCTACTTAACAGACTGGGAAAGGGAGTCTCCCTTACCCCAGTGGAGTTTAGAGAAGACTCTACTCCTCTACCTCTTGTGGAGGGCCTAACATTAGTCAGGCCCACCCGCAGTTATCCGGAGGCCTAACCGTCTCCCTGTGATGCTGTGCTTCAGTGGTCACACTCCTAGTCCACCTTCATGTTCCATCTTGTACACCTGGCTCTGTCGTTTAGTTAGCAGTTGCAAATTAGTGAAAGCACTAAAAGTCTCTGATAAGTAGAAATAATAATGTAAGCTGTTTCTCTCCTTCTCCTCTCTCACTCTGCCTCGGCTAACAGGCAGGGAAGGGCCGGCCCCCTGTCCAGTGGACATGTGACCCATGTGGCCTTACCTATCATTGATGGCTCACACTCCTTATCCTGACCCTTTGTCTTGTATCCAACAAATATCAGCGCAGCCTGGCATTCGGGGCCACTACCGGTCTCTGTGTCTTGGTGGTAGTGGTCCCCCTGGCCCAGCTGTCTTTTCTTTTATCTCTTTGTCTTGTGTCTTTATTTCTATGCTCTCTCATCTCCGCACACAGGGAGAAACCCACCAACCATGTTGGGCTGGACCCTACAGAGCCAAGAACAGCTCCAGCCTGAGTGACGCAGAAGATGGGTGATTTCTGCATTTCCAACTGAGGTACCGGGTTCATCTCACTGGGGAGTGTTGGAAAGTGGGTGCAGGACAGCGGGTGCAGTGCACTGAGTGTAAGCTGAAGCAGGGCGAGGCATGGCCTCATCTGGGAAGCACAAGGGGTCAGGGAATTCCCTTTCCTAGTCAAAGAAAGGGGTGACAGATGGCACTTGGAAGGTCGGGTCACTCCCACCCTAATACTGCACTTTTCCAACGGTCTTAGCAAATGGCACACAAGGAGATTATATCCTGTGCCTGGCTTGGAGGGTCCTATGCCCACGGAGCCTCGCTCACTGCTAGCAGAGGAGTCTGAGATCAAACTGCAAGGCGGCAATGAGGCTGGGGGAGGGGCGCCCACCATTGCCGAGGCTTGAGTAGGTAAACAAAGTAGCCAGGAAGCTCGAACTGGGTGGAGCCCACTGCAGCTCAAGGAGGCCTGCCTTCCTGCCTCTGTAGACTCCACCTCTGGGGGCATGGCATTGCCAAACAAAAGGCAGCAGAATCCTCTGCAGACTTAAATGTCCCCATCTGACAGCTTTGAAGTGAGTAGTGTTTCTCCCAGCACGCAGCTGGAGATCTGAGAACAGATAGACTGCCTCCTCAAGTGGGTCCCTGACCCCCGAGTAGCCTAACTGGGAGGCACCCCCCAGTAGGGGTGGACTGACACCTCACACAGCCGGGTACTCCTCTGAGACAAAACTTCCAGAGGAATGATCAGGCAGTAACATTTGCTGTTCACCAATATCTGCTGTTCTGCAGCCTCTGCTGCTGATACCCAGGCAAACAGAGTCTGGAGTGGACCTCCAGCAAACTCCAACAGACCTGTAGCTGAGGGTCCTGACTCTTAGAAAGAAAACTAAAAAACAGAAAGGACATCCACACCAAAACCCCATCTGTACGTCACCATCATCAAAGACCAAAGGTAGATAAAACCACAAAGATGGGGAAGAAACAGAGCAGAAAAACTGGAAACTCTAAAAATCAGAGTGCCTCTCCTCCTCCAAAGGAATGCAGCTCCTCACCAGCAATGGAACAAAGCTGGACGGAGAATGACTTTGACGAGTTGAGAGAAGAAGGCTTCAGATGATCAAACTACTCCGAGCTACAGGAAAAAGTTCAAATCCATGACAAAGAAGTTAAAAACCTTGAAAAAATATTAGACGAATGGCTAACTAGAATAACCAATGCAGAGAAGTCCTTAAAGGACCTGACGGAGCTGAAAACCAAAGCACAAGAACTACGTGATGAAAGCACAAGCCTCAGTAGCTGATTTGATCAACTGGAAGAAAGGGTATCAGCGATGGAAGATCAAATGAATGAAATGAAGCGAGAAGATAAGTTTAAAGAAAAAAGAACAAAAAGAAATGAACAAAGCCTCCAAGAAATAAGGAACTATGTGAAAAGACCAAATCTACGTCTGATTGGTGTACCTGAAAGTGACAGGGAGAATGGAACCAAGTTGGAAAACACGTTGCAGGATATTATCCAGGAGAACTTCCCTAATCGCACAAGGCAGGCCAACATTCAAATTCAGGAAATACAGAGAATGCCACAAAGATACTCCTCGAGAAGAGCAACTCCAAGACACATAATTGTCAGATTTACCAAAGTTGAAATGAAGGAAAAAATGTTAAGGGCAGCCAGAGAGAAAGGTCGGGTTATCCACAAAGGAAAGTGCATCAGACTAACAGCTGATCTCTTGGCAGAAACTCTACAAGCCAGAAGAGAGTTGGGGCCAATATTCAACATTCTTAAAGAAAAGAATTTTCAACCCAGACTTTCATATCCAGCCAAACTAAGCTTCAGAAGTGAAGGAGAAATAAAATCCTTTACACACAAGCAAATGCTGAAAGATTTTGTCACCACCAGGCCTGCCCTAAAAGAGCTCCTGAAGGAAGCACTAAACATGGAAAGGAACAACCGGTATCAGCTACTGCAAAAGCATGCCAAATTGTAAAGAACATTGAGGCTAGGAAGAAACTGCATCAACTAATGAGCAAAATAACCATCTAACATAATAATGACAGGATCAAATTCATACATAACAATATTAACCTTAAATGTAAATGGGCTAAATGCTCCAATTAAAAGACACAGACTGGCAAATTGGATAAACAGTCAAGACCCATCAGTGTGCTGTATTCAGGAAAACCATCTCACGTGCAGAGACACACATAGGCTCAAAATAAAGGGATGGAGGAAGATCTACCAAGCAAATGGAAAACAAAAAAAGGCAGGGGTTGCAATCCTAGTCTCTGATAAAACAGACTTTAAACCAACAAAGATCAAAAGAGACAAAGAAGGCCACTACATGATGGTAAAGGGATCAATTCAACAAGAAGAGCTAACTATCCTAAATATATATGCAGCCAATACAGGAGCACCCAGATTCATAAAGCAAGTCCTTAGACACCTAGAAAGAAACTTAGATTCCCACACAATAATAATGGGAGAGCTTAACACCCCACTGTCAACATTAGACAGATCATCGAGACAGAAACTTAACAAGGATACCCAGGAATTGAACTCAGCTCTGCACCAAGTGGACCTAATAGACATCTGACATGTACAGAACTCTCCACCCCAAATCAACAGAATATACATTCTTCTCAGCACCACACCACACATATTCCAAAACTGACCACATAGTTGGAAGTAATGCACTCCTCAGCAAATGTAAAAGAACAGAAATTATAACAAACTGTCTCTCAGACCACAGTGCAATCAAACTAGAACTCAGGATTAAGAAACTCACTCAAAACTGCTCAATTACATGGAAACTGAACAACCTGCTCCTGAATGACTACTGGGTACATAACGAAATGAAGGCAGAAATAAAGATGTTCTTTGAAACCAACAAGAACAAAGACACAACATACCAGAATCTCTGGGACACATTCAAAGCAGTGTGTAGAGCTAAATTTATAGCACTAAATGCCCACAAGAGAAAGCAGGAAAGATCTAAAATTTACACCCTAACATCCCAATTAAAAGAACTAGAGAAGCAAGAGCAAACACATTCAAAAGCTAGCAGAAGGCAAGAAATAACTAAGATTAGAGCAGAACTGAAGGAAATAGAGACACAAAAAACCCTTCAAAAAATTAATGAATCCAGGAGCTGGTTTTTTGAAAAGATCAACAAAATTGATAGACCACTAGCAAGACTAATAAGACAAGAGAGAAGAATCAAATAGATGCAATAAAAAATGATAAAGGGGATATCACCACCAATCCCACAGAAATACAAACTACCATCAGAGAATACTATAAACACCTCTACGCAAATAAACTAGAAAATCTAGAAGAAATGGATAAATTCCTTGACAAATACACCCTCCCAAGACTAAACCAGGAAGAAGTTGAATCTCTGAATAGACCAATAACAGGCACTGAAATTGAGGCAATAATTAATAGCTTACCAACCAAAAAAAGTCCAGGACCAGATGGATTCACAGCCGAATTCTACCAGAGGTACAAGGAGGAGCTGGTACCACTCCTTCTGAAACTATTCCAATCAATAGAAAAAGAGGGAATCCTCCCTAACTCATTTTATGAAGCCAGCATCATCCTGATACCAAAGCCTGGCAGAGACACAACAAAAAAAGAGAATTTTAGACCAATATCCCTGATGAACTAGATGCAAAAATCCTCAATAAAAATACTGGCAAACAAAATCCAGCAGCACATCAAAAAGCTTATCCACCATGATCAAGTGAGCTTCATCCCTGGGATGCAAGGCTGGTTCAACCTACGCAAATCAATAAATATAATCCAGCATATAAACAGAACCAACAACAAAAACCATATGATTATCTCAATAGATGCAGAAAAGGCCTCTGACAAAATTCAACAACATTTCATGCTAAAAACTCTCAATAAATTAGGTATTGATGGGACGTATCTCAAAATAATAAGAGCTATCTCTGACAAACCCACAGCCAATATCATACTGAATGGGCAAAAACTGGAAGCATTCCCTTTGAAAACTGGCACAAGACAGGGATGCCCTCTCTTACCACTCCTATTCAACATAGTGTTGGAAGTTCTGGCAAGGGCAATTAGGCAGGAGAAGGAAATAAAGGGTATTCAATTAGGAAAAGAGGAAGTCAAATTGTCCCTGTTTGCAGATGACATGATTGTATATCTAGAAAACCCCATTGTCTCAGCCCAAAATCTCCTTAAGCTGATAGGCAACGTCAGCAAAGTCTCAGGATATAAAATCAATGTGCAAAAATCACAAGCATTCTTCTACACCAATAACAGACAAACAGAGTGCCAAATCATGAGTGAACTCCCATTCACAACTGCTTCAAAGAGAATAAAATACCTAGGAATCCAACTTACAAGGGATGTGAAGGACCTCTTCAAGGAGAACTACAAACTACTGCTCAATGAAATAAAAGAGGATACAAACAAATGGAAGAACATTCCATGCTCATGGGTAGGAAGAATCAAGATCGTGAAAATGGCCATATTGCCCAAGGTAATTTATAGATTCAATGCCATCCCCATCAAGCTACCAATGACTTTCTTCACAGAATTGGAAAAAACTACTTTAAAGTTCCTATGGAACCAAAAAAGAGCCTGCATTGCCAAGTCAATCCTAACCCAAAAGAACAAAGCTGGAGGCATCACGCTACCTGATTTCAAACTATACTACAAGGCTACAGTAACCAAAACAGCATGGTACCGGTACCAAAACAGAGACATAGACCAATGGGACAGAACAGAGCCCTCAGAAATAATGCCGCATATCTAGAACCATCTGATCTTTGACAAACCTGACAAAAACAAGAAATGGGGAAAGGATTCCCTATTTAATAAATGGTGCTGGGAAAACTGGCTAGCCATATGTAGAAAGCTGAAACTGGATCCCTTCCTTACACCTTATACAAAAATTAATTCAAGATGGATTAAAGACTTACATGTTAGACCTAAAACCATAAAAACCCTAGAAGAAAACCTAGGCAATACCATTCAGGACATAGGCATGGCATGAGCAAGGACTTCATGTCTAAAACACCAAAAGCTATGGCAACAAAAGCCAAAATTGACAAACAGAATCTAGTTAAACTAAAGAGCTTCTGCACAGCAAAAGAAACTACCATCAGAGTGAACAGGCAACCTACAGAATGGGAGAAAATTTTTGCATCTACTCATCTGACAAAGGGCTAATATCCAGAATCTACAATGAACTCAAACAAATTTACAAGAAAAAAACAACCCCATCAAAAAGTGGGCAAAGGATATGAACAGACACTTCTCAAAAGAAGACATTTATGCAGCCAAAAGACACATGAAAAAATGCTCATCATCACTGGCCATCAGAGAAATGCAAATCAAAACCACAATGAGATACCATCTCACACCAGTTAGAATGGCCATCATTAAAAAGTCAGGAAACAACAGGTGTTGGAGAGGATGTGGAGAAATAGGAACACTTTTACACTGTTGGTGGGACTGTAAACTAGTTCAACCATTGTGGAAGTCAGTGTGGCGATTCCTTAGGGATCTAGAACTAGAAATACCATTTGACCCAGCCATCCCATTACTGGGTATATACCCAAAGGATTATAAATCATGCTGCTATAAAGACACATGCACATGTATGTTTATTGCGGCACTATTCACAATAGCAAAGAGTTGGAACCAACCCAAATGTGCAACAACGATAGACTGGATTAAGAAAATGTGGCACATATACACCATGGAATACTATGCAGCCATAAAACATGATGAGTTCATGTCCTTTGTAGGGACATGGATGAAGCTGGAAACCATCATACTCAGCGAACTATCGCAAGGACAAAAAACCAAACACCACATGTTCTCACTCATAGGTGGGAATTGAACAATGAGAACACATGGACACAGGAAGGGGAATATCACACACCGGGGCCTGCTGTGGGGTGGGGGAAGGGGGAGGGATAGCATTTGGAGATATACCTAGTGTTAAATGACGAGTTACTGGGTGCAGCACACCAACATGGCACATGTATACATATGTAACAAACCTGCACATTGTGCACATGTACCCTAAAACTTAAAGTATAATAATAATAAAAAAAGAAAAACTAGAAGTGAGGTCTTCTTATGTTGCCCAGGCTGGTCTGGAACTCCTGGACTCAAGTGATCCTACTGCCTCAGCCTTCCAAAAAGCTGGGACTACAGGCATGTGCCAGCATGCCCAGCTACATTTCCACAATGTTATTCGAGTCTAATTACAGAACCAAGGATGAAAGAGAGAAGAAGTTTCCTACTAAAAACTGTGTCATCCCACAATAAGCGTCCAAGAAAGTAAAAGGAAACCGTATGATATGTGATTTACAGTTTTGGAACTGAAGACACCGGGGACATTTTATGGTTACTATAATGAGTAATGGAACCCATTAAAATGTATTCAGGCACAAGGATTATAAAGATCACTATAGTATGGCTGAAAAGTTCCTGTGAGAATACTCACCAAATAAACCCTGAGAAAATTTCAAGTTTCCTCTACTGTGGGAAAGCTTTTCCACATACAGTTTTCCTGTCACAGTGTATTTCCCAGTTCATGCCATTTTTCAGCCCCCAATTCCTCTAAGTATTTAGCACCCTTTCCCATTTTCCAAAGAAAAAAAGTAAAGGAAATTCAAATAGTCATATTTCTATAATATTTTTTTTCTGACCAACTATTCCCCAAGACCATAAAACAATTATAGGTAGACTGCTGCTATAGTTGAAGAGTAAATACTATGCAAAACTAGATTCAGAGCAAGAAAATTTACTTCACAAAAGAGCACTTTACCTTGGTATCAGAATCAAAGAGTTCATCATCTATTGAAAGCCATGAGTCACCAGAACTCTGTTCGTCGGACAGCCTAAAGAGAAAAACATACAAGAAAAATGAGTGAGTTTATTTCTCTAAAAAAAAAAAAATATTTGTTTTGTTTCTGGGTATCACCCCCCCCCAAAACAAAAAACAAAAAATCTGGGGAAAGTTCAGCTATCTATACAATAAATAATATTTCTTAATATAATTAAAATTGGCCTCTTTTTCAAAAAGATTTTAGTTACCTATTTCTGCCTTCACCTTTCCCAACCTGTGAAATGTTCAATGAAGACTCACCCTTAGTTCCTTAACAAATAGTGACCGGCAATATATTGGCAGAGCCTGAGAATAATTTGTCTTCAGAAGTGTCTGTCCTGAAGGCTGAATTCAATATCCAATTAATGAGTGACATAACCTTTGTTACCTGAATTGGAACCAACTGATCACTTAAAACAAGGTAGAAAGAGACACTGTGTCTTCTCCATTACCTGTCTCTTGTTCAAAGGCTAATCTGTGCCACTCAAAAATGGCAGTCTTGGTTCTTCAGCATGGAAACCACTTAAGTAGGCCCTATTGCTGCCCTTTACCCTAAAACAGTGTAGGCAGTTCCCTGAAATGTCTGAAATGCTTGACAGCTTAATGTACAAAAGTTAAAGGAACAAGTGTCTATGTCATTATTGGAAATATGCTTTGCAGAAAGATTAAAACCTTAACAAAGATAAACTTTAATTATATTCCCTGCATAAGTCCTGCCTATTTCAGGTCCACATCAACTAGCAAGCCCTTGAGAATCTTCACAGATGCTCTGATACCCAAGGAGAGAGACTGCTGGAAAAATAGAGTCCTGAAAGCTGTATCTCTGTTTTTCCCAATTGCTATCTCAATATTTTCCTTCCTATGGGCTCCTACTTACAGATCCCTCTAGGACTCAATGACAGTCTCCAACATTGAAATCTTCCGTGTATGAAAGCACCCATTCCAAAAAATGGGTTCAAATGATCAAGAGTAGGAGCTATTTCCCTCCTTCTGGTAAACAAACTACCTGTAGTCTCAGTCATCTGTCCCCAGTACAGACACGTTCCCGACCACCCAAGTGAATTAGTACAACCACCTTGGAGAATAGTTTTGAAGTTCCTGAAGACTAAGAATAGAATTACCATATGATCTAGCAATCCCACTGCTAGGTATAAACCTCAAAGAAAGGCAATCAGTATATTGAAGAACTATGAGCATATTCATATTTATTGAAGAATTATTCCCAATAGCCAAGATTTGGGAAATAACTAACTGTTCATCCATAGATGAAAGGGTAAAGAAAAAGTGTTACATAGACACAGTGGAGTACTGTTCAGGCATAAAAAAATGAGATCTTGACATTTACAACAACATGGATGGAAATGAAGGACATTATGTTAAGTGAAATAAGCCAGCCACAGAAGAACAAAGTTTGCACGTTCTCAGTCGTTTGTGGAAGATACAAATGGAAACAATTGAACTAAGGGAGATAGACAGTAGAACAATACTTAAGAGAGGCTGGGAAAGGTATTGAGATTGGGGGAGGATGGAAGCGGGGATGGTTAACTGGTACAAAAATATTTAGATAGGATTAATAAGATTTAGCGATGGATGGCACAACAGGGAAACTACAGTCAACAATAATTTATTGGCCGGGCGCGGTGGCTCAGGCCTGTAATCCCAGCACTTTGGGAGGCCAAGGTGGGCAGATCATGAGGTCAGGAGATAGAGACCATCCTGCCCAATACGGTGAAATCCCGTCTCTACTAAAAAATACAAAAAATTAGCCGGACATTGGGGTAGGCGCCTGTAGTCCCAGTTAATCGGGAGGCTGAGGCAGGAGAGTGGCGGGAACCTGGGAGGCGGAGCTTGCAGTGAGCCGACATGGCGCCACTGCACTCCAGCCTGGGCGACAGAGCGAGACTCCATCTCAAAATAATAATAATAATAATAATAATAATAATAATAATTTATTGTACATGTTAAAATAGCCAAAAAGTATATTTGGAATGTTGTAACACAAAGAACGGTAACTGCTTGAGGGGACAGATATACCCATTTACCCTGATATGATAATTATGCATTGTATACCTGTATCAAAATACCTCATGTACCCATAAATATATTATGTACACTTGCTATGTACCCATAGAAATAAAAAATAGGAAGACAACCCAAAAAAGAACAGCGAAAAAAAACGGCTGAGATAACAATGACATATTTTTACCAAAAAACTATTCTTACTTGGATTTCAGAAAACTTTAAGCCAAAGAAACATCAAAATTCAAATGAATAAGCATGGCTCATTTTATTCAATATTTTGATTTATATGATATATGTAAATCAGATATTATCAATGATTAATATTAGTCTTTAAGACTGTTATAAGGGAGTGGGTTAAATTACTACTATCAGGTACTATGCTCATGGCGAGAGTGATGCGATCTGTCCTCCAAACTTCACCATCATTCAGTGTTCCCATGTATGATATCTGCATATGTGCCCTCTGTATCTCAAATAAAAGTTGAAATTAAGAAAAGAAAAACACTGTTATAAATTTTCAAAAGGGTAGTTTAAAGGTTATCTTTTACAACTTTCTACCTTCAGAAATGCTTTTGTTTGAAAGGAGGGAGGAAAAGCTTCAACTTAGATTAAGTCCTAATAGTCCAATTTTAATTCTCTCAACTTGCTCAGACTGGGCACGTAAACATAAAGTTTTTAAGCTTGGAAAGGTCCTGAGAGAGAGTAGAATACACAGTGGGTATTCAGGTCACATTTGATGAATAAATGGATTAAAAGACTGCATAAATATATTTGAGGAGTTCAATATTTTTACAGAAAACTCATAAAGATAAGTAACATTTGTGCAATAGAAATTATTTATATTTGCTATTTTTTATTTTCATAAGGACACCACTAAAATAAAATTATTAAATTATAATTGTTTGCATGTATGTAATAAATCTATCCATAATAAAAGACATGTATATGATAAAGACTATACACAGTACAATCTACCAGCACAGATTAAAAGATTCCCTCTATTTCTGAAGAGGCTAAACCTTGGAAGAAGATACCAATCCACAAAAAAAAATTAATAGAAAGCAAGAACTTATTTTGATCTGTTCAAGATTCATATTCCTGTTCTTACCTAGGATTATTTCAGTAATAATAAACTTTCATTAAACCTGTTATACATGCTCATTGTGGATATCACAATAAGAAAAAGGAAAATAAATCACCTATAATACAAATGTCCCAAAATAACAAAATTTTATCACATTTTGTGTATGCTTTCAGCTACCACAAGACCATTCTGTTTGTGTGTTTGTAGAATCAAATGGATTTTTTCTCACCTCATATACCAAAGTACATCTTCCCATGTCAACATACATCCATGTCTATTGACACCTTCAGTAGTTACATATAATTTCATCCTATGGATGCACTGAAATTTATTTATAAAATTCTTTATTTGCCCTCTCCTTAATACATTGCTATTGGAAGCAGTGCTGAGGAAAATGAATTGTATGCATCTCTAATTATTTCCGAAAATATTTTAGTATAATGGAATTAATGAGTGAAGAATACATACCTTTTTCAGAGTGATGTTCACCACCAAATTGCTTATTTAAAAAGTTAACAGCAACTTAAACTTTAAGCACTGGTATAAGTACTACTGATTTTCCAGATCACTAGTAGATCTGGAAAAAGTACTTTGACCAATTTTAAATTATAGTTCCTACTTCTTTAAAAAAGTTCTCTGTAAAAGGAAAATACATTTTTCATTGCAAATAATATATGTCTATATTTATGTATATAATGTGAATATTTTGCAAGTATGTTGTCTTTTGTTAATTTTTTTCTGATGTAAGGGGAGTTTTAATTTTTGTTTTCTAAATCAATCTGCACAATGCATTCATAGGAAGGTCTTTGTCAACATAAAAATGTATCTGTATAAATAGGCATTCGTGTTTTCTTCTGGTATTTTCTAATTTTGTATATTTAAGTTTTTATGCATATTCTATCAATAACTTATTTTTGTAACATACAAATCTAGCTAGTTTTCTCCAGTTGACAGACATTTCATTTACAAATAATTCATCTTTTCATACACATATGAAATGTCATCAGGATCAGTTTCTAAAATTTTACATATAGTTCAGTGTTTGTGCATTTTTTATTCTGTTCCACACATTTATCTGTCTTCTCATCTTTTAGCAAATGAAACTTAATAGCACACTTTGAAATATAGAAGGGCAAGTCTTTGCTCTGTTACAAAAATTTTCTTAATGTCATCATAACAGTAAAAGGTAGCATATGTAACCCAAAAATCTTAAAACCTTGATGTTTTTATTTGGTTTATCTAAAATGAAGAGTTCACATCTTGAGAAAAATGAGTCTTCCCACATGCACACATATGTATATTGCAGCACTATTCACAATAGCAAAGACTTGGAACCAACCCAAATGTCCATCAATGATAGATTGGATTAAGAAAATGTGGCACATATACACCACATGGAATACCATGCAGCCATAAAAAAGGATGAGTTCATGTCCTTTGCAGGGACGTGGATGAAGCTGGAAACCATCATTCTCAGCAAACTATCATGAGATCAGAAAACCAAACACCGCATGTTCTCACTCATAAGTGGGAGTTGAACAATGAGAACACACGGACACAGGGAGGGGAACATCACACACCAGGGCCTGTCGGGGGCGGTGGGGGGCTAGGGGAGGAGAAATACCTAATGTAGGTGACGCGTTGAGGGGTGCAGCAAACCACCATGGCACGTGTATAGCTATGTAACAAAACTGCACGTCCTGCACATGTAACCCAGAACTTGAAGTATAATAAAAGAAAGAAAGAAGAAAGAAAGAAAGAAGAAAGAAAGAAAGAAAGAAAGAAAGAAAGAAAGAAAGAAAGAAAAAAAAAGAAAGAAAGAAGAAAAATGGGTCTTCCTATTCAAGAACAGGGAACCATCCTCTCACTTCAAAGGATCCTTCTGAGGTCATTCCTGAAATAACTTATATACATAGGTGTAGGTGGATATAAAAGGGATATTAGATTTTATCCAAAGAATTTTTAGCTCAGAAGGTAATATAATATAGAAATTATTTTTCTCATGATGCTTGTTTCCATAGCATATATAACATTGTTTAAAACGTGTACACTAAAAATAAAAAGCTAGGTATATTTAATTTTTTTCAGTTAAAACACTAAAACTTTCAGTAAAGTAAGGGGAATTATGAGAGGATCGGACCAGCTAAAGTTTTATTTTCATCGCGCTGCTCATAATGATGACCTTGGCGCTCCTGTAAGGTTGCCACACCGGGTGCTGCGGGCTGCAGAGGGAACAAAGCCCGGCGCCTTCGGGGACAGGGGTGAGCCGGGAGCAGGAAAGGGGCCTCTCCCCGACCCGCCCTCCTCCCTCCCCTGCCGGGCTCCAGTTCCTATTACCTGCTCTTCTCGTCCCTGTCGTCCACGCCACTCTTCGGCAGAGAAAGGATCCGCCGCATCGTCTCTGTCCGGTCCTCGCCGACAGCCCTGTGGGGCCCGTCGATCCCCTTGTCCGGGTCGTGGCGCCTGGGCTGGGAGGAGGCGTCGGCCGCACTCCCACTCCCGGCGCCCGCGCCCACCTTGGGCAGCTCGCCCTTCGCCCTCCTGAAGCCCGACGTCTTCTTCATGGCTCTGTCTACCGGTTTTGAAGACCTTTTGGACTTTTCGCCGCCTCCGGAACCCTATATGAGGAAGCAAATCGCGTCTGCCACAGCCTCCAACCAGGAAACTCCGCGACTCTCAGCCCCTCAGAAGAGAAACAGAGACGCGCCAAGCAAAGCCATTACACGGACTGTGCACGCATCTCCGGTGTCCCTGCGCGTGACACAAATTTGGCCCGAGGGAGCTCCGTGTGCCTGAGTCCCAGGAGCCCTAGATGCCAGCGACAGCTTGTCACCAGGCCTGCAACGCCGTCCAAGGGGCGGGAGTCGGCGGAGCTCCGGACACTGACGACGGGCCTGGGGTAAAGCTGTCCCCACACAGCCTGGGGCCAGAGGAGCGGCCTGCCAGGGCCAGACGGAGGAAGACCGCGGGAAGCAGGCTGGACGTGCAGGGAAGGGTCCAGTCCCACCCGCGGATGCAGGGAACAGCCTGTGGGGAGGGGACCCAGGGCCGCGTGTGAAGAGTCAGGGAGCTTAGGTGGACGGCCCGGCAGGAAGAGAGGGGAAGGCTGAGCAGTGAAGGGGTCCCCAAGTCAGCCAAGGCAGAGTTCCCAGGTACGAATTCAGAGCCTGAAGGTACTGGGCGGGGAGGTAGCCCCCACCTTCCTGAAGCCCCCTCCTCACCTCTGGGACCGTGAGGCTGGGGACGCCTGGGTAGGGCTGGGGGTGAGCCCTGGGTGTGGGGTAGCTCCACCCTGCAAGTGCCTAGAGGCCCCACACCCGCAGCCTCCCTCTGAAAATCAGGGTTCTCTGTCCTGAGGCTGCCCAGGGGAGCCTGGCTGGCGCGAGGTGGGCCGGACATGGGCCTGGGCGAGTCTCGCCACAGAAGGGCGCCGCTGAGCAGCCAGGCCTCCCGAGGAGTGGACACTTCCGGGAGGCCCTGGGATCCGCCACCCACAAGCACACTTGGAGGCAGCATCCTTGCAGGACTCGCGCCAGGGCCTGGGGCCCTTCTGCCAGCCCAGCACGCCACCGCCCCTCTGTCCCCAGCCACCCGCGAGAGAATCTGGGTCGCCAGACCCTTGTCCTTCACCAAGGCAAAGCCGGCTCAGCCTCAGAGCCGTAGGCGAGAGCACCTGTCTGCATGAGTGAGCACACGGGTGTCTTTGAGTCTATGGGTGTCACAGAGAGATCAGGAGCTGCCTGCTCACAGGCACTTTAGGACCCCGAAAGAAAAGGCTGTGCCAAGAGAGTTCTTCCAGTCAGGAGGTTTGGGAATGGGGGAGAAGGGAGTGCCTGGAATCCGGACCTCAGAACTGAGCCTCCGAAGTGGGCAACAGTGGCTCCCCCACGGGCTCAAGGGCCAGGCAGGTGCATCCACCCCGCCTTGCATGGCCCAGGTGTGAGCTGGTGGGCAGAGGGGTGGCCCTGGGTCCAGCTGAGAAGGCTCCCGGATTGACAGGTTGGGGTTGGGGAGTTCTGCCTTCCTGCATGGCCCAGTGCTGGGAGGGGTAAGGGGTGGGGGTAGGGGTCCTATCGCTGGGCCCTGACCCCACAGGCCACCCAGACCCTGCCCATGTGGGCACTCAGGGGTCAGGTGTTCTTAGAGGGAACTAAGCTGGGCAGGGTCACCGTCCTCTTCTGCAGAGGAGGAAGCTGAGGCCCACGAGGTAAACAGTGGGCTGGGAGTGGGCCTGGTAGACCCCAACCCCAGCCCATGGAGACCACCTACTGAGGGAGCACCACAAATGCCCCTTAATGGCTGGATCCCCCAGTTTTCATGCAGTGTGGTCTACACTGACCCTAGGGTCTCACTGGGGGAGAGCAGGAGGTGGCTTGAAGCTGGCATGGGTGGCCACGGGGGCATGGACTGGCTGACCCCTGTGCATTGACTGCACTCTCCATCCCCAAGGTGTCATGAGGACTGGACATGGGCCTATCAAGACCATCGGCATGATGTCAGCCAAGGATCTCGTGGCCTGCTTCTGCCAAGGGGGGACCAGCACCTTGTCCTGAGCACTCCCAGCCTCCCATTGCCTTCAACCTGGCTGTATTACAGCTGCCATGCCCCTACCTCCTGATGTGGCCAGCACCCTCCAGGACTTCATCTCGGTGCACCCAAAGGCAGAGGATGTTGCTGGCCAGCAGGAAATTCCTGGTGCATCCAGGAAGACTTCCAAGAGGTGGTGGAGCAGGGGGCGCCACACCCTGACAGCCGTGTGTAATTGTGCAGCTGCGGGCTGCTGTGGGTGCTGGCTGGCAGTGCGTTCTGGGCACACTGGACTGTGTCACCGCATGCAGGCTGTTGCCGGAGGAGGAACTGCAGGCCCCAAGGCCTATGTGCCTGGAAACCAGCGGGGCTGCTGCAGGAGGAGGGCTGCAGGATGCTCCAGCTCAGACCCGACTCAGGGTTTTAGAGGGCACAGGGCATAAGGCTGTGGACATAGGCAGCCCTACTGCGCAGGAAGAGCATAAACCAGCCAGAGGGCATGCATGGAGGCTGCTGTTGCGTTCTGGTCTCCTTTGAGGTAGGGAAGGATGTGTTTCTTTCTATTTTATGGGTGAGCAAACTGAGGCAGAGTGCTGGAGTGATTTCCCCCAGCATCGATGGCAGATGTAGCTCCAGGGCTTAGATTTTAGGATCCTCCCTCTCAAATACCATGACGTATGATGGGCTTTTTCTCCATAGAAAATTAGAAACTCAGAAACGGAAAGGGAACAATAAAACTTACCTATTCTCCCACTGCTCACATTTCCTTCTGGTCTTTTTGCATGTGCATGTAAAATATATCTCAGAAAACTGAGTTTGTGCTGTGGATGCCATTTATATCCTACCTTTTATACTCAATAGATCATGAAACTCCCTTTTGTTGCTAATTATATTTCCTGGTAGCTCCATGGCCCGTCCTATGCACGTGCTGTTATTCCTTTGGAGAGTCCTAGATTCTTGCTCTTAGTTGTAACACATCATGAGTGACATCCTGTCTCCACGATGTTTTCTCCTTAAGATGGAGACAGATACAGAGCTCCTGGATCAGGGAGTACTGCCACCTGTAGGATCCTTGACTTTAGGAGCTGTCCCCCTAGCCATCTGGTCACCTCCCGTCCTCCACCCAGCCCTGATGCTCACTTTGCAAATTCTTTGCCAACCTAATGGGTGCAAATTCTTTTGCCAACCTCAGCTGTTTTGATGAGTACTCCTCTGACTGCTGGAAGATGATAGGAAGGAGTTTTAGCAACGTTAAAACCACTGAGAATGGGGATGTCTTGGGGTCATCATTGCTGTCAGCCCCACCCTACCAAACACACACACACACACACACACACACACTCTTCCTCTGCCTCCCAGGTGCTTAATTTGTATGGCTTTGGTTTGCTGGTGAGGAAGAACTTTCTTCTTTCTTTTATGTGATTTAAGGTCATATGTTTGTATCTGGAAATTGTCAAAATTGAGGCTCTGGCTCCTTTTCCCAGTGAGAATTCATGAACATTGCCAGCATTCCCACGTGGACACAGACACATGCCACGTGTAGCCCCTGTGTTACCTTGTTCTGCCTACAAACACACCCGTGGGTCCAGAGCCCAGCAAGGCCACATTGCTAATCCAAATTTTTGCGGAAAAGGAAACTGATGCAGGATCTGCTCAGGGTCAGCCCTGCTGCTGAGCATCTGCGTAACCTCAATTCTGTCATCTGTAAAGTGCCTCCCCAACAGGGCAATGGAGAGATTGAGTGGAAGGTAGGGTCGATGGCTGCACACCGGGAAGTGCACCTATGGGTTCTGGGGATGGCATGGCATGGGGGTCTCTCCAAAGGGACACAGGTCTCTGCAGTCCTGTGGGAAGGAAGCTACCCAGGCCAGGTGCATAGGGACAGGACTTACCTGTGGCCCAATCAGCTGGGTAGGCGAGGTGGTGTGGGGAAGGGGCCAGCCCATCCTGAGCCACTCTCCCCACAGGTTAGCCCCACGGCAAGCACCAGCTGGCCACACTGCCAATGAGTTGGATGTGGAGGACGTATCGCACTTTCTGGTGGCCAACAGCCTGGTGGCCACCTGGATGAGGCCCACAAGTCCCTGCTGGTAGCCCTCTCCTGAGAACTCAGATGGCCCCTGTGCTGACACTGCTGGCCTTGCTGCGGCTGGGGAGAGGCTGCTTCTACGATGCCAACCCAAGTGGGCTGCAGAGGGCAGGTAGGAGCAGGACTGTTCTCTGAGGAGAGCACAGGCCTTCTGTGGCCCTTGCTCTCCACCCCACAGCCTGGGCTTTGGAGCAGGCAAAACTTGTTCAGCCCTAGTTCTGCCACAGGCCCTCACCTTTTGACCTTCAGTCTCCTCATCTGTGTCCTGGTCTTTCGGGTTGTCATGGAAATTAGCTGGAGCTGGTACCCCAGGGCCCAGCAGGTTTCCTGCATATGGTAGGTGTTTTGTATTTGTTTTTGCTGTGGTTTCAATGATATCGGTGAAGGTTTTTATTTGTGTGTTTTTGTCCCTATGCCCTTCCATACTATACTGCTTTTCAGGTGAAAGAGGCTATATGTATTTTACATGTTGTACATTACAAGAAAACTCAGAAGAATTCTTTTTACAAAAGGCACAATTCAATTGTATGAAAAGAGTCTAACACTCTCTCAGTAATTGTTTCAGCAAAGACATTTTGAAAAAAAGATCAACAAAGGTATGTAAAATATAACTAGCAAAAAATAAAAACTTGATGCCCTTTTAGTTTATGTAATATTTCAACCTTCCTATTTTAAAGTCTAATATTTTATATATGTCCAGTAGAACATGCATTAAATCTAGAATAAATGATGAAATCCTAAGCTGCATGTGTCACAGGATTGTCATCACACAGACCACATTATTTAACCTTAATCTAATTGTCAGAAAAATAGCCTTCGTTTGGACATAAAATCACACAGAAAAAATAAACTTCTAAGAACCGATGATGAAAGAGGACATTAAAATGAATATTCTGAAATATTTAAAGGTTATAATTGGTAAAACTATAAATTTGTGGATACAACAAATGCAGTGCATTAGTTTCCTATTGGTGCTGTAATAGAGGACCATAACCAGTGACTTAACACAAATATAGTATCTTAGAGTTCTGGAGATCAGAATTCTGAAATCGGCTTTAATAAAATAAAATCAAAGTATCTACAGAGTGGCATTCTTTGTAGATGTTCTAAAAGATCATTCTTTTCCTTAACTGCTCCAGTTTCTAGAGGCCACCTGCATTCCTTGGCTTGTGTCCCCTCCTTCATCTTCAAAGCCAGCAGTATTGCATCTTCAAATCTCTCTGAATCCCTGCTTCTGTCTTCCACTTTTAGCCCATTATGATTACATTGAATCAATATCTATTACTGTATGGACATATTTTGGATGCTGTTATTCTGCCTACCACAAGCAGTATTTAAGGAAATATTAGACTTATAAATGATATATTAGAAGGTAAGAAAGACTGTAAATTAGTGAATTGAGTTTCTAATCTGAGAAATATTAGAAAAGTCTTCAGAATAAATCCAAACACATTAGTAGATATGAATTGCTAGTAAAAAATAATGGATAAAAATTGTAACACAAATCCAGCAAACAAAGTTCAATAAAGATCAACATTTCTTTAAGTATACTAATAAAAAGGGATAATCATCTGTCAAGATTTATCAGGAAAATAGACAATATTAGAAATAAAAGGATGAACATATTAAATTGCTGGAGCTTATGCCAGTAAGCAACTTTGTAACACTTTATTTTAAATTCTAAACTATCTGCATATATCCTCAAAAATACAGCTTACTAAACTTGACTAAATATTAATTATAAAATGTTAATGCTCCTGTAGCTGGTAAATAAACACAATCCATAGCATCTGCTTTGAGTATGATTGGTGAGGAGACAGCAAGGAGCAGGTGCCACAGGAAGGTGTGACTGGCCAGGTGGGTAGGTGTCCCTGAGGAGTCCCATTTGAGCTGGGTCCTGGGTGTGCAAAGTGAGCAGGGAGGAACATTCCAGACAGAAGAGCCTGAAGGTCTGGAGCAGACAGCGTGAGCGCACTGCAGATTTGATGCCCTCATCTGTAGAAAAACGAGTTCTGGGCCTGCCTGGGCAGCTGGACCTCAGTCCCAGTAGGAGAATCTGTCTGTGTCACCTAAGTTCTCTGAGCTCTGGTGGCTCATGGCTGCTTCCTCTTGTTTTGGGAGTGACTGCCAGGTCCAGGAGGTGCACCTCAATAAGTTCTTGGACAAACTGAGTTAGCAAATCCATGAGGAAATGTGGATTCTCTTGGAGTTCTGGAGGTCAGAATTCTGAAATTGACTTTAATAAAATAACATCAAAGTATATACAGAGTTGCATTCTTTCTAGAGGTTCTAAAATGTAAGCAAAGTTTTACCTGCAAATAGTGATATAGTGAAGTTTTCCCTGGAAAAGGTCAAAGATTTTCTGAAGAACATGAAATCCAGGTAGGCTGACCAGACCCCAAAAGGCAGAAGGAGCTGGCCTGAAATTCATATCCAGGGTCACAGGCAGCCTGCTTAGGAGCCTAGGGGCTTGCCCCGCAAGCTTAAAAGGAATATTTTGTCTCTAACTTTGGAAAGTGTTATGGCTCTTTGTAGCTCTATTCTCAGTCAACCCTGAAAATTCCAAGAAGAATTTTGAGAATTTATGGAGGGAGGTTTTAAGGCAATTTAGTTTAAAGGTCAAGAGCATGGGCCTCCCCCTAAACAATTTAAATATATGTGCTTTTTGTTTTTTTTTTTTTAAAGGCAAAGTCATCATATAGAAACGTTCCCTTTAATCCTGCAGAAATTTGGTTATGAGCACACACGCATGCGTGTGCCGCACACACACACACAATCCTGTAACTTACATTTTTTGGTCCAGGGTTTTATTAACAAGGTAAAATATTACAAGGTGAAATATATACACATACACACATATACATATCTATATACACACATACATACATATATGATGTTTTTTATATACATATTGGATCATACTATGCAACTTATTCTGTAACTGCAGACATATTTCAATTTTAAATAATCATGAATAATTCATTAATATGGAGGCTTTATAATGATCTATCCCCAACTGATTACCTTTTTTTATTGGTTCCAATTTCTAAGTATTACAAACAGTTTTCTGCGAACTTTCTTGTATCTTTGGGCTTTTGTACAACTAGTTCTATAAGAACCAGTCACAGAATGGAATTTCACTACTAAATGATTGTAGTACTTAGAGTCTTAGATCAGAGGTCCCTGTTCAGAATGCTAATAAATGCTCCTTATGCCAGCTTCCTAAATTGAGTGATCAGTCCATGCAGAATAGTTTTTGAAATTAAGAAACTGTGAGTATAAAACATGTTTCTTTCCATTCTTAGGCTCAGGAGTTTATTAACAAAGTGAAACATTATAAGAAAGAATTTTGGAAGACACTATACAGTCAAATATTGTAGAGTCCAGTCCCAGTTGTAATTATTATAAGAACAGAAAGTGTGCACTTGATCAGCTTCTGATAGACATTCTGGGTCAAGGGTAGATCCGTAACTTTACACATAGACTAATGGAAGAGAATGGAGAGTCCAGAAATTAATTTAAGCATCTATGGGTAATTCACTTTTCACAGCATTGCCAGGAAAATTTAATGGAGAAAAAACACTCTTTTTAACAAATGGTGCTGGGATAACGATAGCCACATGCAAAAGAGTGAGGTGACGTTCTTACATGACAGCATATGCAACAATTGAATTAAAAAACCTTAAATGTTAAAACTAAAACTCTTAAAAGAAAACATAGAAATAAATCTCCATGACCTTTGATCTGACAATGGAGTTCTAGATATAGCACTGAAAGCATGAGAAACAAGAGGAAAAATACATAAATTGGACTTCATCAAAATTAAAAGCTAGAATCCATAAAAGAACATTATCAAGACAGTAAAAAGACAAGTTTGTAGTTTAGATTTTAATCTATCATCTATCTATCTATCTATCTATCTATCTATCTATCTATCTATCTATCTATAATGCTTTGAATTGCTGCCCTGACCCACTTTTATTTGCTCTTTATTTTTCAACTTTTATTTTAGATTCAGAGGGTACATGTGCAAGTTTTTACTTGGATAAATGGCATGATGCTAAGGTTTGTGGTATGAATACCCCCACCACCCAAATACCAACCATGCTACCCAACAGTTAGAATTTCAACCCTCGCCACCACCCTCCCTTTCCCCGCTAGTAGCCCACAGTGTCTTTTGTTTCCATCTTTATGACCGTGAATACCTGATGTTTAGCTCCCACTTACAAGTGAGAATATGCGGTATTTGATTTTCTGTTCCTGTGTTAATTTGCTTAGGATAATGGCCTCCAGCTGCATCCATGTTGCTGCAAAGAACATATTTTTGTTCTTTTTATGGCTGTGTAGTATTCCATGAAGTATACGTACCACGTTTTCTTTATCCAATTCCCTGTTGATGGTCACCTAGGTTGATTCCATGTCATTGCTATTGTGAGTAGTAGTATGATGAACATGTGAGTGTATGTATGACTTTTTGGTAGAATAATTGGTTTTCTTTTGGATATATACTTAGTAATAGGGTTGCCAGATTGACTGGTAGTTCTCAGTTCTTTGAGAAATCTGCAAACTGATATCCACAGTATTTGAGTAGTTAAACTAATTTACATTCCCACCAACAGTGTATAAGTGTTCCTTTTTCTCCACAACCTCACCAACATCTGTTATTTTTTTACTTTTTTGTAATAGCAATTCTGACTGGTGTGAGATTGTATCTCATTCTACTTCTAATTTACATTTCTCCGATGATCAGTGATGATGAGCATTTTTTCATATGTTTTTATGCCACTTGTACGTTTTATTTTGAGAAGTATCTGTTCATGTATTCTGACTATTTTTGAAGGGGGTTATTTGTTTTTTGCTTGTTCAGTTACTTAAGTTCTTTACAGATTCTGGATATGTGACCTTTGTTGGATGCATAGTTTGTGAATATTTTTCCCATTCTGTACATTGTCTATTTACTCTGCTGAAAGTTTCTATTGCTATGCAGAAGCTCTTTAGTTTAATTAGGTCTACTTATCAATTTTTATTTTTATTGCAACTCCTTTTGAGGACTTAACCTTAGCTTTCCCAAGGCTGATGTCCAGAATAGTGTTTCCTATGTTTTCTTTTAGGATTCTGTTAGTTTGAGGTCTCACATTTAAACCTTTAATTCATCTTGAGTTAATTGTTGTACAAATGGTAAAAGGTAGGGTCCAGTTTCTTTCTTCTGCGTATGGCTAGCCAGCTATCCCAGCACCATTTATTGAACAGGATGTCCTTCCCCCATTGCTCGTTTTTGTCCACTTTGTTGAAGATTAGATGATTAAAGGTGTGGGGCTTTATTCCTGGGCTCTCTGTTCTGTTCCATTGGTCTATGTGTCTGTTTTTGTACCAGTAGCATGTTGTTTTGGTTATTGCAGCCTTACAGTATAGATTGAAGTTGGGTTAATGTGATGCCTCTAGTTTGGCTCTTTTTACTTATGTTTGTTTTGGATCTTTGGGCTCTTTTTTGGTTCCATATGAATTTTAGAAGAGTCTTTTCTAATTCTGTGAAAAATAGCATTGGTAGTTTGATAGAATAGAATTTGTAAGTTGCTTTGGTAGTATGGCCATTTTAACAATTTTAATTCTTCCAATCCATGGGCATGGAATTTTTTATTTGTTTGTCATCTATGATTTCTTTCAGCAGTGTTTTGTAGTTCTCCTTATAGAGATCTTTCACCTCCTTGGTTAGATGTATTCCTAGAGATTACTTCTTTTGTGGCTATTGTAAAGGAGATTGCATTCCTGATTGGGCTCTCAGCTCACACATTACTGATATATAGAAATGCTACTGATTTTCATTTTTGATTTTCATTGATTTTCTATTGTGAAATTTAATGAAGTTGTTTATCACTTCTAGAAGTCTTTTGGTGAAGTCTTTAGGGTTTTAGGTATAGAATTATATCATCAATAAAGAGAAATAGTTTGACTTCTTCTTTTCCTACTTGGATGCCTTATATTTCTTTCTCTTGCCTGATTGCCCTGGCTAGGACTTCTAGTATGACACTGAATAGGAATGGTGAGAATAGGAATCCTATTTTGTTGTAGTTCTCAAGGGGATTTCTTCCAGCTTTTGCCCATTCCATATAATGTTGGCTGTGGGTTTGTCATAGATGGCCCTTATTATTTTGAGGTATGTTGCTTTGATGCCTACTTTGTTGAGGGTTTTTAACATGAAGAGATGTTGAATTTTATCAAAAGCTTTTTCTACATCCATTGAGATGATCCTATAGATTTTATTTTTAATGTTTATGTGGTAAATCGCATTTATTGATTTGCATATGTTGAAACAAACTTGATTCCAGGAATCAAACCTACATTTTTATGGTGAATTAACTTTTGGATGTGCTGCTAGATTAAGTTCACTAGTATTAATATTTTGTTGAGAATCTTTGTGTGTAAGTTCATCAGGGGTATTGGCCTGTAGTTTTCTTTTTTTGTTGTGTCTTTGCTAGGTTTTGATATCAGGATGATGCTGACTTCATAGATGAGTTAAGGAGGAGTTTCTCTATTTTTTGGAATGGTATCAGTAGAATTGGTATCAGCTGTTCTTTGTACATCTGGTAGAATTCAGCTGTAAATCCATCTAATCCTGGACTTTTTTTGCTTAGTAGGTTTTCATTCCTGCTTCAATTTTGCAAGTCAAGATTGGTCAGTTCAGGGTTTCAGTTTCTTCCTGATTCATTCTTGGCAGGTTGTGTGTTTCCAGGAATTTATCAGTTTCCTCTAGAATTCCCAGTTTGTATGCATAGAGGTGTTAATAATAGTCTGAAGATCTTTATATTTCTATGGAATCAGTAGTAATGTCATCTTTGTCATTTCCGATTGTGCTTCTTTTGGTCTTCCCTTTTGTTACTTTGTTAATATAGCTAGCAGACTATCAATTGTGTTTGTATTTTCTGTGAACAAACTTTGGGTTTTGTTGATCTTTTGTACAAATTTTTGCATCTCAGTTTCATTCAGTTGTGCCCTGATTTTATTTATCTTCTTCTACTAGCTTTGGGGTTAATTTGTTCTTGTCTATCTAGTTCCTTTGGTGCAATGTTAGACTGTTAATTTGTGATTTTTTCTGTCCCCTTGGTGTAGGCATTTAGCACTATAAACTTTCCTCTTGATACTGCTTTTGCTGTATCCCAGATATTTTGGCATGTTCTGTCCTGTTTTCATTAATTTAAAGAATTTTTTATTTCTGCTGTAATTTTATTGTTTACCCAAAAGTCATTCAGGAGCAAGTTGTTTAATTTTCATGTAATTGTGTGGTTTTGAGAGATATTCTTGGTGTTGAATTTATTGCCCTGTGGTCTGAGAGTACAGTCTAATTTCTATTTTTTAAATTTATTAAGAGTTGCTTTATGGACAAGCATGTGGTCAATCTTACAATATGTTCTATATGCAGATGAGAAGAATGTATATTCTGTGTTTGTTAGGTAGAGTACTACTAACATAAAAACACACTTAAGTACATTGTCCAATGACTCTATCAAGCAATTGCACAATTGAGTCTACAAAACAGTGACAGGATAAACATCCCACATATCAATATTAACCTTCAATGTAATTGGTCTAAATGCCCTACTTAAAGGGGACACAGTGGTAATTTGGATAAAACAATAAGACTATTAAGTCAAATTCGTCAAGTGTCAAGTTTAAGTCCAGAATTGCTTTGTTAGTTTTCACCACAATGATCCATTTAAAGCTGTCAGTAGGATGTTGAAGTTCCCCACTATTAGTGTGTGGCTAAGTTTTTTTGCGGGTTTAGAAGTATTTGTTTTATGGATCAGAGTGCCCCAATGTTTATCTCCATGTCTTCAGAACCAATGAATGTCCCAGCATACTACAGATGCCCAATAAATGATCAAAAAGTGAATACAAAAAGGAATGAATGTGTAAGAATGTCTTTGTGTGCCCTGGAGGTTAGCTCACAAGGAGCAGACTTCTGCCTTTCTTCACTCTACTGTTGAGGCAGATGCCCTTCTTTTTTGTAGCATGTGTGGCTGACCTGTTCACCCAGTGAGTTTCACCCAGTGGAGGTTACCAACATCATCAATAGCAGACCCCTTTTTTCCCTGCTCCTGGGTAGCAACTGTGAAGGAAAAGGCAGGAGCTGAACCCAGGGTAGCTGTATCCAAACCAACAGGAGGGCTGCTGGGGAGGAGCAAAAGAAAGTGAAGTCCCTCCCCATGAGGGACTGGGCCTAGGTCCCAACATGCCAGGACTGTGAACAGAGCATGCTAATCCTTAGTGGCTGTTTTTGAGCCCTTGGTGGTTAATTTCCATGGAAGATTAAGATCCAACAGAGGGAAAAAAGTCAATGGCTAATCTACTATGCTCCTGGGGTAACATACTTCATATGCTTCTAATGATTACTTACTATCTGAGCATTCTAGAAGCAAAGTGGACCTGAATCACAGAGAGCATTCCCAGTTGGGCTCATGTAAGTGAGGACCAAGCTGTGAGGGTGGACACAGGAGCCTCCTATTCAGCAGGCAAACAACATGTGTGAAGTCCCCAAGGCCTGAGCTTGTGCTTCTCAGAGGTTTTTCTTGGCAATAATCTGCACACTTCAGTCTGCAGAAGACAGAGATTCTGTAATCCATCCTTTCCAGGGCCAAAATCCCCTACACAAGTCCCCCAGTGATGACCGGATTAACGTGGACACATGTAGCCATCCAGTGGGTTCATTTTGCCCAGTGCCCAGGTACAGCTGATTTGTTAAGACATGGGAATGCAATAGAGAAAGTTTAATTCATGCAGAGCTGGCTGAATGGGAGATCAGTTTTATTATTAGTCAAATTAGTCTCCCTGGAAACTCAGTGACTAGGGTTTTTAAAGGATAGTTTGGTCAGTAGGGGGCCAGGAAGAGGGAAGTGCTGATCAATTGGGTCACACATGAAGACATAGGGAGCTGAAGTTGTCCTCCTGCACTGAATGGGTTCCTGGGTGGGGGTCCCAGGACAAGTTGGTGGGTCTGGGTGAAGTCAGTCTTCAGCAATGCAAAAACCTGAAAAGATATATTAAAAGACCAGTCTTAGGTTCTACAATAGTGATGTTATCTACAGGAGTAATTAGAAGCTGCAAATCTTGTGAACTTTGGAATAATGGCTGGTAACTGTTTATGTCTACACCTTAGCAGAATTCAGACTTCTCTCATGCCCACAACCTGACAGCCTCTCATTAGATTTACAAAGGCAGTCAATTTGGGGGAAAAGTGTAGTTTATTTAAACTATAAACTAAATGTCTCCCAAAGTTAGCTCGACACAAGCCCGGGACTGAGTAAAGGCAGTTGGAGGTTAAAGGCAACATGATAATTGGGTAGATTAAATCTCATTAACTGTTATAATTTTCTCACTGTTAAAATTTTTGCAATGGCTGTTTCACCTACCTCTCCAACTAAAAAACGTTTTGTACAACTTCAGAAAAAAACTTTTCAGAGCCAAGTTAGTGCTTCCAGGAAAATATGCATATATAGCCCTAAACGCTAAAGGCGAGTTATGGCACAAAATAATGTACGATGTGCTGTTTTCTTTCACTGAATTCAACATGTATTAACTAAGAGAAGTTCCCAAGACACATCTCGTCAAATCTCAGAAAACACAATTCTGAGCATAGTAGGCCCACACAGAAAATGCAAGTATCTACCCTGAAAGTTAAACGCAAGCTTTGTGCCCAAAACCTATATTATGTGCTATTTTCTTTCAATAAAATAAACATGTTTTGACATTGATCACTTTTCATACACAAATTTTGTAAAAGCTCAGAAAAAAATATTTCAAAGCTTAGTTAGTGCTTCCAGAAATATATGCATATACAGCCCTAAATGCTAAAAGCAAGACATGGCACACAAATAATATACAATGTGCTGTTTATTTCACTGAATTCAACATACATTAACTAAGGTCAGTTTTCAGGGACACATCTTGACAAATCTCAAGAAACACAATTCTGAGCAAAGTAGGACCACACAGAAAATGGAAATATCTAGCCCTGAAATGTAAATGCAAGCTTCGTTCCAAAAATTTAGACAATGTGCTGTTTTCTTTCACTGAATTCAACATGTTTTGACATTGACCACTTTTCAAAACCACATTTGTACAAGCTCAGAAAGAAACATCTTGGAGCCCAGTTAGCGCTTCCAGGAAAATAGGCATCTGCAGCCCTAAATGCTGAAAGTAAGACATGGCACAAAAACAATGTGTGATCTGCTGTTGCTTTTTCACTGAATTCATCAGTGAAAAACAGCAGTTTTCAAAGACACATCTTGTCAAAACTCAAAAAACACAATTCAGAGCATAATAGCCTCACACAAAAAATGCGAGTTTCTAGCTCTAAAATGTAAATGCAAGCTTTGTTCCAAAAACCTAGATTATTTGCTGTTCTCTTTCATTGAATTCAACATGTGTTGACATTGATCACTTTTCAAAAACCCATTCATACAAGGTCAGAAAAAAGCATTTCAGAGCCCAGTTAGCATCTCCAGGAAGATACGCATATACAGCGCTAAATGCTAAAAGCAAGATAGCAACAGAAATAATGTATGATGTACAGTTTTCTTTTACTGAACTCAATGTGTGTTAACTAGGAGCAGTTTTTAAAGACATATCTTGTCAAATCTCATAAAACACAATTTTGAACTTAGTAGGCCCACAGAAAAAGTGCTAGCTCTAAAAGGTAAACACAAGCTTTGTTCTGAAAACCTAGATGATGTGCTGTTTTTGTTCATTTAATTTGACACGTTTTGACATTGATCACTTTTCAAAAACACACTTTGTACAAGCTCAGAAAAAAATCTTTCTGTGCCCAGTTAGTGCTTCCTGGAAGACAGGCACAAAAGCCCTAAATGCTAAAAGAAAGATATGGCACACAAATAATGTATGATGTGCTGGTTTCTTTCACTGAATTCAACATGTATTAACTAAGAACAGTTTCCGAAGACACATATTGTCAAATCTCAGAAAACACAATTCTGTGCACAGTAGGCTTAACACAGAAAATATGAATATCTAGCTGTCAAAGATAGACACAAGCTTTGTGCCATAAACCTAACTTACGTGCTGTTTTCTTTAACTGAATTCAACGTTTTGACATTGATCACTTTTTAAACACACATTTTGTACAATCTCAGAAAATAACATTTTGAAGCCTAATTAGCACATCCAGTAAGAAATGCATATACATCTCTAAATGCTAAGAGCAAAATATGACATGCAAATAATCTATGATATGCTGCTTCATTTCACTGAATTCAACATGTATTAACTAACAGCAGTTTTTAAAAACACATCTTGTCAAATTTCAGAAAACATAATTCTGAGCATTGTAAGCCCACAGAGAAAATGTGAATATCTAGCCCTAAAAGCCAATAGCAAACCTCTGCCTAAATTAATTATGTTGTGCTGTTTTCTTTCACTAAATTAAATAAATTCTTATATGGAACAGTTGTCAAACCTACATTATATAGAAGCTAGAAAACACACACTTAGCCCATGCAGCCCTTATAGAAAGATATGAATAACCAGCTCTAGTATTAAAAAAAAGCAAGCTTTGTGCCAAAATATTACACGATATGCAGGTTTTTTTACTTAATTCCACGTTTTGCTTTTGAACATTTTTCTAAATTACGTTTTGTACGAGCTCAGAGCAAACATTTCTGAGCCAAGTTAGCCTTTAAAGGCACGTAGACATAACCAGCTGTAAATGCTAAAAGATGTGGCACACATATACGGTATAATGTACTGCTGTCTTTCACTGAATTCAACAGGCTTTTATTTGAAGAGCTTTCAAAAACATGTTTTTTCGAAGCTCAGAAGAAACATTTCTGAGCCCAGTTAGTCTTTTTATGCAGTTATGCAAATCCAGCCCTAAATGCTAAAGCAAGATATGGCACACAAATACTGTATGATGTGCTATCTTTTTTGATGAATTCAACATGTTTTGACATTGGTCACTTTTCAAATTGTGTTGAATCTCTGACTACACAATTCTGTGCATACTAGGCCCTCAGAGAAAATGCGAATATCCAGCTGTAAAAGCTAAAAGAAAATTTGTGTCAGAATATTTATGATGGGCTGTATTCTTTGACAAAAGATAATATGTTTATACTTAATACAGTTTTCTTTCTTTTTTTTTTTTTTTTTGAGAGAGAGTCTCGCTCTATCCCCCAGGCTGGAGTGCAGTGGCGTGATCTTGGCTCGCTGCAAGCTCCGTGTCCCAGGTTCACGCCATTCTCCTGCCTCAGCCTCCCGAGTAGCTGGGACTACAGGCGCCCGCCAACACTCCGGGCTAATTTTTTGTATTTTTAGTAGAGACGGGGTTTCACCGTGTTAGCCAGGATGGTCTCGATCTCCTGACCTCATGATCCGCCTGTCTGGGCCTCCCAAAGTGCTGGGATTACAGGCGTGAGCCACCGCGCCCGGCACTTAATACAGTTTTCAAACGTAAGTTTTGTTAACACACAGAACACAAATCTGCGAACCCAGTGGACACTAATAAAAGACCATAAATATGCACACGTAAAAGCTGAGAACAAGTTTTGTGCCAAAAATCCTTATGATGTGTTGTTTTGTTTCACTGAATTAAACACATTCTTACTTAGAACAGTTAGTAAAACCACGTTTTTAGACCTAAGAAGAGTCATGCTTGAACCCATTCAACTTTCAAATAAAAATGTGAATATTCAGACATAGTAAATATAAAAAAGGTTTGTGCCCAAATCGTCTATGATATGGAGTTGTCTTTCACTGTCTTTTTGAGACAGAATCTTGCTCTGTCGCCCAGGCTGGAGTGCAGTGGTGCAATCTCCGCTCACTGTAGCTGGGACTACAGGCGCCCACCACCACGCCTGGCTAATTTTTTGTATTTTTAGTAGAGACAGGGTTTCACTGTGTTAGCCAGGATGGTCTCAATCTCCTGGCCTCGTGATCCGCCTGCCTGGGCCTCCCAAAGTGCTGGGATTACAGGGGTGAGCCACAGCACCCAACCAGCACATCATCAAGTTTTTTGGCACAAATGTTGCTTTTAGCTATTAGGGGTGGGTATTCATATTCTATGAGTGCCCACTGGGTTCATAAATGTCTGTTCTGAAGGCCTACAAAATCTGTGTTTGAAAATGATTCTATGTGAAAAAGTGATGAATTTCCTCAAAGGAAACAGCCCATCCTAATGAATTTAGGCACAAATCTTGCTTTTAACTTTTAGGACTGGATATTCATATTTTCTGTGAGAGCCCATTGTACTCAGAATTGTGTTGACTGAGATTTGACAAGACAAGTCTTTGAAAACTGCTCTACATCAAAACAGGTTGAATTCAGTGAAAGAAAACAGCACATCATAAAGGATTTTTGGCACAAAGCTTGCTTTTAGCTTTAGGGCTGGATATCTATATTTTCCTGAGTGCCCACTGGGCTCAGATATGTCTTTTCTGAGCTTCTACACAACGTGTATTTGAAAACTGTTCTAGGTAAAAACATGTTGAATTCAGTGAAAAAAAAAAAAAAAAAAACAAACCCACAACATCATCAAGGTCTTTGGAAAAAATCTTGTTTTCCATTTTTAAGGCTGAATATTCTTATCTTCATAAGGGATCTCACTGGGCTCAAGAGTGTCATTTTTTAGTTTCTATGAAACGAGTGTTTGAAAACATTTCTAATTAAAAATGTGTGGAATTCAATGAGAGAAAACAGCACATCATAAAGTATTTTAGCCCAAAGTATGCTTTTAGCAGTTGGGATTGGAAATTCATATCTTCCTATGAAGGCCTACGGGGCTCAGAAATGTTTGATCTGAGTTTGTACAAAACAAATTTTAAAAAACTGTTCTCAGGCAAAACATGTTGAACTCAGTGAAACAAAGCAGCACATTATATAGTTGTTGTTGTTGCTGTTGTTGTTTTTTGGCACACAAAGCTTGCTTTCAGTTTTTAGATCTGGATATATCACATCTAGGAAGATATGCATATACAACCCTAAACGCTAAAAGCAAGATATAGCACACAAATAATATTTGATATGCTGTCTTTCTTATACCAAATTCAACACATATTAACTAAGGGCTGTTTTCAAGGACATATATTGTCAAATATTTTTAAAAACACAATTTTAAGCACAAAAGGCCCTCAGAAAACATGAGAATATCTATCCCTGAAAGGTAAATGCAAGCTTTTTGCCAAAAACCAAAATGTTGTGTTGTTTTCTTTCACTGAATTTATCATGTTTTGACATTGATTGCTTTCCAAAACTTGTTTGTACAAACTCAAAAAATAACATTTTGAAGCCCAAGTAGTGCTTCTAGAAAGATATGCATATATAGCCCTAAATGCTAAAAGCAATATATGGCAAACAAATATTGTATGATGTGCTGTTTTCTTTCACTAAATTTAACATGTATTAACTAAGAGCAGTATTCAAAGACACATTTTGTGAGATCTCAGAAAACACAATTTTTAACTTAGGTGGCACAAACAGAAAATGCAAACATTTAGCCCAGAAAGGTGGATGCAAGCTTTGTGCCAAAAACCTAGATGATGTGCTGTTTTTCTCACTTAATTTAATATGTTTTGACATTAATCACTTTTCAAAAACTCGTTTTGTACAGGCTCAGAAAATAAAGTTTGGAAGCCAAGTTAGTGCTTACAGAAAGATATGCATATACAGCCGTAAATGCTAAAAGCAAGACATGGCACACAGATAATGTATGATGTGCTGTTTTGTTTCACTAATTCAACATGTATTAGCTAAAAGCACTTTTCAAAGACACATCTTGTAAAATCTCAAAAAACACAATTCTGTGAATGCAAATATCTAGCCCTGAAAGTGATCGCTAATTTGTGCCAAAAACCTAGATGATGTGCTGTTTTCTTTCACTGAATTCAATGTTTATTAACTAAGAGCAGTTTTCAGAAACACGTTTTCAAGTCAGAAAACAATTCTGAGCACAGTAGTCTTACACAAAAAATGTGAATATCTAGCCGTCAAAGGTAAACACAAGTTTTCTGCCAAAAACCTATATTATGTGCTCTTTTTTTCACGGAGTTCCACATGTCTTGACATTGAACACTTTTTAAACACACGTTTTCTACAAGCTCCAAAAACAACATTTCCGAGCACAGTTAGCGCTTCCAGGAATGTATGCATACACAGTCCTGAATGCTAACAGCAAGATATGGCACACGAAATATGTATGATCTGCTATTTTGTTCACTGAATTCAACATGTATTAACTAAGAACATTTTTCAAAGATCATCTTGTCAAATCTCAGAAAACCTAATTCTGAGCATAGTAGGCCCACACAGAAAATGCAAATATCTAGCTCTAAAAGGTAAACACCAGCTTTGTGCCATAAACCTAAATGATGTGCTGCTTTCTGTCAATAAATTTAAGATGCTTTTACATTGATCACTTTTCAAAAACACATTTTGTAGAAGCTCAAATACCATTTCAGAGCCCAGTTAGCGCTTCCGGGAAGATATGCATGTACAGCTATGAATGCTAAAAGCAAGACATGGCACCCAAAATAAAAGTAATGTGCAGTTTTCTTTTGCTGAATTCAACATGTGTTAACTGAGAGCAGTTTTCAAAAACACATCTCAGAAAACACAATTATCGAACACACATCTAGAAACAGATCTCAGAAAACACAACCTCAAGCTTAGTAGGCCAACAAAGAAAATACAAATATCTAATCATAAAGGGTAAACGCAAGTGGTGTGCCAAAAACCTAGATGACGTTCTGGTTTCCTTCACTTAATTCTACATGGTATAGCAGTTCTCAAAGATGCAGCTTGTCAAATCTCAGAAAAAACAATTCTGAGCATAGTAGGCCCTAAAAGGTAAATGCAAGCTATGTACCAAAAACCTACCTGATGTGCTGTTTTCTTTCACTGAATTCAACATGTTTTGATATTGATCCTTTTTTTAAACAATGTTTCAGACAACTTTAAAAAAAGCATTTCTGAGCCCACTTTGTACTTTCAGGAAGATAGGCATATACATCCCTAAATGCTAAAAGCAAGATACAGCACACCGATAATATATGATGTGCTGTTTTCTTTCACTGAATTTAGTATGTATTAACTAAGAGCAGTTAAAAAAGATGCGTCCTGTCAAATATCAAAAGACTCAGTTTTGAGCATATTAGACCCACATAGAAAATGCAAATATCTTGCCCTAAAAAGTAAATGCTAGCTTTTTGCTAAAAAATTAGATGATGTGCTATTTTCTGTAACTGAACTCGTTCCATATGCTTCAAAGAAAATGCTAAACCGACACAGCTATAGATCAAACACTTGATGCACCACTTCCTTTCGACCTCCATGTCCTCACCGCCTGCTTCTTTGTTTGATCACCAATAAATAGTGTGGGCTCCCAGAGCTTGGGCCCTTCACAGCCTCCATACTAGTGTCAGCCCCCTTGACCCACTTTATGCACCCTTATCTTGTCTTATTCATTTGACTCCGCCGGACTTCGTAGCCCCCACAGTCTGGGATTGGGTCTGATCATCCCAACAAATAATAAGTTGATGGGCACAGCAAACAAACATGGCACATGTATACCAATGTATCAAACCTGCAGGTTGTGCACATGTACCCTAGAACTTAAAGTGTAATAGAAAAGTAAGAAAAAAGAAAATGTGTCTTTAAAAAGTGACCAAGGTAGAAACATGTTGAGTTCAGTTACAGAAAATAGCATGATAAAATGTGTTTTTGAAAAGTGATCAATGACAAATTATGGCTGGGTGCAGTAGCTCAGATCTGTAATTCCAGCACTTTGGGAGGCCAAGGTGGGCAGATCACTTGAGGCCAGGAGTTCGAGACCAGCCTGGCCAACATGATGAAACCCCATCTCTACTAAAAATACAAAAAATTATCTTGGCATGATGGCGCACACCTGTAATCCCAGCTACTTGGGAGGCTGAGACACAAGAAATCACCTGAAGCCTGGAGGCAGAGGTTGCAGTGATCTGAAATCATGCCACTACACTCCAGGCTGAGCCAAAGAGCAAGACTCTGTCTCCAAAAAAAGAAGCTACAGGGGACAAACACACACACACACACACACACACACACACACACACACACACAGAGAGAGAGAGAGAGAGTGAGAGAGAGCATGAGAACGAGAGCTGGCAGGGCAGCACATGCCTATAGTCCAGCTACTTGGGAGGCTGAGGGGGGAGGACTGCTTATGCCCAGGAATTTGAGTTCAGCCTGAGCAACACAGCAAGAGTCCATCTCTGAAAAAATAATTTTAAACAAAAAACATAGAAAGGCCTTCTCTTATCTTAGGACAACTTAGTAACACTATGAGTTAAGTACAGAAGAGAGGAACAAAAGTAACTCACTTGTAGGATTGTTACGGTTTTCTTCTTTTGCATCCTTTTTTTCCACAGGTGCTTCTTGATACTGTGCAACAGAAAATAAATTAGGAGAAGCACTTTTTGAAGTTAAGACAGAATCTCCATGAGCAGTTCTACAGAAGTTGCTTTGCTTATGGGATAAAATGTTGGAAGCGTATGTTTCTTCCTGAGCTAGGTCCAGGTAGACGTATGATGGGAAGCAGCGTGTGGCTCTCTATCTGGTGGTGTCATTTCCTGGAGATCTGTGCTTCTGGCTCTGATCATCAGGCAGTAAACTCAAACCTTACAATTAAGAAAAGCAACAAAGCTGATGACTTCCTTCAACATTTTCTCTTTTATCCCCAGTAGTGACTCCACCCCACAAAGGCTTCTCCACCGTGACAAAAGTATTTTTTCCCTTTATTAGGAAGTGGTGTTTAACAAAACCATGAAATATTTGTTTATTTCTTTATTTATTCATTTATTTATTTTTTTGAGACAGAGTCTTGCTGTCACCGAGGCTGGAGTGCAGTGGTGCAATCTCAGCTCACTGCAACCTCTACCTCTGAGGTTCATGCTATTCTCATGCCTCCTGAGTAGCTGGGATTAAAGGCATGCACCACCATGCCCAGCTAATTTTTTGTATTTTTAGTAGAGACGCAGTTTCACCATGTTGCCCAGGGTGGTCTCGAACTCCTGAGCCCAGGCAATCTGCCCTCCTCAGCCTCCCAAACTGTTAGGATTACAGGCACGAGCCACCACACCCGGCTAAAATAATGAAATTTTTAAAATTCCAAAGTGATCTTCACATAGATTTAAGTAACAGTATATTTAGATGCTGCTTCTGTGCAGACAGTGTGGGCACAGCAGAGCTGCAGCTGCCCAATTCTTATTCCACATGTGAGAACATGCAGGGGTCAACTCTGCAGCCCTGCAATCAGCACATCAGACCTGGAGCACCCACACGGACAGTGATGCGAGTGATCTGAGCTGTTCCCTAGTTATCAAAACCCGCCCTTTAGATTATCCTTAAAATTTTGGTATCATTGGGTGATGGAATAAAGGCTGACTTTTCCTTCTGGCAGGATCTCATCTCACTGCAACCACCACCTCCCCAGTTCAAGCGATTCTCCTGCCTCAGCCATCTGAGTAGCTGAGACTACAGATGTGCGCCACCATGCCCAGCTAATTTTTGTATTTTTAGTAGAGATGGGGTTTTACCATGTTGGCTAGGCTGGTGTCGAACTCCTGACCTCCAGTGACCCACTGCCTCAGCCTCCCAAAGTGCTGGGATTACAGGCATTAGCCACCACACCCGGCCAAGAGTTAACAACTTTTCATTGCTGGTCTGATGGTAGCAAGTGTCCACTCTATCCAGAGAGGACATGTCAGGTGCAGTGGCTCACATCTGTAATCCCAGCACTTTGGAACACTGAAGCAGATCATTCGAGCCCAGAAGTTTGAACGTTAGCCAGGCATGGTGGCATGCACCTGTAGCCCTAGTTACTTGGGAGGCTGAGGCAGGAGGATCACTTGAGCCCAGGAGTTTATGATCACACCACTAGACTACAGCCTGGGCGACAGAGTGAAACCCCCGACTCTTAAAAAGAAAAAAAACAGAGAGAGAACATAAATGCTAGCCTGGCCAAGGGATGATCCCCAAGCCCATGTCATCCAGGCCAGAAAGGGGAATTCTAACAGGTTGGGAAGATGCACTGAGAGATGCATGTGTCTGGCCTCTAGGCAAACCCAAGAAAACCCACACCCTGCTTCACCTGCAGGAAGAGTGAGGGAGTTATTCACCAAGGCCTGAAACCACAGATTTCCAGAATTACTTCAGTAAAGAAGTTTCCAACAACAATGTTGGGTGCTGAGAGACATTTTTTTAATCTTGGCATTTTTATATAGGAAAATCTATTGCTGGTGCATTGGACTTACAACAAAACATCCTGGAAATCTAATGAGTCTATGCAACAAAGGGATTATCACATCCACTACATTCTAGAATGTCTGACCAATGATGAATGATGTTGAATAGCTAGTAAAGGATTTTTAGCTTGAATCTTTGATGTAATAACAGCAGAGCAATACCATAATAGTTGTCACACCTGTATTTTTGCTTTCTTCAAAAATAGCAATAATTATATAGCAGTTGGATCGTTCTTCAAACATTCTATAGGTTTTTATTACACATTTTTTTTTTAGATGGGATGACTCTATCACCCAGGCTGGAGGGCAGTGTCACAATCACAACCCACTGTAGCCTCAACCTCCAGGTCTCAAGTGTTCCTCCTGCCTCAGCCTCCTAGGTAGCTGAGAGGACAGGCATGTGCCACCACACCTGGCTAATTTTTGTATTTTTTGTAGAGACTCGTTTTCGCCATGTTGCCCAGGCTGGTCTTGAACTCCTGGGCTCAAGCAATCCACCTGCCTCAGCCTCCCAAAGTGCCAAGATTACAGGCGTGAGTCACCGTGCCCGGCCTCTCTATCATTTCTTGGAGGAGAGTTTTGGCAAATATAGAATTCATGGTTGCCAGTTTGCTTGCTTTCTTTCAGCACTTTATATCATCCCACTGCCTTCTGGCTCCCATGGTAATAAATTGGCTGTTAATCTTATGCAAGCTCCTTTGTATGTAGTGATCATTTCTATCTAGTTGCTTTTGAGCTTCTCTGTCTTTGGCTTTCAAAAGTTTGATTATTAATACAATGCTATTGTTGACTTTTTGAGTTTATCATATTTGAAGTTCATGGAGCTTCTTTGAAGTGTTACATTACGTATTTTATCAAATTGGGGACTTTGGAGCCACTGCTTCTTCAGATACACTTCCTGCCAGTTTCACCCTCATCTTTCTTTCTGGGACGCCCATTATGCATATGCTGATACACTTGATGGTGTCCACAAATCTTTTGGACTTTGATCTTCATTCTTTTACTTTCTGCTCCTCAGACTTAATAATTTCAATTGTTTTATCTTCAGGTTTGCTCATTCCTTCTTTTACCTGCTTAAATCTACTGTTGAGCATCACCTGTGAATTTTTCATTTAAGTTATTGTATTTTTTTCTTTTTCTTTTTCTTCTTCTTTTTTTTTTTTTTTAAGACAAGGTGTTGCTCTGCCACCCAGGCTGGAGTGCAGGAGTGTGATCCTAGCTCACTGCAGCCATAAACTCCTGGGCTCAAATGATTCTCCTGCCTTAGCCTCCTGAGTAGCTAGGGCCACAGGCATGCACCACTATGCCCGGTTAATTTTGTAATTTTTTTGTAGAGAGGGGATCTCGCTATGTTGCCAAGGCAAACTCTTGGCCTCAAGCAATCCTCCCGCCTTGGCCTCCCAAGACGCTAGGATTACAGGCATGAGCCACCATGCCTGCTCCTATTATACTTTTTAACTACACAATTTCTCTTTGGTTCTTTTGAGTTCCAAAACTTTTTGGTTCCTTTTATAATTTCTATCTGTTTATTAATATTCCTTATTTGTTTTAAAAATAGTTTCAACTTTTATTTTAGATTCAGAGGGTACATGTGCAGGTTTGTTACCCACACATAATTCGTGGTGCTGAGGTTTGGGGTATGATTGAGCCCCTCACCCAGGTACTGAGCATAGTACCCAATAGTTTTTCAACCCTTGCCCCTCTCCCTCCCTCCCCGTCTAGTAGTCCCCAGTGTCTACTGTTGCCATCGTTATATCCATGAGTACCCAGTGTTTAGCTCCCACTTACAAATTAGAACATGTAGTATTTGGTTTTCTGTTCCTTCACTAATTCACTTAGGACAATGGCCTCCAGTTGCATCCATGTTGCTGCGAACAACATGATTCCATTCGTTCTTTTTATGGCTTCATAGTATTCCATGGTGCATATGTACCACATTTTCTTTATCCAATCCATTGTCGATGAGCACCTAAGTTCATTCCATGTCTTTGCTATTGTGAATAGTGCTGTGATGAACATACTAGTGCATGTGTCTTTTTGGTAGAATGAGTGCTTTTCTTTTGGATGTGTACCCAGTAATGGGATAGCTGGGTCGAATGGCAGTTCTGCTTTCAGCTCTTTGAGAAATGTCCAAACTGCTTTCCACAGTGGTTCAACTAAGTTACATTCCCACTGACAATGTATAAGCATTTCCTTTTCAATACAGCCTTGCCAGCATCTGTTGTTCTTTGACTTTTTAATAATAACCATTCTGACCGGTGTAAGATGGTATCTCATTGTAGTTTTGATTTGCACTTCTCTGATGATTAGTTGAGTTTTTTTCATGTTTGTTGACCATTTGCACATCTTCTATTGCATATTCTCTATTTATTGAGGCCTTGTTCTCCTGGTTGTGTCTTTCAGTTATTTTTCTATGCTTCCTTTCACTTTTTGTCCATGTTTAAGACAGTTTATTTAAAGTATTTGTCTAATAATTCCTATGTCTGTGCTTGCTCGGCTCAGGGACAATTTCTGTTCATTTCTTTTTTCCTTTGAATTGGCCATTTTTTTCTTTCTTTTTGCATGCCTCATAATTTTTTGTTGAAGATTGGACATTTTGAGCATTATGATGTGGTAACTCTAGGAATCAGTCTCTCTCCACCCCCAGAATCTCTTGTTGTTTCTTAGACAACCCTACAGAGTAGGTTGTAATGATGAAACTTGGTAAATTACCTTGTCCCCAATCCCCTTGGTAATAAATTGTGGAGTCAGGATTCAACGCCATACCCTTTCCACTGTATTCTCTACTCTATCCTTTCTATTCTCATTTTATTCAGTGTCCTAAAAATCTGAATCTTCCCCATTGCTTTGCTTTATTCCCATTTCAGTGAATCTCAGATCTGTATCTCCAGCCCACCGCCTCCCTTGAATGGCAGATAAATATATTTCCAACTAGTTACAAGCACTATCACGAATTTCAAACTCAGGAAGGCTTAAATTTATTATCTTACTCTCCTGTTTCCCCGAACTTTCCCGAAATTTTCTTCTTTCCCGCCCTTGTGAATCCCTTCCATTTCTCAGTTAAAGGACAGCACCATCCACCCACCTCTCCCAAAGCCGAGCTTTGTATTAATCCTCATTGACCAAAACCCTCCTGAAATATGAAACTGAAACAAAGCCCTGAACCCTCCGGCTGATCTTGGAAGAGAAACCCCGCCAGAGGCCGGGTCGCGCTCTCCACCTGGCGGACCCGATTCCAGGCGTGTTCTGGCTAAGGTCCCTGCTTGGGAGGCTGCGCTCGCCTGGTGCGGGGCGGGGTTCCGGCGCAGTGGCGCCCGCCCAGCCCCGGGGGCAGGGAGAGCCCAGAATACGGAAGAACCAGAGCGAGGAGCGCGGAATCGGGGAGCGCGGGCAGCCGGCTGGTTCCTCTGGCAGGTGCGTGGGCGCCGCGGGGTGGGCGGCTGCCAAAAGTCCCTGTAGTCCTGGCCAAGAAGTGGCCCGCGTGCTCTGCGCGGCGCCTTCTCCGCCAGTGGCTGCGCCCTTGTCCTGCGCGGCGTCGGCGCTGTGGGCCTGACGGCGCTGTGAGGCGCTGGGGTGGACGAGCTAGTGCAGCCAGCGCCCTCGGGGAGGGATGTTGCAGTCGTTCGGCTCTGTCCCGCGGCGCAGCCCCGGTGACGAGAAACCGGGTGTGGTGGGGGGCGCCCACTGGAGCTGACACACGAAGTCTCCGGACCCCGTGCGGTGCGGTTCGCAGTAGAATGCGGTGTTTCTTGTTTCCAGTATGCCAAACGGCCTTCTTTCCTAAAGTTAGGTTTCAAATGGTGCAAAAGTAAGGTGGCTTGGTGAGTAATCAGGAAGTACCATCTGACCTCGTGAGTCATTGGGAACACCGTGATAGAAACAATGTGTTTGTTGAGGTCCAAAGTTGAAAACCTCTAACTCGGTTAAGTAATTCCTGCTGGGAGGGCCGAATGGTTCACCCAGGGATCGAGTTGGTAGATCTCAGCTTCTAGAAAACCAAGGCGCTGCTAAATACTCAAGCCCAAGCACTTTCGATTCTGGACTGCTGAATGACAACAATTACATGACAATATCCAAGCACAGTGCTATGATAAAGGGGAAATTCGCCCTGAGTATGTGCGTGTTGCAGATTCTTTCATTACATCCGACTTGATCATTTATTAAGTAAACATTAGGTCCTGTTTGTGTGCGTAGAGCTACTGTATGTCATGTAGGAGTGAAATAAAAGTAGTACCTTTGTTGTTTAGGGGTTTAATAATCCCATTAGGGAGGTGCATTACTGATGCCATTTGAGTCCAAAATGCAAATAGTGTCAGAAGGCTTTTCTGTAATCCTGGGCTTTAATGGATGCGTGAAAAGAGTTTTTAGTAAGCAAGCTTTTATTGAATGCCCGCTGATCTTAGCGTGTGGTGACTCACACACTTCGGAAGGCGGAGGCTGTAGAATCAAGACTGCCCAGAAAGGCACTCCTCAGGGTTCTCCGAGAGGAAGAAGTGCCAGTGATAAAGACAAAGACCTGTGAAGCAGGAAGCCACTTGATTCCACCTACACCAATGGTTTATGGATAGAGCAGCTAGGAGTTTGTGAGGAGGCGTGCTGAAGGTTTCTTAGGAACCGGGGCTGTACCCTGCGGTCTTTGGATGGAAGACACTCTGAATGTTATTTTGGGAAGAAGCTAGGAAGGGGGACAGGCTGGAGTGACTTTGCAGATTTGCCTTAGAGAATAACCAGCCCCTAGCTGGGTGTCTGCCACATCTCATATGTACGTAATCAGCGCTGATGAAAACATGAACTAACTCTGTGTTTAGAGGACACTTTCAAACAAGGAAGAACTGGTGGTGCATGTCGGTTAGGTGCTGTTAACCCAGAAGAGGCCTGGCATTTTAGAGAGACTAGAGATGAATCTGTGGAAAGAGAGAAGTCAAGGCCAGACTTGAGATTTCACGAAACCCAAAGTGCGCCTTTCCATACCTCCCACGCAGCCGTGGGTGCTAAGAACAGACCGCAGATTTATGTTTAAAATGTTTTTACTCTGGGCCGGGCGTGGCAGCTCACACCTGTAACCCCAGCACTCTGGGAGGCTGAGGCAGGAGGATCACTTGAGCCCAGGACTTTGTGACCAGCCTGGGCAACATAGTAAGACCCTGTCTCTACCAAAATTAGCTGGGCATGGTGGTGCAGGCCTGTAGTCCCAGCTACTAAGGAGGCCGGGGTGAAAGGATTGCTGGGAGGGAGGTCGAGGTTGCAGTGAGCTGTGACAGTGACCGCACCACTGCACTCCAGCCTGGAGTGCCAGACCCTGTCTCAAATAAAATAAAATGTTTATACTTTGATTTCACAACTATGTGTATGTACTTAATGCCACTGAACTATACACTTAAAATGGTTAAGATGGTAAATTTTATCTTCTGCATATTTTACCACAATTTTTAAAAGGCTAAAAAATGTTTATACTCCTTGATTCAGTAATTCCATTTCTGGCCATCAACTCTAGGGAAACTATGACAGAGATGTGGCCAAAAAATATATGTACAAGCATTTCAATTAAAGTATTTCTAATAGTGAAATCTTTTAAGTAACCAAGTATCTGATGACTTGGGGAAGGATGAAATAAACGCAAAGCTTATGTAACCACTCAAAACACCTTCAAAGAATATTTAGTGACATGGGGAGGATATCACTAAAAGCTAAATAAACTGTGAAAGTGAAAGTCCTATTTAAAAAGTAAAGAGCAACTGGCTATAACATTAAATATAGAATATTAATAATTTAGAAAATACAATGATACAAGAAAGAATAATACCAAAAAAATTAAAATATCAACAGTGGGGGCCAGGTGCGGCAGCTCATGCCTGTAATCCTAGCACTTTGGGAGGCAGAGGCGGGCAGATCACTTGAGCTCAGGAATTCGAGACTAGCCTGGCCAACATGGTGAAATCCCATCTCTACTAAAAATACAAAAATTAGCTGGGCGTGGTGGTGTGTGCCTGTAGTCCCAGCTACTTGGAGGCTGAGGCACGAGAATTACTTGAACCTGGGAGGCAGAAGGTTGCAGTGAGCTGAGATCGTGCCACTGCACTCCAGCCTGGGTGACAGAGCAAGACTGGCCCAAAAAACAAACAAAAATCAACAGTGGGGTTATTTCTGGATGGAGGGATCAGGTGCTTTTTTAAAAACAACTTTATTGACCTATAATATGTATGTAACTATTATGTATCCAAAAAATACTATTTAAAAAATGTATTGGGGTACAACTTACATACATTAAATTCACTCATTTTAATTGTACAATTCAATAATTTTCTCTTTTTTTTTTTTGAGATAGGGTCTCTGTCACCCAGGCTAGAGTGCAGTGGCATAATCACAGCTCACTGCAGCCTTGACCTCCCAGGCTCAAGTGATCCTCCCACCTAAGTCTCCTGAGTAGCTGGGACCATAGGCATGTACCACCTTGCCCAGCTAAGTTTTGTATTTTTTGTAGAGATAAAGTTTCGCCATGTTGGCCAGGCTGCTCTCAAATTCCTGGGCTCAGGCGATTTGCTCCACTTGGTCTCCCAAAGTGCTAGGGTTACAGGCATGAGCCACATTGCCTGGCCCAATTCAATAATTTTTAATAATTTACCAAGTTGTGCACCATCACTGCAGTCTAGTTTTGAGCATTTCCATCATTTTAGGTGCTTTTTATTTTTTCTTCATAGTGATTAACTTTTAACACAAAAAAATTGTTCAAACTTTGGTTCAGTACTTATAGTTGGGTATTATTTTCTAAGATGATTGTTGGAGATGGAAACAAGGATTTGCACATAAGGATGTTCATCATAGCTTTTTATGATACCAAAAATTAGAAATGATTTAATTTTCCAACAAAACTCATTTATGGTCCATATCTGATAGTCTCTATTAAAAATGTTTTCCAATAATATTTAATGACAAAATGCTAAAGATGCTGACTGATAACAGCGGGATAGGTAGTGTGATTTCAATTTTGATAAAAAATACAGTCTGCGGCTGGGCGCGGTGGCTCATACCTGTAATCCCAGCACTTTGGGAGGCTAAGGTGTGCAGATCACCTGAGGTCGGGAGTTTGAGACCAGCCTGGCCAACATGGTGAAACCCCATCTCTACTAAAAATACAAAAATTAGCCAGGCATGGTGGCAGGCACCTATAATCCCAGCTACTCGGGAGGCTGATGCAGGAGAATCATTTGAACCCGGGAGGCGGAGGCTGCCATGCGCCGAGGTCTCGCCACTGCACTTCCGCCTAAGTAACAAAAGCGAAACTGTCTCAAAAAACAAAGTGTTATAATAGACCTAGAAAAAAGCCCAGAAGAAAAATGCAAAACAAGATGCTAACATAGCCCTAGGTTTTGAGATTTTTTTGTTTTGTTCTGTTTTTTTTTTTTTCTGTTATACAATTCTGTATTTTTCAAATTTTCAACAGTGACCATGAGTCACTTTTCCAGGAAACATGTTTTAAACAGGTCAGAGGATTTAACACATCCAGGACCCATCCGAAGGTGGACTTGAGCAGCCAACTCCATGTCAGCCAACCTTGGTCAGCATAAGTGGGGGTGCAATATCACGTAGAGGCTGTCCTGGAAATTATTAAAGAGTCATTAAAGGCTTTTAGTGTTTTTTTGTGTGTTGTTTTTAATTGTCAGAGATTACGACTAGCATAGATTAACCTAAATAGTGTGGTGTAATCTCTTTTATGGTACCCCTCATTTCATCCCTCCTATCTATGCACAGATGCTAATTATTGAATGTAAGAGGCAGTCAACAAATGAAACTTTTACATGCTAATGTTGTGGAAAGGCAGAATTACATCAAGAGACTTCAGTTTAACCGGACCTCAAAAGAAAGATTAAAAAAATATTGAATCCCTAATGTGTTCATTCATTGTGTCCTGGATGGGGGATACAGCATGAGGCGAGGAAGGGCTGGGGGTCCCAGGGATAAAAACTATAATATATAACGGCATGTATCAAGACTTGAAGGACCAGACTGTGGGCTTCTTCCTCCTGAAGACAAAGCCAGTGTGGCCAGGAGGGAATGAGATAGCTGTTGGCCTTGAACCATGATAAGCAATTTGTATTTTATTTGAAATGTAATTTAAAAACAAAAACCAAGATTCCTGAAGCTGCAGTGTGGAGAAGAGATTGAACACAGGCGCAACAGGAGTGGGAGCCAGTCAGGATGCGAGGGCATGGGCCAGGGTGGCAGCAGGAGGGACAAGTTCTATAGATTGGGGCTGTATCAGGGGCTGTGATGGAAGAGATACAGCTGGCAGAAGGAGGTGGGGGTGCAGGGAGTCAAGAATAGCACCCAGTGGTTGTCTCCAGCCAAGGGGGAGAGGGAGGCCTAGGCTGGGGACGTCGCGCCTCTGTGGTGCCAAGGAGACCCAGAGGTGAGGTGTCAGGGAGGCAGTGGCATTGTGTCCTCAATTGAGAGCCCAGGGAATTGGTACCACCATCCAACACACACAGGGCAAAGGTACTGAGAGGTGACAGCCTGCAGGCAGCCCTCGCTCGCTCTCGGCGCCCACTCTGGCCATGCTTGAGGAGCCCTTCAGCCGCCGCTGCACTGTGGGAGCCATTTTCTAGGCTGGCCATTTTCTAGCCGGCTCCCTCAGCTTGCGGGGAGGTGTGGAGGGAGCGGCGCGGGACGGAACCCGGGCTGCGCGCGGCACTTGCGGGCCAGCGCGAGTTCCGGTTGGGCGTGGGCTGGGCGGTCCCCGCACTCTGAGCAGCCCGCTGGCCCCGCCGCCCCGCCGCCCCGCCGGCCCCGGGCAGTGAGGGGCTTAGCACCCGGGCCAGCAGCTGCGGAGAGTGTGCCGGGTCCCCCAGCAGTGCTGGCCCACCAGCGCTGCGCTAGATTTCTCGCGGAGCCTTAGCTGCCTCCCCGTGGGGCAGGGCTCGGGACCTGCAGCCCACCATGCCTCAGCCCCCCGCCGCCGTGGGCTCCTGCACAGCACGAGCCTCCCCCACGAGCGTGGCCGGCGCCCGGTCCCATCGACCGCCCAAGGGCTGAGGAGTGCTGGTGCAAGGCGCGGGACTGGCAGGCAGCTCCACCTGCGGCCCTGGTATGGGATCCATTGGGTGAAGCAAGCTGGGCTCCTGAATCTAGTGGGCACTTGGAGAACTTTATGACTAGCTAAGGGATTGTCAATACACCAGTCAGCACTCTGTCTAGCTCAAGGTTTGTAAACACACCAATCAGCACCCTGTGTCTAGCTCAAAGTTTGTAAATACACTAATCAGCACGCTGTGTGTAGCTCAAGGTTTGTAAATGCACCGATCAGTGCTCTGTGTCTAGCTAATCTAGTGGGGACTTGGAGAACTTTAGTGTCTAGCTCAGGGATTGTAAGCACACCAATCAGCATCCTGTCAGAGCAGACCAATCAGCGCTCTGTAAAATGGACCAATCAGCAGGATGTGGGTGGGGCCAGATAAGGGAATAAAAGCAGGCTGCCAGAGCCAGCAGTGGCAACTCGCTGGGGTCCTCTTCTCCACCGTGGGAGTTTTGTTTTTCACTCCTTGCGGTAAATCTTGTTGCTGCTTGCTGTTTGGATCCTCACTGCCTTTAAACCGCGAAGGTCTGCAGCTTCACTCCTGAAGCCAGCGAGACCACGAATCCACCGTGAGGAGTAAACAACTCCGGACAAACTCTGGATGCGCCGCCTTTAAGAACTGTAACGCTCACCGCGAGGGTCCGCGGCTTCTTGCTTGATGTCAGTGAGGCCAAGGAAGGAACAAACTCTGGATGCTCCGCCTTTAAGAACTGTAGCACTCACCACGGGGGTCTGGGCGGCTTCATTTTTGAAGTCAGTGAGACCAAGAACCCACAAATTCCGGACGCAGCACTAGGTAGGGCGGGGCCTCTGGCCTGTAGGAGTGGGAGGTAAAAGGGCAGGCAGAGTAAAGGAGAAATGCGGAGCCCAATCCCGGTGCAGGGCAGTGGGCTGTCAGCAACTCAGCTTAGTCCCAAGACGCGCGGGCCACGGCAGAGAGCCTCTCCTGCCTGCCCAAACTAACACAGGACCCGGAACCGCGATCCCCAAACTAATACAGGACTTTGGGAACTGCTATCGCCAAATGGCAGCTTACTTTGGGGGAGCCTGTTAGACGTGACTCCTTGCTTTTAAATAATTGACAAATACCAGTCTGGGCAACATGGCGAAACCCTGTCTTTACTAAAAATGCAAAAAATTAGCCGGGCGTGGTGGCGCGGGCCTGTAATCCCAGCTACTCGTAATCCCAGCTACTCGGGAGGCTGAGGCAGGAGAATTGCTTGAACCCAGCAATAGCACAAACTGCAACATTTTGTAAGCTCCCCGCTATTTTGCAGACTTTGGGCAAAGTGAAACATTTCTTGGGGGTTTGAGCGGTGAGAAACATCCTTCCTAACCACCTGACCGCAAGGCCAACAAAGGCTAATCTAAAGAAACTTCCCTCTCATGTCTTCTTGGGCAAACGTCCAAGGAACACCATGATGACATCCATCTGAATAAGGGCCAGAACCCTTATTCGGGGTTACAAATCAATACAAATCATGGGAACATCTTATCGATGTCTTGCGGGGCAACAAGCCATACTGCCCAGACCCCTCCCACCCATACCTATAAGTACCCCTAGCCTGTAAGACTTAGCAGTGGGCTGTGGCATTAGGCTGGTCCCCTACTTCTGTAGGTTTTATGGTGCACGTAAAGCCTGCATTTGCTGTCGAGCTGGCGCTCTCTCGCTCTGTCTCCTCTTTCTTTCTCCTCTGTGTGTGTGTGTGTGTGTGTGTGTCTTTAACCCTCACCTTCCCTTCCTGGAAGGCAGAGATTGCAGTGGGCAGAGATTACAGTGAGCTGAGATCTGCCACTGCACTCCAGCCTGGGCAACAGAGTGAGACCCTGTCTCAAAAAAAAAAAAAAAAAAAAAATCGGGGGTGTGCCAGGCGCAGTGGCTCATGCCTGTAATCCCACAATTTTGGGAGGCCAAGGTGGGCAGATCACTTGAGGTCAGGAGTTCAAGACCAGCCTGGCCAACATGGTAAAACCCCCAACTCTACTAAAAATACAAAAGTTAGCCAGGTGTCGTGGTGGCGCCTGTAATCTCAGCTACTTGAGAGACCGAGGCAGGAGAACCAATTGAATCCAGGAGGTGGAGGTTGCAGTGAGCCAAAATTGCACCAGTGCACTCCAGCCTGGGTGACAGCAAGATTCTGTCTCAAAAAAAAAAAATTTTACAAAATGGAAATTAAACCCAATTTTTCACCATATATGAATTTATTGTTAAATACACATTTCGACGCAAAATTGAGAATGCATTGTACAGTAAATGAATTAAATTAACCCAGGCTGGGTGTGGTGGCTCACACCTGTAATCCCAGCACTTTGGGAGGCTGGGTTTGAGCTCAGCCTGGTCAACATGGTGAAACCTTGTCTCTACTAAAAATATATAAAAATTAGCCACGTGTGGTGGGTGCGCGCATGTAGTCCCAGCTACTCGGGAGGCTGAGGCAGGAGGAGGCTGAGGCAGGGGAATCGCTTGAACCAGGGAGGCGGAGGTTGCAGTGAGCTGAGATCGCCCCACTGCACTCCAGCTTGGGTGACAGAGTGAGATTCTGTCTCCAAAAAAGAAAAAAAAAAAATTAACCCAAATGCAGAATATATATGTGTATACACACACATACATATTCCATTTAAACATAGTTGTATATTTTTATTATCAATTGTTCAGTTTTTCCCCAGAATGGCCTAATAGAATTCCACATAAAGAGTCTTTTTGAATGCATAGAATTATATATAAAAAAAACCCGTGGTTTCACTATCAAATAATGTTAATTTCTGATTTAGAAATAAACAGTTCCATGTTCTGGAGTCACACACTTGATCTGTAACTGAAATCTGTCATGTTTTTATTAAGAAGTATATTATGAGCCTGTAGAAAGGGATTTTTGGTGTTGTAATATCAACCATAAAAGCTAGAAACGATTCTTAAACCAACACACATATTGCAAGCTAGGATATTATTCAACTTTTGCAATGTTCAATTGATAACATGATTACAATATCTTTCTTAAGATAATGCCCAATTTTCCCACAGTTTGCTTGTATAACAATTCTAAATTCACTGTCATACTGACTTAAGAGAGAGTCCTTAAAACTTTTTTTCCTACAGGATGATGATGGGAATCTTTGCAAATTGTATCTTCTGTTTGAAAGTGAAGTACTTACCTCGGCAGCAGAAGAAAAAGCTACAAACTGACATTAAGGAAAATGGCGGAAAGTTTTCCTTTTCATTAAATCCTCAGGTATTTCCAAATGTCATAAACTACAGTATGATAAAACATGTGCATTCAGGGAACAGGGTCATGGTTAGAAGAGGAAACAGAGATTAGCAGCAGGAGAGAGTGAGTGAGCTACTCGAAGTTCATCAGGAGAGACTGTGACATGGCCCATTGGGAGGCTGGGCTCCGAGAGGCAGAGGTGGCCCAGCCTTGTCCTCTCCCTGTTTGTTGAACCGCAGGACAATCCTACATGTCCTGTGAAGCAGGATATTACTAGAGCACAGGAAAATATGAAAATAGAATTTCAGACCAGCCATATATATTCTTGAAGGAGAAAAGTCATAGTGCACAGGATTTGCAAAAAGCGCACTGTTGTCACTCACCAGTACGTCAATGCTGGGGTGATACACTGGTGAGCCAGGTTCCTGGGGGCAGAAAGAAAGACATGCAGTGCAGACTCATCTTCGCAGTGTAGCTTGTGCTGTTTGTTTTGTTCATTTAAAGGCTGCAGGAATTTACCTTCTGCCTCTTGAACTTGTAAGCCTGGCAGTTCAGAATAATAGGATTTTACAGCTGGATGAAATCTTAGAAATAATTCAATCTAACCTCCTCTTTTTTAAACCATCTCACTGTAAGAAGTAAAAATAGAAATCCAAAGGCTCTAGGTGCCAGACTGGCCTGCCCCAGTCCTCTGCTGTTCCCTCTGTTGACGAATTGATGAGCTGACTCAGCCTGCCCCTCCCTGGACCTCAGCCCTGGGGCTTGGCCATTGTGAGCCTCAGCTGTTCTGTGAAGCGTGTTCAACTCCAGCTGAATACCAGAAATGCAATGCCCTGTTTACTTCCAATTCAGGTAGAATTGTATATACTTCCCTTATACATCTTCCCACACTAAGCTGTCTCACCATCTCTGTGGACAGATGAGTAATTCGTGCCTGCTCTCCCTTCTCAGTTTGTCTTCTGCGTGGAGAACTGCCAACATGGTCTCTCCTTTTTAGAAACTCAGATACTGTGAGTGCAACCTTGTGGAAGTCAACGTACATAAACATGTGAAATGTGCATCCCAGCTACTGTAGATAATGAGGCAGCTCTATATGTAATGATGAGGAACAATCGCCAAGATACATTCAGTGGAAAGGCCGGCACGGAAGAGGCTGAGGAGCACGCTGCCATGTGTCTACGCATAGTGTAGCTCTAGCAGGATTCGTGAGGAGCAAGTGACAGCAGGTGCCTCTGCAGAGAGGAACTGGGGACAACAGTGGGGATGAAGTTAACATGTCATCATTATTTTATTTTTTAGATATTCTACAATGTGAATTTACTATTTATTAAAAAATAAATAAAATTGTAAGCTGGGCATGGTGGCTCATGCCTGTAAACCCAGCTGAGATGGGAGAATCACTTGAGGCTGAGAGTTCAAGACCAGCCTGGTCAACATAGCAAGACACTATCTCTACAAAAAAACAAGATTTTCTAAAATTACAAATCAAAATAAATAATGAATAACCTTTGAACCTCCCTTTCCACTACTAAGAAAATAATTGAACAAGTGCAGAAAGATGTGTACATGAGGAAAGTCATCACAGCACTGTTTACAATAATGAAAATTTAGAAATAACCTCTAGGGTTAATTATGGCACATTCATATCCATATTCTTTAAAAACAGTTGATCTTTAAAATGTTTATATAACTAGAAACATATTTATAGAGGTTTTTAGAAATTTGAGAAAGATTATCACAAACTACCTTAAAACAATACTTTTTAAGGGTGAAAATTACAGATACAAATAACTTATTTAAATGTTTTTCCTGATGCATAATGGATTGACTCTTTTTTTCCTTAGTGCACACATATAATCTTAGATAATGCTGATGTTCTGAGTCAGTACCAACTGAATTCTATCCAAAAGAACCACGTTCATATTGCAAACCCAGATTTTATATGGGAATCTATCAGAGAAAACAGACTCTTGGATGTAAAGAATTATGATCCTTATAAGCCCCTGGACATCACACCACCTCCTGATCAGAAGGCGAGCAGTCCTGGTAGGTATTTCATAGCAAGCATTTAATGTATCATAGGTGCCATAGTACACACTTGGGTTTGTCGAAGATATCATAGAGAATTGTCCAGAAATACTAAAAAAAAATTAGACTACTTATTACCTCAGAAAATGGACAGAAAAATAACAAAGGACAAAAGACTACTTTAGCAATAGAAACAGATTTCTTGATATCTAGCCTAGTAGGGTCAGATTCAAAATGGCCACAAAACACTGATCATCTCAGAAAACCTGACTGTGATTTTAACTAGGGGGAGGGGAAAGCCTTTGTGTTAAACAGTGATTACTACAACCTAATGACTGGAAATTTGATGACCACCATTTTGCTGAAGAAATTCTTTCCAAACAAAAGATTGTCTCCCCAAAAGAAACGTATTTTCTTTATAAGCCAAGATTTTATTTTGCAAACTGGCCAAGAAGAAAGCCTTTGGACATGAAAAATGCACTCCTCCTGAGTCATATAAAAAATCGCACAGTTCTGATAAATATTAACTTGCAGTAAGCACATGGTATGTGTTAGATACCGTAATGACTTGGCAGGGTGGAGCATCCTTAGATAATAGCCCAGAAATGCTGCTGCAGTCCTAGCACATGTCCCAGCAAATGATAGTTACAACAGAAATAGACAAAATAGTAGGCTCGTTTCACATTGAAAACATACTGTATGACAGCCAGCATAATTTATTCAGATTCCAAATTACTACAAATACACTGATGACCCTTGGAATCTTGACAGTATAATTAAAATTGGAAAGAAGTCCTCACATTGAGTTATTCCTATATATCACAATGCTCTAGATAGTGTTACTGTTTCTCTGTACAAAAAGTATGAAGCAAAAGCTCATGTAGAGCCCTTGACTTTCCCTCCTCTAAGCTAGAACATCTCCAGCTCCTTTGCTCGTGATGTGCCGACTCTCAGGAACTCATTCTGATCCTGTGCACTTTGTACTCTTCAAGAGGAAAGTGCCAATTGAAAATTGTATGGCTATCAATGAGTTTCAAATAATAACAGATGAGAATTCTCCTGATATGCCTATTAAAATAGAATTAGAGTATGTTCTCGCTATCTTATAAGGTTATACCTTCCTCTTATAATATACCTTCCTCTTTTCCCACTGGGCTATCCTTTGATCACCAAAATTATAACTAATTTAAGGATATATTTATGAATCTTAACAATTCCAGCACTTAGGTTAACTAATTATAATAAGTCTTTGGGCAGTAAACAAGTGTGCTGTTTGCTTTAATTCTAGAAGTGAAAACAGAAGATCTATGCCCGGACAATGCCACAGAGGAGGAAGACACTGTGGAACTCACGGAGTAATTTACTTCTTTCTGATTCCTGGGACTCTACAGAGTTTGTAAAATCTTGTGTGAACCTCAAGCACAGTATTAAAATTCTATTTGTAGACTTTTTCTTATTTTATTTTGCGTATCTAACTCTTAGGTGATTTTTTATTTGAGTCTTTTTCTTCAACTAGTATAGTGATCATTATTTTAAATTCTCAGTATTAAATGAGATTGGGTGCAATTATTAAATTGATTTTTAAAAAGAAAACCAGTGGTTTTTTTTTTTATTCTTTTTTAAAAAATAAAACCTATTTTCATCCCATTACTTTACTGAGCAGCCCTTAGAGTAAAGACAGTTTGTTAATTTTGCCTGATATTTTCAAAAACGGAAATAACAACAGCCTTCCTCAAATGGAGTATGGGCGTCTAAAGTTCTGTGTGGCTTCTTAAAGCATACCCAGAACATTGGGTTCATTAGGCATCGCATTCAATCTTGTTATATTTGTTAACAATAGTGTTTAAAGAGAAGAAAATCCAAAATGAAAAGTACAGATTATGAAAAGTCTGACTCCTTTATTTTAGAGAGGAATGGACTGTGGTCTGGAGAGGAGTGACATTAGCTTCTAAGAGTCAGATCCAAAGCAAACACAAGTAGCCCATCCCGAGTATGTGGCACACTTCTTTCTGCCTCTGCCACGTAGACACCATCTTCCAGTGCAGACGCTACAGTACTGGGTATCTGAGTTGGAGAATTATGCAGAGGAGGCATCCAGCTCATTTCAAATGATCTTTTAACAATTTCTGGAATAGCTAAGGAGGCCTTTTTTGTAAGGAATGTATTTTGTAAGGAATCTATCATGCATTTTGTAAAGATATACAAGAAAAAAATTATGAAATTCTGTTTAGCCTAAAATCCATTTAATGTTAAAATCTTAATTATACACTGTACAAATTTCAGGTTTGGTACAGAGCATGTTGAAATTCCTCATCTTCCTCAAGATTTTGAAGTTGCAAAATATAACACCTTGGAGAAAGTAAGAATCTGATTTCTAGTTAGCAAAAAAAAAAAAAAACCTGTTTGAATGTCTTCTGGGTGTTTTTCCTATTCGATCATTTTCTCATTGTTTCGAAAAATGCATATCCTGAATATCATATATTTCTTAAAATATGAGTTAATTTTATTTATATATTTATTTTTGTGGAGACAGAGTCTCACTATATTGCTGATCTCGAACTCCTGGGCTCAAGCCATCTACCCTCCTTAGCCTCCCAAAGTGCTAGGATTACAGGCATGAGCCTGCACGCAGACCTGATTTTTAGCAGTCAAGAAAATGTTTATGTTTAGAATTTAAAGTTTAAATTTTTAGTATTTATATTATAAAAGTAATGCATGCTCATAGCAAAAATTTTAAACAGTACAAAATATCAATATGGCATTAAACATAAAAGTGCTCTTCCCTGTTGCTAACAGTTTCTTATATTTGGAAAGGGAAGGTTTGACACTAAGTATTTACACTATTTTGCATTTCCATTCCTTTTGCATTAGAAATAAAAACAAAATCCTTTTTTTTTTTTTCCCCCACAAATGAAAATCAACACTAGTGTCTGGTGTGGCGTCACTTGCCTATAGTCCCAACTACTTAGGGGGCTAAGGCAGGTGGATCTCTTGAGCCCAGGAGTTTGAGGCCACCCTGGGCAATGTGGCAAGACCTGTCTCTAAAATATATATATAGATATAAATCGACACTAGCCTTCAAAGTGATGTTCCATTTGCATTTTGAGATATGTTAATAAAATGTAACTTGAAAATAACATTTCCCTCTTTGATAAAGAAAACATGAAAAATGGTATGGTATAAACATACAGATCTATTTATGGGATGGTAAAAATACAGGAGGGAAACATACCAAAATATTAATAGTGATTGTATTGTTCTCATGGGATTTTAGGAGATTTTAATTTTCTTCTTGATACTTTTCTATATTTTCTAAATTATATCTCTAAATGAACATTTTATAATTATAATCAACATTTTCAAATGGCACATGTAGTTTGATGTTTCCCGAGTGCAGCTTCTGAAAGCACATCCTATTTTCCAGGTGGGAATGGAGGGAGGCCAGGAAGCTGTGGTTGTGGAGCTGCAGTGTTCGCAGGACTCCAGGGACTGTCCTTTCCTGATATCCTCACACTTCCTCCTGGATGATGGCATTCAGGTAATGCTGTTTATACTGATTCCTATGTGATTATTCACTCTGTTCATAACTCGTTTCAATGAACCAGCCTCCCAACCTTTTTCTTCTTACCTGGTGTCTTAGCTCAGGCTGCTGTTAATAAATGCAACAGGCTGGGGAGCTTAAACAACAGACATTTATTTCTCACAGTGCTAAAGGCTGGAAGTCCAAGGTCAGAGTACAGCAGGGTTGATTTCTTCTGAGGTGAGGGCTCTCTCTTTGGCTTACAGATGGCTGCCTTCTTGCTGTGTCCTCACATGGTCTTCCACCTGTGGGCATCTGTGTCCTCATCTCTTCACATGAGGATAGCAGTCATATTGGATCAGGGCCCACCCGTATGATCTCACTTAATTAATCAATTACCTCTTTAAGGGCTCTATCTCCAAACACAGTCCCATTGTTGAGGTCCTGGGAGTTAGGACTTCAGGATATGCATTTTGTAGGGGTACAGTTCAGCCCTAACACCTGGTAAATAATTTTGCAAAGGGGAAATGTGTTCTCTGTTGGAGTATGGGAGGTGAGGACCTCACCCCCTGAGTAGATCAGCACAGGGTCCCACTAGGAGGGAATGTTTACTGGGTGCAGGGTGTATAGCATTTCTGCCCTCGTTCCACATCACTTTTGGTATATTTTCCTAATATTTACACCTCTGAAAGCATTCCACTGATACACTTCATTAAACACCTGCTGTGTACCAAGCAATCTACTAGGGCTGACACTCAAAGATAAAAATAGCTTCACACCCTGGCATCAGAGATCACTGTCCAGAAAGAAATAACACTCATCATTACAATCCACTGTGACATTTCCAATCCTGAATATATATATGGGGTTGACGGCTCAAGGTCACAGAGCCCTGGGAACAACAAAGGAGGCTTTGCAGAGGCCATACCTTTGCCCTAGGTCAGTATCAGGTCAAGAGCACAGTTCCAGTCTAAAACAATCATGAAACAAAAATAAATTTAGAATTAATGCCTGAAGTTCAAATAAAATGCTGCATCACCCACCAGGATGCCTTCTCAAGTAGACATTCAGAGTTACAGATCTATCTTTTTTTTTTTCTTTTTCCCCGAGACAGAGTCTCACTCTGTTGTCCATGCTGGAGTGCAGTGGTGCGATCTCGGCTCACTGCAACCTCTGCCTCCCAGGTTCAAGCGATTCTTGTGCCTCAGCCTCCTGAGTAGCTGGGATTACAGGCATTTGCCACCACGCCTGGCTAATTTTTGTGTTGTTAGTAGAGACGGGGTTTCACCATGTTGGCCAGGCTGGTCTCGAACTCCTGACCTCATGATCCGCCTGCCTTGGCCTCCCAAAGTGCTGGGATTACAGGCCACTGCATCCTGCCTACAGCTCTATCTTGGGCCAGGAAACAGTTACTTCTCCGTGAGAGTGACCCTCACAGAGGCCCACCCAGGCTCCAGGAGCTTTTCCCTTTGTTCCCACTTTGAGTATCAGCTCAGGTACAAGAGAAAGAGACTCACATCAGGTGGATGTGAGATCCACTTGGCTTGGAAGCCCTACCCCACAAGAGCCCATAGCTCCTGTAACATTGTCTCAGGTTCCAGATGCCCTCAAGGGACATACCCAATTATATGAGTCACTGCTCTCTGACAAGCCTGAAGCTTGGGTTTCCCACCATTGAACCCCCAGTCTCAATGCAATTTATCAATGAGAGGCCACAATTACATAAGCAATTTTGCCTACTATTACAGCTGACATGCCATCTTTATCAGATTTCCATGGGAACAGAGCTAGAAAGCGAATCCATGGTCAAATATGTCTAAGAAGGAGAAGGGGTTTTGTTACCCTTGTACCCTGAAATGTATAGTGTATTTTGTGGAGGATTTAGTTGTTTGGGTAAGAAGTAAGTAAAAACGAAGTTGAAAAACATGATAGAATGTGTTATTGTTTTCTTCATTGAGAAAGATAACTGTAGCATCGTATAGGCCAGGACATCCCTCAGGGTGCCTTCCTCCCTTAGCAAGCCCAAGTCTGTGTAGAGCACCCCCTGGGTGAGCCTGGTTTGCTGAGCAGAGAAGCCTGTCCACCTTGATAGCAGTGAGCCTTAGTCTGCTGTTCTGCTGAAGAGAATTTTCCAGCCTGCCCTTCTGCTTAATGAAACCATTTTGATGGGAATCTTCCAAAATTATGTTAAACTCTACCTTCTTAAATGGAGTGACTTCAACAGGCACTTCTATTTTCCAAGTTTCAGAGGTGTCCTGCGGCCCCGCTATCGGGGAGGGTGGCTTATGGGTATCCTGAGTAGTGTGGCTTCCCAGGTGTCCACACCCCCAAGCCAGGGGCTCAGCCAACACCTACAAGGACACCAGGGCTTTGAGCTGGGGCAAGTTCTCCCAGATTCTCCTGGGGTTAATGTTAGGATCACTGCCCACTACAGGAGCAGGAGTTTCTCAGAAGAGCAGAAAGTGCCGCCTCCATAGGCAGTTTGGGATGAGGGAGGAGCTGGAGCCTTTAACACATGTATGACCTAATAACCTTCCTGCCTGTCTACTGGCTGTGATTTCATTTTTGCTGGGTGCCCGTCTCTAACAGTTCTTCCTTTCTGAAGTATTTTTCTTTTCTTCCCCTCCCCTGATTTTTTTTTCTCATTTCCAAAAACCTGGAAAGCCAGATTTCCAAGCTAATTAGGATGATTTGTAAGGAGTCTGTAGACTTGGAAGGAAGGTTTGAGTGACTCTCCAGTGAAACAAATGATCTTTTCTGTCTGCTGTGCGTTCTCAAGCTTTCTCCCCTTTACCTCTAGGTTTTAGGCTATTAAGAGTTTAAAATTTTGGTAATGCAGGCCAGGCATGGTGGCTTATGCCTGTAATCCTAGCCCTTTGGGAGGCCAAGGTGGGTGGATTGCCTAAGGTCAGGAGTTATTCAAGCCAACATGGTTGAAACCCCATCTCTACCAAAAAAATACAAAAAAAATCAGCCAGATGTGGTGGTGCATGCCTGTGGTCCCAGCTACTCAGGAGGCTGAGGCAGAAGAATCGCTTGAACCCAGGAGGTGGAGGTTGCACTGAGTCGAGATTGTGCTACTGCACTCCAGTCTGGGCGACAGAGCAAGACCCTGTCTCAAAAAAAAAAAAAAAAAAAAAAAAGGAAAAGAAAAGAAAGAAAAAGAATTTAAAATTTAAGTAATTCTTTGAAAAAAAAACTAATTTCTAAGCTTCTTGATGTCAAGGACCTAATGCTTTATTTATATTCAATAAAGCTAGATATGTAAATAATGACTGTACTTTTGCTGTACACCATAATTCACAGACTAGAAGACAGTTTGCTATAAAGAAAACCTCTGAAGATGCAAGTGAATACTATGAAAATTACATTGAAGAACTGAAGAAACAAGGATTTCTACTCAGAGAACATTTCACACCTGAAGCAACCCAATTAGCATCTGAACAATTGCAAGCAGTGAGATTGATTTATAATTTTTTTTGTTGTTGATTGAATATTTTTAATAGAAATGTTTTCTCTATTACAAATAAAAAACTGGGCCAGGTTTGGTGGCTCATGCCTGTATCCCAGTAGTTTGAGAGGCCAAGGCAGGAGGATCACTTGAGGCCAGGAGTTCAAGACCAGCCTTGGCAACATGGAGAGACCCATTTCTACATAAACTGAAAAACATTAGCCAGGAATGGTGGTGTGCCTGTAGTCTTAGCTACTCATGAGGCTGAGGCAGGAGGACCACTTGAATCCAGCAGTTCAAGGTTACAGTGAGCTATGATCATGCCATTGCACCCCAAGCTGGGCGATACAGCAAGACCCTCTCTCAAGTAAATAAATAAATGTCAGGAGGGAAGAGGAGGAGTTCAGAAAAGGAAAGCTGAACTCATAGAAAGGCATGGAAGTTGAGTGGGGAATGTGTTTTAGGACAAGCCAGGAGATTTATTGCTTATTTCAGCAGCAGACCCTCCCAGCTTTTGGGAGATCTCTTTACAGCCTAGGCCGTGAGTCAAGGGTCCTTAACCCTGACTTCGTGTGTTGACTACCGCTGACAGGCCTAGAGCTTACAGGGTGAAGGAAAAAATAGAACAGGAAGAAAAGGGGGTAGGAGGGAATCAGAGAAGAGAGAAAGGAGGAAGACAGAGGGAGGATCCAGTAGAGAGAGGATTTAGTTACCTGGCTGGGGATGACTCTCCTGGGCTCTAATTAATTATTTCTCCTCACACCTCTGTTCGTTGGCCCATGTAAGTTTTACACAAACTCACACATGATGACTTTTTGGTGGCATTTCTATTTCATTGTTGCAGTTGCTTTTGGAGGAAGTCATGAATTCAAGCACTCTGAGCCAAGAGGTGAGCGATTTAGTAGAGATGATTTGGGCAGAGGCCCTGGGCCACCTGGAACACACGCTTCTCAAGCCAGTGAAAAGGATTAGCCTCAACGATGTAAGTCGGTGTGTCGCTGAAACAGAATGTGAGAAATCTGCCTCCTGGCTGATTGGCTTCAGCAATAACACATGTGTTTGCATGTTGGCCTGACTGCTCTGGAATTCATTCCTAAATGTTCTTTCCTTGTACCCTGAAGAAAGGGACCACTAACAGCACTAAGGAGAAAAGCTTCTGAGAAAACTAGACATCCCTGTCTGTAAAATGTCAGCCTCAAGAGCTGATCGAAGGCAGGCTTCTGGTGCTGGCCAATTAGGAGGCCTGATCCTCTGTGCCAAGAGGTTTGCAGGAAGCTTGAGGGATATGGGTGGTCTTGGTCCCCAGTCAGATGCCCTGACCCCAACCCATTTCCTAGTGACTCCACAGTCTCACACCTTCTGACTGTCTCAGGAAAGGCAGGCATGCCTCCAGACCACCAGAAAATGTTCTTCCCTTCTTGATTAAGCATAATTGCAGTGAAAAGAGCAGACAAAAGAAGATATCCCCAGTGGTACAACTTGTGCAACTGCATTGTTGTACTGAAATAATATGGTCAGTTTTCCTCTGTGGAATTAAACTAATTTATCTCAAGGAGAAAATGGCTAACTGGGATAAAGCCCATGAAGTACTTGTGTAATTAGAAACACATTCAGGAGGTTTTTATCCCTGGTCTGATTCTGACAGCTTTCTAAATTTTTCATGTGAAAAAGCAAGTCTGTCACAGTCGCATTAGTGTTTCTCTCTCTGTGTGTATGTATCTAGATGTGTCCACATATGTATAGAAATATAAGACTCTGGTTCTTTCCTCTAGTAAAACTGAGCCCAGTTTTGCAACAATCCTCCTGGCATCTTTGCTACAACTGAGATACGTCTCCAATAAAGATCAGCATTTGCTTTGTGATGGCTGTCCAGTAGAAAATAGATAGTCTTGACATGTCCAACAATTACTTATATAGTTTTGTGCATGCTCCTTAATTTCTGTATTGAGATTTCATTTTAATAAGCATATATGATCTGTTGAAAGGTGAGCAAGGCAGAGGGGATTCTCCTTCTAGTAAAGGCAGCACTGAAAAATGGAGAAACAGCAGAGCAATTGCAAAAGATGATGACAGAGTTTTACAGACTGATACCTCACAAAGGCACAATGCCCAAAGAAGTGAACCTGGGACTGTTGGCTAAGAAAGCAGACCTCTGCCAGGTAAACCTCTGAAATATAGAATTCAATTTATTATAAAATATGTTGAGGGTGGGGGTCTTTAGAAATCTGATGAATAAGGTAACACTGAACCATGAAATTGTCTCCAGAGTTGTGCTAGAAAATAAATTGTTGAACCATTTTAGAAAACCCTGGATCCTTATGAAAGTTAAACCATATTTTCAAATGTGAATATGTTGGCACAGTGACATAAATGCAGAAATAGGTTTAAAATTGCTGTCTTGTAAAATAGCTTTTCAGACCCTGGAATGAGTTCGGATCTTCTCTGCAGAAGAAATGGGAAACTGTAACTGTGACTTAAACAGTGAAGACATTTACGATCTCAGACAATAAGAAGTCCAGCTGTGGGCTGCCTGCTGGCCCAGGTCATCCCGAGACTCAGTGTGTCAGTGTTATCATCAGGGTCCCAGCCTCCTTCCATCCATCTGTACTTCTGTAGAGTGACGGCTCTGCTCTCAGCCTGGCTTCCTCATGGTCTGCAGATGGCTGCAGTAGTTCATAGCATCCCATCTGTAATAGTTCTTTTTGTGTCACGTAGAGGAAGCCCCTGGCAGACTCATATTTTCTCTGGTCAGAATGAAGTCATGTGCACAATCTCAAAACCAGTCACTGGCGAGGAGATTGGAGCCACTGTGGCTGCTCAGAAATGGGGCATCTCCTCTGAGCTGCCAGGAGAGAAGCAGGCTCAGTGAGTAGAGGAAGGCAGCCACAGCAGCCAACCCTGCCTTAGACAAGGCTGAAGTCATTCTCTTGGTCTGCGTTGCCTCATCTGTGCATGCAGGGATTCGGCCAAGATCAGAGATTCATGTCCTAGACTTCAGAGGAGTTTATAGATGTGAAATTTTGCATGTTTGGGAAATAATCGCTTTCAACAGATTCCCAGAGGAATCAGTAATCCAAAATAAGGAAAGAACTGGTCAATGAGAAAATAGAAGACCCTTCCAAATTTAAAATTCTATGATTTACCTAACATCAAACATAAAGAACCTGTCAGTTGGGTGTGGTGGCTCATGCCTATAAGCCCAGCACTTTGGGAGGCCAAGGCAGATGGATCACCAGTCAGGAGTTCGAGACCAGCCTGGCCAACATGGTGAAACCCCATCTGTATTAAAAATACAAAAAATTAGCTGGGCATGGTGGCATGCACCTGTAATCCCAGTTACTCAGGAGGCTGAGGCAGGAGAATTGCTTGAACCCAGGAGGCAGAGGTTGCAGTGAGTCAAGATCACGCCACTGCACTCCAGCCTGGTCAACAAGAGCAAAACTCCATCAAAAAACAAAAAAAATGTCAATCATCAGTGTTGCTAAGAGGGAACGTAGAGTGCCCATTCAAATACAATTCTGGAAGCTAAGGTCGGAGGATCTCTTGAACTCAGGAGGTTGAGGCTGCAATGAGCTATGGTCATGCCACTACACTACAGCGTGGGTGAGAGCAAGACCTGTCTCAAAAATAAAGTAAAGCAAGCTTTGGGGGAAAATGGACTTTTCCCATCTTTTTGAGAAAGTGTTAATGTAATATAAATACTAATTTTGATATGTGGTGATTCTGACATCTGTGTATCATTTCCACCTACAGCTAATAAGAGACATGGTTAATGTCTGTGAAACTAATTTGTCCAAACCCAACCCACCATCCCTGGCCAAATACCGAGCTTTGAGATGCAAAATTGAGCATGTTGAACAGAATACTGAAGAATTTCTCAGGGTTAGAAAAGAGGTTTTGCAGAATCATCACAGGTAGGCATAAAGGAAATATCTCAGGATCTGTTATAATATAATGCTCTTTGAGACTCCATTAAAGAGCTGATTACAGTAATTACCTAGATAATTTAATCTTCAGCAACAAGCCACAGTAGCGGTGGTGTGATGACAAATTACTTTCTTCTCTGTTCATAATGGTGCCTGGGGCAGTATTCTGTGCTTGAAAACACCCTCTATATTCCACTCTGATTTCAAGGTTACCTAATCTTGTTAAGGGTTAAATTTAAAAATTTTAAATCAAAACGTGTTTGAGTTTGTATTTTGTAGGTTATTACAGAGAAAAAGCCACTTAAACTAAGATTTAAATGTGCAGGAATATGGGTATGGTGTCTTCTAACGTGGCCTCTCTGTGGCATGAAAAACTGCCCCTGAAAACCTGGAAAACACATTCCTAAATACCAGTTACACTTGCGCCCTCATTCACTGTGCATACCCAGGGTCCTGCGCTGAGGGGTATTCTTTAGTAACAACAAACATGATGGACCACCTGCTCAGATGAGCCCTTGCTGGGTGTCAGCACCCCTGAGGGTCACTGTGGCTGAGTCTGTGCCCAGCTTCTCGGTTCGGAAACCCCATTGCATGCTTGTTCTCGAGCATGGGACTGACTCTTGACCTGGTGGTTCATTCCATTGCAGCAGTTTCTCTTCGTCAGCTTGGCACAGCCCTTAGAATGAATGGTGGTGAGTTGTAGCCGCACATACCAGCATATGAGAGCCAGTTGTCAACATTTAAGAGATTTGGTGAGCTGGTTGTTAAACCATTGGTAGCTTGAAATTGGACACAGGGAGGATTTGCGCCATGGAAATCAGCAAATGCTGCAAATCAGGGCTGTGCGGGGGCATTGCTGCTGTTGTTTAGAGAGCTGGTTTTCCAGAGCCCCACTAAAACCACACCCAGCCACTCTTACCTTATGGCCCGACTCAGACCCATCTAAAATTATGTTCTACTTTCCTTGATCATTCTCAAAATCCATTCCCAAAACCACTTCACATCTACTAAGATGGCTATGATTTCTTTTTTTTTTTTTTTTTTTTTGTGACGGAGTCTCGCTCTGTTGCCCAGGCTGGAGTGCCGTGGCACAATCTCGGCTCACTGCAAGCTCCGCCTCCCGGGTTCACGCCATTCTCCTGCCTCAGCCTCCCCAGCAGCTGGGACTACAGGCACACGCAACCATGCCTGGCTAATTTTTGTATTTTTAGTAGAGACGGGGTTTCACTGCTTTAGCCAGGATGGTCTCGATCTCCTGACCTTGTGATCCACCAGCCTCGGCCTCCCAAAGTGCTGGGATTATAGGCTTGAGCCACCACGCCCAGCCATATGATTTCTTTTTAATGGAAAATTAGAAGCGTTAGTGAGGATATAGAGAGACTGAAAACCTCACACATTGCTGATGGGAGGGAAAAATGATGCAGCCTCTGTTAGATGATTCCTCAACAAATTAAACATATGATTATGATAAGACCCAGCAATTCCACTCCTAGTTCTATACTCAAAGGACTTGAAAGCAAGTACTCAAATAGGTACTTGTACATGAACATTCATAGCAACACTATTCACAACAGCTAAAAGGTGGTTAAATAACCCAAATGTTCATCAACAGGGAAGTGGATAAAACATGATAAATATGTAATAGAATATTATTCAGCCATGAGAAAGAAATGAAGTACTGACACATACTACAAATGGGTGAACCTCAAAAATATTATGCTGAGTGAAAGAAGCCACATATTATACGATTCTGTTTATATGAAATATCTAGAATAGATAAATCCATGGAGACAGCAAATTGCGTAGTGCCATGAGAGGGAGGGTTGGGGACCGACAGCCAAAAGGTACAGGGTTTTCTTTTGGGCAAATAAAAATTTTGGAACTAGAGGTGGTGATTACATGACACTTTGAATGTTCTGTACTAAATACTACCAAATTGTACACTTAATGGTTAATTTTATCTTTTTGGAATTTCACTTTAATTTTTAAAAAGTCTGGGCCGGGCATGGTGACTCATGCCTGTAATTCCAGCACTTTGGGAGGCCGAGGTGGGCAGATCACTTGAGGTCAGGAGTTTGAGACCAGCCTGGGCAACATGGTGAAACCCTGTCTTGACTAAAAATACAAAAATTAGCTGGGCATGGTGGTACACGTTTGTGGTCCCAGTTACTCCAGGGGCTGAGGCACAAGAATCGCTTGAACTCGGGAGGTGGAGGTTGCAGTTAGCCAGGATTGCACCACTGCACTCCAGCCTGGGAGACAGAACAGGACTCTGTCTCAAAAACATTCATTCCCACAGGCCTTCTCCAGATTTTGTTTTTATATGTAATCAAATTCTTTTGGTTTGACTTTTGACCCTCCCCTAGGTGTCCGCTGAGATCTATACTAAGTAAGAGTCCAGTGACATGGAAGGTAGAATCGGGAGGGCAATAAGCTTTCTCCAGGAAGACAGGAAGAGCCACGTCAAGCCCCAGGAGTGGCAGCTGCAGTTCAGCCCTCGAGGGCTACCTGAGCAAGCCCTTGGCGAGCCACTCCACCCGCTGTGTACAAAAGCAGTCACACAGCTAAAGTGGGCTTCTTCCTAGGGAAAGATCCTGCTGCTGTGAAAAGTTAGATTTTCTTCATTTCATTTTACTAATCATGATTTCTTTATATTACTTTTTTCTAGTTATAAAACTTATGTTCTTTGCTAAAAGCTTAGAAAATATCTAAAAATATGAAGAAAATCAAAAATCACTCAAAATATCACCACCCAGAGACAACCCAGATATAATATAACCACTGTTGACATTTGGGTGTAGAACATAACCCAGCCTGAATCACCCCGATGCTGCTCACCCGGGGGTGTGCTGGTAAGCCAGCTCTGTGAAGGAAAAGTCCTGGTCTGGAATATTTGCTGAGTTCTGGGAAGCAGATACTCCCAGCACAGCTAATGTCAAGGTACTGACCTGAGGCCACTGGACATGGGGTTGGGAAGATGTGCCCTTCCTCCCACCACAGCCACCCTCAGCCATAACCCAGGCTCCCCCAACAACTGCCCCATCTTAGCTACCCACTCAGAGCCAGTGTGGGGTCTCTCTGTCCCTCATCCCCACATAACCATGTTCTGTCAATTCTACCTTCAAAGTGTCCTTCATCCGTTGGCTACTTCCATTCACTCTGCTGCCATCTTTAATCCAAATTGTGTTATCCCATCTACAACGTCCTTCCAGGTGTTCTCCTCTGCCCCATCCAACCCATCACAACCAGTGAGGTCTTAAAATACACATTTTGTGGTGCCACATTCCAATAAATGTCACCTCCCAAGAGAGTACTTTCTTGACAACCCTCTCTCCAAACCTTTTTGGTTTCCTAAACAGCACTTAAAAATAACGTATTTGATAAATTTTTTTTTTTTTTGACAGTCTTGCTCTGTCACCAGGCTGGAGTGCAATGGCGTGATCTTGGCTCACTGCAACCTCTGCCTCCTGGCTTCAGTGATTCTCCTGCCTCAGCCTCCCGAGTAGCTAGGACTACAGGTGTGCACCACCATGCCCTGCTAATTTTTGTATTTTTAGTAGGGACGGGGTTTCACCATGTTGGCCAGGATGGTCTCGATCTCCTGACCTCATGATCCACCCACCACAGCCTCCCAAAGTGCTGGGGTTACAGGGGGAGCCACCGTGCCCGGCCGATAACTTTCTTTTCTTTGAAACAGAGTCTCATTCTGTCACACAGGCTGGAGTGCAGTGGCGTGATCTCAGCTCATTGCAACCTCTACACCAACCCCCCGCCCTGGGTTCAAGTGATTCTCCTGTCTCAGCCTCCTGAGTAGCTGAGACTACAGGTGTGCGCCACCACGCCCGGCTAATTTTTGTATTTTTAGGAGAGACGGGGTTTCACCACGTTGCCCAGGCTGATCTCAAACTTATGAGCTCAAGTGATCCAACGGCCTTGGCCTCCCAAAGTGCTGGGATTACAGGCCTGAGCCACTGCACCCAGCCAGAAGTTGCATTCTTTTTTGTTGTTGTTGAGAGACATGGTCTTGCTCTGCTGCCCAGAGCAAGAATTATATATTCCATATACTATTGTTTATTTGACAAAATTGGGATACTATGTATAAAGTTTTGTAATCTACTTTTAAATTTTATATTTTACTGTATACTTTACTGCATATTCTTATTTTTGTTAAATAATTTGATTTTTTTAGTACCTACATAATACTTCCAAGATGTGCTGTGCTGTGACTCATTGAAGCAGTTTCCTGATAATGGACATTTGTATTCTTTTGGGATTTCTTCTGCTATAATGACTTCTTGTTTTGTTTCCAATTATGTAATCTAAAGGCTTTTCTTCTAATTCTTACAGTAAGAGCCCAGTGGATGTCTTGCAGATATTCAGAGTTGGCAGAGTGAATGAAACCGCGGAGTTTGTGAGCAAACTTGGCAATGTGAGGCCCTTGTTGCATGGTTCTCCTGTACGAAACATCGTGGGAATCTTGTGTCGGTAAGAGTAGCCATCTTTATGTTTCAAAAATTTCAGCCTCACAAATGTGAAGTGTTTTACATCTTTTTTTCCTACTTTTTTCTATATTGTGTGGGTCTTTTCAGTTAAAATCAACTAGCTTACTGCATTCTGGAGAAAATTACACAGTTTATAATTAAGTGTGTAATATAAATTACATATTTATGGCTGGGCATGGTGGGTCACACCGGTAATCCTAGCACTTTGGGAGGCTGAGGCAAAAGGATCACTTGAGGCCAGGGGTTCAAGACCAGCCTGGAAAACCTAGCAAGACCTCATCTCTATTTTGAAAAATTATGTATTTATTATTTTTAAAATGTAGTACATAGGTATGAATTGCTTCTTAAAGACTGTATCGTATGAAGAAAAGTGATTCTATATTCATGACTCTTCCACGTGTATCTAATCTAGGGAGAGCCCAATATTTAAAGAGAAGAGTCCAGAAATTAGAGTGTGCACCAGACAACATGAGTTGTTTATTTGAAACATAACTCTAAGATTCTGTTTGCTTTGAATTACTACTTAATATTAGGGCTGAAACTGAAGTCACAGGAGCAGGAGAAAATATTATTAAATGTAGATCCATTAATTACCCAGAATAAACTTAAAAAGAAACATACAAGATCCACCTGGGGGGGAAAAAAAAAAACCATTAAACTGCTACTGAGGGACCCAAAAGACAACTTGCATGAATCAGAAGGATGCCAGTTTTTCTTGGATTAGTCTAGAGATTTAGTGCAATCATGATAAAGTTACCAATAAGATTTTTTTAAAGAAGTGAAAAGCTGATTCTACAGCACATATATTTTTTTTAATTTTGAAATACCAGAATAATTCTGGAAAAGAAGCATAATGAGGATGACATTAATATTAAACACAAATGAACTCAAAAACACAGAAGATTTAGGATATGATACAAGTAGATCTTATCTCTGTGGAAGAAAGACAAGTTCTTCAATACTATCTATAGAAATAAATGGGTAACCACAAGGAAAAAATACAAAGTTGGACCCTTACCCTATTTCTCATACTTTAACTCCAGACAGAGCAAATATTTAAATATTTAAAATCAAACCATAAAAGTATACTAAATGAAAAATGGGAGAATCTTCTTAAAATAATCTTTAAGTAGGGATGAGCTTTCTAAGTAGGACCAAAACCCAAAAGCTATTTTACAAAATTCATTCAATCTCCTAATGTGAAATTCAAACAATAGATGTTTATATAATAAAAGGCAGAAATTTCCCTTGTGTTTCCAGAAACAACCATGGCTTCACCCTGATTGCAGAGTTCTCTGAATGCCAGAAGTTCGGTAGGAACCTGCCAAAATTCTGAGCGAGGGAGAGATGCAGTTAGCGTTGGGCTTACACCTTATCCTGCCCTTCTCTTTTCAGAGGGTTGCTTTTACCGAAGGTAGTGGAAGATCGTGGTGTGCAAAGAACAGATGTTGGAAACCTTGGAAGTGGGATTTATTTCAGTGATTCGCTCAGGTATGTTCGATCCTTAATCACAGAATCGTTCCTACTTGCTATGTGTTTTCTTCTGTCTTTCCTTGGTGAGGGAGTTTCTCAACCAAAACACAGATTTACCTATTGTATATGACCTCAATATGCCTGGAATACTATTTCATCTTCAGCATCCTTGATAATGTTTAAATCTGCCCTTATGCCAGACATGGTGGCTTGTGCCTGTACTCCCAGCTCTCTGGGAGGCCAGGGCGGGAGGATCACTTGAGCCCAGGAGTTTAAAACCAGCCTATGCAACATAGCGAGACCCTATCTCTACAAAAAAATTAAAAAAATAGCTGTGCATGGTGGTGCTAATAGAACTTATAGTTCTAGCTACTGGGGAGGCTGAGGCAGGAGGATCACTTGAGTCCAGCAACTCAAGGCTGGAGTGAGCTATGATTATGTCACTGCAGTCCAGCGTGGGCAACACAGTGAGAAGAACCCCATGTACATCATCTGCCAACCTCATAATTGGTATTGTGACATCATTTAATGCAAGGAAACAGACTCAGGGAGGTCAGGGAACTTGCCTAAGGTTGCAGAGCTAATTAAAGGATGGAGACTGAGTTCAGGCCCAGGACAAAGGATAATGATCCAAGATATTTAAAGAGTTCTTACAAATCAATAAGGAAAAGATAAGCAACCCTATAAGCAGATGTGCAAAAGACTTGAATAGAAACCTAATAGCAAAGAAAACTAGCTGGGGCCAGGCGCAGTGGCTCATGCCTGTAATCCCAGCATTTTGGGAGGCCAAGGCAGGTAGATCACTTGAGGCCAGGAGTTCGAGACCAGCCTGGCCAATGTGGTGAAACCCCATCTCTAATAAAAATACAAAAATCAGCTGTGCGTGGTCGTGTGCACCTGTAGTCCCAGCTACTCAAGAGGGTGAGGCAGGAGAATTGCTTGAACCCAGGAGGCAGAGATTGCAGTGAGCTGAGATCACACCACTGCACTCCAGCCTGGGTGACAGAACAAGACTCTGTCTCAAAAAATGAGCTGAGTGCAGTGGCACACACCTGTAGTCCCAGCTACTCAGGAGTTTGAGGCAGAAAGATTGCTCGGGTCCGGGAGTTTGAGATTAGCCTGGGCAACATAGCAAGACCCCATCTCAAAATAAAGCTTTTTAAAATTAGCCAGGCATTGTGTCACACACCTGTAATCCAAGCTACTCAGGAGGCTGAGGCAGGAGGATTGCTTGAGCCCAGCAGTCCAAGGCCACAGTGAGGTATGACTGAACCACTACATCCAGCTTGGGAGACAAAGCAAGACCCAATCTCTTAAGAAAAAAAAAAAAAAAAAAGAAAAGAAAAAAAAGAGCTCTGTAATAACAGAACACTGGAAATCATGCAGATGTCTATTGACAGTGGAATGGATCCGTACATTTTGGTGGAGTCCTACATGAAGTCCTGTCCTTCAGTTTAAACAAGTGGACTGTGGCTACACATGTCAAATGGATGAGCCTTAGGACCTTAGTGGATCAAAAGTTATTAGATGATTCTATATACAGGCATACCTTGGAGGTATTGAGGGTTTGGTTCCACACTACTGCAATATAGCAAATACTGCAATAAAGTGAGTCACAGACATTTTTGGTTTCCCAATGAGTATAAAAGGTTTACATTCTAGTCTATTAAAGTGTGCAATAGCATTGTGTTTAAAAAAAATGTACATACCTTAATTTTAGCATACTTCATTACTAAAACTCCTAACGATCATCTAAGCCTTCAGTGAGCCATTGTCTTTTTGCTGGTGGAAGGTCTTGTATCAATGTCTATGGTTGCTGAGTGATGAGGGTGGTGGTTGCTCAAAGTTGAGGTGGCTGTGGCAATTTCTTAAAATAAGACAACAATGAAGTTTGCCTCAGTGATTGACTCTTCCTTTCATGAAAGATTTATCTGTAGTATGAGATGCTATTTGATAGCATTTACCTGCAGTAGAACTTCCTTGAAAATTGAAGTCAGTTATCTCAAACACTGCTGCTGCTTTATCCACTAAGTTTATGTGATATTCAAAATCCTTTGTTGTCAGTTCAACAATGTTCACAACATCTTCACCAGGAATGGATTCTATCTCAAGAAACCACTTTCTTCACTCATTCATAAGAAGCAACTCCTCATTCATTCAAGTTCGATCATGAGATTGCAGCAATTCGGTCCCATTTTCAGGTTCCAATTCTAATTCTAGTTCTCCTGCTGCTTCTGCCACATCTACAGTGACTTCCTCCACTGAAGTTTGAACCCCTCAAAGTCACCCAAGATAGTTAAACTTCTTCCAAACCCCTGTTAATACTGATATGCTGACCTCCTCCCATAATTCATCAAATGCTCTTAAGGGCAAGGAGGATAGCAAATCCTTTCCAGAAGGTTTTCAATTTACTTTGTCCAGATCCATCAGAGGAATCACTGTCTATGGCAGCTATAGCCTTACGAAATGTATTTTTTTCTTTTTTAGAGTTGGGGTCTTGCTCCATTATTGCCCAGGTGAGAGTACAGTAAGATGCAACCATAGCCATAGCTCCCTGGAACCTCAAACTGCTGGACTCAAGTGATCATCCCACCTCAGACTCCTGGGATTACAGGCATACCTGGCCAAAATGTATTTCTTTCTTTCTTTCTTTCTTTTTTTTTTTTTTTTGAGATGGAGTTTGCTCTTATTGCCCAGGCTGGAGTGCAATGGTGTGATCTTGGCTCACTGCAACCTCCGCCTCCTGGGTTCAAGCGATTCTTCTGTCTCAGCCTCCTGAGTAGCTGGGATTACAGGTGTATGTCACCATGCCTGGCTAATTTTTGTACTTTTAGTAGAGATGGGGTTTCATCATATTGGGCAGGCTGGTCTCGAACTCCTGACCTCAGGCGATCTGCCTGCCTTGGCCTCCCAAAGTGCTGGGATTATAGGCGTGAGCCACCGCGCCCAGCCCAAAATGTATTTCTTAAGACTTGAAACCTGAAATTACTCCTTGATCCATGGCTGCAGAGTGGAAGTTGTGTTAGCAGGCATGAAAACAACAAATTCCTTGTACCTCTCCATCAGAGCTCTTGGATGACTAGGCGCTTTGCCAGTGAGCAGTCATATTTTGAAAAGAACCTTTGTTGTTGAGCAGTAGATCTATACATTGGGCTTAAAATTCAGTAAGCCATTCTGTAAACAGATGTGCTGTCATCCAGGTTTTGTTGTTGTATTTATAGAGCGCAGAAAGTAGATTTAGCACAATTCTTAAGGGCCCTAGGATTTTTGGAATGGTAAGTGAGCACTGGCTTCAGCTTATAGTCACCAGCTGCATTAGCCCCTGACAAGAGTCAGCCTGTCATCTGAAGCTTTGAAGCCAGTCATTGACTCCTCTCCAGCTGTGGAAGTCCTAGATGGCATTTTCTTCCAATAGAAGGTTGTTTTGTCTACATGGAAATCTGTTGTTTAGTGAAGCCACCTGCATCAATGATCTTAGCTAGATCTTCTGTAGAACTTGCTGCAGCTTCTACATCAGCACTGGCTGGTTCACCTTCCATTGTTATATTATAGAGATGGCTTCTTTCCTTAAACCTCAGCCAACCTCTGCTAGCTTCAAGCCTTCCTTCTGCAGTTTCCTCACCTCTCTGAGCCTTCACAGAATTGAACAGAGTTGGGGCCTTGCTCTGGATTAGGCTTTGGCTTAAGAGAATGCTGTGGCTGGTTTGATCTTCTATCCAGACCATTAACATTTTCTTCATATCAGTAATAAGACTGTTTTGCTTTCTTATCATTCGTATGTTCACTGGAGCAGCACTTTTAATTTCCTTTAAGAATTGTTTCTGTACATTCACCACTTGGATAACTGTTTGCCACAAGAGGCCTAGCTTTCAGCCTGTCTTGGTTTTCAACCAAGACATGCCTTCCCACCAAGCTTAATCATTTCTAGCTTTTGATTTAAAGTGAAAGATGTACAACCCTTTCTTTCACTTGAACACATAGAGGCCACTGTAGGGTTATTATTAATTGGCCTAATTTCAATATTGTTGTATCTCAGGGAATAGGGAGGCCAGAGAAGAAGGAGAGAGATGAGGGAACCACTGGTCAGTGGAGTAGTCAGAACACACAAAACATTTACCAAGCTCGCCACCTTGTATGAGCACAGTTTGTTGCAGCCTAAAACAATTGCAATAGTGACATCACAGATCACTGATCACACATCGCCATCACAGCTATAGTAAAAATGAAAAAGTTTGAAACATTGTGAGAATTACCAAAACGAGACACAGAGACATAAAGGAAGCACATGCTGTTAAAAAAAAAAAAAAAATGGCACCAGTAGACCTAGACCTGCTCAACATGGAGTTGCCGCAAACCTTCAATTTGTAAAAAAAAAAAAAAAAAAAAAAAAAAAAAGAGTATCTCTACAGTGCACTAAAACGAGGTATGCCTGTATGTGCAAGGCTCAAAAACAAGCAAAAGTATACATTACATTGTTGAGGGACATATATCTGTGCATTAATACTATGAAAGAAAATAGGCCAGACACAGTGGCTCAAGCCAGTAATCCTAACCCTTTGGGAGGCCAAGGTGGAAGAATTGCTTGAGGCCAAGAGTTGAAGACCAGCCTGGGCAACATAGTGAGACCCTATAGCTACAAAATGTTTTTAAAAATTAGCCGGGCACAGCGGTGCACACCTGTAGTCCCAGCCTCAGGAGACTGAGGTGGGAGGATTGCTTGAGGCCAGGAGGTTGAGTCTGCAGAGAGCTATGATTGCACCACTGCACTCCAGCTTGGGTGAAAGAGTGCAAGACCCTGTCTCAAAAAAAAAAAAAAAATCACAAAAGAGAAAACTTATAAAAAAGGGGACACAGTAAAACCTCTCCCAACCTACCCAGGGTCCCCTCTGTGGCTCCTTATGGAATAAATTGCACAAGGGAAAAAAAGAGAAAATAATATACAAAAAATCAAGACAGTGATCAAATTACCTCTGGGTGGGAGAGAAGGTGAGCTATGGGGCAGCATAGAAGTTTTAGGGATGTTCTAGTTCTTAACCTAAGTGGTAGCTATATGGATATTTATCTTCTTATTCTTTAAATATGTATATCATAAATGTTTTTTCCTATGCACACTATATCAAAGTAAAAATTTTTAGATGTGAATTGAGCCAAATAGCAGTGGATTAAGGAGTAAATGAGCCAGAAGAGACGGTCACTGGCCCCTTCTCCCAGAACGTGGTGAGATAGGAAGGAATAGAGAGAGCTCTAGGGAGAAGTCCAGAGTGGGGTTTCATGAGAAGGAAGGAAGCATGCTTGTAAGTTGCAGGAAAAGAGCCCTCCAAAGGGGAGAGGGTTATAGAAGGAATGGAGGAACTGATTTTTTTTTTCCAGTGGGTGAAACAAAGAAGGGTCGTGTGGCCATACTTCTGCATTTTGAACTTAATCTTTAAAAAATAGAGATGCGTCTCCAAAATGTTGTGTCCAAAGGTGTGTCCTAGTCTGTGCTCCTAATAGCAAGAGTTGCCTTATTAAAGCTGCTGATTCCCAAAGAAAGATAAAACAACATTTCTCATTTGGATGTCATTTGAAATGTTTGTTTTTCCATTCAGGAGGCTTTGTGAGAGCTTGTCTTTCCCTTTGACCGGTTCTTACTCACTTGGTACCCACGGTTCTTATTCCTTTCTGAACTTCAGTGCAGAGAATTAAATCTACTTTTTCCTAATTAATAAGGTGGTGATTTTTCCTTCTCTTTACCACTCTGGTATTTATGATAGTAAAATGTGTATATTTTAGTAGCTAACAAAGATTTAGGAGAACAGTAGAATTCATTTCCCTCTGGAAACAAAGTGCTTTGAGCACTGCCTAGCACAACATAAGGGCAATATACATATTTGTCACATAGAAATGCGAAATAGGCCAGGCATGGTTGCTCATGCCTGTAAACCCAGCACTTTGGGAGGCTGAGGAGGGGGGATCACTTGAGCCCAGGAGTTCGAGACAAGCCTGGGAAACATAGTGAGACCCCATCTTTGCAGAAAATTTTAAAAGTTAGCTAGGTGTGGTGCACATCTATAGTCCCAGCTACTCAGGAGGCTGAGGCAGGAGGATCAGTTGAGCCCAGGAGTTGGAGACTGCAATAAGCTATGATCGTGCCACTGCACTCTAGCCTGAGTAACAGAGCAAAATTCTGTCTAAAAAAAAGAAGAAATATTAAATAAATAAGTGCATAGTAAAGTTCTAAATTGAGTCTTTGGAGATATTTCAATAATAGGAAAATTTAGAACAGTTTACCAGGAAAGTCTTTTCAATAATATGTTATTGACAAGTCACTCTAAGCTATAAATATGTGTTTATTTCCTTTTGCATGTAGTACAAGTATCAAGTACTCACACCCGGGAGAGACAGATGGCACCAGACTCCTGCTTATTTGTGATGTAGCCCTCGGAAAGTGTATGGACTTACACCAGAAGGACTTTTCCTTAACTGAAGCACCACCAGGCTATGACAGTGTGCATGGAGTTTCACAAACAGCCTCTGTCACCACAGACTTTGAGGTATTTTTATATCAAGGAACAAGCAAAGAGGGTCTTGAATGCTCAAAGAAGGGCCTTAGTTTTTTGCTCCTATTTTCATTAAATATGCTTAAGTTTAAATAATTGTTATATCTTTACTGCGTGAATTCAACATTTTCTAAATTAGCAAACATGCTTTTATGAAAACATCTGCCAATACAGGTTTTTTGTTGCTACTGTTGTTAATAACCTACTGATTTCTATTTGCTCTAGGATGATGAATTTGTTGTCTATAAAACCAATCAGGTTAAAATGAAATATATTATTAAATTTTCTATGCCTGGAGATCAAATAAAGGACTTTCATCCTAGTGATCATACTGAATTAGAGGAATACAGACCTGAGTTTTCAAATTTTTCAAAGGTTGAAGGTAGGACAATTTTCTTGAATGCTGTTTTATGTTATTATATTTGCAGACCTCAAATGTTATATTTTCAATGGAATGTATATTTGCATTTTTATATCTATGACCTCATCCATAAGTATTTCATTTCCTTTCAATCTCAAAATTGTTTCCCACAAATTTCTCTCAGTGTTAACATCAGTCAAACCCCTCTGCCTAGTATCAAAATAAAGCACTTAATTTTAAAATATATATATATTCCTTTTTTTTTTTGAGACAAGGTCTCACTGTGTCCCCCAGGCTGGAGTACAGTGTGTGATCAAAATGCACTGCAGCCTCAAATTCCTGGGTTCAAATGATCCTCCTGACTCAACCTCCCAAGTAGCTAGGACTACCATCTGTGACTTTTTTTTTTTTTTTTTAGAGACAAGTTCTCACTATGTTGCCTAGGCTGGCCTGAAATTCCTGGCCTTAAGCGATCTTCCTGCCTTGGTATCCCAAAGTGCTGGGATTACAGATATGAGCCACCATGGCCAGCCTCATTTCCTTTTTTATCTTGCATACATAACAACCAGGATGATTGAGAAATTCCATGTGACTTCATTAACACGCTGAAGTTGAGCTTATTCCCTTCAGGAATAGCCAAGGCTAAAACCTGTGGAACCTTGCTAAGATGTCATGGTGCAGAAAGTGTAATGGGGTGGGTAGAACAGACAGCAGAGCCGCTGTAGAGCCTGGAAGCCCGGGGTTTGAGTGTCGCCCTGCCACCTTGCAGTCTTGAAACTGCATGACCTTTTGCGCTCCACCTTCTCTCCGACGGGAATGAGAGCAGTGCCCGCATGACAGAATTGCTGTAAGGGCTGAAGGGGAAATTGAAGGCACTGAGTAAATTGTCATGTGTGGTGCATGTGTTAGCCGTAGTAGGGTGAGCATACAAGAGGATATTCACTTCTCAGAGTATCATGAGGCCAAACAATTACAGTATTAATTAGTAGGACTGTAAGAACACATTAACATTTTTGACCATGCTCAAATTATTTTTTGTCAGAAACGCATGAGTTCATGTGTGTTCAGAGGTGACTCCAATTTTTTCTCTGGGAGTCATTAAGTGAAATATCTGGCAAGACAATATGTATTTGTATTTCCTAACCTTATCTGTATGTTTGTACCACTTAGAATAGGATGTGTACATTTTTCAATATGCTGCCATAGGAGTTGATTCAGTCTTCCTTGGATGGAAAATCTACGTTGTTTCATGCCATCCCAAAATGCTTGTGTGGCACCATAAATAATAGTGACCGAGCCCTTCCACACTACAAGTCAGGGAATGCAGACACCTGGATTCAGGCTTCAGCCACACTTGAGACAGTCTGAAGACCTCTGTGTATTTGTGTGTATGTTTAAGTAATGTCAAGTATGTCAAGTAATGCTATGTTTTCAAGAGGACACCCCACAGTCTCTACATTAAAAAGGCAAAAGAGCACATGCCTGTAGTCCCAGCTACTCTAGAGGCTGAGGCAGGAGGATTACTTGAGCACAGGAGTTCAAAACCAGCCTGGGCAACATAGTGAGACTCCCATCTCTACCAAAGGAAAAAAAAAGAAAAGAAGAAAAAAAATTAAGCAGAAGGGTCTTTAAAAAAAAAAAAAAAAAAAGGCAGCCCAGGTGTGGTGGCTCACGCCCATAGTCCCAGCACTTTGGGAGGTCAAGGCAGGTAGATCCCTTGAGTCCAGGAGTTCAAGACCAGCCTGGGCAACATGGCTAAACCTCATCTCTACAAAAAAATTCCAGAAAATTAGCTGGGCATCGTGGTACATGCCTATAGTCCCAGCTACTCGGGAGGCTGAGACGGGAGGATCACCTGAGCCAGAGAGGAAGAGTCTACTTACTGTGAGCAGAGATTATGCAACTGCACTCCCACTTGGGTGACAGAGTGGCACGCTGTCTCAAAAAAAAAAGGCAGAAGGCACCTCCCATTTTTCTCATGTGGGTTCACTTGCTTTTCAGAATTGGCTGTTGAAAATCATAAAATGCTATTTGTCCATTTTCCCTAAAATAAAATGCATGAATGTATGGAGAAGGAATAAAGATCAAGATAACAAAAATAGACGGGGATGGTTTTGAAAGCTAATGGTAACATTTTTAACGTTTAGATTACCAGTTACCAGATGCCAAAACTTCCAGCAGCAGCAAGGCCGGCCTCCAGGATGCCTCTGGGAACTTGGTTCCTCTGGAGGATGTCCACATCAAGGGGAGAATCATAGACACTGTAGCCCAGGTATGTTGTCTGTGGCTTTATGACACTTAAACTACATGGATGTAAACCATACATGAGAATTTGATTGCAGTTGTATGAACTGAAGGGAATAGATAGATTTCTAAAATTCATTTATTCGAAAGAGATTCACTGAGCACTCCATGCCAGGGACTAGCTAGGCTCTGGGCATCCAGCAGTGCACAATACAAAAGCTCTGCCCTTGTGGAGCACACACTGTGTTGGGGAATAGGCAATAAACATGATGAAAGAGTGAAACACATAACATGTTAGATGGTGACAGGTGCCAAAGAGAAAAATGAAAGCAGGAGGAGCTGCTTTCACAGATAGGAGCTGTGAAAGACAGGGGCTTTGAACCTGTAAACAGAATGGCCACAGAGGCCTCCCTGAGAAGGTGACATCTGCATACAGACCTGAAGGAAGTGGGGGCTAAACTATGTGGACATAGGGGGATGCTTATTCCAGGCAGTGGGAACATCACATGCCAAGGCTCAGAGGTAGGAAGGAGGCTGATCTGGCCCAGGCGCGCCAAGGAGATGCACTGTGACTACAGTGGGGTGGAAAGGGGAGAGTGCATGGGGACTGAGTCAGAGAGGTGAGGGGCTCTCACATCAGCACATAGGTCATGCTGTCTTTGACTCTGAGTGAAATGGAAGCTTCTAGATGTTTGGCAGAGGAATGACCTGAACAGACCTGTTTTAACAGGCTCACTGTGGCCACCATGTTGCCAACAGTAGGAAGAGGACCAGTGGGAGAAATGTTAGGTCAAGTTCCCTGGAAAGCAGACTCTGGATGGAATTTGTTTTCAGGAAGCCTGTGGGACTGTGCCTGTGGGAGCCACACTTGTGAGGGAGTGAGGGAGGCAGGACGTGGCCGAGGAGACAACAGAGTCCTCAGATGATCTTGGGGGAAGCTCTGGGCCAGAGTGGTCCTTGAGAGAAGGTCTGAATCAAGACAAGGGGGCCGGGCTTTGTAGCCCCACTGGGGCCAGTCCTGGGATGTGGGCTGCTCCGGGGAGGGGTCAGAACCTTGGCTAAGGCAGTTTGTCTTTGGCCGAGGACGGTTCCTGGGGAGGCACCCCACAGGTAACACTCCTAGCAGTCTCAGTCCTGAAGGGGACACAGCGGGCCCAACATCACATCACATAGAGGAGACGATTGACAGAATTCAGTTAAGGGACCTGGTGATGTGGAGAAGAATGTTCGCAGTCTGGGTGTAGGAAGTGATGGAGTCTGCCAAGGCCTGAGGGCAGAGCCAATCAGATTTGCTGAGGGGGACGGGACACGAGAGAAAGACAGCGGCCCAGGATGACAGCAGAGTGTTTGCCCTGAATAACTAGAAGGATCATGTTTGCACTTACTAGAATGGGCAAAGTCACAGGAGGGCAGGTTGGGGGGGCATCAGGAATTTATCTTTGGCCAAGTAGGTCTTGTGACTACATAGGACCAGGGAGGAGACCCAAGCTGGATTTATAAGTGGGGAGTCAACAGCATTCACATAGTGTTTAAAGTCATGAGCCCAGATTAAACATCCAGAGAATCAGTAGAGCACAGAGGCCAACATGGAGACGTAGGGGAGGAGGCTGAGTCAGCCACAGAGACCAGGAGGGAGCAGCTGTGGAGACACACGAGGGCAGCTGAATAGGGAGGGGAGGAAAGGCTGCTGGTGGGTCTCATGAATAACAACCCAGCCCTGACCATTGCATTTAGCAATGAGATTGTTGGTGACCTCTGCGTTTTGATGGTGTGGTGGGGGTGAAAGGCTGATCAGAGTGAGTTCAAGAGGGAATGGGAGGAAGAATTGGGAGACAGAGGAGAAAAGATGAGACAGCAGCTGAAGAGAAGTGGGGTTGAGTATTTTCTTTCTCCTTTTAAGACGCAAGAAACAACAGCACGTGTGGGAGTCAGTGCAGGAGGGAAACCTGGCTACCTAGGAGAGGGGAATTGCTGGAACTGCTTCCTTCTCTACACCCTTCTCTATGTTTTATTGCATAAATAGGAAATATTGTTGAAAAGACTTTCCTGGTAAACCGTTCTGAATTTTACGTTTATCGAAATATCTCCAAAGACTCAATTTAGAACTTTATTATGCCCTTATTTATTTAACATTTCTTTGTAACAAACATGTATATTGCCCTTATGTTGTGCCAGGCAGTGCTCAAAGCACTTTCTTCCCAGAGAGAGATGAATTCTATTGTTCTCCCAAATCTTTGTTAGCTACTAACGTATATACATTTTGCTATCATAAATACCAGGGTGGTGGCAGGGTGCAGTGGTTCATGCCTGTAATCCCAGGACATTGGGAGGGAGGCCGAGGCAGGAGGATTGCTTCAGCTCTGGAGTTCCAGACCAGCCTGGGGAACATGGAGAAACCCCATCTCTACAAAAATTGGCTGAGCGCAGTGGCGTACACCTGTAGTCCCATCTACTTGGAAGGTTGAGATGGGAGGATGGCTTGCCATTACTAGAATGGGCAAAGTCACAGGAGGGCAGGTTGGAGGAGGCAGAGGTTACAATGAGCCGAGATCGCACCACTGCACTCCAACCTGGGTGATAGAGCAAGACCCTGTCTCAAAACAAAAACAAAAACAAAAAAACCCAGGGTGTTGAAAAGAGAAGGAACAAACCCCACCTTATTAAATTATCTGCACTGAAGCTCAGAAAGAGCATGAAATACCAAGTGAGTAAGAACTGGTCAAAGCGAAAGACAAGCATCACAGGAGGGTTATCTAATGCGGGTGCTGGGGCCACAGCCAGGAGCTCGCAGCAGGTTCATCATCCACAGTCACAGGATGGAAGGCAGCATTTCAGGGGTGCCAGGTGGCCAGATGCAGTGGTAGAGCTTGGAAAGTTTTCAGTGTTCTAAAATTGAATTGGTTTGCTAAGATTTGGCCTCATCATCAGCTTCTGACACTAAAGATTGCATTGAACAACCATAAAGGCCTTTTAGGAGATTAAGAATGTTCAAGTACAGTGCCATGATGTTCTGATCCCTGTAGAGGGAAATTAGTTCCATTTCAGTGATCACCTTAAACTGGGGATATGGGGTGTCGGGTGAGAAGAGCAGTTTGGATATAGCTGACCTCCACCCTTGGGCCCACTCTGACCCATACTCACATCCTCAAGGCAGCTCAGAGCAACATCATAGACTTCGAAAAGACCCAGCTGTGGGCTCATGGGACATGTTCTATTTCCGCCAATCCCTTTGGCACCACTTAGGATCTGTAAACATAATGGTTACCACTTCCTAAGAGTCAGGCCCTCAGCCAAGTTTTCCACATGCAGTACTTAATTCTCTCAGACTCCATGAGTCAAGTGCTATAATTATGTCCATTGTTTGGAAGAAGAAGCTGAGGCCCAGGGACAAACAATATGATAAAGCCCAGATTTGAACTCAGATCATTCTGATTCCAGCGTCCAGATTCTTAACCAGTACACCATAGTGCAGCATGGTAGATCATACAAAGCAAAGGATCTGGAGTTTGTAAGGCTTAGCTTTGAATTCTTGCTTATTCTTTCTAGTGCTGTGAGTTTTGGAAAGTTACTTAACTTCTTTGCCTCGTTTTCCTCATGTGTAAAATGGAAATAATAATATCTGCCCATCAGTGTTGTGGCTATTAGATCTAATAAATATAAAGGACTTAGGGCATTGTTTTTATGTGCAAAACAAATTATGACAAGGTTACAGAGAGAGGTGTGTATCCTCCATGCCTTACTTGGGATTAGATGACTTGTACCATTTGATATTTCAGACCCGAAGAGGCCTGTTCCCTGGGAAAGTTTGCCCCAAAATAACTTTCAAGTTAACAGTGAATTTCTCACTCATTTTATGATGAAACAGCCAGACTATAGACCAAGCTTGAGTATCCAAGCAGAGGCTGGGGTGTGGATTCTTACATGTGCATGGCTCATACATTTTGACCCTTCTTGGAATAAATTAATGATGTTAAGCTTAGTTACATCATGGTTTTATCTAATGGAAGAAAATTAAGATGTCAAAATTTGTTACATTATATTAGTTTCTTTTCTAAGGCCTGGTAAAAATACTTTATTATAGTCTAAAATTATTGACTTTTGTGAGTGCCCAGCCACACAGTGTGATATGCAAAGAGAGTGCAGCTGACACAGCTGCTTGGGACTCCCAAGCAAAGGCGGGCCTGCCAACTAGAACAGGCAGGAAGGCTACTGAGTAGGAAGAAACATTAGTCTACACCGAGTACAATTAGATAGTGATCCTGATCATCAAACTCAGGGCAAGCATACATGCTTTTGAGGGTTTGGTAAAACTGGGGAAATCCTAGAGAGGATGAGAAGGAGTTCCATGCACAGTCAAGGGGACAGTGTCTGACGTCTTCCCAGTCAGTGCTAGGTGGGCCCCAGTCCTGGTGTCTCCCCGCCAGGCACACACTAACCATTCATTGCAGGCAGCATAGCCCAGATCGCTGAGAAACTCTAGGACGCACCTTTGCCTCCTCTTGGGTGGCTGGCCAGACCGGGATTCCAGGAATCCTACCCACTGGCCAGCGAGGTATTCATTTGCAGGATGGCAAGAGATTCTGTCTCCAGGACGGTGCTGACCTGCTGATTTGGGGAGACTCAAATTGCTTATATTAACAAGGACTCCTTGAAAAATTTTGCCTGGCACGCTACACACCATAGGGGCAGCCAAGCTTGCAGCAAATCCAGGTGTGGACAATATTTTCAAATAAGTTAGATTTTTTTTTTTTTAGTTTTTCATTTTGGTCTCTTCCCTGGATTATTGATTACAGATCATTAAATATTTTTGCCTTATTATTGTCACATGCTTAAAATCTTACTGTTTATTATATGTCTGAGGAGTTTTTTCTTAATTTTCAAATATTTAAAGCCTCCCGCCTTTTCCTGAGTGAGGGAGTGATGAAAACAGTCTGTCGGAAAGATTAATTAGATAATAGAGACAAAAGAGAGGAGTGGAGAAGACTTGATTCTGGAAGAACCAAGGCACACAGAGATGAGGAGCCAGATAAGGGCTGTGTAGAGAGGGGGAAAGCCACAGAGAGGTCCCCAAGAGGAAATGGCAAGTCCTGAGAGCTGATAGGATAGAGGGACTATTCTGGAATCGTTTCCAGCCAACATGGCATTAAGGAGGCATCAAAGCCCACAAAACGAAAGGGGCGATTTTCCAGCCGTCTTAACAAGAGCTATATTGCCTCTGCTAAGTCAGTGTTGGTAAGACAGACTTCAGGTGGCTTCTATTCCAGTTGGACATGTATGAACCACCTAACCGTGGGACTGGTGCATTTTATCACATGACACGGGCTCTCCATTGCAGAAGTGAAGCCAGGGTTGGGAATTTGAGGGATGTGATACAAATTCAAGGAAATTCAAATAAATATGCAAAATCATTTTCATTCGTCCTTGTTCCTGCAGATGTAGTCCATGTGGTCTCATCAATTGTATGGATTTTTTTTTCTTCTTCAGGTCATTGTTTTTCAGACATACACAAATAAAAGTCATGTGCCCATTGAGGCAAAATATATCTTTCCTTTGGATGACAAGGCCGCTGTGTGTGGCTTCGAAGCCTTCATCAATGGGAAGCACATAGTTGGAGAGGTAAGGCGAGAAGATGCATCGTGCCTGCTCTCTGCTTTCAAAGTCAGCTTCCATTTCCCAGAACCTTTGTTTTTGGAGTCCCCATGGCTACAAGGTTGAGTAGCAGCCTTATCATAAAACGAGAATATTCTTTGAAGAATCAGTTCTTGTGCAGTGAGCCTCCCTGAAGCATCCCTCCCTGATGAAGGGTTTCTACCCCCATCCGTCCAGTCTTCATCTTCAGTATCTTGCACATTCTTCGCCTTGGCACTGTAAGAGTGATTTCAGTATGAAAAGTTTAAGAGGGCCGGGTGCAGTGGCTCATGCCTGTAATCCCAGCACTTCGGGAGGCTGAGGCAGGTGGATCACTTGAGGTCAGGAGTTCGAGCTGAAATGAAAGCTATTGTAACTTTCTAAAAAAATAAAAAAGAAAAGAAACAACAGTTGATTAATTCTTTGTTTATTGTAAGGATTAGCCCACAGTTAAAATTATAAACTACAATTTCCCAAATTTAAAGTAATTATTATGTTTTGTTCCACATAAACTCCCAACCAAAAAAATTTTTTCACTATCGATTCTGAAATATTTTGATCCCAACTGAAAGAGACTTCTCTTTAGTTGGCCTTTTCTGGTTCAAGTTCTTATCACATAAGTACATTTTGATGATCACTTTATTTAAGTTTCCATTCATCTTAGACTCAGTTTTTAGTTTTTGCCTGGGTTTTAATAAACATTGATGTTGTTTTCTTCATTAAAGCCTGAAGTCACTCTTCATATAAGGAATGATTTAAAACTCATCTTTTCCAGATTAAAGAGAAGGAAGAAGCCCAGCGAGAGTACCGAGAAGCTGTGACCCAGGGCCATGGCGCTTACCTGATGGGTCAGGATGCTCCGGTATGGCTTGGTGTGCATGCCGCGTGCATACAGGAGAGGGAAAGAGAGTTAGAACAAGATATGAAATGCGAATTTCATGCTAGAGGCTGAGATAATTTACACTGTTGTAGGCCCCAGAGTTCCACTTGCTCTAAGTAAGGGGAAGCCATGCCAGTCAGACCCATTTGACTTAACAAAGGAGGAAACAGCGTCAATAGTTCCAGAGAAACAAGAAGAGCTAGGCCTGTCATTGGGAACTGAATTTCCCAGAAGGAATGACAGACAAAAAGATAACATTTGAGGTATATAACTTTCATCTTCTGATAAGAGTGTGATATATTGGCCGGGCGCAATGGCTCATGCCTATAATCCTAGCACTTCGGGAGGCTGAGGTGGGCAGATCACCTGAGGTCAGGAATTTGAGACTGGCCTGGCCAACATGGTGAAACCCCCTCTTACTAAAAGTACAAAAATTAGCTGGGCATGGTGGCAGGCACCTGTAATCCCAGCTACTGGAGAGGCTGCAGCAGGAGAATCACTTGAACCCGGGGGGCAGAGGTTGCAGTGAGCCAAAATTGTGCCATTGCATCCAGCCTGGGCGACAAGAGCGAAACTCCATCTCAAAAAAAAAAAAAAAAAAAAAGGAGTGTGATATATTTACAATTTTCCTGAAGTAAGCTCACCTAGCAGAGGGTCCAATCATAAAGCAGGGAGGCATTTCTGCCGGGTTCTGCTTGGGCCCAGCTCCTGTGCTTTTAGGTGATTAGCTTTAGCAGGGACGTGATGTGGACAGCGTGGAAGGGGGAACAGCTGGCAGGTCTACTAGACTACTTTCCTTAAATACCAGGTGTTTTCACGAGGCCTCTGGCAGGTGCTAGATTGTGTGTATGTAGTCAGCGTCTAACTCTAGTGCAGGTATTTTAGTTATTTTTGCAGATGGGGCCATATGTTTGAGTATCACCTCTGAGGGTGACACATGACCATGATATTTTGAAAATTTAATGTTTGCTGGGGTTAGGGGCACATTCAAGATGAATATAGATCTAAGGGGTAAATTACTGCTCTTGACATCTAAGATATCCACCTGCAGGATGGGAATAGGCAATGAAGAGGTGATTATTGAACAGTTAACAATGCTGGCTCTATGTATGGCCAAACTGTATGTATAGAAGTCTGGGGTTCATTTGAGAGGCTGCCACTTAATATTATCGGGTTATCCTCCTACGTGAGTTCGTAAATGTTTCCTCCTAAATACCTACATATTTCCCTAGGAATATGGTCCACAAGAAAACAGCCTTCACAAAAGGTATTACCTAGGGGTAAAGTCTGATCAGAACTATTGCTAACCCAAGCCTTCAGGTTTCCCAGAATGTATTTGACATCTTGTGACTATAATGTTCTCATATCATAATATATGGGATTCATGTGTTGTTATATAAATACCATATATGCCAGGTGCAGTGGCTCATACCTGTAATCCCAGCACTTTTGGAGGCCAAGGCGGGAGGATCACTTGAGCCCAGGAGTTCGAGGCTGCAGTGAGCTGTGATAATACCACTATACACCAACCTGGGCAACAGAGCAAGATCCTGTCTCTAAACAAACAAACAAACAAATCTTAGCTTAGGAGTCCCTCCATCTAAGCTTTTCCTGCCTTCCCCCAGGAAAGACCCATGGCTTCATTTTCCCATGGCAACCTGGACATATTTGTCTTATAACTCTTAATATACTGTGTGTAAAGATAGAGGTCTAGCTCATAATCCCCAGTATTTAAGTGTGGAAGTAACAGAAAAGGATAGTTAATGGTACAATAAAGAGAAAATTGTGGTGCCGAAACCAAGGATGAAGACGGTGCCCAGCTAGGACGACTTACGTCCTCCTCATTGCCAGATTAAATGGCAATGTTTCCAAGACTTCAATTTATGTGACCATTTGATGGTTTTCTCCTTTTCAAAACATCTATACTGACCTATTTGTCACCATAACCCTATACTACTTAGATAGCATACTGTTGAATTTTGCTGCTTTATCCAATCTGAGAGTTTCTGAACTTTGTATTGTTTAGTTCATTTTTATTTAATACAATTACTGAGCTGGTTGGATTTATATCTACCATCTTGCTAGTTGTTTTCTATTTGTACCATTTGTTCTTTGTTCCTTTCCCTCTCTTTTCCTGCTTTCTCTTGAATTGTTTTTTAAATGATTCCATTGTATCTCCATTATTGGCTTATTAATTCTATCTTTTTTTTTTTTTTTTTTTTTTTTTTTGAGACAGAGTCTCACTCTCACCCAGGCTGGAGTGCAGTGGCATGATTTTGGCTCACTGCAACCTCTGCCTCCCGGTTTGAGTGATTCTCCTGCCCCAGCCTCCCAAGTAGCTGGGACTAAAGGCACATACCACCACACCCAGCTAATTTTTGTATTTTTAGTAGAGATGGGGTTTCACCATGTTGGCCAGGCTGGTCTCAAACCCCTAACCTCAAGTGATTCTCCTGCCTCTGCCTCCCATAGTGCTGGGATTACAGACGTGAGCCACCGTGCCCGGCCAATTCTCTCTCTCTTAAAAAGTTTTGATTGTTGGCCGAGTGTGGTAGCTCATGCCTGTAATCCCAACACTTTGGGAGGCTGAGATAGAAGGATCACCTAAGCCCAGGAGTTCAAGACCAGCTTGGGCAACATGGTGAAACCCCAAATCTACAAAAAATACAAAAATTAGCTGGGTGTGGTGATGTGTGCCTGTAGTCCCAGCTACTTGAGGGGCTGAGGTGGGAGGATCGCTTGAGCCCGAGAGGTGGAGGCTGCAATGAGCCATAATGGCACCACTGCACCGCCTGGGCAACAAAGTGAGACCCTGTCTCAAAAAATAAAAAAATTAAGTTTTGATTGTTGCTCTAAAGCCACATGTTAAATATGTGTTAAATATAGTAGCCACTAATTACATGTGGATATTTACATTTAAATATAAAATAAAATGTTTTATGTGGCCAGTGGCTATCTTATTACTTAGTGCATATGTAGAGCATTTTTATCATCATAGAAAGTTACATTGGTCAGCACTGCTTTAGGGTTTACTACTATATACGTCTTTAACTTACCACATACAGCCTACAATATTATACTACTTCATATATAAGAACCTTACAACCAGAATACATTACATTACAACCAGTATACGTTCATTTCTTTTTTCCCGTATCCTTTGTGATATTGTTGTCGTGTGTTTTATTTCTTCATATATTATAAATTCTACAATGTGTTGTTACATATTCAACTATCTTTTTTTTTTAAAAGTTCTAGGATACATGTGCAGGACATGCAGGTTTGTTACATAGGTAAATGTGTGCCATGGTGGTTTGCTGCGCCTTTCAACCCATCATCTAGGTATTAAGCCACACATGCATTAGCTATTTATCCTGGTGCTGTCCCTCCCCCTGCCTCCCCTACAGGCCCCGGTGTGTGTTGTTCCCCTCCCTGTGTCCATGTGTTCTCATTGTTCAGCTCCCACTTATAAGTAAGAACATCCTGTGTTTAGTTTTCTGTTCTTATGTTAGTTTGTGAGGGTAATGGCTTCCAGTTTCATTCATGTCCCTGCAAAGGACATGGTCTCATTCCTTTTTATGGCTGCGTGGTATTCCATGGTACATATGTACCACATTTTCTTTATCCAGTCTATCATTGATGGGCATTTGGATTGATTCCATGTCTTTACTATTGTGAATAGCGCTGCAACGAACATACACATGCATGTATCTTTATAATGGAATGATTTATATTCCTTTGGGTATATACCCAGTAATGGGATTGGTGGGTCAAATGGTATTTCTGGTTCTAGGTCTTTGAGGAAGACCACACTGTCTTCCACAATGGTTGAACTAATTTACATTCCCACCAACAGAGTAAAAGCATTCCTATTTCTCCACAGCCTTGCCAGCATCTGTTGTTTCTTGATTTTTTAACCATCGCCATTCTGACTGGCATGAGATGTTATCTCATCATGGTTTTGATTTGCATTTTTCTAATGATCAGTGATGTTTAGCTTTTTTTCATATTTTTTTGCCACATGAATGTCTTCTTTTGAGAAGTGTCTGTTCATGTCCTTTGCCCACTTTTTAATGGGTTGTCTTTTTCTTGTAAATTTGTTTAAGTTCCTTGTAGATTCTGTATATTAGACCTTCATTAGATGGATAGATTGCAAAAATTTTCTCTCATTCTCTAGGTTGTCTGGTCACTCTGCTGATAGTTTCTTTTGCTGTACAGAAGCTCTTTAGTTTAATTAGATCCCATTTGTCAATTTTTGCTTTTGCTGCAATTGCTTTTGATGTTTTCCTCATAAAATCTTTGACCCCGCCTATGTCCTGAATGGTATGGCCTAGATTTTCTTCTAGAGTTTTTATAGTTTTTGGTTTTATATTTAAGTCTTTAATCCATATCGAGTAATTTTTTGTGTAAGTTTAAGGAAGGGGTCCAGTTTTAATTTTCTGCATATGGCTAGCCAGTTTTCCCAGCACTGTTCATTAAATAGGGAATCTTTTCCCCATTGCTTGTTTTTGCCAGATTTGTTGAAGATCAGACAGTTGTAGATGTGTGGTCTTATTTCTGAGATCTCTATTCTGTTCCATTGGTCTATGTGTCTATTTTTGTGCCAGTACCATGCTGTTTTGATTACTGTAGCCTTGTAGTATAGCGTGAAGTCTGGTAGTGTGATGCCTCCAGCTTTGTTCCTTTTGCTTAGGATTGTCTTGACTATACAGGCTCTTTTTTGGTTCCATATGAATTTTAACCTAGTTTTTTTCTAATTCTGTGAAGAATGTCAATGGTAGTTTAATGGGAGTAGCATTGAAGCTATACATTACTTTGGGCAGTATGGGCATTTTCACGATATTGATTCTTCCTATCCATGAGCATGGAATGTTTTTCCATTTGTTTGTGTCCTCTCTGATTTCCTTGAGTGGTGGTTTATAGTTCTCCTTGAAGAGGTCCTTCACTTCCCTTGTTAGCTGTATTCCTATGTATTTTATTCTCTTTGTAGCAATTGTGAATGGGAGTTCATTCATGATTTGGCTCTCTGCTTGTCTTTTGTTGGTGTATAGGAATGCTTGTGACTTTTGCACATTGATTTTGTATCCTGAGATTTTGCTGAAGTTGCTTATCTGCTTAAGAGGCTTTTGGGCTGAGATGATGGGGTTTTCTAGATATAGGATCTTGTCATCTGCAAACAAGGTAGTTTGACTTCCTCTCTTCCTATTTGAATAACTTTATTTCTTTATCTTGCCTGATTGCCCTGGCCAGAACTTCCAATATTGTATTGAATAGGAGTGGTGAGAGAAGGCATCCTTGTCTTGTGCTGGTTTTCAAGGGGAATGCTTCCAGCTTTTGCCCATTCAGTATGATATTGGATGTGGGTTTGTCATTAATGGTTCTTACTATTTTGAAGTATGTTCCATCAATAACTAGTTTACTGAGAGTTTTTAACATAAAGCGATGTTGAATTATATCAAAGGCCTTTTCTGTGTCTATTGAGATAATCATGTGGCTTTTGTCTTTAGTTCTGTTTATGTGATGATCAACTACATTTTAAAGCAATTAAAAATAAGGGGAAATGTCTCTACATTTATTCTCATTTTTACCGTTTCTGGTGCTCTTCATTTCTTTCTATAGATACAAGAAATCTTACTTCTGCTTGAAGAGTTTTCTTTATTTTCTTTTTCTAGCATAAGGGTGCTAGCAAGGAGTGCATTCCTCTTTTATCTAACAAAATCTTTCACCTTCATTTTTGAAAGATATTTTTTGCTGAGTATGGGATTCTAGGTGACAGTTTATTTGTTTTCCTTTCAGCATTTTAAATATGTTACTTCATTGTCTTCTGGCTTACATGGTTTCTGACCAGAAGTCAGCTCTAATTCTTGTTGTGTTCTTCTATATGTGAAGGTGTCTTTTTTTGTCAAGCTATCTTCAAGATTCTCTTTATCTTTGGTTTTCAGTGGTTTGACTACGATGTGTTTATGTTATTTTTTAAATTTATTGCTTATTTTGCTTGAAGTTCTCTGAGTTTGGATTGTCTCACATTCATTTTGGGACAGTCTTGACCTTTACCTATTGAAATATTTCTTCTCCCTTATTCTCTCTGTCTCTTTCTCCTTCTGAGGCTTCAATACATATGCGTTAGACCATATTTGATATTGCACCACAGCTTTTGGAGCTCTATGTTTTCACTTTTATTTCTTGTTGCATTTTATTTTGGATAATTTCTATTGACCTAGCTTCAAGTTCATTCATTCTTTTCTAAGCTATTGTCAGTCAGCTGATAGGCTTGTCAAATTCTTCAACTTTGATAATGTGTTTGTTTCTAGCATTTTTGACACTTAAAATTTAATTCAGTCTCTCTAATGAAAGGTTCCATCTATTCATACGTATTCCTCACCTTTTCTGTGTGTCTTTTCATATATTAATCATAGTCCTGTCTGTTGCAGTATCATGGTCATCTCTGAATCTGCCTGTTAATTGCTTTGTCTTGACATTGGGTCATTTTTTCCTTGCTTTTTAAAAGTCTGTATATTTTGGAATTTGTGATTGAATGTTGGACATTGTGTGTAAAAGAAGAAGAGAGACTGAAATAAATGGCATTTATGCCCAAAAGTGGCAACTCGTGTTCTTTCAGGTTAGTGTAGGGGTTGAAGAGTTGAGTTTGAGTTCTGCTGTTGTAATCATTACTCTCTGTTGTTATCATTACTGTCAGTCTCAAATTCCTCCAGTGGTGGACTGCCACTACCTGTGCCTCTTGGGTTCTGGATCCGGAACAATTCTCACTGAGGTTCATTCTCTGCCCCCAGCTTTCAGCAGACCCTGCACACTGTCTGACAGAGGTGATTACAGCAACTCTTCCCCTCCCCCAGTGCTAGGCTGCTGTTGCTTGATGTGCTGTACTAGGCTTCTGGTGGGGCAGGGGCGTTCTTCCAGTTCAGCCTCAGTCTTAGGCAGGGCCTGCAGTCCTGGGCCTTAGGGTGGGAACTAATTAGCACTTCTGTTCATTGTCCTATCTTAGTGGCAGCCAAATTCTGCCTTGTGTCTGTTAAGAGTTGTTTGGGAGACGGTTTCCTGCCTTTCCTCTAGTTGTAGCAACCCCTGCTTTGTACTAGTGCAGGGTCGTGGGCCTAGGAGGGTGTCATCCCCTGCCCCATGGGGAGGTGGCTGTTTCTCTCTAAAGCAGTGGAGCTTTACCTGGGCACGGGGCTAGTAAGGGAGGCTTCTGATCCCTGGTTTACTTCTGCCCCTTCCCCGCAGCTCTGGAAGTGAGAGTTTGCTGCCCTTCCCCCAGCAGCTGGAGGCTTTTGCTTCATGTGGGGAAAGGATCCAGGGAAGTGGCCCCAGCACCTCCCACACACCTGCTCCACTGAGAGGTGCTCCCCTCGGTCTCCTGCCCTGCTCAGCCTTTCCAGTGGGCCCAGTGGAAGGCTGTGGGGATGTGGGGAAACAACTGCGAGAGAATGCAAACTCCCCTTGGGTCAGGAGCTCCCAATTATTCTAAACCAGTAAGCTTACCCACTCTCAGCCGGGAGGAGTTCACACAGATCCTGTGTCCCATCTGTCCCCTCTTTGGAATTCAGTTCGCTTGGTTGATGAGTTCAAAACAAGTTATGATTTTGTAGATTCCCTGGTGTGTTATAACAGAAGTGACATTTTCTGCATCCACCTATATCCTACCCAGAAACAGAACTGCAATCCCACTCTATTAAGTGGCAGTCTCTCAAATGAACCCCAGGTGTTTATACATACATTTCTTTTAAGGGCTAGCACTATTAAGTATTTAATAATCACCTCTTTATTATCTGTTTCCGTCCTGTAAATGGATGTCTTTGATGTCAAAAGTAATAATTTAACCTTTAAGCCTAAATTAATCCTAATCTAAATATACAAAATTTTCATGATAGGGTGGTCAACTAGAATGGTGAACATAGTTCGGGATGTTGAGAGGATCTCCGCGTAGTTATCAGAAAAAAATGTATCTAGCCTATTTTTTCTGCCCTAGCTAGTCATGGGGTTGCCACCTTATATAGCGATTATCAACATCCCTTTAGAAGAAAGCTAAAGACTTTTTATTAAAAAATAACATGATAGGCTGGGTGTGGTAGCTCACACCTGTAATCCCAGCACTTTGGGAGCAGAAGGTGGAAGGGTCACTTGACGCCTGGAGTTTGAGACCAGCCTGGGCAACCCCATCTGTACAAAAATATTTAAAAATCAGCCAGGCATGGTGGTTGCTTGCCTGTAGTGCCATCTACTTAGGAGGATGGCTTAGACCTGGGGTTTCAAGGCTACATTAAGCTATGACTGCACCACTGCCCTCCAGCCTGGATGACGGAGCAAGATCCTATCTCTAAAAAATAAATAAATAAAAATAACATGAGAAATTACCATAGGGTAAAATAATTAAGCAAGGGCCAAGCTTAGAAAAAACTGCCCTGGTTCTACAGCTGCTGGCAAAAGTGGTGTTGGGTGCCGCGGAGGTCAGGGAGCGTCTTCAAGAAAGGGCTTTGTGGAGGCCATCTGTGCAGCAGAGCCCACCCGTGCAGCAGAGCCCGCCTGTGCAGCAGAGCCCACTTGTGCAGGGAGCTCACACGTGAGAGCCCCCTGGGGCAGAGTCCATGAGTGCCTCTTCCCAGTTCCGCTGCCAGGGGGGCCCCTCTCCGTCTGCCTGCCACAAACATCACCCTGTTCCCAACACTGGCAAATGGCTCCAGGATTCTCCATTAGCCCCACCCATGTGTCTTTTAGGTTTTATTACTGTTTTCTGAGGAAGAATTTGGCAGCTTGTCATTCAAGTTGCTTAAGAAGTACGTGGAGTTAGCTGGCATATAATGGGTATGCTTTCAAGTTGGAAGCTAAGTCATATGTTTCTGTTTCAGGACGTTTTTACTGTAAGTGTTGGAAACTTACCCCCTAAGGCTAAGGTTCTTATAAAAATTACCTACATCACAGAACTCAGCATCCTGGGCACTGTTGGTGTCTTTTTCATGCCCGCCACCGTAGCACCCTGGCAACAGGACAAGGCTTTGAATGAAAACCTTCAGGTTTGTACGCATAAGATTTGAAGAAGCATTTTGGCGGCAGTGGAGGGGGAGTGGTGGAAGGCTGTGGAGGAATTTATGCCTGGGGAGAAAAACATGTAGAATAATCTTTTAGGCATAAAGTTAATTTTGCTGACATTTATGCATTTAGATACATTATGTGTATAAAATGAAAAGAATAAAAGATACAGATATGACCAATAAGCATATTTTTATTCTGCTTAATCACTCAAAAAATGTTATATCTGTAGTGCATGTTCATCACGAAGAACTAGATAAGCATAGAGAATACAAATAAGCCAAAATAAGAAAATTAAAACCATCCTTTATCCCATTGCCCAGAGTTAATGGTTAATGCTTTGGTATATCCCTCCAAACTTCCTACTTTGTATGTACAGCACATGTATAAAATGTGTGTGTGTACACACAGACATACGTAGAGTTTAAAATCTCTGTCAAAATGGTGAGTTGTATTTTAGAAGTTCGTGTCATTCCATGAGCAAACTTTCTGTGTTTCACTGCTTGAAAGTGAAACCAGCTGTCTTGCTGACAGTTGTGGCCTTGCCAAGACTACATTCAGTTTAGAGTCTCATTGTGAAACTTAATATATGCTTAGTTATACAAATGTATTTTTCTTTTAACAGGATACAGTAGAGAAGATTTGTATAAAAGAAATAGGAACAAAGCAAAGGTTAGTACCTAAAATATAAAACCTGTCAATTCAATGGATATTGGTTTTCTGGTTTAAATTTCCACTTAGAATTGTTTGAAATAATTTCAGATAGAAATTTAAGACTGTAGACTAAGACAACTTTCTCTTCATTTTTGGTAGCTTCTCTTTGAGCATGTCTATTGAGATGCCGTACGTGATTGAATTCATTTTCAGTGATACACATGAACTGAAACAAAAGGTTAGTGCATCTTTGATTTCTTAAGAGCTGTTATTTTAACACTACTTTTATCTTATCAAAGCAATGTATGCACACATGGTTGAAAAGTGAAATAATGCTGACAAAACTTCTGACAAGAAGCAGTACTCCTGCCCCTGATTCTCCCCAGACCAGTTTCCAGAGACAGCGAATCACTTGGACTATTTGAGCTGTTTCTTTGATTTTGCCTCCAATTTTTAAATATTAATTTTTAATGCTTTTTCTTGATTCACCTGTTTCAGAAATTATCTTTTGACTTCCTGTTTTGGAAGTTGGATGTGTAGCTCTTGCCTCCTCCACCCACCTAACTCCCTACTTTTCCTTTCCCCTTCATTCCAAAAGACCTGTTTCACAATAGTCAGTGATTATCATGTAAATGATGTTTACCACTGAGCCAAGAAATGTATAATATTATGATGAGGTTTTTTTGTTTGTTTTGTTTTATTTTTTGAGACAGGGTCTTGCTCTGTCACCCAGACAAGAGTACAGTGGTGCAGTCATGGCTCACTTTATCCTTGACCTCCTTGGCTCAAACAATCCTCCTGCTTCAGGCTCCTGAGTAGCTAGGGCTACAGGCCTGTGCCAGCACACCTGGCTAATTAAAAAAAAAAAAAATTGGCTGGGTGCGGTGGCTCATGCCTGTAATCCCAGCACTTTGGGAGGCTGAGGTGGGTGAATCATGAGGTCAGGAGATGGAGACCATCCTGGCTAACGTGGTGAAACCTCGTCTCTACTAAAAATACAAAAAATGGCCAGGCGTGGTGGTGGGCACCTATGGTCCCAGCTACTTGGGAAGCTGAGGCAGGAGAATGGCGTGAACCCAGGAGGCGGAGCTTGCAGTGAGCTGAGATTGTGCCACTGCACTCCAGCCTAGGCGTCAGAGCGAGACTCTGTCTCAAAAAAAAAAAAAAAAAAAAAAAAAAAATTGTAGAGACAGGGTCTCACCATGTTGCCCAGGCTTTTCTCAAACTCCTGGGCTCAAGGGATCTTCTTTGCTTCAGCTTCACAAAGTGCTAGAATTACAGGCATGAGCCACCACACCCAGCCTATTTTCCTTTTTAGAATTCTGCAGGAATTTCAGACCTTCTCTTTATCTCTGGTATTCTGAAATTTCATAATAGTATGATTTTCATTCATTGTATGTAACTGGTGGTCTTTAGTTCTGAGAAATTTTGTTGTATTAAAAAAAATGTTCCTCTCTCGTATGTTTCTGCAGTGCCTTTCTTTTTTTCTTTTCTTTTCTTTTTTTTTTTTTTAAGACAGAGTCTCACTCTGTCGCCCAGGTTGGAGTGCAGTGGTGGAATCTTGGCCCACCGCAAACTACGCCTCCTGGGTTCAAGCGATTATCATGCCTCAGCCTCCTGAGTAGCTGGAACTACAGGTGCCTGCCACCACGCCCAGCTGAATTTTCTATTTTTAGTAGAGATGGGGTTTCCCATGTTGGCCAGGCTGGTCTCGAACTCCTGACCTCAGGTGATCCGCCCACCTTGGCCTCCCAAAGTGCTGGGATTACAGGCGTGAGCCACTACATAATGGTGGAGGAGTCCTCAGTAGCAACAAGAGAGTGCCAGCCCCGTTGCATGGACACTTTTTACGCCCCTGCTTGTATCTCATCTGACAGCGTATCATTGGCCACAGCAAGTCCTATGGCCAACTCCAGTTTCAAGGGTGGAAATACAGCTGCTGCCTTGAGGCAGGAGGAACTTCAAAAGTCACATTGCAAAGGGGCACGCAGACAGGAGTGGAGAGACTTTGTGGTCATGTTACACTCTACCGCATGCCTTTGCCTTTGTTGTTGTAAAGCTTATTTACATTTTCAATAGCTTTTTTATATTCATGAAAATATAATATACAAATAAGTTATAATTCTGAGATTTCTGTTGAATTTTCTATTTTAGTCTTCTCGGTTTTAATTATCTGATGTGCCGTCTGCTATACCCAGATAAGTCTAACTGAATGGGCAGATCTGTAATCTTTTTTTTTTTTTTCTTTTTTTGTAAGACAGAGTCTTGCTCTGTCGCCCAGGCTGGAGTGCAGTGGTGCGATCTCGGCTCACTGCAAGCTCTGCCTCTCAGGTTCACGCCATTCTCCTGCCTCAGCCTCCCTAGTAGCTGGGACTACAGGTGCCCACCACCGCGCCTGGCTAATTTTTTTTGTATTTTTAGTAGAGACGGGGTTTCACCGTGGTCTCGATCTCCTGACCTCGTGATCCACCTGCCTCAGCCTCCCATAGTGCTGGGATTACAGGCGTGAGCCACTGTGCCCGGCCTGATCTGTAATCTTTGGATCCAGGGTTTGAGACTGTCTCACACTTACCTAAATTTGACCGTGTGAATCAACCTTAGGATTGCAGAAGGGTGACTAATATGCTCATGGTCTTCTAAAACCTACATTTTGTTATTTTGGTTTTTTCGTTTTGTTTTGTTTTTGTTTTGAGACAGAGTTACCCTGTTGTTACCCAGGCTGGAGTGCAGTGGCGCGATCTTGGCTCACTGCAACCTCTACCTCCTGGGTTCAAGCGATTCTCCTGCCTCAGCCTCCTGAGTAGCTGGGAATACAGATGCCCACCATTACGCCCAGCTAATTTTTTGTATTTTTAGTAAAGACAGGTTTCACCATGTTGGCCAGGCTGGCCTCAAACTCCACCCACCTCAGCGTCCCAAAGTGCTGAGATTACATGCGTGAGCCACTGCACCCGGCCTACATTTCATTATTTTGGAATTTACCATGACTTTATTGATTCTTAATAGAGTTATGTAAGCTATGCAAGGGTTTGCTCCATGACAGGTAAGTGCAGACTGCTAATACGGTGTTACTCCATTACTCACCTTGTTGTCGTGGTGTTTTGTTTCGCAGCACACAGACTGCAAAGCTGTCATTAGCACCATGGAAGGCAGCTCCTTAGACAGCACTGGATTTTCTCTCCACATCGGTTTGTCTGCTGCCTATCTCCCAAGAATGTGGGTTGAAAAACATCCAGAAAAAGAAAGCGAGGTATACTCCTTCTTACTTAGACATAGGAGACGCTATTGAAAAAATGTTTCAGAATAAGCTGGTTAAACTTGCAAATTATTGATTGTCCTGAAAAACTAGCATTACAAAATGAACTCTCACATCCCAAGATTCTGCAACTAAAAATATTGATGATATCAAGCATGCCAAACTTCTGACGTTTCATCCAAAACCCTTATGTGGATGATTTGCCTGTACAAATTGGCATTTTTACCTTTAGCTCCACCAAAAGAACATGTGCCATCAGACATTACATTGGGTATTCTCTATACTTGTTATACTTTTAAAATACTGATACTGGAAAAACAAATAAGCAGTTATTTGTGGTTGGTAATAAGACCATTTTGTGTGGCTGTGACAAAGAATCTCTTCTTAAGTTAAAATAAAAATAGAAACTTAGGCTGGGTGTGGTGGCTCACACCTGTAATCCCAGCACTTTGAGAGGCCAAGGCAGGTGGATTGCTTGAGCTCAGGAGTTTGAAACCAGCCTGGGAAACATAGTGAGACCTCGTCTCTATAAAAAAATTAAGAAAAAAAATTAGCCAGGTGTGGTCATACACACCTGTGGTTTCAGCTTCTCAGGAGGCTAAGACAGGGCGATCACTTGAGTCCAGGAGGTTGAGGTTAAACTGAGCTGTGATCGTGCCACTGCACACCAGCCTGGACAACAGAGGGAGACCCTGTCTCAAAAAAAAAACAAAAAGGAAACTTACGTGATAGTAGTTAAATATTGGTTAATTAATAGAACAAAAGGTATGTGTGTATAGTTTAGTAATCACAATGGCATGTATATTCCTCTTAGAATAGTGTGATATATATATATATATATATATTCTATAATGTTGATGCTGTATGATTTTTCAGATATTAATTCTTGACCTCTCAGAAGTTTATGTCAGAAGTTGGAAACTCCCAGTTCTAACATTCTACTTTTGACTGGAACTCCTAGTAGGCCATCTTGTTGTTAATTACATCTTATTCTTTCTGTTTTTATAGCATTAGTTTACCTCACTAGAAAGTTTTGGAGTTTTCTAAGTAGACCTTTTCCGGTTGAAGTGACAAGAAGCTCCAGTCCAGCACCTTCTTTCTCCTTTCAGGCTTGCATGCTTGTCTTTCAACCCGATCTCGATGTCGACCTCCCTGACCTAGCCAATGAGAGCGAAGTGATTATTTGTCTTGACTGCTCCAGTTCCATGGAGGGTGTGACATTCTTGCAAGCCAAGCAAATCGCCTTGCATGCGCTGTCCTTGGTGGGTGAGAAGCAGAAAGTAAACGTTATCCAGTTCGGCACAGGTGAGTGCGCTTCGGCCCTGGTCCTGCGTGTGCTTCCCCTGCCTGTGAATCACGCTCTGTAAAACTGACGACTGTGGGTATCCGACCCCGCCTGTGTGGTGAGGGGCAGCCTAGTATGAAACTGAAGAACAAGAGCTCTGGAGCTGGACCCCCTAGGTCCCGATTCCAGCTGTACCACTCACAGGCTCTGTGTGTCACCTTGGGTGCACTACTTGAACTTCTGGTGCCTCCATTTCCTCATTTGCGATCTGAGGATAATTGTCCCTAACTCACAGTGTTGCTGTGAGGAGGACTGAGCTAATGTATGTAAAGGATTTTTAAACTTGCCTGTTCCACAGTAAGTGAGATATAAATGCTACTGTTGTCATTAGCAACTGAACCAAATGCAAAACCCTTGGTCTGTTGAGTAGGAGGTCCCAAGTCTAAGGACAAAACATTTGCCATCAGCACAGTCATAGAAAATCTATAAGGAATGGTCTCAGGAAGCATCCGGCCAGCACTGCTAGAAGGGAGGTAGTACCACCCTCCAGGTGGGGCCCAGGGACGTCTCAGCCACCAGAAGGCAGCACCTCAGGGATGAAGTTGTGTAGAGTGGAGTGAGGGGACAGTCCTATCCTATTGATTCTTATCCTCTGTGCCATCCAGCAGAAGGCCCAGCCCCTTTTCCCCAGAGGTACAATCTGCTGCTGCTGGGGCAGAGGTCGGATAAGCATGGGGAGTGCAAAGGGCATGAGCAGAGACTGTGGCCTTCCGGGGGCCAAGCTGCTCAGACCATTGCAATGCCCTGCACCTTTGCACAAGCGATCTGCATGTGCACATGGAATTTGATTCAACATTTTGCGTAGTAAAAGGCCACAGTTTGAATGCTCTATGATGTATTATTTAGAAAAATAGTATAGTTAATTTTTTTTTTTTTTTTTTTTTTTTTGGAGACAGAGTCTCGCTTTGTTGCCCAGGCTGGAGTGCGGTGGTGTGATCTCAGCTCACTGCAACCTGTGCCTCCCTGCCTTAGCCTCCCCAGTGGCTGAGATTACAGTGCCCACCACCATACCCAGCTAATTTTTGTATTTTTAGCAGAAACAGCGTTTCACCCTGTTGACCAGAGCTAGTCTTGAACTCCTGACCTCAGGTGGTCTACCCACCTCAGCCTCCCAAAGTGCTGGGATTACAGGCATGAGCCACCGTGCCTGGCCTGTGGTCAATCTTTTGTATGTTAAAATTATCAAACAGTTTTCTAAAAAGGAAGGTACACACATAAATATATAACATCCTTTACAACAGCTGTGATGGTATGAAGTAACATTATAGTTTGTTAGTGCTCAAGCAAGTGAACGTGTGGAAGCGGCACCTCATGCTGATCTTATTACACAGGTTACAAGGAGTTATTTTCGTATCCTAAGCATATCACAAGCAATACCGCGGCAACAGAGTTCATCATGGTGAGTGCAAGAGGCTTCCTGTATCTCTTGGGTCTTTTCCTACCACACTTTAAGGGGACCTCCAGGGCTTAGGCCCCTCAGGCCACCATCAGAGCACCCCTAGTCCTGGGTTTTTGTATATTGGTAGGCTCTTTATTTCATTAATTAAAATGATAATGAGCTCATTAAGGAAAAATTGGAAATTAAAAAGAATAGAAAGAAAAAAATCACCCATGTGAAAAAACACCCTAATGCAACTAGCATTAACAGCTTTGAGAAGTTTTCTTCTGTCCTTTGTTTTTTTTCTCTTAAAATGCAGCCAGCTTCATCTAAAAGGGTTGAGGTTTTTTTTAAAAAAAAAAAAAAAAAAAAAAAAAGAAAGAAAAAAGAAATGCTGGGTATGGTGGCTCACACCTGTAATCTCAGCACTTTGGGAGGCCAGGACGGGTGGATTACCTGAGGTCAGGAATTCAAGACCAACCTGGCCAACATGGTGAAACCCCATCTCTACTTAAAATACAAAAAATTAGCCAGGTGTGGTGATGGACACCTGTAATCCCAGCCACTTGGGAGGCTGAGGCAGGAGAATCGCTTGAACCCAGGAGGTAGAAGTTGTAGTGAGCCGAGATTGTGCCACTGCACTCCAGCCTGGGCAACGGAGTGAGACTCCACCTCAAAGAAAAAAAGAAAGAAATAAAATAATAAAATTGAGCAAGCTGAGACTGACCAGCTGCCTCGGCCAGGCTGGCAAATCCGGGGCTGATTGCATGGGACATTTCTTCCTGTAGATGTCATAGTCCTCTGGAAACTGTAAAAAATCAAATAAGCATGAGGTGATAATATTGTAGTTACTGTGTGACATGAAATAAACTGAAAGGACATAAGTTTAGTTGTTTCACAAATGTATAATTAGGGAAAGAAAATATTTTCGGTGTCACTATATCTCTACACTGTGCTTAGATGTGTCAGTGATGACAGCAAATGGTGACTGTGACCAACAAGGAGAATATAATCTTTCACTTCATTTCCTCCAGTCTGCCACACCTACCATGGGGAACACAGACTTCTGGAAAACACTCCGATATCTTAGCTTATTGTACCCTGCTCAAGGGTCACGGAACATTCTCCTGGTGTCTGATGGGCACCTCCAGGATGAGAGCCTGACATTACAGCTCGTGAAGAGGAGCCGCCCCCACACCAGGTTATTCGCCTGCGGTATCGGGTGAGTCTCAGAGAGCTGGTCACACAGTCCAGACCCACGGGGAGATCTTCTTGTTGCCCTGCACAGGACTTTTGCAAGCTTGGAAGTTGACACTAGAATACGGAAGCCTTACAGCATAGAGGGATGGGGCTCTGGGCTCCCAGCCAGACTGCCTGAGTCTCAGAACCTGGGTTGGTCACTCAGTAGCTTAGCCGTGACCTTAGGCAAGTTCCTTAACCTCTCATCTGTAAAACCAAGATGATAATGAAAATACCTACATCCTAGGGTTGCTGAGGAATAAATGAGCTCATACATAGAAAGCACTTAGAACAGAACTGAATCAAAAAGCACCAAATCAATGTTAGATGTTATTATTTAGCATAAGAATCCACATCTCCAGCTTGTCCCCAGCGGCCTGGGTAAACCTCCTGCCTGGCTGTGCTGTGCTGGTGCTGGGGATGTGGCCTCCAGGCAGACCCCACCAGGCTGCTTTGCTCCTCCCCGGCTGTGCTGGGCTCGTGCTGGGGCATGTGGCCTCCAGGCAGACCCCACCAGGCTGCTTTGCTCCTCCCTGGCTGTGCTGGGCTCGTGCTGGGCATGTGGCCTCCAGGCAGACCCCACCAGGCTGCTTTGCTCCTTCGCATCTCTTTTCTGGCCATTATGAGCACTTGCATTTTCAAACCCTGTGGTGTGCACAGAAGCTTTCCATGGGAGGCTCACACCCTACATTGTTGGAATTGCCCCTTCCCCAGTAAAAGTTAGCTCTTTTGGATGGCACTAAGGTGTGTGGTGTATGTGTAAGGAAAACATCGAACAGAGGGGGCCACTCGGTTGCCCATCCTGCCTGCCTCTGTGGCCCCTGGACTCCTACCTGTGGCCACCACCTCAGCAAGTGGTCACCAGCTGTCTCTATTCTGAGGCAGTGCACGGAGCAGATCCTCAGCTTCTTCATGGGGCAGAATGGGGGCTTCTGTGCTGTCCTTGCCCCTGAGCCTTGACCTGGACTTGCCCTGAGCTCTAGGAGCCAGCACCCCCACTGCCCCTCTGTGGCCCCAATGCCCCTCCATGGCCCTCAGTGCCCCTCTGTGGCCTCCAACGCCCCTAGCTGCTATACCCAAGCCAGCTAGTTGTAGAATTATTGTAGAGAGAAAAGTAATAGGGCACTTGTCACTTGAGGGCTTTCTTCTCTATCCTCCACAGTCACAGCTCCTGGCTCTGTTCTCTGTAATCTAAGGCCTAGCCCAGCATCACAGGCCAATGAGGAAATACACCCAGCCTGAGCAGCTCCGCCAGTTGTTGTTCCTGATGGGACTTTACCTGCTGAGCTCACAGCTGCACTCAGGGCAGCCCGTGCACCGTCTCCTGGTCTCAGCAGCCCCTCCCTGCCCCCTGCTCCCAGGTCAGGGCTCAGACACCACAGGGCAGAGGTTCTGGCACTTATTCATGCCTTCCTCAGTGAGGGCCTATTCTGGGACGAACATCGGGCCCCCACCCTGGGGCTGGGAGATGGGATTTTCCCATGTGTCAAGGAGGAAATTGAGGGAGTGTGATTAGGTCAGGTGCAGTGGCTCGGCTCGCTCCTGTGGTCCCAGCACTTTGGGAGGCCAAAGGAGGAGGATCGCTTCAGCCCAGGAGGTCAAGGCTGTAGTGAGCCATGGTGGGGCGATTGCACTCCAGCCTAAGTGACTGAGCAAGACCCCATCTTTAAAAATAAAAAAAAAAAATTGAAAAATGTAAGGCATGTGATGGGGAATCTGGGTGTGCCGTGGGGGAGCCTGCTCCAAGAGGAGACTATGCCAGTTAGCACCACCCATGACTGGAGGGGTTGGGATCCATTCTGCTTTTCTGTCGAGTTTTTGGGATCTTTCTAAGTGTTTCTCCCTCATCTTCCAAGCATGCGTTTGCAGTTACAAACTCTAGTAAAGTGAGCTTCCCAGGGGTAGAGACCATCAGGCCTCCTCCCTGGTGTGAGTCCTGGTCCTCTGAGAGCCACCCTGAAGGAGCACAGGAAGATTCCAGCCTGCCTCACTAACAGACGGAAGCTGTAACTACCAATAACCCATATTAGTAATAACCCGTGTTATGATCATCACCAATTAATAGGGAGGGTAAAGACAAATCCAGTCTTTATCCATAGGTTGAAAAACATCTTGGAAATTATTTTCATAAGCTCTTTTTCTGAAAAATAATTGATCTTTAATATTTCAGGAGGAACTCCTCTAAGCAAAGGAGTTCTTGATAGTTGTAGAATTATTGTAGAGAGAAAAGTAATAGGGCACTTGTCTTTTAAATGTCAGAGATGCTCTTTGCTAGAGTGAGAGTTGCTTCTTTATGCCTTTTGCTGTGTTGATGTGTACCAGATTTTAAGAGGTAGATTTTATTCACTCTTTGCCAGCTCTAGGCCTTTGGGATCAGATTCAGGTAATATTGTTATTTATGGAAATTAAGTTGGTATCTTTGTCAGCATTCTGATACCTTATAGGGTTGTTTTTAGAGTCATCTACTCCCTCCCTCAGTGAATTGAAAGTCAAGAATTTCAACTTTTTTCTGTTTGAAGGATAAGTCAGTCCTCTGATAGATGGGAGCTTACATTAGCCAAACTTTCAGATGTTTCCTTCTATTATCACTTTCTCTGTTTAACCTCAGCTACACACGAGTACATTCTTCCCCACGTCATGTCTCCCCCGTTGAGTTGTGAGCTTTCTCAACACTGTTAACATGTACTTCAAAAATATTTCTAATGTCTTCAAAATTAAAACATGTGAAATGTGATCAGTTCTACAGCAAATCGTCACATCTTAAGGATTTTGTCCCAGTGTGGTGCCGGAGTATTTGAATATTTTAATGCAAAATCCAAGCATAGTTGGAGAAAACAGGTATGTTTTTTAAACATCTGGTTTTATATTTACGTTTGGAAATCTCATATTCTTCCGAGACTAAGAAATAGGAACATCTGTGTTTCCTTGAATGAGAGGGGAGCTGTAAAGAGGCAAGCACTGCTGCAGGTGTGAGCCCTGCCTCAGGACTGCACCAGCGGGAACACAGGAGTTCTTCATCAGGTCATTCTCCCAGCTTATAGTTTGATTTCTGCCTTAAAAATCATGGACTGATTTTTTTTAAAGTGAATTATTAAATATGTTTCGCTGAAATTAATTTTCCTTATTATGATAAAATTTAGCATTTTAACTTTTTTTTTTTTTGAGACAGAGTCTTGCTCTGTCGCCCAGGCTGGAGTGCAGTGGCACCATCTCGGCTCACTGCAAGCTCTGCCTCCCGGGTTCATGCCATTCTTCTGCCTCAGCCTCCCAACTAGCTGGGACTACAGGCACCAGCCACCATGCCTGGCTAATTGTTTGTATTTTTAGTAGAGATGGGGTTTCACTGTGTTAGCCAGGATGGTCTTGATCTCCTGACCTCGTGATCTGCCCACCTCGGCCTCCCAAAGTGCTGGGATTACAGGCGTGAGCCACTGCAACCGGCCATTTTAACCAATTTTAGGTGTCCAATTTAGTGGTATTAGCTACATTCACAATGCTGTGCAACCATCACCATCTTCAAACTATGTCATCAGCCCAAACAGAAACTACCTACTCATTAAACAGTAACTCCACATTCCCTCCTACACCCAGCACCTGCTAACCATGACTCTGCTTTCTGTCTCTATGACTTTGCCTTTTCTGAGTATCTCATATAAGTGGAGTCATAGGACATTGTCCTTTTATGTCTGGCTTATTTCACTTAGCATGATGTTTTTAACATCCATCTATGTTGAAGCATGTGTCAGAATTTCCCTTCTTTTTAAAGCTGAATAATATTCCATTGCATGGATAGACCACATTTTGCTTATCCATTCATCTATCGGTGGACACTTGGGTTGTTTCTGTCCTTCAGCTATTGTGACTAATGCTGCCATGAGCATTGGTATACAAGTGTCTGTTTGAGTCTGCTTTCAATTCTGGATATATGCGCAGCGTGGGATTGCTGGATCATATGCTCGTTCTATGTTTAATTTTTTGGGGAATTGCCATGCTGTCTTCCATAGCAGCTGCATCATTTTACATTCCCACCACCAGTGCACCAGGATTCCAGTTTTTCCACATCCTCACCAACACTCATCATTCTTTTTTTTTCCATATTGATTGAAATCTATCAGCTTTTCTTTGGTTTGTTTTGGTTTTTGAGACACAGTGTTGCTCGGTCATCTAGGCTGGAGTGCTGTGGTGCAATCATAGCTCACCACAGCCTCGACTTCCTGAGCCCAAGCGATCCTCCCACCTCAGCCTCCAGAGTAGCTGGGACTACAGGCGTATGCCACCACTTTTTTTCTTATTGTTTTTTATTCGTTTGGTTGGTTTTTGTTTGTTGTTGGTGTTTTTTGAGACAGGGTATCACTTTTTCACCCAGGCTGGAATTCATTTGTGCAAGCTTGGCTCACTGCAGCCCTGATATCCTGGTCTCAAGCCATCTTCCTCCCTCACCCCCCAAGTAGGTGGGACTACAGGCCCACACCACCACACCCAGCTAATTTTTTGTATTTTTTGTAGAGACAGGGTTTCGCCATGGGCCCAGGCTGGTCTCGAATCCCCAGCTCAAGCAATCTGCCTGCCTTGGCCTCCCAAAGTGCTGGGATTACAGGCATGAGCCGCTCTGCCCAGCCACCACTTGTTTTTTGATAACAGCCATCCCACTGGGTGTGAAATGGGATCTCACTGTGGTTCTGATTTGCACTTCCCTAATGACTAGTGACATCAAGCATCTTTGCATACACTTGCTGGCTTTTGTGTATCTTCTTTGGAGAAATATCTATTCAAGTACTGGAATCTACTTATACCAAGGTTGCATATTAGTAATTAGCTAAAGGAATAATTTCAGGATGCTTTGTAAATGTAAAGGATGTGATCATGCTATTATTTAAAATTCTAGCTGGGTGTGGTGGCTCATGCCTATAACCCCAGCACTTTGAGAGGCTGAGGCGGATGGATCACCTGAGGTCAGGAGTTTGAGACCAGCCTGGGCAACATGGTGAAACACCATCTCTATTAAAAATACAAAAATTAGCTGGGTGTGATGGCACACGCCTATAGTCCCAGCTACTTGGGAGGCTGAGGCAGGAAAATCACTTGAACCTGGGAGGGGGAGGTTGCAGTGAGCCAAGATTGTGCCACTGCGCTCCTGCCTGGGCGACAGAGCAAGACTCCATCTCAAAATAAAATAAATAAAATAAAATAAAATTCTGTTTAAACTATTTTCGGGAAAGTACCCTGTAGCAGGAAGGAGAGAAAATACCGAAGAGTTATAAAATTCCCAAAGGATAGAATGTATACTTTATTTTAAATGTGAAGTAACTATTTTCTGGATGGAGCATTGAAAGAGAAATAATTCCTCTTTTATAAATAGGTAGAAGACCAAATGACCAGGCTATGTTCTCCGAGTTGCCACTCTGTCTCGGTCAAATGGCAGCAACTCAATCCAGATGCGCCCGAGGCCCTGCAGGCCCCAGCCCAGGTGCCGTCCTTGTTTCTCAATGATCGACTCCTTGTCTATGGATTCATTCCTCACTGCACACAGGTAAGAAGGCGCGGAGTTTGTTATTCTATGGGAAGACCAATATATTTTGCTAATTTTTTTTCTGTCTTCTTCCCTCCCCTTCTCACCAGCAGATTTTCCTTTTCTGGGAACACAGCTGGTGGTTAGCCAGGGCTTTGGGGAGGCTTCTAGTTTTTGTTGAAAGGGGAGAGGAAATCACCAAAAGAATTTCTGTTAAACCAAGACACTGCAGAGTAGAAAGGCTAATGAGGAATTTATTTTTTTTTCCCATTTCAGGCAACTCTGTGTGCACTAATTCAAGAGAAAGAATTTTGTACAATGGTGTCGACTACTGAGCTTCAGAAGACAACCGGAACTGTAAGATTCAAAACCTAAACTATCGACCTGTTGTTTGAAAGTTACGATTTTATATTTCCATATATAATGCTCTATGGCAAGCTTGTCCAACCCACAACCCAGGGCAGCTTTGAATGCGGCCCAACACAAATTCGTAAACTTTCTTAAAACGTTATGAAATTTTTTTGCTAGTTTTTGTTTTCAGCTCATCAGCTATCTTTAGTGTTAGTGTATTTTATGTGTCACACAAGACAGTTCTTCCTCTTCCACTGTGGCCCAGGGAAGCCAAAAGAATGGATACCCCTGCTGTCTGTACTTCCTTTGTTGTTTTCCTGTGTTGAAATTTCATTACACAATATGGAGATGAGCTATATGTACAAATGAGTATACTTTCCTTCAGTTTCTAATGCAGCACTTCTTCATCGGGGTAGTTTGGTCTGGGTGTGTCTATATGGGCATCAGTGGGTGGCAATAACTGCAATTAAGTATGGCTTTTATGCATGGAAATTTTGCTAGAGAGGTTCTCAAAGATGTTCACGACTCAATAAAAGTTACATGCCACTGGCCTACTGATGCTATTTAGAAATACTAGTTATAATAATACTGGACTAAGAGTAGATCATATCATATGTTGAGGATGTGGGTTTATTTCCTTTTTTGATTAAAAGCAAATGAATTATGAAAGAAAAAATTCCTGTTTCCCAAATACTCACACCATTTCTGGTTTCCAGATATGTGTTTTTCCCAACCAGTTCTCTGACACCAGTTGCATGTCCTACAATTTAATTCAATTCTGACACTAGCCGCCTGGGGTTGGCACAGACCTCACAGGGTGAGGGCTCAGTCCCACAAGACTGGTTCCAACTCCAGACACCAGTAGCAAGTAGCAGGTCCCCAGGTTACCCACACTTCTGGTCAGCTCCAAGTCAGTGTTCCCACAACCCTTTCTCAGGTTCATTAATTTGCTGTAACAGCTCACAGAACTCAGGAAAAGTTTACCTTAGTATTACTGATTTATTGCAAAGAATATTATAAAGGATATGAATGAACAGCCAGATGAAGAGGTATATAGGGTGAGGCCCAGAATAGTCCCAAGCACAGGAGTTTCTAACACACAGTTGGGGTGCACCATCCTCCTAGCACATGAGTGCTGACCCAGAAGCTCCCTGAACCCCTTTAGGTGGGGTTTTTAATGCAGGTTTCATTACAAAGTCCTGGTTGATTAAATCATTGGCCATTGGTGATTAGCTCTCGCCTCTCTGGAGGTTGGGGAGTGGGGCTGAGGTTCCAGCCCTCTAATCGTATGGTTGGTTCCCCAGCAACCAGCCCTCATTCTAGGGACTTTCTGAAAGTCACCTCATTAACATAAACTCAGGTGTGGTTGAAGGGTCCTGTTAGGAATAACAAATGCATATATTTCTTATGTCTGTAGGGAAGTTCAGATTTTCCCTCTGAAGTTTCCATGTTTGGTCTATAAAATAATCCAACAATAGATTAACAGGGGAAAAGACATGCAGATGTCGTTATATGTGCAGGAGCCAAATGAGACTCAAAGAAGGGCCAGATGAGTGAAGTTTCATACTGTACAGAGGCGGGTAGGATTGTGGGGCTCCTCTGGGGAGGTGGGGACAGGTTGTGGGAGGGTGAGGGGAGGAAACACACGGTGAGCAAAGCTTTCTTGTGATGCAGATGAAGTCTGGCAGGCAGCAGCTCTCAGAGAGAATAGAAGCACCTCTGGTAACAGTTTCTCTATCATCCCTTTAAAGTATCAGACTTTAGCCTCCTCTTCCTGGGAGTTCATCTTTCCTAAATCTGGATAAGGCAGATAAGGGGGTCTCAGAGAAAGCCTGTTTGCATCTGCTGTTTGCTTCACTGACACAGGATTCCTCTGCAGATGCAAATATTCCCTACAAAAGGACTGCTTTTCAGAGCTACTCCTGTGTCTGCTGTCCCTCTGAATAGCATCTCAAAATATGCCAAAGGAGTCTCTTTTGGGGTGGCCTATTTTAGCTTTTCGCATATCACAATATCACAAATTATTACCAAGAAGTTTGTAATATTTGCACTGGTACTGAATCTGCTATAGTTTAGCCTTGAAAGTTCCTAGCCTATATATGCTATTTATGTCGTTTTTTTATTCAAAGGAGTATTAGTATAACCAGATAAATCATTTCCCAGACATTGCTGGGTTTTTTTCCCAAAAGCGTACAGCTTACTTTTCAGCACTAAATCGGTATCATTGACTTATTAGTTGTCAGTGACTTATGTATAGAACTTAAGCTCTATATTGCTTTAAAAATTAGATCTTTGTGGGTAATGATAAGGGAGAATAAATTAAAGGTATATTTTTAAAAATTAGAGCTAAGGGGGAAAGAAGGTAAAATAATTTTACCTGGGAAGAGGTCATTTTCCATAAAGTCACAGCAAGTTGTACTTCCTCTGTGAGAAGCAGCCTTATCAATGACAAAATTACAAGAGTTAGAATGAAGGAAAAAGTTCCATCTCTCAGTTGTTGGAGAGGAAGCACCTGGTGGTGCACAGAGTCCTCACCCTGCAGAGTGCAGACCATGTTCATGGACGGGCATTGCAGCACCAAGGTGGCTCTTCCTGTGGTAGAAAAGAAGTTTTGAATTTTTTAAATAAAATGAATTGGCAAAATGGCCTTTTATAAAAAAAGCAAAACTCTAGGGACAGAAAGCAGATGAGGAGCTGCCAGGGCTTGAGGAAGCTACACAGGGGCACAGAGGAACTTTTCAGGGTAAAGAAAATGTTCTGTGTCTTTACTTCAACAGTGGTCACGCAACTGTATACATCCCTTAAGACTCATCAAACTGTATATTTAAGAGGAGTTCATTTTACTGTATGCAGATTATACCTCCATTTTTAAAATGATGTTCTTTGGAAGTCTTTTATTAGAAGCCATGTGAATATTTTTTTCCTTTGCTGCTTAAACACAGATGATCCACAAGCTGGCAGCCCGAGCTCTAATCAGAGATTACGAAGATGGCATTCTTCACGAAAATGAAACCAGTCATGAGGTTTGTTGTTTTCATTGTAAAAATGATTAGACATTCTTCTTGAGCATTCTTTACATTGATTTATCTGTGGAAATGGAAAGTGAGGTCAGCTGCATGGAGAAGGAGACTGTGGTGTCAGGGCATTCATCACTGTATCTGTGACACTGTGCCTGGGATGTGGGGTATGCGGTAAATGTTTGTTGAATGAATTAACAAAAGAGTGGATGTCAGTGGTTTCCGGAAAATTCTGTAATGTTTTACTTATCAGAAAAAGCCCAAGGGCTCAGAGAACACTTGGTGAGTGCCTGTAGTGGACGTCACCTCAGATCTCTCGTGTGGTAGCGTTAGTATTCCCATATTATTGATGAGAGGCCTGAGTGTGAAATGCTGAGTGACCTGCCAAAGCCCACCCGACTCCCCCCGTGCTGGGCAGACCAGGGCCTCAGCAGAGGGGCCTCTCAGCCAGGCCACCGGGACTGCCCAGCTGTTCTCTCAGGGACAAGATCTTCAACAAGGCTGTGAGCGTTAGTCCTCAATGCCATCCCCACAAGAAGGTGCCAGCATGACAGGCCCTGGAGACCCCCACAGTCAGTTCTAGTGACAGATGGTCACCTGGTGGTCTCCCTGTTCTCCTCAGATGCCCCTGGGTTGGCAGCCTCTGTGTGCTGTTTTGTTTAAGGCCCTTTTATCCTGAACAAGTCATTCCGTCTTTCCAATTCCTTAGCTTTAAATTGGGAGCCACAGACTGTGAAAGAATGAGGAAGCCCACTGCCCGGGAGAGCTCTCTGTGGACTAGACGGCGCTGCATAACGAAGAGCGACATTTTCTATGGCTAAATCAGTTCATCTCATTTTAAAGGGAACATTGAGCCACCGATTTAGATGGGACCTGCAATTCAATATTTAGTCTGAAATACGAATCTTAAAATGCTTTACTGACATAGCTAAATAGAAATAAACAAAACAGGACATAACTTATGTTTTATTCTATCCTAGATGAAGAAACAAACCTTGAAATCTCTGATTATTAAACTCAGTAAAGAAAACTCTCTCATAACACAATTTACAAGCTTTGTGGCAGTTGAGAAAAGGGTATGTATTATTGTTAGAGGTTAAATTATTTTATTTCTATTTCCACGTTAAGAAAGTCACCCTTGCTTTGATGGTTAATGACGACACGCACGCCCTGGGCCTGTGAAGCGTGGGTTGCAGACAGGCCAGCAGGCCCCACGAGTCCCAGCCTCCCATTCATGGGGGGCTTCGGTGTTGGGACTTAGGGTGATCTTTCTAAATGAGTTATGTTATCATTTTAATGTTATAATTATTAATAATTAGCTAATGCGTATTTTTCGGATACACTATAACTTTGTTACAGTTTTGGCATTTATTGTCTTTTATTAATCCAAGACCCTCAAAAAACAGAAAAGGCCTGGGTTCCCTGAGAGCCCCTTCCCCATTCATAAGTTTAAGGGGAAATTTCACGTAACATGCCCAGCACAGTGGCCAGCACGTGCCAGTGCTCTGTAAAGAGGAAAGTCACTCCGCCTCCCCACTTTCCCTCACGCTTGTGGCCCACGGCACAAGCTCCAGTCCCACACACCAGCGTATCCCAAACCAACACCCACAGGCTTTAGAATGTGTAATCATCATTTAATTGGATAACATCTGTTTGATTTAATCTATTTGTGATTCAATATAGGATAAGAATGAGTCGCCTTTTCCTAATATTCCAAAAGTTTCTGAACTTATTGCCAAAGAAGATGTAGACTTCCTGCCCTACATGAGCTGGCAGGGGGAGCCCCAAGAAGCCGTCAGGAACCAGGTAAATGCTGATTACCAAATAAGTTGATATTGAGCTTTCGTTTTTTCATGAAGATGAAGGGAACCCTTTGGTAAAATAGCTCCCTTCTTACCTGTACAAGAAGTTGTTGTGTCCCTGATGATGGAAAATATTCATGCATTTATAAAATGTTGAATTACATCATGTTGCATTACAGAGACTTCACAATGTATGAATGGAGCTGTATAGTACAAAAAGAGAACACCTGTGGCTGTGCTTCTGTCATGGGCAAATAGATTGTCATCCAGGAAGCTAAAGTCATTTAGGTAGTATAATAGGTTTGTCATGAAATTATCAATAGAAGTGCTGTCTAATAATCTAAATTCACCACCAATATTTCTTAAAGTTTATAGTGCTTTATACCGTGGCCCTTATAACCAGAAACATAATAGAAATGGAAAAATGTGGCTTAAATAAAAATTGGAAGAAAAATTCAAAAGCAAAGGAACAGCACAGTGCTGACAACCCTCTTAGGTCTCTAGGTTAAAAAACTAAAATTTCCAAAATTTAAAAATTTAAAATATGATCGGGCACTGTGGTTCACGCCTGTAATCCCAGCACTTTGGGAAGCTAAGGTGGGAAAAATCACTTCAGCCAGGAGTTTGAGACCAGCCTGGGCCACAAAGCGAGACCTCATCTCTACAAAAAGTTTTTTAGGGTGGGCGCAGTGGCTCATACTTGTAATTCCAGCACTTTGGGAGGCTGAGGCAGCAGATGGCTTTAGCCCACAAGTTCAAGACCAGCCTGGGCAACATGGTGAAACCCTGTCGCTACAAAAAAGTACAAAAGTTAGCCGGCCATGGTGGTGCTTGCCTGTAATCCCAGCTACTCAAGAGGCTGTGGCAGGAGGATGCTTGCACCCAGGAGGCAGAGGTTGCAGTGAGCCAAAATGGCACCCCTACCCTCCAGCCTGGGTGACAGAGCGAGGATTTGATCATAAATTAGAAAATAATGTACGAAAGATGTGCAATCTTGTTGCTAAAAGAAGTTAAAATGTAAACTGCCATGAGATTCCTTTTTATTTTTTAACTCTGTCAGGTTGGCAAAGATCACAAAAGGTAGATGATTGAAAGTCAGTAAATACGGTGGTTAAGATCACAGGTGCTGTGGCCGACTGCTCAGGTCTGAACCCCAGCCTGCACTTCACTCTGTGGGACTTGGCCTTCCCAGTGCTCCAGTCCTAATGCCCTAGTGGGGAGAGCAGTAAAATCCACCTTAGGTGGTTGTGAAGAGTTCTAAGACCATTCCAACACGTCTAGCTCCTGGATATTTGATAAATATTAGCTGTAGTTATTAATTCGCAAAGGTGTCTGAAACGGGCACTGTTGCCCAGACAGATGGGGCAGAAAGCTGACAAGAGGCCTTGGGTTAGGAGGGATACTTACTTTCTTTTTTTTTTTTTTTTAATTTTAATTTTTTTTTTTTTTTTTTGAGATAAAGTCTTGCTGTGTCGCCCAGGGTTGAGTGCAGTGGCATGATCTCGATTCACTGCAACCTCCACCTCCTGGGTTCAAGCAATTCTCGTGCCTCAGTTTCCTGAGTTGCTGAGATTACAGGTACGCGCCACCATACTCAGCTAGTTTTTGTATTTTTAGTAGAGACGGGGTTTCACCATGTTGGCCAGGCTAGTCTCAAACTCCTGATTCACCCGCCTCGGCCTCCCAAAGTGCTGGGATTTCAGGCGTGAGCTACCATCCCCAGCCTTACTTTCTTACAGTGCACCCTTTTGTATATTTTGAATTTTGAACCATGGGCATGGATTGCCCATGAAAGAAAAATAATACTTTAAGCAAACACAAACAAAGAGTTTGGGGAGTCAGGAGGAGTAGGAGGTGCATTCAGCCAGGCTCAGGTGGCCCTGCAGGCTCACCCACAGGCAGGGCAGATGTTGGCAACATCGTGGGCTCCCACGCTGGTCCGGACTTCCAGGTCAGCCAGAGAATGGGACTCAGGGCTGCTTGAAGGAAAGCGAGGGGCCAAGCTGAGGGGCTGTGACCTGTGGCCTCTCTGTGACTGAACAAGGGGCCCTTGCAGTGCATTGTTTTGGAAAAAAAGAAAATCTGATGTACAATGAAGAATCAGCTGTTTGTCCTTGAGACTTACTGTTAAAATGGGCCCTGGAAAATATATACTTATCTTATATGTGCTTCAAAAGTGCACACCCAGAAGAAGCTCTGAAAATGGAGATGGTCATGGTTGCGCAACAGTGCGAATGTACTTCGTGCCACTAACCTCTAAAAATGGCTCACATAGCAAACGTTGTTATATACATTTTTCTCACAATACAAATTAAATTAACAAAAATAAGAGATACGCCCCTACACTCTGCCACATACGTAAGTATTTTGTTCACAGAAAAGGTCTGGAGGGATATATGCCGTAGATCAGATAAGATATTCTGTATGGCTTTTATTTTCTTCTTTGTGTCTGTCTACTTGTGTCTACTTGTATTTTCTAATTTTCTCATAATGCACATGTGTTGTTTTTAGATTTTTTTTTTTTTTTTTTGAGACAGGGTCTCACTCTGTTGCCCAAGCTGGAGTGCAGTGACACCATCATAGTTCACCGCAGCCTCGACCTCCTGGGCTCTAGAGATCCTCCTACCTCAGACTCCCAAGTAGCTGGGATTACAGGAGTGAGCCACCATGCCTGGCCTGTTTATAGAAATTTTTGAGGTTATTTTCAAAATTGGTTCTAAATTAATTTACGTTTTAATACAGTGTGATGACAAATTATTTCATACTAAATTTGCAAATACGTTGGATCTTAATACTTCCAGATCCAAACATATCAGATGAAAAATATTATCCATTAGCTTGATGACCTGAAAGTTTATATTTATGTTAGCTGCAATAATTTGTTTGAACGGACCATCTAATTTAGCAAAAATGTCAAGCCTCTGTTACTCTCCCTCGGTATCTGTTTTACCAAAATGTGGCACCTGCAGCATTCCGCATGGAGTCATTCCACTGAATTCAGTAACAGAAGCCAGCCACAATAGAGCTCGGGACATCCGGGTCTGTTTGGTCCTTCCGGACTCGCTGGAGCTTGGGGCATTTCCTTATTTGATACATCTTCATTGTGAAATGAGACCCTCCAGGGAGCGCAACGCCTTTTCTGCTGGGACGCGCTCAGGAAGGACAGCGCTCAGTGCTGGGTGCTCCCATCCTCCCGCAGCTACCCCTGGGCTTAGGTGCAGTGTCTTCCGCACCAACCCCAAATCCACTTCGTTCCCTCCGGCTCATGAAAGCACATTGAGAACAAACGAGAGGCAGAGATTTTTAAAACATACCTCCTAATCCAAGTTTTTAAAGTAAATCATTTGTAAAATTCAATGCTATAACTCTTAGCAAGAAATTGAGAGCACTGAAGCTGAGGGTCCAGAGCCTACGCTGTTCCTTAAGTCAGGGGTCCCCAACCCCCAGTCCCTGGCCTGTTAGGAACTGGGCTGCACAGCAGGAGGTGTGGGGCGGTTAGCGAGCATTACCGCCCGAGCTCCGCCTCCTGTCACAGCAGCAGCAGTAGATTCTCATGGGAGCCCGAACCCTGTTGTGAACTGTGCATATGGAACATGTGGAATACTTTCATCCCAAAACCATCTGCCCCATCCCTGTCCATAGAAAAATTGCCTTCCATGAAACCAGTCCCTGCTGCCATAAAGGTTGGGGGCCACACCTTAGATGATCAAGGTGTGGGTGTGCGGTTAGGCAAAATAAGCAATTGTGAACTTGAAGGGAAAGAGGAAGCAAGTGAGTGATTTTGGCAAATAGAAGAATCATACTGAGGCCAGGCACGGTGGCTCATACCTGTAATCCCCACACTTTGGGAGGCCAAGGTGGGTGGATCACCCGAGGTCAGGAATTCAAGACCAGCCTGGCCAACATGGTGAAACCTTGTCTCTACTAAAAAATACAAAAATACTATCCAAGAAGCAATTTTATAAAATAAAAATAACCCATATTTCTCAGTATGATTCTTTTTTTTTTTTTTTTTGAGATGGAGTCTCACTCTATCACCCAGACTGGGGTGCTGTGACTATTCACAGGCTCTATCACAGAGCACTACAGCTTTGAACTCCTGGCCTCCAGTGATCCTCTCACCTCAGCCTCCTGAGTAGCTGGGATGCTCCACAATACCTGACTTAATCAATTTTTGATCTTTGCAGATCTTACAGGTGAAAAATGTATTGGTGACATTTAAGTTTTTGTTTATGAATGAAGAGGAGCATGTTTTATATTCTTACAGCCCTATGTATCACTTCCTGTGTGTTACCTGTTCGTGTCTTTTAGCTTTTTTATTGAGATTTTAGTCATTTTCTTATTTATCTTAGGTAAACTTTTTATGTTAGGAAATTAGCCCTTCGTGATACGAGTTATGAAAATTTGTTTCCCGGTATTCCACGTGTTATTTTGATGTTGCTTATTATCTTTTGGTCATATAGATTTTTTAATGCAGTCAAATTTTTAATCTTTGTGTTTCTTCTTTTTGTTTAGTGTTGTTTTGCTTTTCATCATGCTTAGAAATACCTTTCCTAGTCAGAGATTATACTTTTAAAGTTTTTCCCTTTATTTTTTAAATAGTTTTATGTTTTCATGTTTACATTCAATTTTTCATCTGATTGAAATTTATCCTAGCATAGGATAAGAGATATGGAACCAACTTTATTCTTTCCCAGACGGCTCCTCCTTTTCCTCTTACTGACTTGAAATGCCACCTTCATAATCTAGTAATTCTCAGTTTTAGGAGCTATTGCTGGACTTACCTACTCTGTTCCATTGATTGGTCTACTATAATTATTGTAACTTTATAGGAGACTTTAATATCTAATAGTTCTAGTCCATCACTATTGGTCTTTTCCAGTTTGCTTCTCTAATTTTTAAAAATTTAACCTCTGGTTAGCATTATTTTAAAATATGTCTTTTCATATGTTCTATAATATTAATTATTCAGGTGTATACTTGAAATTTGACTGAGTTGGGAAAGGACTACTCCTTTTTTAAATCATTCATATTCACAGGTAAAATTACAGGCTAATTATTTCAAAAATATCAAGGACTTGTCATCCATATAAAACTGGATTTTATACATGCAACTTTTTAAGGAACACTCTTTACATTTAGATTGAAACAGTAATAGTAATATAGCATCCCTCAAAATTTGTTTTACATACATATTGTTCATATTCTAGTATAATTATATGCTCATTTAATTACTTTAAAGGTTTTGGCTGGACACAGTGTCTCAAACCTGTAATCCTAGCACTTTGAGGGGCCAAGCCGAGAGGATCACTTGAGCCCAGGAGTTCAAAACCAGTCTGGTCAACATAATGAGATCATATCTCTACAAAAGAATAATTTAAAAATTAGCTGGGTGTGGTATCACATGCTCATAGTCCCAGCTACTGGGGAGGCTGAGGCGAGAGGATCGCTTGAGCCCAGGAGTTCGAGGCTATAGTGAGTTGTGATTGTGCCATTGCACTCCAGCTCCAGGCAACAGAGCAAGACCCTGTCTCAAAAAATGAATAAGTAAAAATAAATAAAGCTTTTGAGACTGTTTTTCCATTTTGGTCTCATTTTCTTAATATTGCTGTAAAACAGTATAAAAACTGCAATAATTTACTTCAAATGACTGTCTTATTTTAGGCCTAAGTACACACTGTGATACTGCTCATTGTAAAATCTTGGGCAAGTCACTTCTGTGCTCCTCAGTTCCCTCATGTGTAAAATGAGGGGTGTTTAAAATTCCGCAATTCTAAGAACTAAGAGAGAAGGTCTTTCAGTATACTGATTGCTGATATTCTCTCCAGGTCTCAGCTTCCATGTCTAGAAAGTGAGGGCCTTGTACTGAAATGATCTTGAATGTCTCTGGTGGTGTTCTTTTCTTTTCTTTTTTTTGAGACAGAATATTGCCCTCTCACGCAGGCTGGAGAGCAGTAGTGCAAATCTGTTCTCATAGCTGCCTCAGCCTCTCAGGCTCAAGCACTCCTCCTGCCTCAGCCTCCCAAGTGGCTGGGACTACAGTCATGAGCCACTACACCTGGCTAATTTTTTATTTTTTGTAAAGATGGAGCCTCGGTATGTTGCCTAAGCTGTTCTCAAACTCCTAGCCTCAGGCGATCCTTCCTCCTTGGCCTCCCAAAGTGCTGAGATTACAGGCGTGAGCCGCCGCGACCAGCAGTGGTGTTATTTTCAACATCCCAGCTCACATTGATGATCCTAATTGTGGATGAGCAACTGTCTGATGGGTGGGAAGTCAAGTGCTAGGAAGAATGTTTGCTTGATTGTTCTTTTTATTCTGTGTTTTCCCCTTACGTTAATAATTCTCTCTTCTGGGCAGCCTCTTTTAGCATCCTCTGAGTGGCAAGAATTACGTTCATCCAAACCAAAACTTAGGGCTAAAAGAAAAAAGAAATTATCTCAGCCAGAAGTTTCTGAAGATTTTGAAGAGGATGGCTTAGGTGTACTACCAGCTTTCACATCAAATTTGGAACGTGGAGGTGTGGAAAAGCTATTGGATTTAAGTTGGACAGAGTCATGTAAACCAACAGCAACTGAATCACTGTTTAAGAAAGTCAGTCCACAGAAAACATCTACTTCTAGCTTTTTTCCTATTTTGCCTCCGGCCGCTGGTGCCTGTCTTCCCCCGACTGCCCGCGCTCACGGTCCTGTTTCCTTGCCTTTTGCCTCATATGGTCAGATAGCTAGTTTTGGTTCAGCTGCTCCTCCCAGACAGTTTGATGCATCTCAATTCAGCCAAGGCCCTGCGCCTGGCAGTTGTGCTGACTGGATCCCACAGTTGGCGTCTTATCCCACAGGACCTCCCCAGAACCTACCTTTTCCACCCTGTTGTGGTGGTGTTTTTTCAGGGAGCTCATTAAGCTCTGCACGGTCTGCTCCACTGCAACCTCCTGGAGGCCGTACGACCAGGCCTTCTGCTGGCACCTTCCCTGAGCTGGATTCTCCCCAGCTTCATTTCTCTCTTCCTACAGACCCTGATCCCATCAGAGGTTTTGGGTCTTATCATCCCTCTGCTTCCTCTCCTTTTCATTTTCAACCTTCCACAGCCTCTTTGACTGTCAACCTTGGGCTGCCAATAGCCTCTGCCTTACCTGAGCCTCTTTACAGTCAGTCCCAGACTACCCCAGTAGATCTCTGTCTTCTAGAAGAATCAGTAGGCAGTCTCGAAGGAAGTCAATGTCCTGACTTCGGTTTTCAAAGTTGTTCTGAAACAGAAAGTGATGAGCTATCAGAAGTACTTCAAGACAGCTGCTTTTTACAAATAAAATATGATACAAAAGATGACAGTATCCTGCGCTTTCTGGAAGTAATAGAGGAGGATGAAATAGTGTGCACACAGCACTGGCAGGATGCTGTGCCTTGGACAGAACTCTTCAGTCTACAGACAGAGGTATGTGTCTTATTTCTCCTTAAATCTGTGGTTAGCTGGCTTCATAGTTTAGAATGGGGCTCCTCAAAGCAGCTGGTCAAGGGACTGTCTATCGTCAGTCTGTAGTGAAGGAAGGGGTTGTGCACTGGGGTGTAAATCATACTGCTTCCTTCATTGAGGAACTCTTGCTACAAAACAAAACAGACAGCTGAACGAAACAGTGTGCTTGATGCTGGCTGGTGTTTCTCTACAAACATTAGACCAGAACCTCATGCTGGTGAATGTTACTATTCCTCACATGAAAATGAACATCCTCGAACAGATGATGGGGAGAGATCTTAATTTCCTAGATTCTAGAACTAATGGATTGTAATCCACATAAATTTCCCACTGTGAAGTAGAGCACAAGCACTTGTACATATACTCTAACATAGATCATGGGAATACAGATATTATTCAACATGTGTATTGTGTTAGAGCTTATCACTCCATTTGTTAAGCTGATAAACACCCTGTAGATTTGGCCCCTACGCTGGTACTAAGACCCAGTCCTGCATCTGCAATTACTTGTTTTGATGTAGTTTAGTGAAATGGAAAGGCCTTGACGTAGCATAAAAGTAAGCGTGAGTCCCAGCCCACTTTGTGATTGGGGAAGTCAGGTAACCTGTCTGAGCCTCAGTTTCCTCATCCATATAGTGGAGATAATGATAGTGTCCACTTCACAGAGTGGGTTTGAGGTTTAAACAGGATAATCACAGCTGCCCAGTTTCCCTACTTGAGACAGTGCACGCAAAAGCCTGCCAGGAGCATACTGCAGATGGTCAAGAGTGTGGCTCCCACGGCCACTCCTGGCTCTGCTGCTTGTTAGCTGTGAGACTTTAGACAAATTGCTTCACCTTTCTGTGCCTCCATGTTCTCATCTGCAGTGTGGGTGTGATCACTGTTGGGGTGATCAGACCCAACACCAGGTCGTGGGGGTGACAAAGTCCAGTGGAGTCAAAGGATTGAGAAAAAGACAGTTTGAGAGAGAAAGGTGGGACACCAGTGTGCCATCACTATCATGGAGGCTGCGAAGGCCCCGAACTCTGGGAGCCCACGGTATTTATTGGTAATCTAACAAAGAAACAGATGGTGAGAATGTGGAGGTCAAAAGGACACGTTGCATTAAGCACATGATTTACAGCTGTGATGGTTTAGCATTTATATGGAACATATTCTGCTACTTGAGATAATGGGAACAGGAGCCTAGGAAGGCTTTAGAAGCAAGGAGCCAGCAAGTCTAGACACATTCCAGAGGACATTACGCAAGCCCTGCCTCAGTTTCCCTCCCAACACTCAGCTTTTTCCCAACAATAGTACTCCACAGGAAGTGGCTAAACATATCAAAGAACAGCACCTGGTACCAGTTCTGTATGGATTGGTACATATTATCACTGCTGTCATTTTTCAAGGTATTGCCATAGATTCTTCAACCTGTGCACCTGCCTAGGGCCACACCCTGCTTTCTGCTCCCTGTGTTAGTTTCTCTAGGGCCTGGATTCTGTCTCCTTTGAAGTTAATATCCCCAAGTTCAGGCTTAGCACACTCACTTATGCATGTGATGGGGCAGGCAGATGTTGGCGGGGTGCAGGGAAGGTAGTTTTAAAGTGCATGTTTAATATAACAATTTTATGCTTAGAAAAAACTGTCATTTTCATGTTTCAGAATACATCAGGGTACATTTTTATGTTAAACCAAAGGAATCATGCTGGAGATCTACTGTACAATACAGGGCCTATGATTGACAATCCGATATGGTATACTTAAGCATTTGCTAAGAGGTCTATTTTATGTTAAGTACTCTTTCCACAAAAGGGAACAAAACAAAACAAAAGGGGTGGAAGAAAAGTTCTGGAAGTGGTGGCTAAGTTCATGGCACTGATAAGTGATGGTTTGATGGTTTCATGGGTGTATATTTATCTCCAAACACATCAAGTTGTATACATTAAATATTGGTGACTTTTTGTATGTCAATCATATTTCAATAAAGTGGGGTTTTTTTAAAGAGGGAATCATGCATGACATATACTTTAAAAGTTTGAGAAATACTGGTTCAATGCTCATTGCCAGTTGACAACCCAGTAGGGTGACTATAGTTAACAATACATTGTGTATGTCAAAATAGCTAGAAGAAACTATTTGAAATGCTGCCAGTACAAAGACATGATAAATGTTCAAGCTGATGGAGATCCTAAATACCCTGACCTGATTATTTACATTCTCTGCATGTATCAAAATATCATGTGTATGTCAAAATACATACAAGTATTATGTATCAATAAAAAATGAAATAAAGCATTGCTAGGAGGAAAAAAGTACCATTTAAAAAAATCTCAGCCGGGTACGGTGGCTCACGCCTGTAATCCCAGCACTTTGGGAGGCCAAGGCGGGCGGATCATGAGGTCAGGAGATCGAGACCACTCTGGCTGACATGGTGAAACCCCGTCTCTACTAAAATAAAAATTAAAAAATCTCTACACATGAGCCTCTTTCCACACTTTTTATAAATGCCACCAGATATGTAGTGTTCATAGCATTTATGAGGTTCCAAACAATACTATGTCACTAGTATATGAAGAACTTTATTTTACAGTAATAAAAATATTAGAAATGCCTTACTTAACTGAAATAAATGGAAACATTTATCACATAACTTTTTTTCATTTAACTTGTTAAAATTTTATTTTAGATGCAGAGGTACATGTACAGGTTTATTACATGGGCATACTGTGTGGTGCTGAGGTTTGGGCTTCTAATTATCTTGTTGCCCAAGTAGTGAACATACGTTTTTCAACCCTTGCCCCTTTCCTTCCCCCACTACATAACTTCTTACGTGATCAAATGTGAATAACATAACTTATATTTGTTTCCTTAATTTTGTAGGATGGCTTCTGGAAACTTACACCAGAACTGGGACTTATATTAAATCTTAATACAAATGGTTTGCACAGCTTTCTTAAACAAAAAGGCATTCAATCTCTAGGTAAGTCACCATGTTTCCATTTATTAAGTCATTGTTTTCATTCATTAATAAGCATGCTCCTAATTGTTATAAACTGTTTTGTAAGCTAGTGTATTAATGTAATAATTATGAAAGTTATATTTGAATAGAATTATATTTAACCATCAAAGGAAATGGGAGATGGGTTTCTAGTCATATTTTTGCCACTAATTAGGGTATTATCTGAGCAAATTTATTAGCATAAATAGCACCAACTGCTGTAAAAAAAAATCTCAGAAGCTTAACATGGTAATCAAAGATTACTTTTTTGTCCATATCACAGTCAAATATTGGTCAAGAAGAAAGTTCCACTTACATGGTCATTTAGAGACCTTGACTCCTTCCATATTATGGCTCCACCATCTTCAATATATGTCTTTAAAATTATCCTGGTAAGAGAGAAGAACAAAGATTACCCTGGCATCATCCCCCTGCTAGACAAGAGGAAGAACACTAGTCACATAGCCCCATCCATGTATGAAGGCCTGAGAAATGTACTGTTAAGCTGCGTGTCCAGGAGGAGAAAACAGCTCTGATGAGCATCTAGCCAGCCTCTGCCAGAGGCAGTTGTTCAACCTCTGGATCTGTTTCCTATCATGACAACAAGGGGATAGGTGAGGAAGTCCTGAGCATCCTTGACCCAGCAAGTGGTTTGAAGGTCAAATGCTAGCCCTAGGACAGGAGCTGTTTGTTTTGAGACAAGGTCTGGCTCCATTGCCCAGGCTGGAGTGCAGTGGTACTATCTCGGCTGACTGCAACTTCCACCTCCCAGGCTCAAGGGATCCTCCCACCTAAGCCTCCTGAGTAGCTGGGACTACAGACACCCACCACCATGCCTGACTAATTTTTGTATTTTTTGGTAGAGATGGGGTTTTGCCATGTTGTCCAGTGTGGTCTTGAACTTGTGAGCTCAAGCAATCTGCCCACCTTGGCCTCCCAAAGTGTTGGGATTACAGGCATGAGCCACCATATTCAGCCTGGAGATTTTTTTTTTTTTTAATAAAATACACATTATTAAACAACTAGCCAATATTCATGGATAGATAGCGCAGCAGCATCTTACTGCCCCACCATTACCTCTAAAATGCCAGAGTTTTCATATTCCAGGCTGGGTGGGTGGGCAAATGCATAGCCTGTTTGACCTGCACGAGGCCGAAAAGGGGTGATGACAATTTACGTGAGGAGTGAGTGTTTATTCCTGGAATAATAGAAGAGCCTCTATCTAACTAACTCTCCTGCCAATAACAGTTATTAACTTTGAATAAAATATTTAAAACCATTCTTTGAAGGCCAGGAGAATAATCAAAAACAGGCAGAAACTAGAGTGAACATGATCTTTGAAAGAAAGCAAGCCAACTAGGTGGGCTCCACATGTTTCCAGCTTGTCACCTAGAGGCACTTCTCAGCTCATGAGACACAGTGGGAGGTTTGAACTAAAACAGAAAGTCTTAACGGGATGAGGACGTAGGGTTGGAGTTTAAGGTTGCCAAAGTGGCTGGAAGTTAAGTATTAAAATCCTATAAAGGAGGGAACCATAGAGCAGGGAGTTCTGAAATCTGCATCCAAATACTGCTCAGATCCTTGGCTGTCTCCTAACCTATACATACACAGGTGCAACCTCAAGGAATCCAGAAAAAAGCAACAGCTGGGAAGCTACAGAGCTAAGCAGAGATTTCAGCTGCTGTCTAGTACTGGCCAGAGTTTAGAGTTCAAGTGGCACCAAATTAGAGAGACTTTATAAATATCTTTCCATTGAAACCATAAAAGGGTCATAAGGATCATATCTCATGATCAAGGACTATACCCCAGGACAAAGGGATAAACCAAAATAGACCCATCCTAATAAAGCCTAAAACAAAGCCTACACAGGACCCACCAGAACAAAACTGAACACTCTTTAGAGTAAGATAGCATAGCTGAGAGTCTCTACAAGGTGTCATTTTTAATGTTCAGTATGGAATGAAAATTTAATAACATATGAAGAAGCAGGACAATGTGATTGTGATCAAGGGGAAAATGGGCTATAAATGTTGACCCACAGATGATCCAGTTGTTAGAATTAGCAGATACAGACTTTAAAACTGCTATTAAAAATACAGTGAAGGATTGACTTACCAGAAAAGGATGGAATGGGTGAAAAAATGGCAAAATCTCAACAAATAGATGGAAACTATAAAGAAGAACCAAATGAAAATCCTAGAACTGGAAAATATAGTATCTGCAATGAAAAGGTCATTGAATGAGCTTAACAACAGAATGGACAGAACAGGAAAAAAATCATTTAATTCAATTGACAATGCACTCAATAAACTTATCTGAACTGAAATATAGAAAGGAAAAAATGAATGAAAAAAGAACAGAGGAGCCAAGACTGTGGAATGATATCAAAAGGTTTAACATTTGGGTAACTAGGGTTTCAGAAGGTGAAAGGGTAGACAGAAAAATATTTGAACATTTTTGTAAAATTGATCAAAGACAGCACCTTCCAGATCCAAGAAACCCAGCAGAACTCCAAACATGATAAATACAAAAATGACCACATTTAGATAGGCCAGAGTCAAACTGTTGAAAACCAAAGACAAGCCGGGCATGGTGGCTCACACCTGTAATGCCTGCACTTTGGGAGGCCAAAGGGGGCAGATCATTTGAGCTCAGGATTTCGAGACCAGCCTGGCCAACATGGTGAAACCCCATCTCTACAAAAGTTAGCCAGGCATGGTGACGTGTACCTGTGGTCCCAGCTATTTAGGAGGCTGAAGTGGGAGGATCACCTGAGCCCTGGGATGTTGAGGCTGCAGTAAGCCGTGATTGTGCCACTGCACTCCAGCCCAGGTGACAAAGTGAGATAAAAATTCAAGATAAATATATTGTCATGTGAGGCTGGAGCTCAGGGAAGAGGTCAGAATTGGAACAGACTGGGAAAATTCTCAATGTCAGTAGTATTTAAAGCCTGGTTCTGGATGAGGTCACCCAAAGAAAGAAGGTGGTCTGAGCAGAGCAGGTTCTAGGACCAGCCTGCCACACAGCGGGGTTTAGGGTTCAGACTGGACAAGAAACAGCAAAGACGCTGAGAAGGAGCGGCCTGAGAAACAAGAGGAAAACTGGAGTCACAGATGCAAGGGGATGGGATTTCACGAATGTACCTTTTCCATGGGCTTTTCCTGTGTTTCACTGTATTGCTCCTTATTATCCATGTTATTTTTCTGTAAGTGTGTGCTTTTCTGCCTTTCTTCCTCTACGTAGAGTCTCAAGCTTTTTTCTCTGACTTGTTTTTATATCTCTGTAACCAACTTTGTCTTTTATCCTCTTCTTCATTTCTATCATCCCCTCTCCTTCTGAATTTGTGTTTTTTTTTTTTTTTTTTTTTTTCTTGAGACGGAGTCTCGCTCTATCGCCCAGGCTGGAGTGCAGTGGCACAATCTCGGCTCACTGCAAGCTCCGCCTCCCGGGTTCACGCCATTCTCCTGCCTCAGCCTCTCTGAGTAGCTGGGACTACAGGTGCCCGCCACCACGCCTGGCTAATTTTTTTGTATTTTTTTAGTAGAGACGGGGTTTCACCGTGGTCTCGATCTCCTGACCTCGTGATCCGCCCGCCTTGGCCTCCCAAAGTGCTGGGATTACAAGCGTGAGCCACCGCGCCCGGCTGAATTTGTTTTTTAAATGATGCTGATGCACATTAGGCATTTCATCAGTTTATTATTTATTATATTATTCTTGGGGTTGTATGTTGCTTATTATTAATGTTGCTTAAAAATTAGTCTAACATTTTGTAAATAATAAAAAATAACCCACAAAAGAATCCAGCAAATTAAACTGCTTTTGTCTCCATTGATTTTCTTTTGTGGGACAATGGATTGGTTTTGTTATTGTTTTTAAAAATGTATTCAATTCCTTTTTCCTCTATTAAGAACATTATATTATTTAATAAAAGCCCACTTATGAGCAGTTTTGGCTACCTCAACGATATAAAATTAATGGTGTATATGCAGATGTGTGCATACTATGCCAAGTCCTTTTGTCTTTACTCAAAAAAAGCAATTGTATATTTTTTCTTCTTTTTTTTATTGTACTTTAAGTTTTAGGGTACATGTGCACAACATGCAGGTTTGTTACATATGTATACATGTGCCATGTTGGTGTGCTGCACCCAGTAACTCGTTATTTAGCATTAGGTGTATATCCTAATACTATCCCTCCCCCCTGCCCCCAGCCCATAACTGTCCCCGGAGTGTGATGTTCCCCTTCCTGTCTCCATGTGTTCTCATTGTTCAATTCCCACCTATGAGTGAGAACATGCGATGTTTGGTTTTTTGTCCTTGTGATAGTTTACTGAGAATGATGATTTCCAGTTTCATCCATGTCCCTACAAAGGACATGAACTCATCATTTTTTATGGCTGCATAGTATTCCATGGTGTATATGTGCCACATTTTCTTAATCCAGTCTATCGTTGTTGGACATTTGGGTTGGTTCCAAGTCTTTGCTATTGTGAATAGTGCCGCAATAAACATACGTGTGCATGTGTCTTTATAGCAGCATGATTTATAGTCCTTTGGGTATATACCCAGTAATGGGATGGCTGGATCAAATGGTATTTCTAGTTCTAGATCCCTGAGGAATCACCAAAGTGACTTCCACAGTGGTTGAACTAGTTTACAGTCCCACCAACAGTGTAAAAGTGTTCCTGTTTCTCCACATCCTCTCCAGCACCTGTTGTTTCCTGACTTTTTAATGATGGCCATTCTAACTGGTGTGAGATGGTATCTCATTGTGGTTTTGATTTGCATTTCTCTGATGGCCAGTGATGGTGAGCATTTTTGCATGTGTTTTTTGGCTGCATAAATGTCTTCTTTTGAGAAGTGTCTGTTCATGTCCTTTGCCCACTTTTTGATGGGATTGTTTGTTTTTTTCTTGTAAATTTGTTTGAGTTCATTGTAGATTCTGGATATTAGCCCTTTGTCAGAAGAGTAGGTTGCAAAAAATTTTCTCCCATTTTGTAGGTTGCCTGTTCACTCTGATGGTAGTTTCTTTTGCTGTGCAGAAGCTCTTTAGTTTAATTAGATCTCATTCATCAATTTTGGCTTTTGTTGCCATTGCTTTTGGTGTTTTAGACATGAAGTCCTTGCTCATGCCTATGTCCTGAATGGTAATGCCTAGGTTTTCTTCTAGGGTTTTTATGGTTTTAGGTCTAACATGTAAGTCTTTAATCCATCTTGAATTAATTTTTGTATAAGGTGTAAGGAAGGGATCCAGTTTCAGCTTTCTACATATGGCTAGCCAGTTTTCCCAGCACCATTTATTAAATAGGGAATCCTTTCCCCATTTCTTGTTTTTGTCAGGTTTGTCAAAGATCAGATAGTTGTAGATATGCGGCATTATTTCTGAGGGCTCTGTTCTGTTCCATTGATCTATGTCTCTGTTGTGGTACCAGTACCATGCTGTTTTGGTTACTGTAGCCTTGTAGTATAGTTTGAAGTCAAGTAGTGTGATGCCTCCAGCTTTGTTCTTTTGGGTTAGGATTGACTTGGCGATGCAGGCTCTTTTTTGGTTCCATGTGAACTTCAAAGTAGATTCTTACAATTCTGTGAAGAAAGTCATTGGTAGCTTGATGGGGATGGCATTGAATCTATAAATTACCTTGGGCAGTATGGCCATTTTCATGATATTGATTCTTCCAACCCATGATCATGGAATGTTCTTCCATTTGTTTGTATCCTCTTTTATTTCATTGAGCAGTGGTTTGTAGTTCTCCTTGAAGAGGTCCTTCACATCCCTTGTAAGTTGGATTCCTAGGTATTTTATTCTCTTTGAAGCAATTGTGAATGGGAGTTCACTCATGATTTGGCTCTCTGTTTGTCTGTTATTGGTGTATAAGAATGCTTGTGATTTTTGTACATTGATTTTGTATCCTGGGACTTTGCTGAAGTTGCTACTCAGCTTAAGGAGATTTTGGGCTGAGACAATGGGGTTTTCTAGATATACAATCATGTCATCTGCAAACAGGGACAATTTGACTTCCTCTTTTCCTAATTGAATACCCTTTATTTCTTTCTCCTGCCTGATTGCCCTGGCCAGAACTTCCAACACTATGTTGAATAGGAGTGGTGAGAGAGGGCATCCCTGTCTTGTGCCAGTTTTCAAAGGGAATGCTTCCAGTTTTTGCCCATTCAGTATGATATTGGCTGTGGGTCTGTCATAGATAGCTCTTATTATTTTGAGATACGTCCCATCAATACCTAATTTATTGAGAGTTTTTAGCATGAAGGTTGTTGAATTTTGTCAAAGGTCTTTTCTGCATCTATTGAGATAATCATGTGGTTTTTGTCTTTGGTTCTGTTTATATGCTGGATTACATTTATTGATTTGCATATGTTGAACCAGCCTTGCATCCCAGGGATGAAGCCCACTTGATCATGGTGGATAAGTTTTCTGATGTGCTACTGGATTCGGTTTGCCAGTATTTTATTGAGGATTTTTGCATCAATGTTCATCAAGGATATTGGTCTAAAATTCTCTTTTTTGGTTGTGTCTCTGCCCGGCTTTGGTATCAGGATGATGCTGGCCTTATAAAATTATTTAGGGAGGATTCCCTCTTTTTCTGTTGATTGGAATAGTTTCAGAAGGAATGGTACCAGTTCCTCCTTGTACCTCTGGTAGAATTCGGCTGTGAATCCATCAGGTCCTGGACTCTTTTTGGTTGGTAAGCTATTGATTATTGCTGTAATTTCAGAGCCTGTTATTGGTCTATTCAGAGATTCAACTTCTTCCTGGTTTAGTCTTGGGAGAGTGTATATGTTGAGGAATTTATCCATTTCTTCTAGATTTTCTAGTTTATTTGCATAGGGGTGTTTGTAGTATTCTCTGATGGTAGTTTGTATTTCTTTGGGATCAGTGGTGATATCCCCTTTATCATTTTTTATTGCATCTATTTGATTCTTCTCTCTTTTCTTTATTAGTCTTGCTAGCAGTCTATCAATTTAGTTGATCTTTTCAAAAAACCAGCTCCTGGATTCATTAATTTTTTGAAGGGTTTTTTGTGTCTCTATTTCCTTCAGTTCTGCTCTGATTTTAGTTATTTCTTGCCTTCCGCTAGCTTTTGAATGTATTTGCTCATGCTTTTCTAGTTCTTTTAATTGTGATGTTAGGGTGTCAATTTTGGATCTTTCCTGCTTTCTCTTGTGGGCATTTAGTGCTATAAATTTCCCTCTACACACTGCTTTGAATGTGCCCCAGAGATTCTGGTATGTTGTGTCTTTGTTCTTGTTGGTTTCAAAGAACATCTTTATTTCTGCCTTCATTTCATTATGTACCCAATAGTCATACAGGAGCAGGTTGTTCAGTTTCCATGTAGTTGAGTGGTTTTGAGTGAGTTTCTTAATCCTGAGTTCTAGTTTGATTGCACTGTGGTCTGAGAGACAGTTTGTTACAATTTCTGTTCTTTTACATTTGCTGGGGAGAGCTTTACTTCCAACTATGTGGTCAATTTTGGAATAGATGTGGTGTGGTGCTGAAAAAAATGTATATTCTGTTGATTTGGGGTGGAGAGTTCTGTGGATGTCTATTAGGTCCGCTTGGTGCAGAGCTGAGTTCAATTCCTGGGTATCCTTGTTAAGTTTCTGTCTCGTTGATCTGTCTAATGTTGACAGTGGCGTGTTAAAATCTCCCATTATTATTGTGCGGGAGTCTAAGTCTCTTTGTAGGTCACTCAGGACTTGCTTTGTGAATCTGGGTGCTCCTGTATTGGACGCATATATATTTAGGATAGTTAGCTCTCCTTGTTGGATTGATCCCTTTACCATTATGTAATGGCCTTCTTTGTCTCTTTTGATCTTTGTTGGTTTAAAGTCTGTTTTATCAGAGACTAGGATTGCAACCCCTGCCTTTGTTTTCCGTTTGCTTGGTAGATCTTCCTCCATCCCTTTATTTTGAGCCTATGTGTGTCTCTGCACGTGAGATGGGTTTCCTGAATACAGCACACTGATGAGTCTTGACTCTTTATCCAATTTGCTAGTCTGTGTCTTTTAATTGGAGCATTTAGTCCATTTACATTTAAAGTTAATATTGCAACATGTGAATTTGATCCTGTCATTATGATGTTAGCTGGTTATTTTGCTCATTAGTTGATGCAGTTTCTTCCTAGCCTTGATGGTCTTTACAATTTGGCATGATTTTGCCATGGCTGGTACCAGTTTTTCCTTTCCATGTTTAGTGCTTCCTTCAGGAGCTCTTTTAGGGCAGGCCTGGTGGTGACAAAATCTCTCAGCATTTACTTGTCTGTAAAGTATTTTATTTCTCCTTCACTTCTGAAGCTTAGTTTGGCTGGATGTGAAATTCTGGGTAGAAAATTCTTTTCTTTAAGAATGTTGAATATTGGCCCCCACTCTCTTCTGGCTTGTAGAGTTTCTGCCGAGAGATTAGCTGTTAGTCTGATGGGCTTCCCTTTGTGGGTAACCCGACCTTTCTCTCTGGCTGCTCTTAACATTTTTTCCTTCATTTCAACTTTGGTGAATCTGACAATTATGTGTCTTGGACTTGCTCTTCTCGAGGAGTATCTTTGTGGCATTCTCTGTATTTCCCGAATCTGAATGTTGGCCTGCCTTGCTAGATTGGGGAAGTTCTCCTGGATAATATCCTGCAGAGTGTTTTCCAACTTGGTTCCATTCTCCCTGTCACTTTCAGATACACCAATCAGACGTAGATTTGGTCTTTTCACATAGTCCCATATTTCTTGGAGGCTTTGTTCAGTTCTTTTTATTCTTTTTTCTCTAGACTTCCTTCTCGCTGCATTTCATTCATTTCGTCTTCCATCGCTGATACCCTTTCTTCCAGTTGATCGCATCGGCTCCTGAGGCTTCTGCATTCTTCACATAGTTCTCGAGCCTTGGCTTTCAGCTCCATCAGCTCCTTTAAGCACTTCTCTGTATTGGTTATTCTAGTTATACATTCGTCTAATTCTTTTTCAAAGTTTTTAACTTTTTTGCCTTTGGCTTGAATTTCCTCCTGTAGCTCGGAGTAGTTTGATCGTCTGAAGCCTTCTTCTCTCAGCTCGTCGAAGTCATTCTCTGTCCAGCTTTGTTCCATTGCTGGTGAGGAACTGCATTCCTTTGGAGGAGGAGAGGCGCTCTGCTTTTTAGAGTTTCCAGTTTTTCTGCTCTGTTTTTTCCCCATCTTTGTGGTTTTATCTACTTTTGGTCTTTGATGATGGTGATGTACAGATGGGTTTTTGGTGTGGATGTCTTTTCTGTTTGTTAGTTTTCCTTCTAACAGACAGGACCCTCAGTTGCAGGTCTATTGGGGTTTGCTGGAGGTCCACTCCAGACCCTGTTTGCCTGGGTGTCAGCAGCAGTGGCTGCAGAACAGCGGATTTTTGTGAACCACGAATGCTGCTGCCTGATCGTTCCTCTGGGAGTTTTGTCTCAGAGGAGTACCTGGCCGTGTGAGGTGTCAGTCTGTCCCTACTGGGGGGTGCTTCCCCGTTAGGCTGCTCGGGGGTCAGGGACCCACTTGAGGAGGCGGTCTAGTCTGCCCGTTCTCAGATCTCCAGCTGCGTGCTGGGAGAACCACTACTCTCTTCAAAGCTGTCAGACAGGGACATTTAAGTCTGCAGAGGTTACTGCTTTCTGTTTGTCTGTGCCCTGCCCCTAGAGGTGGAGCCTACAGAGGCAGGCAGGCCTCCTTGAGCTGTGGTGGGCTCCACCCAGTTCGAGCTTCCGGGCTGCTTTGTTTACCTAATCAAGCCTGGGCCATGGTGGGCGCCCCTCCCCCAGCCTGGCTGCCGCCTTGCAGTTTAATCTCAGACTGTTGTGCTAGCAATCAGAGAGACTCTGTGGGCGTAGGACCCTCTGAGCCAGATGCCGGATATAATCTCCTGGTGTGCCGTTTTTTAAGCCCATCAGAAAAGTGCAGTATTAGGGTGGGAGTGACCCGATTTTCCAGGTGCCGTCTGTCACCCCTTTCTTTGACTAGGAAAGGGAACTCCCTGACCCCTTGCGCTTCCCGAGTGAGGCAATGCCTCTCCCTGCTTCAGCTCACGCACAGCGCGCTTCACCCCATGTTCTGCGCCCACTGTCTGGCACTCCCTAGTGAGATGAACCCGGTACCTCAGATAGAAATGCAGAATCACCCATCTTCTGCATTGCTTACACTGGGGACTGTAGACTGGAGCTGTTCCTATTTGGCCATCTTGGCTCCATCCCCCAATTGTATATTCTTAATTTTGAGACAAAGATTTGGGTTTTTCTTTTCTTCCCTAAAACCATTTTTTGGCTGTGTGTCGTGGCTCATGCCTATAATCTCAACACTTTGGGAGGCCAAAGTAGGAGGATCACTTGAGTCCAGAAGTTGGGGGCTACAGTGAGCTCTGATCACACCCACTGCACTCCAGCATGACAGAGTGAGCCCCTGTCTCTCCAAAAAAAAAAAAAAAAAAAAAAAAAAAAAAAAAAATGAAGCTTGCATTTTTAAAATGAAAATGGGTTGTTAATTCTGAGTTCAACAAATGTAAACATTCATTTTTCAATTTTGATATTTCATAATATCGTAAAATATCTTGATACCTATAGGTACTAACCACTAGAAATAATTTGATACACCAGTGTAACTGGTCATATCTGTTGTTTATCTGTTGAATATTTAGGTTTACTCTTCTAAGCTATTTGTAACAGGAGCCTAAAAACTGGATTTCTTTCAGTGAACTTCATGGCTCTTTGGTTATTGAAGATGGCAAGTAAGGGGCACTCTGGATACAGTTCAGTTTCCTGACAACCATCAGGATAATATCATAGGCACACGGGTCCAACCGTCCTCATTTTTTATTTAAATAGCAAGCCATTTAAGGACCTTGAAAAGTATTAGAGAGTTTCACGATCTGCTCATGTACTGTGATTTAACCGAATTATAATTCTTTTTTTTTTTTTTTTGAGACAGAGTCTCACTTTGTCGCCCAGGCTGGAGTGCAGTGGAGCGATCTTGGCTCACTGCAAGTGCCGCCTCCCGGGTTCACGCCATTCTCCTGCCTTAGCCTCCCAAGTAGCTGGGACTACAGGTGCCCACCACCATGCCCGGCTAATTTTTTGTATTTTTTTTTTTTGCAGAGATGGAGTTTCATCGTGTTAGCCAGGATGGCGTATTGTAATTCTTTAATGAGAATTTTATAAACAGGCACAGTTTGAGATGCAGAGTTTCCAACAGACTTAACGGAATTTTTTTCCTTTTAGGTGTAAAAGGAAGAGAACGTCTCCTGGACCTAATTGCCACAATGCTGGTACTACAGTTTATTCGCACCAGGTTGGAAAAAGAGGGAATAGTGTTCAAATCACTGATGAAAATGGATGACTCTTCTATTTCCAGGTGGCTTTAACTATAGTATTATGCAACTTATTTATATTTTCAACTATTTAATAAACCTTAGAAACAGCTATAGGGAATTATCTTACATGTGTAGACTACTTTATAAGTATGTAGCAAGAGAATTTGTTTGCAGGTGACAGCTTGCCCACAGTCTCCTGTGGTGGGCAGGGCTGATGTGGTATTTGTGTCTTGGGCTGCACAGGAAACGGGCTCAAAGAGTTTCAGTGCAGCTCCCTCTGGAGCCTGGTGCTTCTGGCTCTGGATGTGTACTCTTCACTGCAGTGTGCTGATCCTGGGTGCCTCCAGAAGACCCACAATGTGACTGTTGGGCCCAGCCCTGTTCCCAACAATGGCAGGGCCTGGGACAAGAATACCATACAAGTATTTAAAGTTTATAACTTTATAGTTTATAACAAGTATTTAAAAGTTATAAATCAAACTAGCAAACTTTTAGATTAAATGTGTTCTAATCTCCTCCCTTGGCAAATACAACTTCATAACCACCTGGAAGGCCAGGTTCAAATTCAGCCCTTGGCTGACCCCTAGCACCCTAAGAGGGCTTGCCTGCACACATGAATACCCCACCCCACCCATCAAAATGCCATCCAGACCCCATGCCAGTGCCCCCTCACCCCAGCCACCTTGCAGCACCAGTGAGATGGCAGCACTGTTCAAACTCAGGATGACAGACCCAGGGAAGACCCTGGAAGTGGACTCAGGGCCATGTGGTCAGGGACGCTGGAGTTGCAGGGTCTAAAAAGGAAGATATGGGCTCTGGGGTGGGCATATTCTCTAGTCCCTACAGACCCCCCACCCCATGGCAAGAGGGTCAAGACCAGAGTAGGATCCCTCTGAGACATTTACACACACACACACACACACACACGCATACACCTATACACACACGTGTAATTGGCTTATGTTCTTTTAAAGGCAAGATAAGGGGAAAACTAATAAAAATATTATTGCTACAGGGATTTGATAGAGGGGACAAGGATAGAAGCTAGGTTTCTCCTAGTGTGCTTTGTTTTGCAGTTTTGACTTTGGAACTGTGTAAATATTTTACATAATAATGGATAAGATTGATATTTATTTATTTATTTATTGAGACAAAGTCTGGCTCTATCGCCCAGGCTGGAGTGCAGTGGTGCAATCTCAGCTCACTGCAACCTCTGCCTCCTGGGCTCAAGCCATCCTCCCACCTCAGCCTCCTGAGTAACTGGGACTACAGGTGTGCACCACCATGCCCTGCTAATTTTTGTATTTTTTGTAAAGATAGGGCTTTGCCATGTTACCTAGGCTGGTCTGGAACTCCTGACCTCAAGCAATCCTCCTGCCTCAGCCTCCTGAAGTGCTGGGATTACAGACATGAACCACTGTGCCCATCCTGGGAATTAATTTAAGGTGACTTTAAAACATAGTACTGGCCGGGCGCGGTGGCTTACGCCTGTAATCCCAACACTTTGGGAGGCCGGGGCGGGCGGATCACGAGGTCAGGAGATCGAGACCATCTTGGCTAACATGGTGAAACCCCATCTCTACTAAAAATATATATAAAAAAAAAAAATTAGCCGGGCGTGATGGTGGGCGCCTGTAGTCCCAGCTACTTGGGAGGCTGAGGCAGGAGAATGGCATGAACCCAGGAGGCGGAGCTTGCAGTGAGTCGAGATCGTGCCACTGCACTCCAGCCTGGGCGACAGAGCGAGACTCCATCTCAAAAAAAAAAAAAAAAAAAAAGTACATAATTTGACTATATCTCTAAGGATTAAAAAATATTACAAAGAAATCTCACTGGGAGTAGTCATGGTGTTAATACTTTTGATTTGTTATTTTGGAAGATAGATATTAATATTTTTAGAAACTAATATGTGTAAAATCAAAGAAGTTAAACGAAACCCCTTGATTTCTAAACTTGAATTAGATCAGAGAATAGAGGAACATGTTACTTGACACCATGGAAATGCAGTCAGCAAAGTCTGGAGTGTGGGGAAATAAATGGCAAGAGAAAAATAAATGGCAACAGAAAAAAAAGGTTGAGGAGCAGAACCTGTAAATAAACCTTTAGAGACATGTCAGCCAAAAGCAAGGGTAGACCTTGTTTAGATCCTGATAAGAACAAAACCCACTGCATTTTAAAAAATGAGACAGGGAAAATTAAACACTACCTGGATATTTTGTGATATTAAAGAAATATTGATAACTATTTTTTAAGCGTCATGATTAAGAAAAAGTTCTCAAACACAAAACAGGTGTTCAGGAAGTTCTGGGCTAGGCAAATTGGCTCATGCCTATAATCCAAGCACTTTAGGAGGCTGAGACGGGAGGATCACTTGAGCCCACCAAGATCAAGCCCAGGAGTTTAAGACCAGCCTGGGTAACCAATGAGACTGCCATCTCTATGAAAAACTTTTTGTAATTACCCAGGCATTGCTGGGCACAGTGTCTCACACCTGTAATCCCAGCACTTTGGGAGGCCAAGGCAGGAGGATTGCATCCAGGAGTTCAAGACCAGCCTTGACCACATAGCAAGACCCTGTCTCTACAAAAAATTAAAAATTACCCAAGTGTGGCAGTGTGTGACTATTCAGGAAGCTGAGATTGGGGGGATTGCTCGAGCCCAGGAGGTTGAGGCTGCAGTGAGTTGTGATGGTGCCACTGCACTCCAGCCTGGGCAACAAAGTGAGACCCTGTCTGAAAAAAAAGGAAAATCATTATTTACTATATATAATTTATACTTCCATTTTTTAAAAAGCAATACCTTCTCATTAGTTTGCCAAGAAAGATGAGAATTTATTTATTTTTCTATTTTGGGAGTTTTCCTTTTTTTTTGTTTTTATTTATTTAGTTTTTGAGGCCAGGTCTTTTTCTGTCACCCAGGCTGGCGTGCAGTGGCACGATGTTGGCTCACTGCAATCTCCACCTCCCAGGTTCAAACAATTCTCATGCCTCAGCCTCCTGAGTAGCTGGGATTACAGGTGTGCACCACCATGCCCAGCTAATTTTTATATTTGTAGTAGAGATGAGGTTTCGCCATGTTGGCCAGGCTGGTCTCAAACTCTGGTCTCAAGTGATCTGCCTGCATTGGCCTCTCAAAGTTCTGGGATTACAGGAGTGAGCCACTGCACTAGCTTATTTTTTGTATTTTATTTTAAAATAAACCAGTGTCACTTGCCAAGAGGATTAATTAAATAAATATCAAAGAAAAAACACTTTGAACAGCTAGGAGATGGGACTAAAAAATTAGTATTTGACTTAATAGGCACATCCAAAGAGGCATTTATTCTATTTATATTGTTCCTAATTAGTAATATTATAGCTGTTAGAACAAGTATAAACTTTGAACCTGCTTTTGAACTGTAATATCACCAAGTAAAGATTTTCAAAATTCATCAAGTATATTCCAGCATATTGCTCTGACTACGTTACTGCTACTGTGCTAGCAAAATGGTTTGTTGACACTTTAGTACATAAGACAAACAGTTTTAGGCCGGGCACGGTGACTCACAGCTGTAATCCCAGCACTTTGGGAGGTTGAGGCAGGCAGATCACGAGGTCAAGAGATTGAGACCATCCTGGCCAATATGGTGAAACCCCGTCTCTACTAAAAATACAAAAATTAGCTGGGCGTGGTGGCACGTGCCTGTAATCCCAGCTACACAGGAAGCTGAGGCAGGAGAATCGCTTGAACCAAGGAGTCAGAGAACCGAGATTGTGCCAGTGCACTCCAGCCTGGCGACACAGTGAGACTCCATCTAAAAAAAAAAATTAAATATTTTTTATTTCCTGTTTATTGCATATTTGAAACTTTGTTCTACATTTTCTATTTCAGGATGTACGTAACATTGATGCAAGAGCACATTACATGGGGGTGTAGGCACAAGATTTTCTTACTAGTGGAATGTGAACCAAAAAGTGTAGAGGCCACTGGACTAAAGGAGGCCAGCTCAATCAGTGAAAATATTCAAAGCCAGTTTTGTTGTTTTCAGCAGTTAGTAACTATCAGTAGATGAACATTTACCAGGAAACATTGGCCTTTTAACCACTTTGGGCATGCTTCTTATTTAGTATGTTCATTCTATCGTGACATTCAGTGAACATTTATTGAGTGCCTACTGTGCACCAGGGACTAGTAAGCATGTTAAATTTATAAGCTTTGTTGATTTCCACCACAAACCCACAGGAACTCATGTTATTCTCATAATTGAGGAAACTGAGATTCCCAGTGTTGAATGAAAGCCACACAGTATCACATGGCCAATATCATGTGATCGCAGAGTCAGGACTCAAACCCAGCTCTTCACCACCACGCTATACTGACGGCCCTTTCCCAGTTCACAGGGAAAAATCAGGAACAGGGAGAGAATTGTCAAAATACTAAGTTTCCCCATAGAATTTTCTGAAGAACTTTGGTGTATGTTGCTACTTGTTCACTAAGAAGTACTAGCAGATGACAGAACACATGAGGAAGTAGCTAATTAATATTAATGAACAACCTCAGAATTTTTCTGAGTGTTGAATAGACTTGAATATTCAACAGTCTCAAATATTTAACACCATTTAGTGGACACAGACTTGACTCGATATGCTTATTCTACCAAGTTGTTCCTGGTTTATGTGACACAGCTGAACATATGCCAGTTTCATGGGGGACTCTCAGATATTCTGAAGGTACCTAATCAAGTTGGTACAGTGGGAAAGAGAGAGAAACAGAAGCCTCATTTGCGAAATAGTACTTGAGTTTGTGCGTGAAGAATGGATAGGATTTAGATTGAGAAGCATGGAAAGGGGACAACCATAAACAACTGTAGAGAGGCTGGAACTTGAGCTGTCCTGTAGGCAGCAGGGATGCCTGGAGGCACGTGGAAGCCAGGAAGTGGTGGGCACAGGACATTTGACAATGCAGTGCATAAGCTCAAGGTCAGATGGCTAGAAGAACTTCTATAAGATGTCAAGGAAAACTGCTTTTATTAAATATCTTAATTTTTGGCAGATATAATGTGATGGGAGTAAGTTTTGTCTGATATAATGTGATAGGTTTAGTACCACATTACATTTCACATGTTATATTCTGAAATCTGAAACATTTTTTTTTAAATCTAGGAATATTCCCTGGGCTTTTGAGGCAATAAAGCAAGCAAGTGAATGGGTAAGAAGAACTGAAGGACAGTACCCATCTATCTGCCCACGGCTTGAACTGGGGAAAGACTGGGACTCTGCCACCAAGCAGTTGCTGGGACTCCAGCCCATAAACACTGTGTCCCCTCTTCATAGAGTCCTCCATTACAGTCAAGGCTAAGTCAAATGGAACTGAATTTTAAACTTTTTGCATGCTTCTATGTAGAAAATAATCAAATGTAATAGATACTTATAATGAAACTGGATTAAGGTTTTATTCAGTGTAGCAATTACTGTCTTTAAAAATAAAGTAAGTGGAAGCGGAATTACTTTAATCAACTAACAAGCAAAAATAAAATGAAACTTTAAATATTTCAGTTTTGTGTCTCATTGTTTTTTTGTTGTTGTTGCTTTATTTTTTTATGTATTTTTTTTTTTTTATTTTTTGAGACAAAGTTTTGCTCTTGTTGCCCAGACTGGAGTGCAATGATGTGATCTCAGCTCACTGCAACCTCCGCCTCCTGGGTGCAAGCAATTCTGCCTCAGCCTCCCGAGTAGCTGGGATTATAGGCACCTGCCACCATGCCCTGCTAATTTTTTATATTTTTAGTAGAGATGGGATTTCACCAGGTTGCCCAGTCTGGTCTCGAACTCCTGACCTCAGGTGTTCCACCCACCTCAGCCTCCCAAATTGCTGGGATTACAGGTGTGAGCCACTGCACCTGGCCTGTTGTTGTTGTTTTAGAGATGGTCTCAATCTGTCTCCCAGGCTGGAGTGTGGTGGTGAGATCATACCTCACTGCAGCCTCAGACTCCTGGGCTCAAGGGATAGTCCTGCCTCAGCCTCCCAATTAATTGAGACTACAGGCATGTGCCACCACACCCAGCTAATTTTGGGGTGTACTTTTTGTAGAGATGGGGTCTTGCTATGCTGCCTAGGCTGGTCTTGAATTTCTGACCTCAAGCAATCCTCCCACCTCAGCCTCTGAATGTGTTGGGATTACAGGCATGAGCCTCTGCACCCAGCTGGTGTTTCAGAGCTTTAAGGTGATGAGAGATGCTTGCTTCTGGATAGTCCTGGGAGCTTGTGTCCTTCTCACATTCAGGAGTCCAGTGGAAAGCTGGCTCAGCTGGACTGAGCAATCTGAGAAGAAACATGATCTTTTGTAGGGGATCTGTCAGGGTGGTGGGAGAAATTATAAAAATTAAGTTGTAGGAAATAGACACAAACCTTCTTGGAAGGCCAGGAGGTTTGCATAGCTTCAGTAAAAGATTTGGCTGAAGGCAGCTGAATTCTCTTAAAAGCTTAGGGCATAGATACATAGGAATGTAGAGGAGTTTATCTAAATGGCTTGTTTACTCATGTGGTCCTAAGACCAACCTTTGATCATCTGCAGGCACATGACTGCTGTCTACTTGGGAGGTCAGCAATGTTAATTACCCTCTAGTGGCGTTTACTTGAGACCTTTGTCCTTAAATCTGTACTGAATAAATGTCTGGAGCCCCAGCCTGTCAGGGCCGCGGCTGCTGACTCTTCACAGCACCCTCCTCAGTGTCTGGGAGCTGCTGAGTCCCCTAGCCTGCCCTTTCATGGGATACCTGTGTCTGAGTGCATTTCTTCATCCATCACACGGCCAGGGTATGCAGTTTGGACCTGGCAAGTTACTGACACGGTTTGAAAATTATACAGGATTGGTTGTTGAGTTGGATATTTTAGTCAACATTTATTAAGCCCATGCCTTAGCAGTAGTTGACTTTTGTCTAAAGGGAGAGAAAGAAATTCTAGTTTTCCCAAACGTCCAAGGCTCCATCCAAAACATACTGAATCAAGATTTTCAGAAGAAAATCCTGGCAACTTGGATATTTAATAACTGCTCCAGGTTATCAAGCATATTTGAACACAGTGGCCCAGGTGCTATATCTCAAAGTGTGAGTCTGTGGACTGGCATTGTCTCCCTCACTCAGGAGCCCATCAAGACAGGCGGAATCTCTGATCCTGTTCGAGGCTATTGAATCAGAAGCTGCATTTTTATTTAGCAAGGCCCCCAGGCGACTCCTGTGCATGATTATAGTTGAAGGGCTAGAGGACTGTGGTGACAGGAACATATTTGGTGCTTGTGCAGTGCCTTGTTTTAAGAACCCATGATGCTTGTGCACAGTGGAGCATCCCATCAGTCCAATTGTTGGGCGAAAAGCTGAGGCAAGACTTGCTAGTCTGATATAAAGAGTCTTGGAACATGTCCTGGGTCCAGAGTTTAAAACCTCTTGTGGCCTATGGAACACCAAGCTCAGTGCTTAAGGGTAGAAGGCTGCCCCGCTGCACTACAACCTAAGCCAAGGCATAAAACCCCTCGTGGCTTGGATGGAATCCAGGGCTCAGGGCATAAAACCCTTTGTGGCCTCTGGAATGTGTCCAGACTTGCTGGCTCATTGCTTCTTGCTCTCCCAGGATCATAAATTGATTGTATCTTCAAAACAACCCCATTAAAAATGGGCAAAAGATATAAACATACACATCTCAAAAGAAGACATACCAGTGGCTAACAAACATATGAAAACATAGAACTACCATTCGACATTGCAATCCCATTACTGGGTATACATCCAAAGGAAAGTAAGTTCTACCAAAAGGACACATGCACTGTATGCTCTTCTCAGCACCACTGACAATAGGAAAGACATAGAACCAACCTAGGTGCCCATCAATTGTGGACTGGATAAAGAAAATGTGGTACATATACACCATGGAATACTACACATTCATAAAAAAATTAAAATCATGGCAGGGCGCAGTGGCTCACACCTGTAATCCCAGCACTTTGGGAGGCTGAGGTGGGTGGATTACCTGAGGTCAGGAGTTCGAGAGCAGCATGGACAACATGGTGAAACCCCATCTCTACTAAAAATACAAAAATTACCCAGGCATGGTGGCACGCACTTATAATCCCAGCTACTTGGGAGGCTGAGGCAGGAGAATCGCTTGAACCTGGGAGGTGGAGGTTGCAGTGAGCGAAGATCGTGCCATTGCACTCCAGCCTGGGCAACAAGAACAAAACTCCATCTCAAAAAAAAGAAAAAAGAAATTATGTCCTTTGCAGCATCATGGATGCAACTGGAAGTCATTATCCTGAGCAAATAATGCAGAAACAAAAAACCAAATACCATGTGTTCTCATAAGTGAAAGCTAAACAATGGGTGCTCATGGACATCAAGGTGGCAATAATGGACACTGGGGAGTTCTAGAGGGGACACAGCAGAAAAGGGCACAGGTTGAAAAACTAACTATTGGGTCCTGTGCTCAGTACCTGGGTGATGCGATCAATCATACCCCAAACCTCAGCATCACACAATATTACCAATAAACCTGCATATGTACTTCCACATCTAAAAGTTAATTTATACCAAAAATCTAAGCTCAAAAAAAAAGTCTTTTGCCCATTAAAAAACAAATAATAAAAGAATACAAATCATCCTATATCAGAAATCTATGTTAATGCAATTTATCATATTCATCAATTAAAAAAGACACACCTTACAATTATCTCAATTAATGCAGGAAAAAGCATTCACTAAAATTCAGCCTGCACCTGTGACTTTAAAAATTAACAACAACTAGGAAACTTCCTTAATTCAACAAAGAGAATCTACCAAAATACCTACCAGGAACATCATATTAATGACATAATATTGACAGCATTTTCTTTAACGCCTGGGATTAAACAAAAATGCCCTCTCTTCACTGCTTCCATTTAACAGTATACTGCAGAGCCTAACCAGTGTAGAAAGTCAGTGTAGTAAGTAAATCTTTAGAATAACTCCTTAATCTAATGAGAGAATTTAGGAAGATTTCTAGATGCAGGCTCAACATAGACAAAAATTAATAGCTAAGTCAAGGATGCAGGTTGAAATCTTTACAGCAATTACTAAAAACATAGAAAGGGAGTGTATGACCTCCAAGGTAATGACAGAGGGTGAGAAGGAAAGAATTATATTATTAAAATTCAATCGAATGAAAACAGAATGTCAGTAGGAAAATAGAAGAGTTAAATAAAATAGATGTACATAGAACGCTGTTCTTAACAATGCATAATACATGTTCTTTTCAAATGTACAGAAAACATTTGACAATATCGACCAAATTCTGGGCCATAAAGCAAGTCTAAACAAATTTCAAAGAACTAAAAGAAAAAAATACATAGTATGTCCACAACACAATATAATCAGAAATCAAAAATTTAAAAACAAAATCCTCATATGTTTGGAAATAAGGAAGTATACTTCTAAATAACTCATGGGTCAAAAAAAAACAAACAAGCACAATCAAAATTGGAAAAGAGTTTGAACTAAGTAAAATAAAAACACTACAAATAAAAATTTATGGGATGAAGCTAAAGCAATTCTTAGAGGAACACTTGTTGTAGCTTAAATGGTAAATAGAAAAGAGAGTGGTCGACACTCTAAGAATTACCCATGTCAAGAAGTCAGGAAAAGAACAAATTAACCCAAGGAGTACAGAAGAAAATACTACATATCATAGTAATTGATGAAATAAAAAATAGAGGCCATCAATAAGGCCAACAATTTGGTACTTTTAAAGGACTAGTAAAATTGATAAATCCCTGGTGAGACTAATTAAAAGAAAAAAGGGTAGAAGGCACCAAGAAAGCAATGTCAGGAATAAAAAAGGGAACACCTCTGTAGACATTAAAATGGTAAAATGATATTGTGAACAATTTGATGTCAAGACATTTGCAAAGTTAGATTAAATGGACAAATTCTGGGAAAACTATAATCTACCAAAATGGGCAAAAGAAATAAAATTATTTAAAAAGTATATATATGGAATTGTACCATAATTTAAAAACTTCTCTCCAGAGAAAACTCTAGGCCAATGTGCGTTCACTGGTGAATTTCACTTTACACTTAAGAAGGAAAAAAATCAGCATGCATAAATTTACCCAGAGAAGAAACAGAGAAAATGAAATCTAACTCATTTTACGAAGCCAAGATTTGAAAAAACTATGAGAAAGGAAAATTATAACCAATCTCCCAGATGACATGAATTTGAAAATCCTAAACAAAATATTAACAAACAGAATCTGGCAATTTAATAGTAAAATTATTTAATAATTATTTAACAAAATAATACAGCACAACTAAATTACATTTATTCCAGGAATATGTTGGTTTACCACTTAATCAATCAATGTAATTAACCACATCATCTCAAAGATTCAGAAAAATCTTAAAAAATTCAACATCCATTCATGATTTAAAAAAAAAAAAACTCTTAGCAAACGAATTTCTTTTTTCTTTTTTCTTTTTGTTTGTTTTGTTTTTTGAAACAGAGTTTCACTCTGTCATCCACGCTGGAGAGCATTGGTGCAATCTTGGCTCACTGCAGCCTCTGTCTCCTGGGTTCAAGTGAATCTCATGCCTCAGCTGGAGTAGCTGGGATTACAGGCATGTGCCACCACACCTGGCAAATTTTTGTATTTTTTAGTAGACACGGGGTTTCACCATGTTGCCCAGGCTGGTCTCGAACTCCTGGCCTCAAGTGATCTGCCCGTCCTGGGCCTCCCAAAGTACTGGGATTACAGGTGTAAGCCATGGTGCCCAGCTAAGAAATTTCTTAATCTGATAAATGGTAGCTAACACACACACACATACACAGACATACACACACACACACACGTAAAGCAATTGGAGAGATGTTGAAAGCCTTTCCTTGGAGAATGGAACTCTATGTTGATGGTTGCTATTGCCACTTCTAATCCTACACTGTACTAAAGGTTCTAGCCTGTGCTAGGGGAGAGAAATGACTGAAATGGAAAAAATACAATTCATTATTTTCATATGACGTAATCATGTACCATAAAATCCAAAAGAATCTATAGATAAATTAGTAGAACTAATAAGTGAGTTTAGGCTGGGCACAGTGGCTAAGGTCTGCAGTCCTAGCACATTGGGAGGCGCAGGCTGAGGCTGGCAGATCACTTGAGCCCAGGAGTTTGAGACCAACCTGGGCAACATAGCGAAACCCCATCTGTACAAAAAAATAAAAAAAATTAGCTGGGCATGGTGGCACCTGCCTGCAGTGCTAGCTACTCAAGAGGCTGATATGGGAGGATCACCTGAGCCCAGGGAGGTTGAGGCTGTAGTGAGCCGTGATCATGCCACTGCACTCCAGCCTGGGTGACAGAGTGAGACCATACCTCAAAAAAAAAAAAGTGAGTTTAGTAAAGTTGCTAATTGCAAGATTAATAAATAAAATGAGCTGTATTTAAAACAACAAAAAACATTTAGAAAATAAACATTTTTAAAGGGATATTATTTAAATAACCACAAAATATCAAATATCTAGGAATAAATCTCACCAAAAATATGCAAGCTTTCTATACAGAAAACAAGAAAGCATTGTAAAGAGAAATTGAAGAGGACCTAACCAAATGAGAGAATACCTCTGTTCATGGGTTGGATGAGTCAATATTGTAAAGATTCAATTCTCCCCAGTCTATAAATTCAATGCAATTCCAAACAAATTTCTATCCGGTGTGTGTAATTTGACTAGTTGATTTCCAAATTTATATGGAAAAGTAGGTGACTTAAAACACCCAAACAATTGTGAAGAAAAAGAAAAAGATGATTATACTCACATGACTGGAAATGAGGACGTATTAGAAAGCTACAGTAAGATAGTTGGGCTATTGGCACACAGATGAAAAATCAATGAACAGAATAGAAAGGTCAGAAACAGATTCATGTTCTTCAGGGTAGTAAAGAAATGAAAATCTTCTGAACCAGTGTGCTGGAATAACTGGATAGCCATACACGGAAAAAGATGAAACCTGATGCCTTCCTCACACCACACACATAAATCAATTTTAAAAGGAATGAACCTTCTTGAAGAAAATATAGTAGTAAAATGTCCTTTAAACTCAATGAAAATTGTCTTAATCAGGAAACAAAAACACAAACTTTATAAACGGAAAGCATGATACCTATGATGGTAATTCAACTAAGAACTTCTGTTAACCAAATGATATTCCTGAGAGAGAGAAAAAGCAAATCACAGAGCAGAAAAGCTTTCTTGAATACATTTATGATCAATAACAGAATTGAAATCAGAATACATAAAGAATTCCTACAATCAATAGAAAAAAGATGAATAATCCAGGAGAAAAATGGTTACGAAAATTAAAAAGTTACTTTACATAAAGGATATCCAAATACTTAATAATCTTAAGAAAACTTCCTCAATCTTATTAGTAATTATAGAAATGCAAATGATCACCACCATAAGATGCCATCACACAAACACCCAAAGACTAAAAATAAAAATACTCAGAATTGCAAGTATTGGGGAAGATATGGAATGCTTGAAGTGTACAATACCAGTGGAGTAAAAATTGGTACAACTGTTTCAGAAAACAGGAGACATTATCAAGGAAAGTTCAAGATTCTTTACCCTAAGACAGAACAATTTTAGTGTGAGGTATACACTCAACAAAAATGTGGCCACAGATGCAACAAGAAACATGTATTTTTAAAAGCAGTATTATTGGGCTGGGCCGGGTGGCTCATGCCTGTAATCCCAGCAATATGGGAGGCAAAGGCAGGCACATCACTTGAGGTCAGGAGTTCGAGACCAGCCTGGACAACGTGGCAAAACTCCATCTCTACTAAAAATACAAAATTAGCTGGGTGTGATGGTGGGTGCCTGTAATCCCAGCTACTCTGGAGATTTTTAATTAAATTAAAATATCTTCAAAAAATCAAGCCCAATATATTTAGCCCTCTTCTGATAGTCAACTTAGCGTAAAACTTACTGTAGAGTGGGGACATTATGATCATCAATCATGATTCTACCGACGCTATTATGGAAGTGCTTAGGATCATAAGCTCTTTCACCTAAAATAAATAATACGTATGTCATATCTCTATAGGGAATAACATAATAAATGATGAAGTTATGAATAAGTTAATGTATCTTATTAGAATTCCTTATCTATCTTCAAAAAGAGCTTTCCAAGTTGCTCCTGCGGCTCTAAAATAAACGCAAGCGTTTCAAAAATGTAAGGATGGTAGTGGTTTATCCATCTCATGTAACCTAAACTCAACTTATTTTTGTTTAATAGGTATAATTTTTACCTTTCTAGCAGACTATTCATTTTATTATTGCAGGGTAGTTAGAAACCACACAAGGGGCAAATGTAGCTGACCAAAATGTTTGCCCCCTGAAAATGTCTATTGAGTATACAGGTGGAGGAAAAAATCAAGAGAGAAAAAGTATTAAGCTGGATTGCAATCTATTTTCTACAGAGTTTTTTTGCTTTTTTCCCATCTAGAGCCTTGCTCTCATCACATGCCACTGCTGATGGGTCAGAAGACTCATTTGTTAAATTGTCTATGTCCTCATAACACAATCTGGCAGGAAAAACAGAAAGATTTTCCTAAACCTAATATCGCTAGAACAGATCTTCCCTAAAATGGTTTGCTTCCACTCCAGCCTCATTGGTCCTGCCAAAGCCGCATCCTTCATAGGGTACTGTATGCTGCTGGGCTAACTCCTTCTACTAAATGGGGCCAGTCCAAGATGGGATTTTTAAATTCATCCCTTGCCACTACCAAATACTTATGATTAAATGCAATCTAAAAAACAAAATCATCTTCTTACGTGCAGCAATCTGTTTTCTACCTACAGTAGCAAAATATAGAGTAATGTACATACTGCATAGATTGTAGACTCGATAGTGGCTTGGATGCTTCTCGTCTAGAAACCGCACAACTTCCTAAAAAAGACAAACACATATCTTACATATTTACATGGCACCAACATAAGCTATTTCCTAGGGGGAACCTAAAATGGTTATTACTTTCATTAATTTGTCTCTCACTAGCATCTTCTAGGGGAGATTCAGGGAATAAGAGGGTATGCAAATTTCAAGTTCTAATCCACTGTGATTTTTCAAATAGTCCACAAAGTGTGTTTGGCTACTCAGATGAGTCTCTATTGTAAATACACACTGTTTAAAGCTATCAGATAAGTAAATTAGCTGGTTAACTAACTTTAAGTAATTTGTTCTAAATCATTAATTCAGTTAATGTGGTTCATGTTTAAATCTAATTCATATTGGTTCTTATTTAAATTTAATTCTGAATGGATACATCTTTAGAGAGTGATCTGCATATTACAGTCCATGTAAGCACTATGTAAACAAATAAATGCAAAAAGTATATAGTATGATTGTGTGTATGCGTGATAGAAAAAGATGAACATACCAAATTTTAAATAACTGGTAACAATATGGAGACTTTTTTGGCTCATTGATTCTCTTGTTTTTTTAAATGAAGATATACATGTACCTATAAGTGTGTGTATATATATATATATGTATAACCTTTAAAATGAAAAACAAATAGTAATTATTTAAAATACAGTTAATACCACTATATGAATCTAACATTCAGTAAATATATCTTTCTGAAACATACACACACATATGTATATATCTCTGTGCAACAACAAAAATGACACAAAATTTTAAAACTCATTAGTATGGTACCCTCAGAGCAAAGTTTACTGGCTTAATATTGAGAAAAATAAAATGAAGGTATCAAAGTCATCCATTTATTAAACTGGCTATCTCTGTTAGGAGGAAATAAGTCAAAAAGATGAACACTCTGAATCTGCATAGTGAGGGAGGCAAGGATAAATAGTTTTATATACTTCAGAATTCATGGAATTTCTTACATAAAATCCATACGGGTTTAGAAATCACATATAAAAACTGTAAATATCTATGAGAAATTTAAGCAAATTTTAATCAATTCTTTGGATGAGGAAGAACTAAAAGTGTTGAATCAATGGAAGATCAATAGGCTTAGGTTTGACTTCATAAAAATCTGAAATTTCTGCTTAAAAATGCTATAATGAATAACAGGGGAAACAATTTTTCAGAAAAATTGACTGAATGGGGACTATGCCTAGTATGATAAATTAATAATTCATTAACAACAACTTAAATATTACTCACCTTATAGATAAATGGGCCAAGGACATAAACAATCCATAAAAGAGAAAATCTAACTGATCAACAACCTACATAGATAAATATTCAGTGTCACCAATAACGAAGTCAAAACAACAATGACATGCCATTTGCACCCATGAAATTAGCCCTTTCTCTTTTAATGAGAAAATCCAATGCTGGCAAAATAAAGCATGAAATTTAAAACTTTGATTTATTGTTGATACAAGAATACAATTGCTCTTGGATTTGGCAATATATATTAAGAACCCTAAAAATATTCATACTCTTTAACTAGGTAATTTCACTTCTAGCAATCTATACAGTTAAAAAGCCTTATGCTCAAAGATGTCTGTTGCTGTATTATTGATTATACTGACACATGTCCAACATTAGAGGTTAATCATAGCACTAATTAAATATCATGCAACCATTAGAATACTGTCCTATCTTCATTTTTTATCTTATTTTATTATTTATTTTATTTTATTTTATTTTATTTGAGATGGAGTTTCACTCTTGTTGCCCAGGCTGGAGTGCAATGGCACGATATCAGCTCACTGCAACCTCTGCCTCCCAGGTTCAAGCAATTCTCCTGCCTCAGCCTCCTGAGTAGCTGGGATTACAGGCGCCAACCACCACGCCTGGCTAATTTTTTGTGTTTTTAGTAGAGACGGGGTTTCACCATGTTGGCCAGGCTGGTTTTGAACTCCTGACCTCAGGTGATCCACCCTCCTTGGCCTCCCAAAGTACTGGGATTACAGGTGTGAGCCACCGTGCCTACCCCTGTCCTTCATTCTCTCAACAAGTAAATATCTCTCAGTGGTAATTTATGTGCAGCCTTGCTTAGTATACATATATAGAAAAACAGTCAATATTTGCTTTTTCATGGGAAAACAAATATACCTGGATGGCTAAGCTTTAGGGATTTCTTTGAATCCCCTCATAGTTCTCTCAGTGTCTAAAAAAGGATATATATATACAATTTTTACAATCATATTTATATCAACTCAATATTTAGAAGATTTTCTGCTGTTTTCTGATCTAAGTAGTTTACTGAAGACTCCAAATACCTCTTATCCAAATTAGGTGAAAAGGGACATAAAGAATCTAGAAAAAATTTCAACTCTGCCAAGAATCTACATTTTTCTGGTCACAATCTCTCACCAAAAGGACAGTTTCTGTTTTCAGCTAGAATAAAGTGCATTCAATTCTATCAAGAACAGAAATTAAAAGATGGCTAAGAAGATTGTAGGAATGTAGGTAATTGTATACCTGATTTTTCTCAATAGCTCAGCCTTTGCATGGGATTACTAAGTTTATAATTTCTGAAACTCTTCCTTGTGATGCAAAAGTGGAAAATGCTGTCTCCTCTTTGAAAGCCTCTTGCAACAACCTCCACCTTCGGGTTTTTCTAAATCTGCCATACTCTTCTCTCTGCCTATCTTAGTACACTCCTTGCTTTGGAGGCAAATGTATACCTTCTGCACTTGCATGAGGTGGTAGCAGTGGCCAAACTTGTTGATGCTTCCACCATAGTGCTTGTTTCTCCACTAACTCTAGGGGTCCTGCATCTCTAAAGTTTTTACTGCTTCAAGGCAGCATCTGACATTTCTCCACTAGTCAATTTACCACTTATGAAATTGTAATGTCTGCTTTGTATATTCGCTGTTGTTCAAAATGTAACCCTGCAACTTTATTCCCTTTTAAGAATAAAGGGGAATCATGTGACTGTTTAGCATCCTCTCAGGAGTTAAGTATGCCTGGATTTGAATCTTCTCCCTTTTAGTCAACCTTGATTTAATATACTTTGTAGATGCTTCTCAAATATGACAGAGACACTCCCAGTGCAGGACATGCTGTTATCACTGAACATGCAATCACTGAAAGGCTCCATGGCCTGATTCCCAGCCTGCCCAGGTAGCTGAACTAGTAGCTTAGATTTGGGGCTTCACTCTGGCAAAGATGAAAGATTAAATATTAATATGGACGGTAGATTTGCTTTTTGGGTGGTTTATGATTTGTGGAATTTATTAAAACACATGATTACCTCCTTTTTGGATACTCTGATTAAAGATGGTAAAGGAATCAATGACTTATTAGTACTTTGTCAATGCCCCAAGGGGATAATGGTTTAATAACTGATAGAAACCAAGAGTCTAGAGATGACCCCAGAAAAAAATAGTAATGTCTTTGTTTTGATTTACATGCTAAAAGTTTTTGGCTTTTTAAAAACACCCCAGCTAATATTGAGTGTTGCCAAGTTTATATCAGTCACCACCAAATCTACTGAAAGAAAATTGGCTCAATTTAGATGTGGTATAATTAACTCACAGTTATTAGCTTAACCTGCTTTAAAAAACAATATTAGCAATCAAGAGGTGTTTTACCCATAAAGATGGAATTTGCAAATTTTGGGATGGCTGCCCTCAAGTGTCATGACCCATCCAGTGGACCCTGGCCACATTACTCCATGACTGTGCCCATTAGGAGTGACAGAAATTAATTCCACCTCAAATAAGTAAATTGAAACAATTTTCAAAATTGGCCAACGGAATGGTGGAATCATGTCTTAGCCGTGAATAGCATAACCTGGGTGAGATATGGTTCAGACCCTTCTCTTCAAGGTCTTTAGGTATTTACAAATGCATTTTTATACATTTGCTGAAGTCTTGAGTCTCTGACTATATATTAGTTATTTCTTGTGAACTACCTGCATATATAAAAAGGCTTCACTGCCTGAGAATAAGGTAGAATCATTCCATCAATGGTCTCAACTCAACTTTTCCTGAATCCAAGCCCTCACATTTCACCTCATAGTGCCCTTTCACTCTAATTTTGTGTTCCACTATGTGAGTTGATTTGGTCACTGGGATGCCACAAAGGAGAGGCTTGCAAAAGCATTTGTAAGATTCAACTCTAGCTCTTTCCTTTTGCCATTACCTAGAAATATACCCATCATATTCATCCTGATGGAGGATGAAGATGAGTTGAGCAAACAGGAGTTACCCAAGTCACCTAAGCTAAGGTAATTGTAGACCAGCTGATAAAGACATTTCAAGGAAAGAAAACTACATATCCCTCATGAACACAGATGAAAAGTTCTAAATAAAATATTAGCAAATAGAATCTAGTGATACATAAAAAAGATAATACACTAAGACCAAAAGGAGTTTATTCCAAAAATAAAAATGTTGGTTTAACATTTGAAAATCTCATTAATAGAATAACAGAAAAACATTTTGATTACCTTGATAGATGCAGAAAAAATATCTCATATATTCAATACTAATTCATGATTCAAAACTTTTAGAAAACTAAAAATAAAATGGACTGTCTTAATCTATTGAAGAATGACTACAAAAGCCTATAGCAAACATCATTTCAAATAGTGAAGCATGAAATTCTTTCCACCTGAGTTTGGGAACAGGGCAAGGCTGCCTCCTCTTACCATTTCTATTCAATATTATCATGAAAGTCCTAGATAATTCAATAAAGAAACAAAAAAGTATAAAAAGTGGGAAGAAAGTAGTAACTTTATGTGATTGTATATACTTAAAAAATCCTAGGGAATCTACAAATTCATTATTAAAATTAATGTGTGAATTTATGAAGGATGCTAGATGTAAAGTCAACATACAAGGCCAGGTGTGGTGGCTCACCCCTGTAATCCCAGCACTTTGGGAGGCTGAGGTGGGAGGGTTGCTTGAATCCAGGAGTTCAAGACCAGCTTGGGTCAGTGAGACCAGAGAGACTCCTTCTCTACAAAAATTAATTTAAAAAATTAGCCAAGTGTGGTGATGCCTGCCTGCAGTCCCAGCTATGTGGGAGACTGAGGTGGGAGAATTGCTTGATCCCAGGTGCCACTGCACTCCAGCCTGTGGTGACAGAGCAAGGCCCTGTCTTAAGACAAACAAATGAACAAAAGTCAATATACAAAAATTAGTTATGTTCCTACATACCAATAGCAAATATTTAGAAAATGAAGATCTTCAAATGTCATTTAAAATAGCATAAAAATATATCAACTACGTAGAAATAAAACTAACAAAAGATGTGTAAAACCTGTATACTACAAACATTGCTAAAAGAAATCAAAGAAGACCTCAGTAGAGAGATATGTTATGTTCATGAGTTGGAAATCTCAACAATTTTAGATATTGTATGTGTGTGTGGGTTTGAGTGTGTGTGTGTGTGTAAATTGCCAAGATGATTCTAAAATTTATATGGAAATTCAAAAAATCTAGGAGAGCCAAGATAGTTTTTAAACAAAGAAGTACAAAGTTGGAGGACTTACACACAAGTTCTCAAGAGTCACTACAAAGCCATAATAATTAAAACCGTGGTCTGGACCTAAGTATAGACAGTCATAATGAAAGGACAAAAAGCCCAGAAACAGACCTATACATATATGTTCACTTTATTTGCAATAAACGCACCTCTGCAATTCATTGGGGGAAATCATGCTCTTTACAATGAATGGTACAGGAGAAATTGAGAGCTATGTGAAAAACATGAATCTTGATACTCTATATCTTTACAACAATTAATTGGAGGTCAGTCATAGACCGATATATTGATAGAGGTGTTGGTCACATGCATATATACTTAGGTATAATATCATCAAGATATATACTTGATTAGTGCAACCTACCATATGCATTATACCTCAATAAAAATGTGGTTATAGATGCATGCATGTATAATGTATGCTTACATCAGGGCATATGTATATACAGATAATTTACTTCAACTTTTATTTTAGGTTCAGGGGTACATGTGGAGGATGTGCGGGTGTGTTACACAGGTAAATGTGTGCCATGGTGGTTTGCTGCACAGATCATCCCATCCCTACGTATTAAGCCCAGCATCCATTAGCTATTCTTGCTGATGCTCTCCTTCCCCCATCCCCTCCCTCCCCACAGGCCCCAGTGTGTGTTGTTCCCCATCCTGTGCCCATATGTTCTCATTGTCAGCTCCCACATATAAGTGACAACATGCGGTGTTTGGTTTTCTGTTCCTCTGTTAGTTTGCTGAGGATATCAGCTTCCAGCTCCATCTATGTCCCTGCAAGGGATGTAATCTTGTTCCTTTTTATGGCTGCACAGTTTTTCATGGTGTTTGTGTACCACATTTTCTTTTTTGTTGTTGTTTTTTTAAGCATTAAATAATCTTTATTTGATATTACACATAAACCGCACTACAATGCCTTTAAATAAGTAAAAGGCACCATCTTAAATCCAGGGAATTCTAATTCGATTGGCATAGTTAAGGCCAACAATACAAAGAAGATATTGCTACCTTATCTTCAACCCTGGCCTTTAAGAGGCAAATAAACACAAAATACGGTGAATCTTGCTTGGTTCTGAGACAGTGAAGGAATTTTCCCAGTATTTAAATATAGTCACATAAGCAGTCATATAAATCTAAATATAAACCAATATGAACATAAATATAAAACCAATCTCCAATGAGTTTTAAGATGGTACTCACCATCTTTGTGAAAAGTTGAACATTATTAACAAAGTCTAATCATACCTTTAGAAGGAGTAAACAGTGATAGCATTTACTGAATTGGAATTACTATTAATATTCAAAAACCAAACTTATTCATTTAACCACAAGCCAGTCTTAGTTTTAAATCAGGACTGCCCAACAAAATATTCTGACAGTCATCCATAATCTGAATTCTGGTGTATGAGATCTATTAAATTATGGTACACATAAAAAAGTCATGAGACATTTCTGTTTTGCAATATAAGGCAGTGGCCAATTATTACTGACTAGTAGCTTTTTTGAGATAAGCTCTCAAGTCTGCCCTTTCTGCCTTGTTCCTAATGCCAGCAAAGATCATTTTTGTTCCAGGAATGTACTTCCTGGGATTCTCAAAATATTCTATCAGTGTATCATCCTCTTCCCAGGTGATGCCTTTGTTCTTATCAGTCTCTATGTTAAGATAATCCAGTGGCCTGACCTGTCTTCCACCTGAAGAGACCATGGAGATTAGGCCCAGTCTTGTGCTTGCCTCCCTTTTCCACGGTGTGGCACTGGGCACACTTCTGAACAAAAATTTTCGTGCCTTTCTCAACATCACCCATATTTAATTCTCTCTTTCATCACTGGCATTACAAAGGTTCCCGCTCAGAAGCCAGATGTCCTGCTCTATGTACCATATTTTCTTTATCCAATCTATCATTGACTGGCATTTAGGTTGATTCCATGTCTTTGCTATTGTGAATACTGCTGCAATGAACATATGTGTGCATGCATGTATCTTTATAAGACAATGATTTATATTCCTTTGGGTATATACCCCATAATGGGATTGCTGGGTCTGATGGTATTTCTACCTCTAAGTCTTGAGGAATTGCCACACTGTCTTCCACATGGGTTGAACTAATGTACACACCCACCAACAGTGTAAAAGCATTCCTTTTTCACTGCAACCTTCCCAGCATCTGTTATTTTTTGGCTTTTTAATAAAAGCCATTCTGACTGGCATGAGATGGTATCTCATCATGGTTTTGTTTGCATTTCTTTAATGATTAGTGATGTTGAGCTTTTTTTTCATACTTTTATTGACTGCATGCATGTCTCTTTTAAGAAGTGTCTGTTCAGATCCTTTGCCCACTTTTTAATGGGTTTTTTTTTCTTGTAAATTTAAGTTCCTCATAGACTCTGAATGAGGTATTACCAGTGAAGGCTGAGAAACAGCAAAGATGGCAGCCAGCTCCTTCCTTTGGAAGCTCCATCCCAGGGGGATACTGACCTGTAGCCAGCCCACACATACCTGCAGGAGGTGGCTGGAGACCCCTGTTGGGCATTCTCACCCAGTCAGGAGGCATGGGATCAGGGACCCATCCAAAGAAGCAATCTGGCTGCTCTGGGGTAGAGCACGTGTGCTGCACTGTGGGGGATCCTTCCTCCTCCGGACCACCTGTGTTCTCCAAAGCCAGCAGGTTGGAGTGGCTGAGTTGACCAAACTGCAGAGATGGCAGTTGCCCCTCCCGCCAGGAGCTCCATTTCAGGGAGAGATCAAAGCTCTGTCCATAGAACCGTTGCTGGAGTGGTTAAAGCCCCCGCAGGGATTCCTGCCCAGTGAGGAGGAATGGATTGGGGTCCTGCTTAAAGAAGCAGTCTGGTCATGATCTGGCAAGCCAGCTGTGCTGTGTTGTGGAGAACTCTTCCTTGTCCAGACTGGCTGTATTCTCCACAGCTGGCAGGCTGGAGTGGCTGAGTCTATGAACCACAGTGAAGCTGGCTGCCTCTCCCCACCTCCCCGGGAACTCAGACCCATCTGAGGTGGATTCCAACACGCTGCTGTTGGCAGGCTAGGATTCCAAGCCAGTGGGTCTTAACTTGTGAGGTGCCATGGAAATGGGGCCTGCAGAATGATGCTGCCTGTCTCCCCGGATTTAGCCCCCTTCCCAGAGATACATATGGACAGATTTCCCACTGTGCTGAAGATCCCCGGGGCTGGAGTGTGTAAAACTCCTGCGTTTCTGTGTGTGCCTGAGCAGCTGAAGTGCCGAGACTCCATACAGGTCTGTGTATCAGACCCACAGCCCTGGTGGCATGGGCTCACAAGGGGATCCCTTGATCCATGGCTTGCAAAGATCCATGGGAGAAGCACGGTTTCCTGGGCAGGACTGCACACTCACTGCTTCCCTTGGCTGGGAGTGGGGGTTCCTTTGGCTCCATGCCGCCCCCGGCTGGGCCATCGCACCCTCTACCTGCTTGTCTTCATTCTCCATTGGTCGACCTGTTCATCCAGTCAGTCCCAATGTGAGAACCTGGTTATCTCAGTTGAAGGTGCTGAATTCCCTCGCCCCCTTTCATTCCTCTTTGTGAGCACTGCAGAGTGCAGCTGTTTCTAATCAGCCATCTTGCATCACTCTAAACATTTCTTTTTTAGCCCTAGTTCTTAATTCCTATAGTCCCTCGTTTATCACCAGTTTCTTGATAAAATAATCCATCCACGTTCTCTAGTCATGGGATGATGGCTCAGGCTGGGGATCCAGGACATTATCTGGGAAGTAGCTGAACTTGCAGGCCTGTCCTGTTCGGAACTGAGCTAACACACTGCAGAGAGGTACTCCTTCCACCGCTCGGCAACTGATGCCAGCCCTTGATAGTTTTATTTTTATTGAGGTATAATAAGTATTGTAAATTACATAAAATTAAACAATGATCCTTTCAGCTGGCATTTCACAGTAAACAGCATTATATGTTTGAAATTAATTTAGTCACCCACAGGGCCTAAAGTAGTATGTCCTGACTATAATTTAGGATCTCAACCTAAGAATACACATTTTGGTTATAGCATCCCCATCCTTCTTCCCTATGGTAGACTATCAAAAACGCCCACAATTTATAATTCCTTCCATCAAGAGTTGGAGTTTATTTTCTACTCCTTGAATCCAGACTGGTAGTGTAATTTGCATTGTCCAATAAAATGGGGTAGAAGTAATATATAATTTTGAGCCTGGGCCTTAAGAGAATTTGCACTGTTTTGTTGTCGCTCCTGGGACTCTTGCCTCTGCCATCATGTGAACAGGCTGAAGTAGCCTACTGGAGAATGAGAGACCACATGGGGCCATTCAGCCAAGTCAGATTATTTTCTTTCTTTTCATTTAAAAAATCTTGTTTCCTTTATTCTTTAAAAATATTTTTAATTGACACATAATACTTGTTCATATTTATAATGTAGAGAGGGCTATCTCAGTACCTGTATACCATGTGTAATGATCAAATCAGCATAATCAGCATATCTATCACCTCAAATATTTATCATTCTTTGTGTTGGGAACACTCAACATCCTCTCTATTTAAAAATATACAATAAATTATTGTTAACTGTAGTCACCCTACAGCACTACAGAACACCAGAACTTATTCCTATCTGTAAGCTTAAATCTGATATTTCTTTGTTGATTTTCTGTCTAGATGATCTGTCCAGTGGTAAGGGTGGGGTGTTCAAGGCCCCAACTGTTACTGCATTGGAGTCTATCTTTCCCTTTAGACCTAATAATATTTGCCTTGTTTATCTGAGTGCTCTAGTGTTAGGTACATATATATTTATAATTATTATATCTTATTGCTAAGTTGATCCCTTTATCATTATAAAATGACCTTCTTTGTCTCTTCATATAGTTTGACTTAAAGTCTGTTTTGTCTGATGTAAGTATGGCTACCTCTGTTCTCTTTTGATTTCTGTTTGCTGGGAATATTTTCTTCTATCCCTTCACTTTCAGTCTGTGTGTACCTTTACAGATGAAGTTAGTTTCTTGTAGGCAGTATACAGTTGGGTCTTTTTTCTTTTTTTTTTTTTAATCTTGGCAGCCAACTCCATATCTTTTCATTGGGAATTTGATCTATTTACATTACATTCAAGGTTACTATTAATAGATGAGACTTTATCCTGTCATTTTGTTCATTTTTTTTCTGGTTGTTTTGTATATCCTTTGTTCTTTACTTCCTCTATTTTTTTTTAATCTTTGTGGTTTGGTCATTTTCTGTAGTGATAAAGTTTGATTCCTTTCTCTTTCTCATGTGTATATCTGTGCTAGCAGTGAGTTTTATACTTTTGTGTGTTTTCACAATAGTAATCATCCTCTTGCTTCCAGATGTAGAACCACCTTAAGCAGTCCTTGTAAGTCCAGTCTAGTGGTAATGAATTCCTTCAGTTTTTGCTTGTCTGGGAAATACTTTATTTCTCCCTCATTTCTAGGGATAGCTCTGCTGGGTATAGTATTCTTGGTTGACATTTTTTTTTTCCTTCAGTACTTTGAATATATCATCCCATCTCATTGTCTACTGACCTGTAAAGTTTCCACTGGGAAATCCACTGTTAATCAAATGGAGCTTCCCTTATATGTGACTTGATGCTTTTTTCTTGCTGTTTTTAATATTTCCTTTTTTTTTTTTTGGATACAGTCTCAATCTGTCACCAGGCTGCCGTGCAGTGGTGTGATCTTGGCTCACTGCAACCTCCACCTTCTGGGTTTAAGCAATTCTCGTGATTCAGCCTCCCAAGTAGCTGGAACTACGGTGCATGCCACCACACCCAGCTAATTTTTTTGTATTGTTAGTAGAAATCGGGTTTCTTCATGTTGGCCATGCTCATCTTGAACTCCTGGCCTCAAGTGATCCACCCGCCTCAGCCTCCTGAAGTGCTGGGATTACACGTGTGAGCCACCGCACCTGAGGAATATTCCCTCTTTTTGACTTTTGACAGTTTGACTACTATGCACCTCAGAGAAGACCTTTTTGGGTTGAATCTATTTGAGAACCTTTGAGCTTCCTAGATTTTGGCCATATCTCCCAAGTCTGTTTTTAAATCTCTTGATTGTATTTTGCTTTTTTTTTGAGACAGGGTCTTGCTCTGCCACCCAAGCTGGAGTGCAGTGGCACAATCTTGGCTCACTGCAACCTCCACCACCTGGGTTCAAGCAATTCTTGTGTCTCAGCCTCCCAAGTAGCTTGGATTACAGGCATGCACCACCAAACCCAACCAATTTTTGTATTTTTTAGAGACAGGATTTCGCCATTTTAATCAGGCTTTTCTTGAACTCCTGGCCTCAAGTGATCCACTGCTTTGGCCTCCCAAAGTGCTGGGATAACAGGTGGGAACCACTGCACCTGGACTCTTGATTGTATTTTTATTTTATTCCTTAAATTCTTTGGCTCCATTATCTCTGTCTGGTTTTTAATGACATATATATCCTTGTTGAATTTCCCATAAGATCAAAAATTGTTTTTCTAATTTCATTGATTTGTCTATCTGTATTCTCTTGTATCTCATAGAGTTTCCTTAAGATCATTATTTTGAATTTCTTCTTAGCCATTTGATATACTCTTAAAATTTAGAATCTGTTAATGGGGAAGTATTGTGTTTCTTTGGAGGTGTAATATTTCCTTTTTTCTTGTGTCCTAAATTGATTTTTGCAAATCTGGGGGAACAGCTGCTTCTTCCAACGTTAGGGAGCTTTCACAGAGAAATACTTTTTCTAATAGTTATCTCTTATAGTGTTCATTGAGTAGGGTGCCATTGAGGAAATGGCCAAACATTGAGAAAGTGACCCCGGCTAGCTGACCCCCCATGGTGGCTGCCCTGTGTTGGGCAGTCGCTCCCAGCCTGAGCCTGGGCCTGGGGCAGGGGGCAGGAGGAAGGGGGTGTGCAATGGGGTGGTTGCCCTGCTGGAAGCTTCCAGCATAAGGGGTCACCTTAATGGCAGACAAGTGGGGAGACTGTCTGAGATGCCTGGCGCCAAGATGCTGGGCGAGGTCTCCAGGGAGGTGCGCAGAAGGGGAGGGGCTGCGCACTGCTCCTTGTGTGGGACACAGCAGGGACAGGGAGGAGGCTGAACCTGGGGGCCAGGATGGCCAGAGGAGGCTGGGTGGGGTAAGGGAGCAGGTGAGTAGGGAGTGTGTGTCAGAGAGGAGGGCAGTGTTGCTGGGGGAGCCAGCATGCCAGGACGGTCAGGGAGGCTGGAGAGGAGGAGGGAGATGGGAGGTAGGGGACCCCAGGGGGTTCCTGTTCAGGAACTCATTTCCTGCTTTGTGATGTCCTCAGGTTTTAAGTTGCCTGTGAGGACGATCCTGATCCTGCAGGTGGAAAGGCTGATAGTGGCAGGTCCCCAAGCTGCCCCCAGAACTGAAGGTCAGGCGAAGGCTGCAGGGTAGACCTCAGCCCTGAGGCTCACCTCCCTCTTGGCCTCTTAGGGTGACACCTTTTCTTAGGAGCTCCCAGAGGGGCAGCCATCCCAAATCCAGGCCCGTTGCCTCCTGCCTCCTTCCCCAGCCTCACTCAGGAGCCAGCTGGCCAAGGTCACCTTGCCTGTGATAGGCCAATGTGGTCCCAGGTGGGGCCATGATGCCTTGTCTGAAAGGCAGGGAGGAGGAGGGGCCCCAGCCCCAGAGACTCTCCGCTATCCACACCCACAGACCCTCCCTAGCCCCCCAGCCCCCTAGACCAGCAGGGCAAGGGCCCAGGCGGTGGCTCTCGGCGGCCCATGCAGTGAGTCTCCTTCCTGCTGTCAGTGTGCAGAGGGCCCCACGTGCTCTGGGAACACGATTACATTTTCACAAAGAAATTGGAGAAATTACAGGAAACATAGTTCAGCCACGGCACTGAAGGGGTTCCCTTTCTCTTTCTTCGTTTTGTCCTCTGTGAGTTCACAGTTACTTCTGCCCTGGCCATATGCAGCCCCGAGTCTGGCATTGGAGATGGGTTTGCTGTTTTGAGGGTGGAGGACGTGGCCCAGAAATAGTAGTAGAAGGGCAGCTCTTGGTGTGGCCAGCTCCCCAGCATGGCAGCAGAGAGAGAGCATGTGCAGGGGAACTCCCCTTTGTAAAACCATCAGAGCTCGTGAGACTTATTCACTATCATGAGACCAGCACGGGATAGACCTGCCCTCATGATTCAGTGACCTCCCACCTACAATTTGAGATTTGGGTGGGGACACAGTCAAACCATATCACTGTCTATGAGTGCTTTCACGCAACAAAATCAGAGTTTAGTAGTTGGAACAGATTGTATGATGCACCAAAACTAAACTATTTACTAGATGGCCTATTGCAGAAACAGTTTGCTGACCCCTGGTTTAAAGTGTTTCTGTTGTGATTCCTTTATACTACAAATTGTAGAACAAGCCCTTTATGAAAGATAATGTACACATTAATTTTTAGCCAATTAGGTCTGAATTGTTCCAAATCAGTAGAACATGAATTCCCAGGAATGGGCATCATAACTTCAGGTTACAGTCTGAGCATGGTGGAAGTTGGAAAGAAAATGCTTGCACAGGGGCAGGTCATTCCTACCCTGCTCTCATCTCCCTCCTCCACGGCCCTGCCTCACGCACTCTGTGTTTCCCTGGGTACCAGGGTCTTTGTCTTGCTCACTTTTAGGAGGTCTCTCTCCTTCTCCCACTAGAACATGAGCTCCTCACTAGAGGAACGTCTGTCTGCCTCATTCTTTGTCCCATGGGCAGCAAAGGCCCAGCCTTGGGTCACGGACCAGATGAGGAATGAGCCCAGATATGGAAGGACCGGCTGTGAGTTCCGGGTCACGTCCCAGCACACTGGCTTTGGGAGGGATAATTTCACCTTTCTTTTCAACAGTAGTGAATTTCCCCCTCCTCTCCTCACCCTCTCTGTTTTTCAGTTTTTTAGCTGATATCTATAATTGAGAAAGCCATAAATATGAATACAGATGAAATATTAGAGGGTGGCAGTCTGAGAAAAGTGTGGACAAAGAGGCTCTCACCGCCTTCAATAGGTCTTAAAACCACTTTCATCTCCACACAGCCTCAGCCCAGTGAAACTGATTCATTGACCAAATTGGCCATCTAAGATTCAAAAGCCTAAGCTCTCTCTGTTCAGCTGCCTCCTCTCCAGATTTATGGGGCCGCAGAGAGGCACCCGGGATGCCTCTAGTTTCTTTTTTAAGGATGATCTACAGTGAGGCGACAGGCCCCTCCTTCCTGGAGAGCCCACACTTGCCCACAGCCACAGCCTGAAGCGGGCAGCCATGCCAGGCACCGGCTCTCAGGACCACAGAGGGCACCTTTGCAGGTGCCATCCTGGGAGCCTGTCTGTGGGGATGACCTCCCCTCTGAGCTCCTGTCCTGCTCATTTGGAGGAACAAGGACTGGCAGTGCTTCCCAGGAAGGAAAGAGCTGGAGAGCAGCCTGGGATCCCAGTCCATGGCAGCAGCTGTGTGAGCCAGGGCTGCTCTGACTAGCCTCGGGGAGCCTGAGAGTGCCCAACCTCTTCTTCTGAACTCACCTTGCCATCCTGAGCAGAGTTACAGCAGTGGGCAGGCCTGGAGGCTGATCCCAGAGGTGACACGGGTAGGTATGAGCCTCCTGTGCAAAAGAGTTTTATGGCAACCAGAGGATGCAAGGGTGGGGCCCCCAAGAAGGAAGTGGGAGAGAGCCGTTCCTCCCCAGGCGGGCGGGCGGTGGTGAATGATCAGTCTCCAGGGGGAGTTTCACTGCAGGGAACCCCTTCCGTTGTTACTTGGGCCCTGGCCACTTATGCTAGGTAAGCAAGCTGCCCCGGCAGAAGTCTGCAATCTAGAGCCATGAGACTTCTTCAGGCTGCAAGAGGACAACTGGGAGAGAACATGGGAATAGGGGACTAGAAAGTGAACAGGTACTCCAGAGCTCCTGTTCTAGAATATTAGGGCATCCGCCAGCCCAGAGTGAAGCTCCCAGAGGACCTCAGGAGGCAATAAAATTGGGGGTGAGAAAGGTCTGGAAATGTTGTAGCCGCAATCAGGGTTCAGTCTGAGACAAGGATTTATGGCTCAGCCTGAGATCAAGATTCAGGCTTAGTTTGAGATCAGGATTCAGGGCTCAGTCTGAAATCAGTATTGGGCTCACTCTGAGATCAGGATTTGGGTTTTGATATGGTTTGGCTCCGGGTCCCCACCCAAATCTCATCTCAAATTGTAATCCCCATGTGTTGAGGGAGGAAGATGATTGAATCATGGGGCAGTTCCCCCATGCTGTTCTTGTGATACTGAGTGAGTTCTCATGAGATCTGATGGTTTTATAAGTGTTTGGAAGTTCCTCCTTCACTCTTCTCTCTCCTGCCACCTTGCGAAGAAGGTACTTGCTTCCTCTTCACCCTCCTCCATGATTGTAAGTTTCCTGAGCCCCCAGCCATGTGGAACTACGAGTCAATTAAACCTCTTTCCTTTATAAATTACCCAGTCTCAGGGAAGTTCTTTATAGCAGTGTGAAAATGAACTAATATGGGCTTAGTCTGAAGTCAGGATTCAGGCTTAGTCTGAGATCAAGATTCAGGCTTAGTTTGAGATCAGTATTCAGGCTCAGTGTGAGACCAGGGTCAGAGCTCAACTTGAGTCAGAATTTTTAGGGCTTAGTCTGAAATCAGGATACAGGCTCAGTCTGAGATCAGGATTTGGACTCAGTCTGAATGATACCAGGACTTAGGTTAAGTCTGGGAGCAGGACTCAGGCTCTGTCTGACATCAGGATTCAGGCTCAACCTGAGACCAGGGCCCACCGTTAGTTAATTAGGAGGTCTAGTTTCAATCTGTGCACAGGATAGCTTTCCTCAGTGTGAAGTGGCCTAGCTGTCATTTAATTCAGGAACCCCTGCCTCTGCCCTCCTAGAATGACTTGTCCTTCCTGAGCTTGCTCCTCCGAGCTCTGTTACTGTCCCCCCTGCCAGGCCACTCTTCCTGGGCTGGGTGGAGGCAACCCATAGGTCCTCACCTCCTTTTCTCAGCACACCCTGCCCATAGTCTGCCTGAACATTGGTCCCCTGTGAGCCCTGCATCTAGCATGGCTGGCACATAGCCAACTCCCCAGGTGTCCACTGAGCACCCATGGGTCCCTGGGAACCATGGGTCAGGTGAGGGGCTTGCTTGAGACAAGTGAGACAAGGAGGGAAGGCAGCCACGAAGGGCTCCCTGCGGGAGGGGGAGCGGCAGCATGATCCGCCTGAGAGCCCGTGAGCTGGGACATCCAGCCGCGCATCCCAGGCTCCCTGTTCCAGGCCAGCTCCCGAGGAGGCTAACTTCATGGCACTTCTGCCCTGTGACAGAGACAGCAGGAGGTCCCAGGGCATTTGGCAAAGGGCTGTGGGAGTTGGCAGTCAGAGGTTAGCCCAGTGTGCTGAGATACAGGGGGCCCCTACAAGTACCAAGCCCTTGTCCTCCCAAGCCCCTCACCTCCAGGACAGGAGAAGGTCAGCCCATGCCCGGCCACACCCCCAACCAAGGCCCTGCCAACAGGAGGCTGGCTGCTCCCTCTCCAGTGCCCACTCTGGGTAGAGTCAGGAGCCTCCCAGCCCCAGCCCCCTGCAAAGCCCCAAGTCTCCATTTAGTTACTCTTATTTTGTAACTTTCATTACACAATAAGTGACATACTATAAAACATCATTAAAATTTAAGTCTTTGTAATAACACCATTTTATTACATTTTGATGACTTTCTAAGTGTGATACTCTACTATTCATTCTATGTTATTTTATGAAGGCACAGTGAGATTTTTAATATCTAATTACGGCACGGAGTGATCGTGAAACCTGTCTCATGCAGAAGCGTGCTAAACCCGGGTCCCAGGAGCACCTGGTGCCCAGGGAGGAGGAGCCCACCTCATCTAGGGTTAGGAGGGACCTGTGAGGCTGTGGGGGCAGCAGTTTTTCTGTGCACTCTCAAAGGAGCATGGAGATGGATGGGAATTCTGCAGCCAAACCCACCGCGGCAGTCAGAGATGTTTCTGCAAGGTGAGCTGGACATGCCTAAGGTCCTGGGGCTCCCGGGTGGTGGCCCTGGGTGGCCCAGCCTGTCAGGCCACTACACCAGAGAGGCCCCAGCTCCACTGGACAGCTCCCTGCAGGGGTGAGTATCCTCCAGCAGTGATTCCAAAGCCCCAGGAAGGCTTCTGGGCTGGCCTGGACTTCAGGACATCCCACACGAGGCGCTAGGCAGAGTCTCTCCTCCCAGGCTTTAACACCTGGGGGACTCCAGGGACTTCTGGTATCCTAGAAGCAAAACCTCAGACTAGGAAGGGGTTGCCCACCCTGCTTGAGGCCACCCTTCAAGCCATTGGTGGCCCCAGGAGAACTCAAGTCCCACACCCCAGCCCCCAGCAGACTGACCTGCTGTAGACCTACATTATGGGTGAGAGGCAGGCAGGTTGGGGAGACCGGCATGGGGCCTCTGGGAGGCAGGAGGAGAGCAAGAGAGGCAGACTAGAGGGTACACTCCACGGAGCTTCCCACCCTCCGCCTTCTCCAGACGCTGCTCGGGCGATTCCTGCGGAGGGTCCCACACCGGGCCCTGCCTGCTCAGCATGCCTCCCTCCAGCCTGTCTTGTCTCAGGGACTGGCCTGAGAATTCCTCGGAGCAGAGGAAGGCCCTGGAGGGAGGAGGAATTCTGAAACGTTGTTACTGGAAAGGTCCTCTTCCCTGCGCGGCCTGGGAGGTCCTGCTCCTATGAGCCTTGGCTGCTGGCTGGTCACCCCGCTCCCTCTGTTGCAGCACCCCCATACGGGCCTCCTCTGCCTGTTCTTGGACCTGTGGCCACAGATATTAGAAGCCTGAAATGGGTAGATGTGAGGCCTGGGAGCACCCTGGCCCCTCCTGGCTCCTGGGCCTCCCGCCTGGCACTTCATGTTTCTCTGAGTCCCTGCTGGGCCTTGGGCCTGCTCTCGGTCCAGGTCACTGAGCAGCAGCTCCACCCACTGCCACACCTGTCACGTATCAGTGCCCTAAATGTGGTGTCTGGACATAGTCTCTCTCAGAGCTGAGTTTTTGCCATCCTGAGAGGTGGGAAGTGGCATCTCACGGTGCCCCCTTGCCTCCCATAGCAGACCCATGGGACCCCAGCCCCAGGGGCCAGTGAGGTTGCATCAGCAGACTGGAGGCCCCAGCTGGCAGGGCCCAGGCAGTGTGGGTGGGGTCCTGGGGCCACTCCACAGGTCCAGGCAGCATCTAGTTGAGAACCCAGAACATTCCAAGGCAGGCAGGCAGGCAGATCCTTGGTGACCCTCTCCCTACCCCAGTGCCATGGACATGGAGCACTCGCTGCCTTGTGCGAGGACAGTAGTCCACGCAGCAGCCCCTGGCCCTCTGAGAAGTGCTGCCCACGGCAGCAGAGAGGTTCCGCCCCAGCCAGGATGAAGGGATGGGGCCTTGGCTGTGGCCTTGTCAGCTCCAGGGCAGAGGCTCACCAGATGAGCCGGGGGAGAGACAATCGTGAAGCTGAGCGCTGGGCTGACAGCGGGGCATCTGGGGAGTCCATGTCATCTCCAGGGGAATGGGGTGTGGCTGCGTTTATTTCCATAGCTGGGCCTGGAGCCTCTCTGGAGGGATCTTCTCCGCAGGAATGAAGTGCCAGCCACGTGGGGCTCCCACCTTCTAATCCCATGACTGAGTAGCTTTGCTCAAGCTCTGGCAAAATTTGATCATCCGAGAAATGAGATCGCTCACTTGTCCCACTCAAGGAAGCTCAATTAACGGCGTCAGGCGCGGTCAGCCCTTCATCAGTGCGGGAAGGCGGCAGCCCTGAGCCACGCAGCAGTGCCAGGCCTGCAATCCTGACAAGGGGGTGTGAGACCCCAGCCCCGAGGGACCACGGACAGCCCTCTGACAGATGATTCAGTGTGGGACCACCGCCAGACCACGCGGGCTGGGCAGGCTGGGCACCTCCAACCTTTTCCCATTTGCCTAAAAGTAAGTGAACATAAATTGAAAAATCTGAAAGAGGATGTCTGGGGTGATTCTGGCTCCATGCCATAGGGGTTTCTTTCTGTCTGGAGGGGCCCCAATGCCTGAAAAGGCTGCTGCCTCCATGACATGGGGCTTTTTAACCAAGAGGTTCAAAGGCAGGGGCCATGGCTGTCCTGGGGTTCATGCAGAGAGGTGGGACCTGCCTTGTTCCAGGGTCCCCAAGTCTGTCCCTACCTGCATTTTCCAGCACAACCTGCCTGCCCAGGAGTCCCTGATGGGAACCGGGGGCCTCGGAGTCTCTCCCGTGTGACACCAGTCCTGTGCTAGTGAGACCCCGTGCTTCTGGGCCAGGCGTGCAGGGCCATTGGTGTGGGGACTCAGCCCCTCTGCACTCCTGAGAGATCAGCTGGGCTGCGGCCATCTCCTGCTGCCAGTGGCATCTCCTCAGCGCCCTCCTCTCCCCTGCAGTGCCACCTCCCTTCCCGTCTCAGGAGAAGGCTAAAGCAGCCACGGCAGCTGGAAATGCAGCCACCCACCACTGTCCCCAGAGCTGCTCCTGGTGAGGCGCTGCCTGTGAGCAGGGGGTCAGGGCGGGCTCTGGCAGGGAAGGTTCCCTGGGGAAGGGCTGGAGAGGGGCCAGCCGGGGCCTGTTGAGGAGACAGTTCCCATGAGAAGTCTTAGCTGACTTTTCAAGGCATCGGGCACAGCAGTAAGACAACTTTTATTTAAAATGCCTGGGCCTCAGTTTCCTCCTCTGTAAGATGTTGATTCTCTGTCTCACACCTCTCAGGCTTTTTGCCAATGCAGAATTCAGTGGTTTTTAGTATATGTACAAAGCTGCACAATCAAACTATTACCATCATCTGATGTCAGAACCTTTTCACCACCCCCAAAAGAAACCCCCATATCCGTCGTGGCCACTTCCCATCTACCCCACCCCCAGCCCCTGGCGACCACGAAGCTACTTTCTGTCTTCAACAGCTTTGCCTGTTCTAGGCACGTTGTATAGAAGGGGCCATTTGCTGTGTGGCCTTTTTGTGACTGGCTGCCTTCACCCAGCGTGGCGTACTCAGCCCCTGTTAGCATGTGGTTGGTGCCTCACTCTGCTGGTTGTCAAATCACATTGAGGGCCTCCCAGGTTCCTGCTGGGTTCCACCCAGTGGCTGCATTGTTCTACATTCCCATCAGCGGCAGGGGAGCCTCCAATTCCTCCATGTCCTCGCCAACATTCGCTATTTTCTACAGAGAACAGCTGGGGCTGTGACCATCTCCTGCCTCCAGGGTCCCCATGCCTGTTTCCACCTGCATTTCCAGCACAACCTGCCTGCCCAGCAGCCCCTAATGGGAGCCCAGGGCCTTGGAGTCCCTCCTGTGACCCTTCCTTTCCTCCCTCCCTCCCTCCTTCCTTCCTTCTTTCCCTCCTCCCTCCCTCCTTTTAACCCTCCTTCCTTCCCTCCTACCTTCCTTCTCTCCCTTCCTCCCTCCTTCCTTCCCACCCTCCCTCCTTTCCTCTCTCCCTTCTTTCTTCTCTCCCTCCTGCTCTCCTTCCCTTCCCACCCTCCTTCCTTCCCTCCTTCCTTCCCTCCCTCCTTCCTTCCCTTCTTCTTTCCTTCTTTCTTTCCTTTCTTCTCTCCCTCCCTCTCTCCTTCCTTCCGTCCTTCCCCTTCTACTCCTCCTCACCATCCTGAGGAGTGAGAAGTGGCATCTCGCCGTGGTTTTGGTGGATTCTCTAGTGACTAATGGCGCTGAGGCTTTTCATGTGCTTGCTGGCCATTTGCAGGTCTTCTTTGGAGAAATGTCCTTTAAACTCTTGTGCCCAGTTCCTGGTTGGGTTGTTTGTCTTTTCGATGCTGGGGTGTAGCTCCTAGGAGTTTTGTGAGACTTGAATGTGGGACCGAGGGGACCATCTTGAGCCAGCGGGAAGCCACGGAGCCAGGAGTCCTGTTCTCCTCCTTGGGCTCCACCAACGCCGGTTCCTCTCTCCTCCCCTCCTCTGTCCCTGGCCCCCGCTCTCTCCAGGCTTTCTGAGGTTTGTCCAACTTTGCAGAAAAGGCAGGGCCGGACCCAACCCCAGGGTGGCCACTGACCAGGTGTGCAACTCTTATCACTGGGAGAGGGGTTGACACCTCTGACAGCGTCGTTTGAGAGTGGCCTCAGACCCTGGGCTCTCGTAAGGGGCAGAGAACGCAAATCACCCTAGAGATAGTTACCTGCAGAGCCACCGAGGGAGAAGCCGACGGGCTGATGAATATTGAAATGGCTTCCAGACATGCTTGACATCAGGGAGGAAGGCTGGGCCTCAGCTTGCCCCCAGCCACCCTTGGTGCTGCCCCCAGGGACACTGACTGGGTTCTGTGCCTGGGGGCCCAGGTTTGTTTGAGCAGACAGCTTTCCTATTCCCAGGTCCCTAGAGAGGTGGGTGGAGAGGGCGTATCCCCAATTCCCGGGTCGGGGAGGCCTGGGGAAGGCCCCATGGAGGGTGGGGGCTGCTCTTGGCATCCTCTCTGCCCCTGCTGCTCCCACAGCCTCTTCTGACGTCATCTACGGCTGGGAAGCCCCTTCCTGTGCCCTTACCAGGAAACCATGGAGGGCCACTCTGTGGCCCTCTTGCAGCCAGGGCCAGGGAGACCTGCCCAGGGTCACACAGTCACCAGAGGCAGAGTTCCAGCCCTGTGGATCCTGCAGCCAGGGGTGGCCACCCAGCCCTGACTGTTGCTTGGACTGACACCCACGGCCTTTCCCCTGTGCAGGCACCACAGACCTCCCACACCCGTCTTCACGACAACCCTATTAGGTAGTATTTCCCACCACCACTTTACACCTGAGAAAACCAGGGAACAGAGAGGTCAGGTACCTGCCCAAGGTCACACAGCATGTGCCTCCAGAGCCCAGAGCTTGAGCCCTTGCTGTGAGCCCTCTCTTAGTCCCTCAGGGCTGCTGTGACTGTGTGTCACACACTCGGGGGTTGTGAGCGACGGACATTTATTCCTGTACTGTAACTGCGTGTCACACACTCGGGGGTTGTGAGCGATAGACATTTATTCCTCACAGCCCTGGAGGCAAGCCCAAGATCGTGGCATGGCGCGCCTGGTGTCTGGGAGAGTCGCCTCCTGGCTTCTCCATGGCGTCTCCTCACTGTGTCCCCACGTGGGGAGCAGGAAGTGTCTCACTAGGCCCCTTCACGAGGGCACGAGTCTTGTTCCTGCAGCTCCCCCCTCATTACCTCATCACCTCCGAAAGCCCCCACCTCCTAAGACCATTACCGTGGGGGTGAAGATTTCAACACAGGAATTCTGGGGGGACTCAAATATTTGGTTCATAACGAACCCTGTGCCTGGCCCGAACACTGACCTCCAACCCAGGGGGGAAGCCTTTCCCAGTGGGAGGAACCCAGACAAAGCGAGAGGCCTGTCTCCGAGCACCCACACTTCCCTCTGCCACAGAGCCGCGAGATGCAGCTGTCCTGTTTCAGATTCCTTCACATGCCCCTCACCTCACTCCTTTCATGCTGGAGGAGGCTGATTCGGGCTCGGATCCGGTTCTCACTGCCCAGGGACCCCCAGGCCTAGGATGTCACCTTTGGCGTAGGATGTCATGTGTGCTGCAGATTGAGATGCCACTGGAGCCAGCCACTCAAATGTGACAGATGAGGACAAACAGCCTGGATGACCTCTAGCTGCAAGGACTTCTGTGGACAGTGGACACTCCCGGGAAAACAGGGCTGTGAATAGGGGCTGGGTGGGGGCAGGGGGTGCCAAGCCTGCAGGGCACCACATGAGCAGTGAACAAGGTGCTGGTCAGAGACCCTGCCCATGGCAGCACCTCACCTGGGGCTCCAGTGTCACGTGCTGGGTAGAGGCCCTGGGCCCATCTGCGGACAAAGCCCGGGTTCCCCACTGCTGGGAGAGGGGCTTGGAGGGGAGGTGGGCCAGGGGGCCTGCCTGGGAGGGGCAGGGATCTGGAGGGTGTCCGGAGCACAGTATTGCATATAGGGGGTGTCCTTCCAGCAACCCACTTGTCCTCTCAGCTGGGGCACCCATTTCCAGGACTGACGGGAGGGTTGGGTGAGCAGTGCCTGAATGCCCTTTCCTTCCTTGGGGCCGTCCTTGTCCTTTTTTCTCTTCCCTTCACGCTCACCTCTCCTCCTCCCAGGATTCTAAGGGGACCCCTGAGGCCCCCTCTGGCATGCCCTGTGCAGCCGTCTCCCCTGGAGGGGGCAGGGTACGGAGCAGTTGACTTCGAGTTACTCCGAAGGGAGATTATTCTGGGTGGGCCTCGCTTGAGCGGGCAGAGCGCTTCCAGCAGGGACCCTGCTGGCCCTGGAGGAGGAGACCGCCCTGATGGCTAAGCCTCGCAGAGCTGCCACCATCAGAGACACTCAGGAGGAGCTGTGTGCTGAGCCGGTGTTAAGAAGGTCTCTGCCTTCCCTGGAGAGCCGAACCGTGCCTCTCTGCTTGTTTACAACAAGGCCATAGACGGAGGGACAGGGGCAGGGAGCAGAGGCCCCTCTCCTGGGTGACCCAGCCCCTCCCTGCCTGCAAAGTCAGGGCCCCACATGGTCCCGTTTGCTGGGGCCCTGCAGCAGTCTCCTTCACAAGCCCAGGCCCGAGCTCTCCTTCCCGGCCAGGCCTGGGTCAGAGGGTGCCTGCTGCCTCAGCCCGAAGGTCCGGACACTCATGAGGGTGCTATCCCCGGACAGGCCACTCCCACTGCGGTCTTCCTCTTCCTTCCATCAGTGGCTTTCCTCCCTCTGCCCTTCCCCTCCTGCGTGGTCCCCTTGACAGGTGTCCCCACCAAGGCCACAGCCACTGTCTGCCGGCACGTGGTCTCCCTGCCAGGCAACTGCCCATGTTCCTGCCTTCGTCACCATCACTGGGCCTCGTGGGGCCTGTGGGGACCAGACGCCGTGGTCTTCCCCTCTGTGCTCAATGGCCTCACCTTTTAGGAAACCCCGCCAGCCACCTTAGCACCATGGTCTCATATTCCGTGGCCGAGCCGGCCCTCCTGATTCACGGAGGAACTGCATCTCTGGGGATCCCCTTGTTTTCAGTTTTAGGGTTATTCTTCCTGATTCTACAAACAACGCTGTGGATAGAAACATCCTTGTTCTTACATCTTAGGAGACCAGTGCTGTCATTTCTACAGAAACAAGCGCAAGGACTCTGTAAGGGGCTGAGCTGGGTCCCCTCCAGATTCCTACAGTAAAGCCCCCACGCTGGTATGCAGAATGTGCTTGAGTTTGGAAATGGGGTCTCTAAAGAGGTAATAAATTAAAATGAACTCGTTAGGGTGGACCCTGATGACTAGTGTCCCTAAAAGAACAGGTGATTAGGACACACGTGCATGCACACACACGCGCACGCGCACACACACACACAGAGACGAACAACCATGTGAGGACCCAGGGAAAAGACCACGTCACATGCCCAGGAGGGAGGCCTCAGGAGAAAGCAGCCCTGCCCATGCCTTGACCTCGGACCTTCAGCTGCCGGGAGCGTGAGAGAATCTCTTCCTGCTGTGTAAGGCGCCATCTGCGCTGCTGTGCTGTGGCTGCCCAAGCAGATACTACAAAATGGGATTTGGAGGTTAAGAAGCATAAACGGTGTTTCTTTGAACTGACATTCCTAGATAACCTTCCAAAAATGCTGCCGCATGTCCGCTTCCCAGCAGTAGCGATGCACGTGCTCTCTCTTCTTCAAATTCTCTCCCCAAATCCGTCGCGCTGCCCTTTTCTTTTAATTTGCCAGTCAGGTGGGTTTTAAGTGACAGCACTTTGTGACTTTACCTTGTATTTCACCAATTATTGGTAATTTTGAACATTTCTTATATGATGTTAGCCGTTTGGATTTACTCTTGTGAATGTGTATTTTTTTGACCCTTTCTCGATTGGATTTTTTTCTCCTATCAATTCATAAGCACTTTTCATATCTTACAGATAATAGCTTTTTGAATGTTGTTTTAATCACAAATCATTTCCTGTGTTTCGTTGTTGTTGTTTGTTTGTTTGTTTTGTTCTGTTGCCCAGGCTGGAGTGCAATGGCACAATCTTGGCTCACTGCAACCTCTACCTCCCGGGTTCAAGCAGTGCTCCTACCTCAGCCTCCCAAGTAGCTGGAATTACAGGCATGCACCACCACGCTCAGCTAATTTTGTATTTTTAGTAGAGACTGGGTTTCACCATGCTGGCCACGCTGGTTTCAAACTCCTGATCTCAGGTGATCCTCCCACCTCGGCCTTCCAAAGTGCTGGGATTACAGGCATGAGCCACCACACCTGGCCCACTTTTTGTTTTTCTAAACTTATATTTTGTCTGTTGACTTGGTTTTAGGTATCTATTCACAGATGAGTTTTAAATTGCTTTATAGTCCAGCGTATTTATACTTTCTTCTAAGAATTTCTGAGTTTTCAGTCTTGCTTAATGAGGAATCCTTACCCTAGATGGCATGATCTTCCAGATTTTCTTGCAGTATTTTTATTTTATCTTACTTCTTTTACATTTAAGTCTTTAATCCACTTAGAATTTATTTCTGATTAAGATGAAGGAGTGGATCCACTTTTGTTTTCTTCTAGCTTGCCGCTGGGTGTGCTAGTCCCATTAATTAAATGGTGCTTCCTTTTACCCTGAAACAAATGAAGCTTGGTGGTACCTCCTTGCTTATCCTGAGGCCATTTTCTGGTTTTCTGTCCCATCCCGTGGGGTGTTGTCAATGTGTGTACAGTGGCAGGGTTGTCTCATCTAGCATGAGTATTTATCCTCCCATAAAAATGTCAACATTAATTCTACCCACCAAGACCACACCAAAACCCCTAAAACTCTGTTGGGAATCTAATGAAATGGCATTCGACTTAAAGATAAATTTCAGGAAAATTGACATGTTTAAATTGAAAGTTCTTATCCAGAAAAATGTGTCTGTTTTGTGTCTTTAAATAAGATTTTATCATTTTTTTCCATAGGGATTGTATTAGTCAGGCTCTGACCTGGAAACCGGAAATCTCTCTAGATCTTTCCAGCAGAGGGAATTTAATGCAGGGAACTGGTTGTAGGGGTTATTCCGTATGGTGGTGAGGATACTTCTACCCCAGGGCTGGGCCTGGAGGGTCAGGTGGAGCGTGCTCTAATCATATTGAGGGTCCCCATCTGGGACCCTGGAGAAAGGGGCTTTCAGGTGGGAGCCCATGGCCACCGAGAAGACCCAGCTGTAGCTGGAGGTGCCACTGGAACAGAGAGAGGGAGAGGAGGGCCTTGTGTGTCCTTTCATCCCACCCTTCAATCTTGGGTCAGCACCACCCATTGACCAAATCTGCTGGAAGACAGAGGGGAAGGGAGCCTGGAGTATGGAGCAGGGCCGGACAGGAAATGGCTCCGAGTGGCAGTGGGCAGATGCCAGGCACACAGTTCCTGGGTCCTTTTCCACTGCTCCCTAAGTAGCTCACGGTTTTGTCACTGTTGTGAACAGACTGATTCTTCCCCTCTCCATTTCTAGATGCCTAGCATTTGAAAAGAGATCATGCATTGGTTTCTGCATAACTATATGACATCGTCTCATCCTATCACATTTTATTTTTAATTCTAATTTTTAATACAATATCTGGGTTGTAAAAACTAATAGCTATATCTTTTCCGATGCTTAAACTGTGTGTTTTATTTTCTTGGCAATTTGCATCTGCTTGAACCCTCAGTGCAATATCAAATAAGAATAGTGGGCCTCCCTGGCTAAGTTCTGGTTTTAATTGTATTAGTTTGGTGTTTCATGATTTGAATATCATCTGTGTCAGGTGGCCAAGTCATCCCTAAAGGGAGCATGGCTGCCGCTGTGAGGTCAGCAGGCTTCACTCCCATAGACCTGGCTGCCAAGAAGACAGTGCGTCCAAGAGGAATCAAGACAGTTTATGACTCACACAGACAGCAAAGCCACGAGCAGTGCGGTGTCAGGTCCCTGGGCCCCTACTCCACAGGTCGACTGAAACAGAAAGGTCAGGTGATGGCCGGCTTGAGTGGTGGGTCACTCTGCCATTGAGGAGTCCTGTCTAAACTACAGCCAAGCATTTGTACAGACCACACAGAAGCCGGCAGCTCCACAGGACAGGGGAGTGGTGAGGAAGAGCTTTGTGCTCAATGGAAACTGGGGAGACGGTTGAGCAACACTTGGAGACATTCTCATGCGGATCGGGGGCTGCCCTCACTGACTCCTCCCCAGGCCAATCTCCTCTTGCTTCAGGAGGAATCATGCCAAGGACTCAGCTTAGACTGTGGCCAAGCCTCCTCTAGGAGGCCTGTAAGGAGAGGTGCAACGTGGTAGAGGCACCATGGGAGAGCCATTCCCCTACAAATTGCTGCCGGGTTTTGAGATCTCTTTTGTAGTAGTTTCTTTTTAGTATAACTTTTCTCAAGACCTTTTTTGCAGGACCGATTGCTGAGTTTTGTGCTCTTGGTGTCCTATTTAAGAAACCATTGCCTAACCCAAGGTCATGAAGATTGACATGTATGTTTTCTTCTAAGAGTTTTGTTGTTTAAACTCCTTTATCTCATAGACGTTGAGGTCTATGATCCAATTTGAGTTTTAGTTTTTGTGTGTGGTTTGAGTTAGAAGTTATTCATTCTTTTGCATATGGAAATATAGCTGTTCCAATGCCATTTATTGAAAAGACATTTCTTTCCTCCACTTAACTGTCTCAGCAGCTTGTTGAAAACCAATTGACGATGAATGAAAAGGTTAATTTCTGGACTCTCAATTCTATTCTATTGATTTGTATGTCTGTCTTCATGACAGTATCACATTGTCTCAATTACTGTCACTTTGTAGTAAGTTTTCAAATCAGGAAATGTGAGTCTTTCAACTTTATCCTTTCTTTTCTTTGTTTTCCTTGCTATTGTGAGTCCCTTGTGTTTCCATATGAATTTTAGAGTCAGTTTGTCAATTTCTTTTTTTTTTTTTTGAGATGGAGTCTCGCTCTTTCACCCAGGCCGGACTGCAGTGGCATGATCTCGGCTCACTGCAAGCTCCGCCTCCCAGGTTGATGCCATTCTCCTGCCTCAGCCTCCCAAGTAGCTGGGACCACAGGCGCCTGCCACCGTGCCCAGCTGATTTTCTGTATTTTTTTAGTAGAGACGGGGTTTCACCATGTTAGCCAAGATGGTCTTGATCTCCTGACCTCGTGATCCACCCGCCTTGGCCTCCCAAAGTGCTGGGATTACAGGCCTGAGCCACTGTGCCCAGCCTGTCAATTTCTATAAAACAGTCAGTTGGGATTTTGATAAGAATTGAGATGACTCTGTAAGTTGATTTGGGCAGTACTGTCATTTTAACAATATTAAACCTTCTGATCCATGAAGATGGTGTGTCTCCATTAATTTTGATTGTCTTCAGTTTCTTTCAACAATGTTTATAGTTTTCAGTGTACAAGGTTTACACTTACTTCGTTTAATTTATACTTAAGTATTTTATGTTTTGAATGCAGTTATAAATGTATTTTTCTCCTAATTTTATTTTCAGTGTTCATTTCTAGTGTACAGAAATACACTGATTTTTGTCTTAATGTTAATTAAATATCCTTCAAATTTGTTTAAGCCATTTATTAGCTCTAATAATTTCTATTTTGTGGATTCTTTGAGGTGTTTTTTACATACAAAATAATATTATTTGCAAACAGAGATAGTTTTACATCTTCTTTTCTAATCTGAATGCTTTTATTTCATTTCCTTTCCTAATTGTCCTGGCTAGAAATTCCAATACAATGTCAAATAGAAATGGCAACAGCAGACATCCTTGTCTTATTCCTGATTATAGATGGCAAGCTTTTCAAACTTCCATCATTAAGTATGAAGTTTGCTGTAAGTTTTTTGTACATGCTTTTTTTTTTCCCCCCCCGAGATGGACTCTCTCTTTGTCGCCCAGGCTGGAGTGCAGTGGCATGATCTCGGCTCACTGCAACCTCCGCCTCCTGGCTTCAAGCCTCAGTCTCTTGAGTAGCTGAGATTACAGGCAGGTGCCACCACACCTGGCTAATTTTTGTATTTTTAGTAGAGACAGGGTTTTACCATGTTGGTCAGGCTGGTCTCGAACTCCTGACCTCGTGATCTGCCCACCTCAGCCTCTCAAAGTGCTGGGATTACAGGTGTGAGCCACTGCATCTGGCCATGTACATGCTTTTTAATCAGATTGGGGAAATCCCCTTTTATTTCTAGTTTGTTGAATTTTTTATCACAAAAATGTTGCTTGTTAAATGCTTTTTCTGCATTGAGATGATAATATGATTTTTGTCCCTTATTCTATTAATATGGCATGTTACATTAATTGACTTTTTAATGATAAATTAATCTTGTGCTGCTGGGATAAATCCCACTTGGTCATGGTACATAATCCTTTTTATATGTTGCTGGATTTAGTTTGCTAGTATTTTTTCAAAGAATTTTCCCATCTCTATTCAGAAGAGAATTCACCAGAGTTATTTTTATTTCCTTATGATATCTTTGTCAGGTTTTCATATCAGGTTAATACTGAACTTATAGATTGATATTAATTCTATGAACATTTGGTAGAATTTGGCAGTTAATCTAGGACCAGGGCTTTTCTTAATGGGAAGTTTTCATTTGTTTCAATTTGGTTTTTAATTCTGATTCAACCTCTTTACTTGTTATAAGTCTGTTAAGGTTTTCTATTTTATCTTGAACCAGTTTTGGTAGTTTTGTTTTTCCAGGAATTTGTCTAGTTCATCTAAGTTATATAATTTGGTGGCAGACAGTTGTTTATAGCATTCCCTTATTCTCCTTTTTATTTCTGTAAGATCAGTAATCCTATAGATTTTAATGGTTTGAATCTTCTCTCTTTTTTTCATGGACAGTATAGCTAAAGCTTTCTCACGTTTGTTCATCTTTTCAAAGAACCAAACCTGTGTTCAAAAGAACAAAACCTTAGATTTTATTGACTTTATTGTTTTATATTCTTTATTTCCTTTATTTATATTCTAATCTTTATTATTTCCTTCCTTTTGTTCGCTTTGGGTTTAGTTTACTCTTGCTTTTCTACTTTCTGAAATTGGGAAGTTAGGTAATTAATTGGAGATGTTTCTTCTTTCAAAATATAGGTAGAGGTATAAATTTTCTCTGAGCATCTTTATTTGCTTATTTGCATCTCGTAAGTTTTGGTGTGCTGTGTGTTCATTTTTATTCATCTAAATGAATTTTCCAATATCCCCTGAAATTTCCTCTTTGACACATTGGCTATTTAGAAGTATATTATTTCCCACTATTTGTGAATTTTAAATTTGCTTCTATTATTGATTTCTAATTTAATTGCATTGTGAGTGGAGAAAATATTTTGTATCATTTAAATAATTTTAAGTTTATTGGGGTGTGCTTAAATGTCTAACACAAGACAATTGTGTTTAATGGTCTATTCCAAGGAATGTTCTATGCGTACTTGAGAAGAATGCATATTCTACGGTTGTTGGTTGCATATTCATCAGTGTTTTTTAGGTCTAGTTGTTTACAGTGTTGTTCAATTCTTCTCTTTCCATATTGCTCTTCTGCCTTAGTTTTTCTATTCATTATTGAAAGTGGGGTATTAAAATCCCTAACTATTATTGTTGAATGATCTATTTCCCATTTTAGTTCTGTCAGTTTTATCTCTAATGTTTTTGGGCTCTTTTGCTAGTTGCATATACATTTGTAATTGTTATATCTTCTTTATAAATTGACCCTTTTATCATTGTGAAATGTTTCTCTTTATCTCTAGTAACCTTTTTGCTCATTTATTTTTTCCAAGATGGAGCCTTGCTTTGTCACCCATGGTGGAGTGCAGTGGCACAATCAGCTCACTGCAACCTCCACCTCCTGGGTTCAAGCAATTCTCCTGCCTCAGCCTCCTGAGTAGCTGGGATTACAGGTGCCTGCCACCGTGCCTGGCTAATTTTTGTATTTCTAGTAGAGACAGGGTTTCACTATCTTGGCCAGGCTGGTCTCGAACTCTTGACCTCATGATCCACCTGCCTCAGCCTCCCAAAGTGCTGGGATTACAGGCGTGAGCCACTGCGCCTGGCTGCTCATTTGTTTTAAAGCCTATTTTGTCTGATCATAGGAAAGCCACTCCAAATCTTTTATAATTGTTGTTTACATGGTGTATTCTTTTCCACCCTTTCTTTCAACCCATTTGTGTCTTTGCATGTAAAATGTGTCTCTTGTAAACAACATGTAGTTCGATCTTTTTTTTTTTTTAATTTTTAAATTTTTTTTTGGACAGAGTCTCGCTCTGTTGCCCAGGCTGGAGTGCAGTGACATGATCTCTGCTCACTGCAGCCTCTGCCTCCCAGGTTCAAACAATTATCATGCCTCAGCCTCCTGAGTAGCTGGGATTACAGGCGCATGCCACCACGCCCAGCTAATTTTTCATTTTTTTAGTAGAGATGGGGTTTCATCATGTTAGCCAGGATGGTCTCAATCTCCTGACTTCGTGATCTGCCCACCTCGGCCTCCCAAAGTGCTGGGATTACAGGTGAGAGCCACAATGCCTGGCCTTGATTTTTTAAAAATTCAATCTGACAATATCTGCCTTTTGATTGTGTTGTTTCATTCTTTCATATTGAATGCTATGATCTATATAGTTAGATTGACATCAGACATTTTACCTTTTTCTATAGGTCTCTTACCATCTTTGTTACATGATTTCTACTTTATTGGTTTATTTTGTATTAAGTAGATACTTTCTAATGCAACACTAGATATCACTAATTTCTTAATTTTTATATTGTATTTTGAGGTTTTTTTTAGTGGTTTCCCTAGGGCTTACAGTATATATCTTAATATATCAAGTTTATTCTGACTTATTTCCAGGGAAATATAGCTTTACCCTTATATTCCTCCATTCTCTCCCCATTTTTTGAGGCCATTTTGAGGCCCAACAATACACCTATATATTAAATATATTGTTTTATGTAATTACTTTTTAAGTAAGGCAAGAAAATAAAGGGAAAGTATGCAATTATGCAGTCTACTGACACTTTTGTTTATTTGTGTGGATTTCAATTACTGTTTTGCATTGCTTGCTTTCAGTCTGAAGAAGTTCCTTTAGTATTTCTTGTAAGAAAGATTTGCTAGCAATAAATTATCTCAGTTTTTATCTGGGAATGTCTTTATTTCACCTTTATATTTCAAGATGGTTTTGCTGGAAATAAGATTTTTGGTTGACTGTGTTTTGTCTTTCAACACTATTTCATTCCACTGCCATCTGGCTTCTATTATTTCTAACGAAGTTAGTTGTTAATCTTATTAGTGTCCCTTTGCATGAATTGTTTTTTGTTTTTTCTCTTGCTGTGAGGACTAAATGGGGACCTTTTTCTCTTGCCCAAATTCTTATCTAAGGGGACTGGGGAGTCATGCTCTGCAAACCGTAAAAATCTCATCAGACAGGTTTTTATTAAATGTGGCTTGCTTTCCACTTGACTTTGGTATAATATCACATGACAGCAGACTCTAAAGGAAATATTAATAAAAATATTTTACCACAAAATATATTTCTTTAACATACTTTGAAATGGCTGCCATAGTGGCAACAGATTAAAATGACCCTGCAAACTCACCTTTTATGGGGAAAATTTGCAGCTGTAGAGAATCTCCATGAATATAACCAGGTATTTTCCCTTCCAGGCTTTCTCAGCTCTAGGAGAGATTAACTGAGGGCCTGACACCTTTAAAGTCTGAAAAGAGTCCTTCACTAACTATTATATCTGAGAACTGCCATCCATGAGGCTTCATATACATAATAACCTCCGCCTCCAAAACTCCCTAATCTTAACTCAGGCATTCCTTTCTACTGATTTCAAGTCCTTAGACAATAGCTTAACTCTCTCAACCAACTGGCAACTGAAGAATCCCCTAAACCCACCTGTGACTTGTAAGCCCCCGCTTTGAGATGTCCCGCCTGTTCTGGCCAAACCAATGTGCACCCTTCTCATATTAATTTATTATTTTACCTGAAATTCCCGTCTCCCTGAAATCTGTAAAACTGCCAAGACCAGCTCAGTCGTGGAGACCCTAACCCAGCGGTGCTAGAGGAATTAAAGACACACACACAGAAATATAGAGTGTGGAGTGGGAAATCAGGGGGCTGACAGCCTTCCGAGCTGAGAGCCCCCAACAGAGTTTTACCCACATATTTATTGACATAAAGCCAGTGATAGGCATTGTTTCTATAGATTATAGATTAACTAAAATGGGAAACAAAGGAATGGGCCAAAACAAAGGGATGGGCTCTGGCTAGTTATCTGCAGCAGGAACAATGCCTTAAGGCACAGATCACTCATCCTATTGTTTGTGGCTTAGGAACGCCACCCTGGGTGGGCCAGGCGTTCCTTGCCCTCGTCCAGTAAAACCACAACCTTTGGCGTGGGCGTCATGGCCATCACGAACATGTCACAGTGCTGCAGAGATTTTGTTTATGGCCAGTTTTGGGGCCAGTTTATGGCCAGATTTGGGGGCCTGTTCCCAACATAAAACCAAACTATAACCCAAGCACCTCAGGTACACTTTCTCAGGACCTCTTGAGATTCTGTAACCTGGGCCATAGTCACACATATTAGCCCAGAATAAACCTCTTTAAATACATTTTGGCAGCATTTGGATTTTTCTGCCATCAATTGCTTTCAAAATTTTGTTTGTGTTTGTCTTTAACGTTTTGATTATGATGTGTTTGGGTATCTTTCTCTTTGTTTTTATCCCACTTGCAGTATTGAGCTTCCTGGATGTGAGGCTAGTATTTTTCATCAGATTTGGAAAGTTTTTAGCCATTACTTCTTTGAGTACTTTTTCTATCTCCTTCTATTTCTCCTCCCTTCTGGCACTCCCAATACATGTAGGTTGGGGTGCTTAGTGGTGTTCCACATTTCACTGAAGCTGTGTTAGTTTTTATCTATCTATTCTTCAGATTGAATACTCTGTATTTATTTATCATTAAATTAGTCATTATCTCTTCTGCCAATTCAAATCTACCATCAAACCTCTCTAGTAAATTTTCTACTTTAATTATTATACTTTTAATCTCCAGAATGTCCATTGACACTCCAGTCACAATAAGCACACCCAGTGCCCACATCTTGGTTTCTAATGCCTTTCTCCAATAAAAGGAATCAGAAATCCTTTGATAAATGGCTGATTCTAGGGCTGGGGTAGGGATTATACAAGAGAAGCCTAGAGCATCGTGTAGTGCCAGGAAGTAAAGAAGTGTTTAAAAACCCCACAAGAATGAGATTATGCCAGAGGGACACAGGAACCAACAGAAATAGCTCCCAATAGCCAAAGCTGGAATAATCTGAGCAACAAAATAAAGCACATGTAATGCAAAAAAGGAGATTGAGACCATCCTGGCCAACATGGTGAAATCCAGTCTCTACTAAAATACAAAAACAGATTAGCCAGGCATGGTGGAGGGTGCCACCAGCTACTACTACTACACAAGCTGGGAGTAGTCCCAGCTACTCGGGAGGCTGAGGCAGGGGAATCACTTGAACCCAGGAGGCGGAAGTTGCAGTGAGCCAAGATTGTGCCACTGCACTCCAGCCTGGCGACAGAGCTAGACTCTGTCTCAAAATTAAATAAATAAAAATTAATTTTCACGAATCCTTACTGATATATATGTGCATATATGTATATATACTTTATATATATACATATATGCATATGTATTTCTAAATAGATTGCCTAATGATACTTTTATCACTAGGTAATCTACATTATCTACATTCTTACTAGGCAATCAACATATTTATGAGTAAGCCTTGTAAGTCTTCCGAGTTGCTGCCACTCTCAACCTCTTTCTACTGCCCCCTGTCTGGAGCAGGGAGGACTCAGCTCACCCAGTAGCCAGCATTCATTTCAGAAGAGGTGGATAGGTTGATTTGAGAAGGGAGGGATAAAGCCATGCTTCCAGCATCCCTCTTCCACAGTTTAAAGTGGAAAGTCACATCAGACCTCTCTTCAAATGCCCCAAGTCTCTGCCCTTGACTTGAAAGAAAGAGACCAGATGCCACTAGGAGGATCAGGTGGCCAAAGCAACCTGCCTCTGGAGCTTTTCAAGGGAAGTTGTGCCTCTGATTCTGTCAAGGATGACGTGTCTCTAAACATCAGTCAGTTAATATTTTGCGAGTCACAAAGTCTGCAATGAAGTGACATAAAGGGATAGCTTTTCTCTCCCACAGCAATGACTGGTCAGGGACCACTGGAGCAGAGTAATGAGAATGGCTAAAGGAGACACCGGGGGATGCTCAGAGCTGCCCCCCGGGAGCACGGTCCAGACACCTCCGTGGCGAGTCCCGGTGTTAGAAGCAGGGGAGGGGAGGCTCAGGGAATAACCAATGAATCACAACATTGCAAGTCATTTTAAAAGCAATTTATCTGCCAGCTCCTCCTTCCTTTCCTCCTTCACCAGCTCATCCTCAGCCCCGTGGCAGGCGTGTGAGTGGGTCAGATATGCTCCTGTGGCCTCAGATGCCATCCTCAGCCTCACGACTCTCAAATCCTTTTTATGCACTGCTGACCCACGGCTGTGTCTGGCCGCTGCCCCTGTCGATAGTACCCCTAACTTCAATGTGTGAATTCACCTCGCACCCTCTGCCCTGGAACACACCTTTTTCTTTCAGGGTGGGAAGCATTGAGCAGAGGAAAGAAATACAACACAAGAGATGTGAGAAGCCTAGTCACGGCCCTGCCCACTCCACTGCTAGGCTGCACCTATCATCTGGGATACCCGAGCAATCAGAGGGCAGCAAGGAACACAGGGGGGTGCCGTGCTGCACCGATGGTGCTGTGGGTGCATAGTCCTAGAGACAGAGTGGATGACAGCCACACAGGAGGCAGGCCCTGAATCCTGGCGTTGGGGGAGGAGTGCACCTGGAGAACCCAGAGAGGCCCTCAGATCCCTGGATGTTTAACCCAACAGTCACTAGATTGCCTATTTGGTGGAACAGATGTGTATACATCAAACTTTTTGCTCTGGAGAGAAATACATCTACCTATTCCCTGGGTCAGTTACTCTTTTTGATGGAACTACCCCCCTGTGGGAGGCTCTTTGGTAATAGATACCTGGGTAATCGCTCCACTATCTTCCTAGAATTTTTTGTCCGTTGAGCTATCTGTATATGTGTGGGTGGGGGTCATCAACCAGAGCCAGTGGTCAGCAGAGGGTGGGCACATGGCCAACTTGGCTGGTCACACCAGGGGTGAGGATGGGGAACCGGCTGCAGAATCAGTTATGATTCCGTTATGAGGATCCAGGCTTTGTCCTGGGAACATAAGCATAAAGTATCTCTAGGCAATTCACTCTTATCATCAGCCTCATCAATAAGTCTCAGGAGAGAAGCTTATGGTCATCTCACAGGATGTAGCCTGGGTTTATTTTACCCTCCTTCCCAGCAGAGGCTCTTAGATAACAAGAGCTACAAGGATGACCTTAGCCTGTATCAAAGCTCAAGCTTCCCATGAAACTCCAGATGCAGTCCCGTGAAAGTGGAAAGCAGAGAGTTGACTCTCTCATAGCCATCACTCAGCATGGTCTGATGATCCAGCCAACGTTGCAAGACAAGATGGAAAAAGAGGAGTGAGGATTGGAAAGGAGGAGACATAAATTTTCATATTTTTGGGGTAGACAATATAACTTTCTACATACAAAAATTTTTAAGACTTTACAATGAGAGCTAATGAGGTGTAATATAAGAAGATATAAAAATCCACAGCATGGTTATGCAATAGCCAGCACTAATTGGAGAATGTAATAGAAAAAACACACCATTCGCAATAGCAATAAAACTCTAAGGTATTTAGAAATAAGTATGATAAAGATGTGGGACATCTTAAATGAGAAACTAATGCAATTTTATTAAGGGCTATAGCTGAAGATTTAACTAATTGGAAGGCTACATCATGAATGCAAAAGCTCGGTTTCAAATGTTCAGCTCTCCTATAAAATAATCAATAAATTAAATGCAATTTCATTAAAATCCTGGCAGTGTTTTCTCATGGCACCTGATAAGATGGATTATCCCTTCATGTGGAATAGTAAAGAACCAAGGATGGTGAAGACAGGGTTGAAGAAGAAGCAGAGAGTAGAGATGTTTTCTCTACCAAATGTGGGCAAAATATTACCTAGGTGCCAAGGCAAGAGACTGAAGGCACAAACTGTTTCAGTATAATAAAGAAAATAGAATATGAGTAGTCATAATACAAATTAGATATAGAGATGTTCATAGACAATTATCAATCAGTATTATAAACATTATTAATCATTAGCTTTTAATATTACTCGTTGTTGCATTACTAATATAACCTAGGAATAACTGGCAGGTATAGGGTCAGATGCTGAAGGGGCATTGTGAGAAGTGACCTAGAAGGCAAGAGGTGAGCCCTCTGTCACGACCACATAAGGGCCACTTGAGGGCTCCTTGGTCAAATGGTAATGCCAGTATCTGGGAAGACACCCGTTACTTAGCAGACCGCGAAACAGAGTCTCCTTTCCTTGGAGGAGTCAGGGAACACTCTGCTCCACCAGCTTCTTGTGGAAGGCTGGATATTATCCAGGCCTGCGTGCAGTCATCTGGAGGCCTAAACCCCTCCCTGTGGTGCTGTGCTTCAATGGTCACACTCCTTGTCCTCTTTCATGTTCCTCCTGTATTCCTGGGTCCTCTTTGAAGTTCATAGTAGATAGCGGTAGAAGAAATAGTGAAAGTCTTAAAGTCTTTGATCTTTCCTATAAGTGCATAGAAGAAAACGCTGACGTATGCTGCCTTCTTTCTCTGCTTCAGCTACCTAAAAGGGAAGGGCCCCCTGTCCTATGATCATGTGACTTGCTTCACCTTATCAATCACTTAGAAGATTCACCCTCCTTACCCTGCCTCCCTTGTCTTGTATGCAATAAATATCAGCATGCCCAGCCGTTCGGGGCCACTACCGGTCTCCGCATCTTGATGGTAGTGGTCCCCCCGGCCCAGCTGTTTTCTCTTCATCTCTTTGTCTTGTGTCTTTATTTATTACAATCTCTCATCTCCGCACACGGGGAGAACACCCGCTAAGCCCCGTAGGGCTGGACCCCACACCAAATAGCAAAAGATTTCCTCTAAAGTTTTCATAAAGACTATTCAAGAATAAACAGATCAGCAGAACAGAACAGAAAGGCAAAAGCAGACCTGCACAGAGTGGGAACCCGGTACGCACCACAGGGATCCATACATCAACAGGAACAAGGGTTTGTTGGTCAAATGCCACTGATAGAAAGGTAAAATATTCATATTATTATCTAACACTGCACCAGGAATAAAGTTCAGATGGGTTAAAGTCCTACATATGAAATGCAAAACTTTGAAACATTTGGAATAAACTATAGTGAAGTAGCTTTATGATGTCAAAGTACAGAAAAGTTCATTTTTCTTTTTTTCTTTCTTTTTTTTTTAGATAGAGTCTCACTCTGTTGCCCAGACTGGAGTGCAGTGGCTTACTGCAACCTTCACTTACCAGGTTCAAGTGATTCTCCTGCCTCAGCATCCTGAGTAGCTGGGATTACAGTCACATGCCACCACAGCGGGCTAATTTTTGTATTTTTAGTAGAGATGGGTTTCACCATGTTGGCCAGGCTGGTCTTGAACTCCTGACTTCAAGTGATCCACCTGCCTTGGCATCCCAAAGTGCTGGAATTACAGGCATGAGCTACTGCACCTGGCCCATAAAAGTTTCTTAAGCAAGACATACAAACATAAACCACATAAAATTGAAGTTTGATAAAGCTGATAATGTTATGATTAATAGCTTCTATACAACAAAAGGTGCCACAAACAAAGCTGAAAGTCAAAAGACCAGCCACACTCAGGAGGAAATATTTGCTATAAGCATAACAGAGAGATGACGGTTATCCATCTCATATAAAGAGCTCACACAAGTCAGTAAGACAAATAGAAGTGAAACATTTATGAATAGAGTGGAGACCTGGTACGTCATTTACCAATCCCATTATCTTTTCTTATCAATCATGTTTGATATCTTTACCACAATGTATCCTGTTGTTTTAGTAAAGATATATATGTTTACATAGGCATGTTTACTGTATAACAAACTTAGTGAAAACCAGGCAAATGATACAAACTCACAATTAACGGAAGAGGAAACAAGACACGCAATGACCTGAAAAGATGCAGCCTCTCCCCAGTTACCAGGAAAATGCAAATTAAAGTAACCTTTTGCTTTATAGTCATCAGATTAACAAAGATTAACAATCTAAGAGTAACAAAGCTGGCAGTGGGCAAGGGAGCGCTAGGCCCATGCTAAAGGGAAGGTTCGCTGGCTCCACCCTGTGGAGAGCCATTTGACTACTCCTAGTGAAGCTGGAATCAGGCATGATCCTCCACCTGGCAATACCCTCTCTCTAGACTGGAGACCTTGTAGCATGTTTGCACAAGAAGTTCTCCCCAGGAATGTGTCCACTGCCCCCCTTATGACAGTCACCCATGAGGGCTGGCAAGTGAACACAGGCTATACATCCGTGGCGTATGTGTACAAAGTACTATCCAGTAGTTGGTCTGCCATACACATGACAGGCCAGTGTTCATCATCCAGCGTGTGTAAAGAACTCACAGAAATTAGTAAGACAGAGGCATCTGCAACAGTTGGTCCTGCACAGAACAGATCAATCTGGAAATGCAATGTTGAGTTAAAAAAGAAACAAGGGCACACATGATATGCACGTGGGATACCATTTGTGTAATGTATTACAACATATCTTTACTAAACAACGGGATAGATTGTGGTAAAGATATCAAACATGATTGAGAAGGCTGTCGAGGAGAGAGGAAAATGGGATTGGTGAATAATATACCAGGGGTCTACTCATAACGTTTCACTTCTAAAAATGATTACCTACAGCTAATATGGCAGAATGCTAATATTTGTCCAGTCCAGGTCGTGGGTTCATATTACCCTATGTAATTTGTCCTGAATGTTGGAATTATCCCATAATAAAACACTGGGACAAAGAACACAGATCATGAAGAAAAACAAAACCTAAGAAGAAATAGAAGAAATCAAAAGATGCTAGGGTCGCAGAATAGGGTGGGAAAGCGAGCCAGTGGAGTCAGGACGGGCTTGAAAGAGAGAAACCATCTCAGAAGCAAGCAGGGGAGACTGCTGGAGGGGGTGTCAAGGACACTTATTCATTCAACAATCACTGAGCACTGTGAGTCAGGACCTGGGGACTCAGAGGCGCCTCCCCGCGGGGAGAGAGGCAAACAGCCAGGAAGAACAAGTCCAGAAGATTTCAGATTGTGCTGCTGAGGGCCGTGGAGGGCTGTGCCTGGTGGTGCGGCGGGGACTGGACGGGTGGGCTTGCTCTGTAGGGATGGACCCAGGACCCACGACAGCAGGGCCAGCGCTCAGAGCCTGGCCAGCTGGGTGCCGGCAGCGGGAGTGGCCAATGCAGCACTGGCTGGACGGGGCTTGGTGGGGGCTTGGTGGGCCTGGGAAGAGAAAGGCGCCTACTTGGCTGGGGGATGAGAGGAGGCTCCGGTCCTCTCCAGCCGAGGTGTAGACCTGGAGCTCTCACTAGAGCTGGAACAGGTGACCTCCATGGGTGTTTGAGCGGGGACATCAGGGCCACCCAGGACGTGCGGGGGAGCTGTGGGTAGGGAGCGAGCTTCCTGGGGAGCTGGAAGCCCAGCCGGGAAAGGGAGCCTCAAGCTTTGGGAAACATCAGTGGCAATCTTATGCAGTGGCGTGGCTTAGGAACCAGAGGGAGAGCAGAGGAGCATGGAGATAAAGGCGCTTAGGGAGGAGAGGCATCTTCTGCCTCCAAAGAAAAGAAAAAGAAGAAAGAAAGAAGAACAACAAAAAAATGAAAATAATTCAAGCATGGATGGGTTTGGGCGGGGCTGGGAAATGGAGGGCTCCAAGCAGTAGAGCAGAAGGTCCAGCGTAGGGAGGTGAGGTGGGAAGGGCTGGAAAGAAAGCCAGGATGGGCCCAGCCTGAATCACTGTGGCAGGGATCCTCAGGGGTTGCCCAGGAAACTGCCACAAATCTCGAGCTCATCTGTAGTGGTGAAGGGGGAATGGGGGGAAAACCTGGAGAAGCCACCAGCTGGTGGAAATGTCCTGGGTCCCCCTCACCTTCCAAATTTCACCTGGCTCCTCCCATTGCCAACCTCACTGGAGCCATCCAGGGGACGGGGCCTGGGGGTCCTTCCTGGCTTCTCCCTCTCAACACAGGAAAGAACTTGAAACCGGGAAATGTGGAGTGGATGCTGGACCAACCATCCAGCCGGAAAGACACAGGAGAACGAAGACAGTCCCTGTGGCAGAGAAAGCCACCAGCCCGGGGGCCAGCCGAGCATGCTTTGCTCCAGGAACACTTTCTTGACCAACACCGCGCCGTGAGAGATGGCAGAAGAGGGTCCTGTAAGCCTCCTGAACCTGCCGATGGTGCAGTGCCGATTAAGAGAATGTTCTCGCACACAGGAGAAGCAGGCCGAAGGATGCTGGGTGAAAGGCCATGGACCTGCTAAAATTCTCATAGATTGTTTTTATGTCCTGTAAAAATAAGACCAGATCCCACTGGTGACAAGTGCCATGACCAGGACTGAGCTATTTGAGGTTGCAGGACAAAAGTCTCTGTGTTCTTGCTACTGTTGGCTCAGGGCCATTCCCACTTCCGGAGGCTGCTCCGTTCCTTGGTGAGTGGCCTCGCGGCTCCACGTCCTGGCCAGCGCTGGAGGGCTGAGTCTTCTGGCTCTCTAGGGGGCCCCCCCTTTGCTCCCAGCAGGCGTCTGTTTGCCACCCAGAGCAGTGTTTGATGCCAGGCCCTTGAAGTCTTCGGTGTTCTCGGCACCCTTGGGACCCTCCACAGATGGAGCAACCCCATGGTGGAAAATCCTTGCTGTTCTGTGTCACGCGTGTTCTTCAGACTGCAGGCCGCTGTGCACCCTCCCCACGGGCAGTGCCTCTTTCCTGTCTGCTGGAGGAGGCTTCTGGGGGCCTCTTCTGTGGCTCAGGCTCTGCACATGGCTGGACAAGAGGAACTTGCTTTGTCAAAGGTGCACAGCGCTTTGAATTTAAAGTGCACGACTCAAGTGCTGTTTCCGGGAGCATCTCGGGGCTTGGCCCAGGTGCCTCATGACCTCTACAGGCTCGGTCACTGCCTTTCCAGAAACATTCTCTTTGAGATGCGTCTGTGCATATTGAAGAAAATCCATCAGCACCATTTTCTTTAATTTTCAGTTCCGATTAGCAGTAATGACCAGAGTGTTCCCCAGGGCCGGGGGCAGGTGGGGTGAGGGCAGATCCCCTGGCTCAGCCTGTCCATTTCTTCTGCCCTACTGGGGTTTAGATTATAGTTCAATTCCATTTTAATCCACTTCCAATTCAATTCCATTCAGTTCAAATCCGAATTCCATTCCATTCCAATCCATTTTCATTCAGTCTAATTCAATTTCATTTCAGTCCAGTTTGAGTCCACATTTAGTTTCTATTTTGCTTAATACAGGTTCACAGACCTTCCACTGTGCTCCAGCCTCACGCTGGGCACTGAGGGAGGCAGGACCTGGTGGGAGCCAGGACAGAGGGACCCATTGCGGAGATGTGGGGGAACAGGCCTCACCCAGAAATGGCCACTGGAAGAAGCAGGAGCGTGTGGGGGCCACAGAACAGGAAGTCCATCCCTATTCCTTAATTGAGCCACCCACATGAGCGTGACCCATGCTCAGGCCAGCACTATTGCCTGGACCCGTCATGGTGGTTTTCCCAAGCACATCCATGGCCATTGTCCTGTGGGTCAAAGGCATGGCCAGGCCAGTGGGAAACATGGATTAAACACATCGACCATTTTACTACAGTCCTTCCCAGAGTGTCCTGGACACTTATGGGCATTGGCAGCTTCTAAGAAGGGACAGGTGTAGTTCTGGGCTGCAGAGGGCAGAGTCTAGCTGGGAGCCAGCTGGCCACTGCTGGGCGGGTGGTCAGGGCAGAGCTGCTGTCTCCCAGCATGGAAGGAGGGTCAGTGTGTCGGGATGGCCTGGCTCTGGGGCACTTCCTGGGCTAGAACCTCAGCTTTCAGGATCCCCAAGTGACCCCTCATTTCAAGGCTGCCAGGGGCATGCTCTCTGCCTCTCAGGACAAAACTGAGAAGGAATTCACCAAGTCCTGCCTGTTCAACCATGTGTAAGTGATGAGGGCTTGTGCAGACACACATCTTGTCCCTGGACTGCCATGAAAGAGGCAGAGGAGCATGTGCATCTGCAGGATCTCTGCCAGTGCTTCCCAGTACCCCTCGAGCTGGCCTGGAAACGGAATGGGGCTCCATGACTGCTCTTCTGGGATGCGGTGGGCAGGCCTTCCGGGATCCCACAAAGAGGTGAGCAGAGAAGCCAGTTCCCCCTGTGCTCTGTCCCTGTGAGGGATGATGGTCATACTGCCTGCAAAACCACCCAAAGTTGCGTCTGGGACTCTTTGGAGCAGGAGTGGTTTGCATGAGAAATTTGAGGATGCAAGCTCAATTCATTATTATTTACAAACCAGCACAGAGGAGTTTATTACTCTCATCACTCACTAATCATGCCTTATAAATGCAGGGACCGACAAAATCTCACAGAATCAATAAAGTGCTAAGTTCCCGGTCTAAATCACGGCACCTAGATTCTTGAGTAAACCTTTTGGTAATTTACAAAGGCTGTTGAATTTTAAAGTAAGTGTTTTTCAAACCAAGCTGGATTCTAAACAATAATGACTTTTTAATGTGGCTCTGCGATTACACTGTTGTCATGAAATATTGGGGTCTTTGACTGCATCTGAAATGAGCCTGGTGTGAATTACTCGCAGGCATAGACCAGCATGGCCCCAGGTAAAGCAATCTTCATAAGTTACCCTCCAATCCAGGTGGCCTGGCAGGCGAGGCCTGATGCCAATGTTTGCAACTCAATTTTCAATGAACAATTTGTAAACAAGCTCTTCCTTTTCTTCGGGGCAGTGGCCACGACCACCGCCTCTGAGGGGAGGGGCTGAGCTCCCCCCAGCCTGCCACACGCCGGCTGAGACTTTGTGTGCGTCCAGGACGGTGGCCGCTCATCCACGGAGGTGCTTAGAGGGAAGTAAATGAAAGGAACTGACACTGGGCGCCAGGCACACGCGCCCATGGCCCATGCGGCACCATATGAGAAGCCAAGAAAGAAGGCGTTTCCTCCTCCTACAAAGTCCTGCTGGCCTGCAGTGGGCCAGGGCCTGTGCTCCACACAGCGAGAGCGGCTTTCCCTCAGAGACCTTCAGCCCACCCCAGGGGACTATGAGACAAGGCTGGGGGGCAGGGGGAGCCATGGACGCCCTTGATCCAAAGCCACTGGGCAGATGAGTGAGCTTGGCTCAAATCCTTGAGCCCGAATGTGGGCAGTGGGGCCTGTAAGGCTGGGTGAAGGCTTGGGGGCTCTGGAGGCTGAGGCGACGGGGCTGGGGCCACAACCATGGGTGCTGGCGCTTGACTGTCCTTGCCTTGCGACTGTCACTCCACAGGCTGGGGAGCCCGGGACCCTGGCCCAGGGACAGAGTGAGGCTCCTCAGCCCCAGGGGCAGCTTCGGGCCAGGGACTGGGGGGCGATTGGGGCGGTTCCCACCTGGACTTTCACACCAGGGCCCCTCGCCCTGGCCCTCCCTGCTGCCCCAGCCTGGGAGCTCCAGGACAGGTCCTGCCTCACCCCATGCCTGGGTCTTGGGGAGAGTTTGCTGAGGGCATCCATGCCCAGGGCCCTTGGGGGCAGGACCAGGATTTGCACCCCCCACCCCAGGTGCCTCAGTCTGAAGGGCCCTCCTGGTAAATGAGCTCAGCCATCCCTGGGGCAGAGGGCCCCACTCCCTGGGGTGCAAAGTCACCTCCTCCTCGTTGCTCTGGATGCTTCCATGGCGACAGATTCTTCTGCAGTACAGTGGTAGGGCACCCGTTCCCTGACCATCTGCCTCCCGGCAGGCTGGTGGAGGGGCTCGCTCCTGTCCACGTGTCTCCCATGGGCTCCCGCCTTCCGCTGGGCACCCTGGGTGCACCAAGATGTTTTAGGAGTTGCACCGGCTTGGAGGCAAGAAGGGCAGGAAGAGGCTGTGCAGGTGCCTGGCAGGAAGGGCTTGTGTCTTAAGGTCTTGGGTATTTAGAAATCTGTTTTACACAGGCTCTCTTTTTGATTTTATGTAAAGGGGGGTTTCACAGCTACACACGTTTATTCCAATGTTCCACCAGGGAGAGCTTTCCCAGAACCCAGGGGCTCCAAGCCCCGTGGCTCTTGAGGTGGCTCCAGTATGCAGTGGATGCTTCCAGGGTGCCCCAGGGTCCCTTGGGGACTCTGTGGAGCTTCTGTTTCTGAGGGTGGAGGACTGTGTTCATCTGAGGGTGGAGACCTGTGTTCGTCTGAGGGTGGAGACCTGTGTTCATTCTCCCTAAAGGCCTACCTTCTGGTGCCGCCCTGCTATCTGTGGCTGTTTCCAGAGGCAAGCTAGAAGTGGGGTGCAGCTGGGGCTGTGGAAAGCACTCCCTGCAGTGCCCTGGGGGGTCTCTTTGGGAACACAGAGACTGGAGCTGGAGGGGCTGGGGGTCCAGGGGAAGCTGAAATAAAGGCTGCCTGCACCAGGGTCTTCCCCAGCACCTGTCAGTGAGGCTGCTGCAGGAACCGGGCAGGGATGGTATGCAGGCCTGTGGTCCTGATGACTTAGCTTTCGCCCTGATCCTGCTTTCTGGGGGCTGAGGTTCTGCCTGGATGGCTGCCCCAGAGGAGACTGGGCAAACCCCTGGCTCCTGGGGTGGTCTCCTGCAGCCTGTCAGCAAGATCCTCTCTGCCCTCAGCAAGGATGCTGGGTGCCCTAGGGAGGCCTCAGCAGCCTGTTTCATAGCTGAGGACGCTGAGACCTGGAGCACAGGGATGCCCACCTGAGGCCCCACAGTTGGGGAGAAGCAGGCATGAGGGTAGGGCCCTGTGGGTCAGATGCTGTCTGCCTCATGGTATGGCTGTTGGAGTGGGGGGAGCTGGTTCGGGGAGGGGTCTGGGAGCCATTCCACTGGGAGTAGTTGCAATGCCCACAGCTAAGCTCTTGGTACTGGCTCTGTTCCGTGCCCTGGGCAGGCATCACATCCTTCCATCCTAAAACCCCCTCCAAGGTACTCAGTATCTTATCCCTGTTCTGTTGATAGGGAAACTGAGTCAGAGTCGCCATCACTGGGCTTGCCAGATGAGCTTGGGTCCAGGCCCAGGCGGCCCTGCTTTGCGGGTGTGAAAGGCCTGGTCCCCACTGCCAGGCCAGCACCCAGCTATGGGTGGTGACCAGGCCCATGGCCTTGATGTGCACACACAGGAGCTGGGTTCCTAGAGGCTGCTTGACTTCATAGGATTGCTGAGAAAATCAAACAGGTTAATGAATGACAGATGGCTGGACCCAAGTAAGGCATTGTTAGTAAGTTCCTTTCTGATATTTAACCAAAGCATTTGTTTGCAGCCCTGGGACTGTTTTCAAGAGGAAAAAGGCCCAGCAAAGAAGCAAGCAGAGTCTCTTTAATGTCCCTTCTTAAATTAAAAAAAAAAAAAGGTAGAAGTCAAGAGTAAAATTGTCTCTCATGAAGACACCACGGAGAACTGATTTAATTTCCATAATGCAGGACAACAATGAGCTCGCAGCCTCATGGGAGAATAAATCCAGCCACTTTAAGAAGAAGGGAGGTGCTAAGCATATCACATCAAAAACTAATTTATGAACCTCAAATCTGTGCACCAATTCAAAGTCTGATTTAACAAACTGCTCTTATTAAAGTCAATTGGCGGCCGGGCGCGGTGGCTCACGCTTGTAATCCCAGCACTTTGGGAGGCCGAGGCGGGCGGATCACGAGGTCAGGAGATCGAGACCATGATGAAACCCCGTCTCTACTAAAAATACAAAAAATCAGCCGGGCGTGGTGGCGGGCGCCTGTAGTCCCAGCTACTCGGAGAGGCTGAGGCAGGAGAATGGCGTGAACCCGGGAGGCGGAGCTTGCAGTGAGCCGAGATTGCACCACTGCACTCCAGCCTGGGCGACAGAGCAAGACTCTGTCTCAAAATAAATAAATAAATAAATAAATAAATAAAATAAATAAATAAAAGCCAATTGGCGAGCATTCCATTACAAAAACAAATGAAATCTTCCCCGTCTACGAGATAAATAATTTTCTCCCCACACCTAAGCGGGAGGCATTAGCTTAACGGGTAACCATCTAAATTATGTATTAAACTCGATTACTTTGTATTACTGCTTTCCAATTAGGGTTCCCTGATTGACTCACATGGCATGGAGACTCCTTCCGGGCAGTCCCCGATCCTTCTGGCTCCTGGATCTGGCTATGCAGATGCCATTCGCCCCCAGCTTGAGTGTGTCTCTCCCTCACTCTAAGGAGAGAGTGAGGTGTGGCTTCTGATGGAGAGTGACCACGGACGGTGGCATGATCAGCTAAATCACCATCTCAATCTGCCAGAGCCGCTCCTGGCGGCCACTTCTGAGGCACCCAGCCACAATGGCATCCAGAGAGCGGCCCCGCAGCAGTGTCATTCGGGTAGTAACGCAAGAAAGCCCCGTCCGGTTCGTGTTCAGGGCCTGGAAGGCCTCCGTGATTTGGCTGCACAAGCCTGGGGCTGTGGCGCTGTCGGAGGACCTGACTGGCCTCTTCATGCGGGCGAGGTTCTCATGTAACCGGCAACATAACCCACAGGGCCAGACTGACGGTCTCACCTAACCGGAGAGGGAGAAGAACCAAGGGGCTCTCAGGAATAAGGCATCCCTCCAGGCAGTCAGGTGTGCAGGGGGCCGAGCTGGGATTCCTGTTCTGCGTCACAGTGGGCTCCAGGTTCCGCAGCAGTTTCAGGGGCGACATTACAGAGATCCTCGTGGGTGGGAGAGGGAAGTGCGATTGGGTACCTCAAGGATGACGAGGTGCTAGCTGGGCATTGAAGGATGGTGGGGCTCCATTCAGCAGAGGTGGGGGCTATGATGGGGGTGGATGGGTGTATGAGGTGATTGGGTTTGTGTGTGTGTGTGTGATGAGTGTGTGGTGCATGGTGTCTGTGTGATGGCTCAGTGTGTGTGGCTGTGTGCGCAGGTGTATGTGTCATGAGTTTGTGTGTGTGGTGTGTGTGTGTGATGGTTAAGTGTATACATGGTGTGGGGTGTGTGGTGTCTGGCGTTTGTGTGTGTGACTGTGTGTGGGATGCACGTGATGAGTGTGCTGACGTGTGTGGTGTCTGGCGTGTGTGTGTGTGACTGCGTGTGGGGTGTGTGTGATGAGTGTGCATGATTGTGGTGTGTGATGTGTGTGATGAGCACATGCGATGAATGTGTGTGTGATGAGTGTGTGTGGTGTGCATGTGATGAGTGTGCATAATGAGCATGTGTGGCATGTGTGTGATGAGCATGTGATGAGCATGTGTGTGGCATGTGTGATGAGTGTGTGATGAACGTGTGTGGTGTGTGTGATGAATGTGTGTGATGAGTGTGTGAACATGTGTGTGGTGTGTGATGAATGTGTGTGATGAGCATGTGTGATGAGCATATGTGTGGTGTGTGTGATGAGTCTGTTTGATGTCTGTGTGGTGTGTGTGATGAGCATGTGTGTGGCATGTGTGATGAATGTGTGTGGTGTGTGATGAATGTGTGTGGTGTGCGTGTGATGAGTGTGTGAACATGTGTGGTGTGTAATGAATGTGTGTGATGAGCATGTGTGATAAGCATATGTGTGGTGTTTGTGGTGAGTGTGTATGATGACTGCGTGTATGGTGTGTGTGATAAGCATGTGTGTGATGAGCATGTGTGATGAGCATATGTGTGGTGTGTGTGGTGAGTGTGTATGACTGTGTGTATGGTGTGTGTGATAAGCATGTGTGTGATGAGCATGTGTGTGATGAGTGTTTGTGATGAGCATGTGTGGTGAGCATATGTGATGTGTGTGTGATGGTGATGAGTGTGTGTGATGAGTGTGTGTGATAGCATGTGTGTAATGAGCATGTGTGACGAGTGTGTGTGGTATGTGTGATGAGCGTGTGTGGTGTGTGTGACGAGTGTGGTGTGTGTGATGAGCATGTCTGTGTGATGAGCATGTGTGTGGTGTGTGTGATGAGTGTGTGATGAGCATGTGTGTGTGATGAGTGTGTGATGAGCATGTGTGTGTGATGAGTGTGTGATGAGCATGTGTGTGATGAGTGTGTGATGAGCATGTGTGTGTGATGAGTGTGTGTGTGATGAGCATGTGTGTGGTGCGTGTGATGAATGTGTGTGATGAGTGTGTTATGAGCGTGTGTGGTGTGTGTGTGGAGTGTGATGAGCATGTATGTGATGAATGTGTGTGTGGTGTGTGTAATGAGCATATGTGTGATGAGCATGTGTGTTTGTGATGAGCATGTGTGTGATGAGTGCATGTGTGATGAGTGCATACGGTGTGTGTGATGTGTGTGTGTGTGAGCATGTGTGTGGTGCTTGTGTGTGATGAGTGTGTTATGAGCGTGTGTGGTGTGTGTGTGTGATGAGTGTGTGTGGTGTGTGTGTGATAAGTGTATGTGGTGTGTGTGTGATGAGTGTGTGTGGTGCGTGTGATGAGCATGTGTGTGATGAGTGTGTGTGTGGTGTATGTGGGGAGCGGGGATGGGTGCAGGTGGAAGTGGGTGTGCTCACCAGCCAGGTTCTGAGGCTCGTCCTGGTCCCAGGCCCCAGTGCTGTACCTGGCACAAGAGGTGGGAAGGACCATTGCTCCCCTCCACTGGCCAGAGCGGTGTCCGGCTTTGTCCCTCCCTTCACCACTGAGTAGCCCCAGCCATGTGATGTCATCTCCCCAGGGCTCACCCACTTTTCTGCTCCTCCCTGTGGACTGTGGGGTGGGCACAGGGACTCCATCTGGAGACCCGGCGGCCCCTCTGACCATGCCTGCCTGCTGGAGAATCCTCCTCCCATCCTCCAAGCCAGGCCAGGCATAGCCTCGCTGTGCAGCCCTCCTCTTCCTGCATCCACCCACCGAGTTTCAGTGGCTCCATCCTTTGTGCCACTGCCAACCCCTGGACATTCCTCAGTCCCTCCAGGGACAGCGTGGCTCACAGGGCTGGTGTGCTGAACAAAGGCTGAGCTTGGCCAAGCACTGCAGGGGCTAGGACGGGGGTAGTGGTCCTTGAGCCCTCTAGATTGCCTGGCCCTGTGCTGGACTCCGACGGGCCACAGGCAGAGAGAGAACCTGGCCTCAGCCTCTGAGACTGAGGAGCCCTAGTTCAAGTGTGTGGGCCAGGCAGGAGAGAGCCCTGAAGTTGGAGCAGTCAAGGAAAGCTGCCTGGAGGAGGAGGCCTTACAGTCACAACTCAATGGCATCTGAGAAGGACGGCCAGGGCCTCCACCCGGGGCCTGCATTTCTCTCCATCAGCACACCTCAGGGGAATGGCCTGGAGCTTCCATGCCAATGACAGACGGCGGGAAAGCACTGTCCCCACAGTGGGCACGGAAAACCACCGACCCTCACCCTGTCTCGCATAATCCCTGAAGTTTGCTTTTTGTTTGTTTGATGAATTCCTTCGATGTTCAAGAAAGAAATTAATTTTTCTTATTCCTCAAGCGGTCATTAGAAAAACTTTTAATGAATACAGTAAAAACCAACTAATTATAGCAATGGCATTTTACTCTAAATAAAATTGACAGGAACCAAGAAGATGGTGCCTGTAATTCTCCTCAGTTTGTTAAAACCCATTTATCACATTTTATCCTAGAGGAAACTGATCATACTAGTCTGTGATAATTTAACTAATATTTTCTCACTGCATCTAATATGTAAGAAGAGTTTACTGATATTAAAGTCATAATGCATTATATGGAGATGAACTTGCATCTAATTACTGTTCTTGGTAAGGAATGGGGAAGAGAATGATTCTGTTCTGCACACTCCAGATGAAGTCAATGCATGCTTAACGTGAGGCCTCTAATTAGAAAAAATTCCCTTCTCAGTTACAGCAGAGTTGATCACCTACCAACACAGGAACGACACGGTCATTTTTCCTTGTGAAATGTGTGCTGGGGGCCTTGGTGTTGGAGCCCTCCCCCTACCCCAAGGGTGGTGCCCGTGCTTCAGAAACTCACCATGTCCATCCATGCCCTGAATGACCACTGTGATCCCACACAGCCCAGGTGCCTCCAGAAGCCTGGCAGACAATTCCTAAGTATGAAAGAAAGTGCTTGTTTCTGCTTTTTGTTAAAAGTCAGAAGTTACATTCTTCCAAACACCATTGGAAAATTTAGCTTTTTATTATACAACCTGCTCTGAGAGTCTTTTATTGTTCCAGATCATGAAATATCACAGGCTCAGAGGATGGGACATCTGATTCACTTCCTAAATATGAATTGCTTCTGTTGAGTTTTGCCACCAACAGCTCCCACATGCTTGCACCCGTACCTACATGTTCATGCAGAGACCCACCCAGCTTCTGCTCACAGACACACATCTCACCTCCCACTCCATCTTCCCTGCTTGTGATGGTTAATTTTAGGTGTCAACTTGACTGCACTAAGGGTTGCCTAGATAGCTGATAAAACACCATTTCTGCATGTGTCTGCGAGGGTGTCTCTGGAAGAGATTAACATTTGAGTCAGTGGACTGAGTACAGACCTGCCCTCCTCAAAGTGAGCAAGCATCACTTAATCAATGGAGGGCCTGAATAGAATAAAAAGGCTGAGGAAGGTGAATTCACTTTCTTTGTTAGCTGGGACATCCATCCCCTCCTGCCCTCGAACATCGGTGCTTCTGGTTCTCTAGTCTTTGGACTCAGATCGAATGACACCATTGACTTTCCTGGGTCTCCAGCTGGCAGATGGCAGACTGTGGGACTTCTTGTCCTCCATAACTACCTAGTTCCTATAATAAATCTATCTATCTATCATCTATCTATCTATCTATCTATCATCTATCTTTCTATTGATATATATATATTTTATATATATATATATTTTTTCTATTGATTCTGTTTCTTTGTAGAACTCTGACTAATACAGATTTTGGTACCAGGAGTGGAACTAGAAGACCAGAATTTTGAGGATGAGTTTTCTGAATTCTTTCTGGAGTTTCTGGAATTGGATCTTTAATCTGACTATATGAAAAGACAGTGACGATTTTATTTCCAGTAGTAAAGAGAGCACTGATCATCTATGGCATAAACTGTAGAGATATGCAAACTGTCTGCATTGGATCCTCCTAATAAACCACTTATAAGAAGCAAGGAGCTACATGACTCTGTATATGATCCTTTTGAACATTTTAGGAAAACTGAGAAATATAATGACATTGGTTGCTTCTAATGTCATTGGACAAAGTGGTAAAAGAAAAAGATGAGCTCAGGGATTGAAATTCCCAACTCAAGAGCCACAAAAATGACCTAAGAGCTTCTGTGTGTTCCCAGAGAGCCTTATTTCATACAAGCACAGGGCTGAAGGTTCTGAAAATCAAACTCAGGACCTCATCCTGCGATTGGCCAAATTGTTAATTCAATGCAAGTTGAGCTCCCAGTCTCCTAGGGTGTCTACTCTTAAGTGGGGAAATTGGGAAAAAATGAGATACTGTAAGTTGGAATGGGGACATGTGGGAAGACCCTGATGAAGCCGGGGGTATCAAGCCCCTAAATTCGTTGTGTATTATTTGCCAGTGGAAGAGGTCCCCCCACACTCAACCAAAGGGGCCTTCACATCCCCAGTGGCAGCAGCATCCCTGCCAACACTGGTATAGCCTTTCCACCTGATTTGAGGGAGTTCCCCGCATCCTGAGTCATATCTTCCTCTGAGGTGGTGGCAAAGTAGGACAATGCTGATTCTTTTCAGGACCCAGCTTCACCACCCCTCTTTGCCTCTAGACCTATAACTAGACCCAAACCCCAGCAGGCCCCTGAAGGTGAGGGGCACATTGTGACCCACGAGAAGGTATGCTGCACTCCAAAGGAATGTGGGTTTTCTAACTTATACAAGTGGAAATCCAGGGGACACAGGTGGGAATGAATATTAAGGATGTGAGATGGTAGTGGAAGGAACATAGAGTTGGATCAGGCTGAATTTATTGATATGGGCTCAGTAAGCAGAGATTCTGGATTTAATGTTGCAGCTCAGTGAGTTAGAACGGGCTAAGTTTGCTTGGATGGCTGAACAGGGGTCAAAAGATAGTCTGCCCTGCCGTGAGCAAACTGGAAAGATCCAATCTCCCCTGGTTTAATGTAGAGGGAGCTTAAAGGGCTTAGGGAGACTGGTGTGTTAGAGTCTGTTTGTCATTTCAGACCTACTCACCCACCCTGGGGGGTCTGGAAGACAGCCTTTCACCACACCTTGAGAAAGAACTGCGTGAGGGGGCCCCAGCTTCCTTGAAGAGCTCTGCCGTAACTCTTCTCTGTAGGTCAGACCTTATGGTGGGAACCACAGCCATTCAGCTGGAAACCTAAGTGCAAGGGAAGCAACTGGATCCTGCTGTCAGGGAGGCCACAGCGAGGGGGGTGCGGGTATAGCAATGGGCAGGAGTGGCACAGCAGCAATCAGAACAGCCTGGCTCATGAGACTCATGGCTCTGGCCCATTATCATGGGGCTCCTGGAAGGGAATTTGATCAGAAGCCGTGATCTGTATAAGCAGGAAAGTTTTAGGTCAAGTGAATAAAAGTCTAAGTCGAATCTGGGCATAGCAGCACATGCCTGTGCTCCCAGCGACTCAGGAGGTTGAGGCAGGGGGAGCTGTTGAGCCTGGGAGTTTGAGGCTGCAGTGAGCTATGATCACATCACTGCACTCTAGCCTGGGTGACATAATGAGACCCAGTCTCTAAAAATAAAAGTCAAATTCAAATCATAAAATCATTACTCTCAAAGCAGAGAGTTATGGCCCCTCAATCAATTCTCAGACCTGAGCCAATTTACAGACTTGGAACTTGTGAATGAAGGGACAACAATGTCCCCTTGGAAAACAACCCTGGTACACTACGCGAAATGTATACTCTTAATCTTTCCCCAGCCTTCTCCAAAGGGACCCACCTTACCTTTTACTAGGGTAATTGTGCACTGGGGAAAAGGGAATACTCAGACCTTTCAGGGACTACTGGACACTGGATCTGCACTGACATTGATTCCAGAAGATTGAAAAGGTCACTGTGGCCATCCAGACACAGTAGGGGCTTATGGAGCTCAATGATCAATGGAGTTTTAGCTCAGGTTCATTTTACAGTGGGTCAAGTGGGTCCCCAAACCCATCCTGTAGTTATTTCCCCATTCCAGAATACATAATTGGAAGAGGCATACTGAAGAGCTGATAGCATCTACACACTGGGTCCCTGACCTGTGAAGTAAGGACTATTACAGTGAAGAAGACCAAGCAGAAGCCACTAGAACTGCTTTAACCTGGGAAAATAATGCAGTAGCCCCCCTTTATCTGCAGGGTATATGTTGTCACCTCTCACTAAGACATCACCTGGTCTAGCGCGGTCTCCCTTCTCACCGCACCGCACCTTCCTCTTGCGCTCCAGACCACGTCCAGCTGCCTATTCTAATTTCATTTTGCTGTTCAGGCATTTGTTTAAATTATGGCAGGAGCACATGACCTCGGGCATGGGGGCGCCAAGCATGCCAGAGTATCTAAACACAAAGCAGGGCTGGCTGCATCTCCAACCCCGCCCCACCGTCTGGACTGCTTTCTTCACATGGATCTACACACTGTGTGTACATACGAAATAAAATATACAGTTCTTTCTAGCGATGCTGCTTTTTCACAAACAGAATAATACATATTTCATGCGTTGTCTGCAACTTGCTTTTTACATTTAACACCATGTCCCGGGAGCTTTCCACGTTGGCCCACTTAGCTCGACCTCATTTTCCTTGATGGCAGCAGAGGCTTCTGTCCTGTGGGGCGAGGCTGCTGTGTAACAAGATCTCCTCTGCCGGCGAAGAATTAAGGTGCTTCTCTTTTCTTCCCCTTCTAATTCTTTTTTTCTATTACCAAAATGACTGCAACTAGCATGGATGCACATGATTCTCCTGTGTTCAGGCAGGCGTCCCTATCCACAGCACAGGCCTTTTCAAAAAGGCTTTCTCTGCTGGCTCATGCTGGACGTTTCCATATTGTTTTCTGAGAAGGTTGTAAAAAGTATTCACCACCAGCTGCGCAGCCAAATACTTTTTACACCTTTATCATTGCTAGAAATGTTAATCCTTGTCTTTCACCCCTAGTTTTATGAGTGAAAAACAATAGCTCATGATTACCTTCATCAACATCTTTGATTTCCAGTGAAAGCAAGGATTCTTTATATTTGTGTTTGTAGATCTCTAGATATCTTTCTTTAATCCCAGAATTTACCTGTGTTTGTGACTTGGAAATCTGTGTTGATTTTGTCCCCTGGCAGCCTGTTTTCCAGACAGTCCATCTGCTCTTTCCGTGGGACATGCCCTTCCCAGTGTACCTCACTGCCCGGAGATACATCTGTTTCTTTTCTGGGATCTCTAATTTGAACCTTGTCTGCAAGACCAATTTTCGTTTTTTTTTTTTGGGTTCCCCCCACCCCACAGGAAACGATGTTTAACTAAGCATGTTTTTTTCCAGGTGAATTTCAGTCAGTGCTTAAAATTCCGTAAAAGATGCAATTGCAGTTTGACTGGGATTCCACAGTGCATCTCTATCACTTTGGGAGACCGTTGACATCTTTACAATGTTAATTTTCTCATTCAAGAAGATGTTTCTCCATTTACTCAGAAAGTTTCTTTTGTGTCTGCCAATAAAGTTTCAGTTTTCCTCTCACAGGTTTTGTGTGCATTTTTGTTACTTCCAACCTCTGCCCCCTGGTATTTTACAGTTTTTCTAGCTATTGTAAATGGGACAGCTTCCTTCAAATGGTTATTTCTTGTGTATAAAGAAAGATATGGATTTTTATATGTTGGTCTCATCTCTGACTATATTACTGAATTCCCTTATTAGTAATGTTTTACTGTTTTTTTTTTTCTTGGATTTGCTAGATATGATCATATTGTCAGTAAACCACAGCAGTTTTTGCCTCTTTGCAGTATTTATACTTTTTATTTTATTTTATTTTTTGGAGACAGGCTCCTGCTCTGTCGCCCAGGCTGTAGTGTGGTGGTGCTAATGTGGCTCACTGCAGCCTCAAACTCGGGGCTCAAGTGAACCTCCCCCTTCAGCTTCTAGTGTAGCTGGAACCACAGGTGTGCACCGCCACGCCAGGCTAATTTTCTTATTTTTTTTGTAGAGAAGGGGTCTTGGTCTTGCTTTGTTGGTTAGGCTGGTCTTGATCTCCTGGGCTCAAGTGAGCCTCCTACCTCAGCCTCACAAAGTGCTGGGATTACAGGTGTCAGCTACCATGCCTGGCTCTTATATCTCTTAAAAATCATCTTGCGTCGACTTGGCCTCCCATGTGGGATACAGCGTGAGTATTGATGTTCTCATTTCATCCCAGATTGTAATGGGTGCCTCAGGTGCTTTACCAAGCATGAAGTTTTCTCTGTTCCCACCTCCGGAGGAATTCTCATGCTGCATGGAGGTAGGATTTTAACAAGTGTTGTCTTGGCTGCATGTTAAGTTGAGCCTGTGGTTTCTTTTTAATAAAAAAAAATTTTATTACACTTTAAGTTCTGGGATACATGTGCAAAATATGCAGGTTTGTTACATAGGTATACATGTACCATGGTGGTTTGCTGCACCCATCAACCCATCATCTACATTAGGTATTTCTCCTAATGCTATCCCTCCCCTAGGCCCCCACCCACCAACAGGCCCCCGTATGTAATGTTCCCCTCCCAGTGTCCATGTGTTCTCATTGTTCAACTCCCACTTATGAGTGAGAACATGTGGTGTTTGGTTTTCTTTTCTTGTGTTAGTTTGCTCACAATGATGGTTTCCAGCTTCATCCATGTCCCTCCAAAGGACATGAACTCATCCTTTTTTATGGCTGCATAGTATTCCATGGTATATATGTGCCACATTTTCTTTATCCAGTCTATCATTAATGGGCATTTGGGTTGGTTCCAAGGCTTTGCTATTGTGAACAGTGCCGTGATAAACATACGTGTGCATGTGTCTTTATAGTAGAATGATTTAGAGTCCTTTGGATATGCGGTAATGGGAGTGCTGGGTCAAATGGTATTTCTGGTTCTAGATTCTTGGGGAATCGCCACACTGTCTTCCATAATGGTTGAATTAATTTAGACTCCCACCAACAATGTAAAAGCATTCCTATTTCTCCACATCATTCCAGCATCTGCTGGTTCCTGACTTTTTAATGTATAATGAATCATAACAAATGACATTAATAGATTTCAAATGTCATAAGTCCTTGAATTCCTTGAATAATCTTCCTCCAGGTTCCAGCTCCTCAAGGCTGGCTCTTGCTTCCCTTAGCCGGTGTTCCCTCCTTGGAGATGGCCTGGCTCCTGTGGATGGATGGACAGATGGACGGATGGAGGGCCCCAGCAGCTCCCCAGCCAGCTGTCGGCTCGCTATGGAGGAGGGCTGGTGTCCGTATTTCCCACCTACAAGTTCGTACTTTTCTATCACATGCTTGCATCCACCAACAATATTTTATGTGCCTTAAAGATGGCATAAATGGCAAAATGTTGTAAAGATTCTTGAAACTTGCTTTTTTTCACTCAGCATCAAGTTTTTGAAATTTATCCACATTGATGGACATCAACTCAGTGTGGTTCTGTTAACTAGAGTAGAATATTCTGTCATGCCAATGAGGCACAGATTAGTGATCCTTCCCCATTCAGGAACTTGCAAACGAGTTCTGCTTTCCCACCATACCACGAGCACCCTTGCTTGTGTCTGTTGGTGCCATGTGCAGGGGTCCTTGGGCCAGGCCACTGCAGAAAGAGCCCCTGGCTTCTGGGAATGTGTGTCATCAGCTTTCCATGCCAGCTTTTAACAATGCCTGGCACTTTATAAATGTTCAATAAGTATTAACCATTAGCACTATCATTACCATTATTATTAAGTATTGCTGCTTTGCTGCCCAAAGGGGTTATACCAATTTACACGCCTTCCAGCAACAGAGTTTCCATTTCCACGGATTCATGGCAACACTCAGTAGTATCAAGCTTCTTAATTTTTTACACTCTAATGGGTGAAAAATGGCATGTAGTTGTTTTAATTTGTTTCTCAGTGTTAGCAGTGAAGTTCAGCCTCTTTTCATGTATTTATTGCCCATTGTTTTCTCCTGATATTTATTGTTTCTTATCATTTGCCCATTTTTCCATTGGGTCGCTTGCCTTTTTCTTACTGATTTTCAGAACTATTTATGTATCTGGATAGTGATGCTTTATTGGTTACGTGGATTGCAAATATATCCTCTCAGACTGAGGCTTGTAAATTTTTTTGCTTTATCGATGGTGCCTTTTTCTGAACAGAATTTTAAATTTTAATGTGTCTGATACTTCAAACTGTTCCTCCTGTTTTGTGATATTGGTATAAACTCATGTTATCTTTTACAGCTTTGCATTCTCACATGTAGGTGTTGACCTATCTGTGATTTATTTTTTCTTGATGAATTTGTTTTCTGTTGCTCCAGCACCACGTGCCAAGTAATGCACACCTTCCCCATTGAGGGGTAATGGCCCCATCATATACCAAGTTCACATGTATTCATGGTTCTTTTTCTAGCTGTAGCCTCAGTTTCATTATTTTATTTACCCATCCCTGAACCATATCACACTCTCTTAAGACTTGTAGCTCTATAAAATAAGTTGTGATATCCGTTCTCTCTCTCATCTTTATATTTAGGTATGTCTTGGCTATTTTTGGCTCATTGCTCTTCTATGTTAATTTTGTAAATCAGCATGAAAAACACATTTTGGGAAAAGATTTTGGAAATACATTTTATCTTTAGATCAATGTAATGATAGTTTTCATCATTATTGAGTCTCTCCATTCATGAATATGGCATATTTCTCCATTCACTTAGGTCTTCTTTCATGCCTTCCAACAAAGTTTACCCACTTCCTCCTATTAGAAATGTCTTGCACATTATTATTACATGTATCTCTAGGAACCTTGTGGGATTTTTCACTGTTAATGGAATCTTATATACTTATCTAATTTTTGCTAGTAATTTTTTTGCTGAATTTATATCCTGCAATTCATTGAACTACCTAGTTAATTCTAATAGCTGTCTCTAGATTATCTTGAATTTCCTCTTCAAAAATATTCTGCACATAATAGCTTAGTTTTTTTTTACTTCTTAGACACTATAACGGATTTCTTTTTTTCCCACAATGTGCTTCTAGGGTCTCTAGCACAATGAGGCATAAAAATGGAGCTGATTTTAGGGCAGCACTGAATTTTACAAGGAAAGATAATACTTTCTATATGATTTAATCCTCTTTATCAGGATAAGGAACTTCTCTTGTATTCTTAGGTTAAGAGGTTGTTGTTCTCCTTAAATTGTAAGTTAGTGTTTATCTTCTATAAGGTTTTAGTTCAGTAGTATTTTTTTACCTGCATTATTAGTTATCATTATTATTATTATTTTACACACTCAGTGCTCCTTTAGATTTACCTGTATTATCTTGCATTTTCTTTGCTCACCCAAGCTTCATGTATCTTGTTCAATCTTCCCAGTTTCAATTAACTTTTGGTCAAAGTGTACCTCTTAGTGGGGTGTTGTGTGTAGGTCTTCAGTGGGACACTCTCTCAGGATGCTTTGGTTCTGAATGTCTTCATTTCATCCATTCTGTCAGTTCTCTTTTCACTATATTGATTGTTTCCTTTGGTATGCTGAAGCTTTTTAGTTTTATGTAATCCCATTTGTTTATTTTTGCTTTTGTTGCCTGTGCTTTAAGGTCTTATTCATAAAATCTTTTCCAAGACCAATGTCGTAAAGCATTTTCCCTGTGTTTCCTTCTAGTAGTTCTTATAGTTTCGGGTTTTATATTTAAGTCTTTGATCCATTTTGAGTTGACTTTTGCACAGAGTGAGAGATACTTGCAAACTATTCATCCAACAAGGGATTCATGTCTAGAATATACAAGGAATTCAAACATCTCAACAGCAAAAAAAAAAAAAAAATTTAAAATGGGCAAATGATTCAAACAGATAGTTCTCTGAAGGATGTGCAAATGACTAACAAATATATGGAAAAAGTTCAATATCACTAATCATCAGATAAATGCAAAGCAAAACCACAGTGAGGTATCATCTCACATCAGTTAGAATGGCTATTGTCAAAAATACAAAAAAATAACAAATGCTGGTGAGGAGGTGGAGAAAAGGGAATTCTTATACACTATTGGTGGGAATGTAATCTAGTGCAGCCACTACAGAAAACAGTATAGAGTTTCCTCAAAAAAACAAAAATAGAACTAGCATATGATCTAGCAGTCCCACTACTGGGTAAAGAACTAAAGCAAAGAAAATCAGTACACCCAAGAGTTGTCCACACTCCCTGTCCATTGCAGCACTATTCACAATAGCCAAGCTATGGAGTCAACTCAAGTCTCCATCAACAGATGAATGGCTAAAGAAAATATGATTTTACACACACACACACACACACACACACACACAGACACAGTGGAATACTATTCAGCAGTAAAAAAGAATGAAGTCTTATCCTCCACGGAAACATGGATGAGCCTGGAGGACATGGTGTTAAGTGAAATGAGCCAGGGACAGGAAGTTAAACATGTTCTCACTCATATGTAGAAGCTAAAGTAGGTGATCTCATAGAAGTAAAGAGTAGAACCCAGGTTATTAGAGGGTGGAAAGGGAAGGGGGATATAGGGAGAGATTTGTTAAAGGACACAAAATTACAGTTAGGCGGAATAAGTTCTAATGTTTTATAGCACTGTAGGATGACTATAGTCAAGAATATATATTTTCAAATAGCTAAAAGAGGATATTGAATTCTCCCAACACAAAAAATGATCAATATTTCAGATTACAGATATGCTAATATCCTTGATCTGATGACTATACATTGTATGTATAGAAACATCACTATGTATCCCATAAATACGTACGGTATTATGTGTGAATTTTTAAAAATAAATGTCTTTTTATAGTCAATGAAAAGAGTATATTCTTTTATTGTTTTTTGTTCATACATGTTAAGTTTCAACTTTCAATAATAAAATTCAATAAATTTGATTCCTTAATCATAAAAACTTGCTTTACACATTATTTACATGTTGTCAAAGTTCATACAAAATATCACAAGGATTTGATTGACTCTATGCATGGTACCATCACACAGAAGAGGAGGGAGCTAATCCAGTAACATACATTCAAAGATTAAACTGTAGATATGCACAATGTATTTGGCACTGTTCATTAATATTATAACACCTTCCTCTCAAAGACAGGCATTCTTAAGTGTTAGTCACAATATACCAGAATTTGCTATTCACATTAAAACCACCTTTTAAACTTTATAACAGTAATTAATTATTATGGTTTTAAGAAACAAAACACAATGAGAACTGGGAATGGAATTAAAATCCTCCAACTTCTTGCTATGCTCCAAGCTGCCATCCATAAAACAGGTTTAATTTGGTAACTTTTCCATTGTGGGGAGTGTCAACAAGAAACAACTTAAAGACAATATTTTCCAATACAAATAAAGACATACACTTTTATTTAAAATTACCAGTTCTTCTTGGGAGTGCAAAGGGAGCCTTGATGATGCACAACTTGTGATGATTTTGGCAGGAATTATAGAACAACCAATGCCATTCAAGTTGTGGAGATTGTACTAGCAGGTGAACTCATAAACAGAAGGTTCTGGAATGCCTATATCTGAAATCAGAATCCTAGTAGTTTGTAGTTTGCCTCTTCCTAGAACTTCAAGAGACTCAAGTCATAGGCTACAGATGTACTTTCAAGTATATAATTATGAATGGAAGGAGAAAATAAAAGCACAAAAATGCAAATATTAAACCTTTAGTGTCTTGGGCTATATTCCACTAGGTAATTTATTTGACTAACTTCACTTTAACAAAGATTAAATCCCTTCATTTTAATCAGGTCCATTAAATTTCATTCATTAAAGCTATACATACTCCAGAATGTTTATAAGACATTTACACCTATCATGTTTACAAAAAGCATAAATTCAGTCTTAAGCTGCACTACAAATGCCTTAATATAACATAATCACAGCATAAGGAAACAAATCAGAAATTCTCTGATTAGATATGCTGTAGCTTCACAGAAAACTCTCAGTAATAAATTAAAACAAAAAGTATTAGAATGTGTAATGGACTATGCAGTGCAAAGTAATGTCACTGGACCAAAATTTAGTTTAATCATTTTTATTTCAAGTATATTTAAAAAATCACAAATGGGGTTTCATAATTCAAAGTTGAAACATTTATTCTTTATAGCTTCAGAATTTGACAAGCAATTGTAGACCATGCTTTCTAAATCCAGTCTTCTTTGCTATTTTTCAAACTTCTGAGATCTAGTATTAAACTGCTCCATTCTAAATGTACAGTTTTAGATAACTATTGTACACTTGTTGACAAGAGTTTTCTGAAAACAGTCTATCAAATATAAAGAATGGTTTCTATCTAAGAATCAGCAGTGAGGGAAGAAATATTAAACACCTGTCAAGAAATCAATTATTCATTTTAAAAATAACAGAACCAGTGCTGCTCTCTGTCATAAAAGAGAACATGTAAAATGTATTTTTATAGACTTTGGCAATATTTTATTCCCCACAGAGGCCTTCAATCCTACTTAAAGATATTTTACACACGGTAACCGTCAGGATTTACTGAGTAAAAATCTCAGGTATTAACCATGCCCCTAAAATGTGCTATTCCAAAGAGGAACAGGTTGCTTTTGAGGAAAAAAAGCTGCCTTGGTAACTTCCCTCAAATGTTTATTTTAAATAAAAACAGTTGATGGGAATATTTTTTAAACCAAGTTTGGGTATAATATGGCATACTGCCCATCAAACAAAAAAGGAAATTAAAACTTTTTTTTCCATTTATAATGAGTTTTTGACCTTTACTTTTAAGATTACAACTTATTGACCTTTTATGCTTGTTTGGTTTGCTCTTTGACTTCCTAATCCAATATTTAATTTTTTTTTTTTGAGAAGGAGTCTCACTCTGTCGCCCAGGCTGGAGTGCAGTGGCACCATCTCGGCTCACTGCAAGCTCTGCCTCCCAGGTTCACGCCATTCTCCTGCCTCAGCCTCCCAAGCAGCTGGGACTACAGGCGCCCGCCACCACGCCAGGCTAATTTTTTGAATTTTTAGTAGAGACGGGGTTTCACCGTGTTAGCCAGGATGGTCTCGATCTCCTGACCTCGTGATCCGCCTGCCTCGGCCTCCCAAGTGCTGGGATTACCGGCGTGAGCCATGGCGCTACGGCTTTTTATCCGCCCCTACGGCCCGCGCGGGCATCGCTCCGTGTCCCCCCGCCCCCTGAGCCCGAACCCCTTTCCATTGCCAACACCTCACCTCGCCCCCGCCGCCATCTTCCTCCTCCCTTGGCAGCTCCGCCCTAAAAATAAATAATTTTTAAAAGCATTCATTTTATACTATCTCTTGAACACTGTTCAGCAGGGTAGATTCCATGTTGATGATTATTTTCATCAGCACTTGGAATATACTGTTCCACTGTGTGTGGTCGTGATTGCTGCAGTTGTGAAGTTTGCTCTTAATCTAATCAGAGTCCCTTTATAGTTATGCCTTTTTAAAAGTGCTTTTAGTGTTTATCTTTTACTTTGATAATTTACAATTTAATTTTAATATTTCTTTTTTAAACAGTGTTATTGAAGGATGATTGACATACAATAAACCGCACATATTGAAAGTACAAAATTTGATGCATTTGATGTGTTTATGCTTGTGAAACCATCACTACAGTTATGATAATAAACATATCAGCCAGGCACGGTGGCTCACGCCTGTAATCCCAGCACTTTGGGAGGTGAAGGCGGGTGGATCACTAGGTCAGGAGTTGGAGACCAGCCTGGCCAACATGGTGAAACCCCGTCTCTACCAAAAATACAAAAATTAGCCAGGCGTGGTGGCACACTCCTGTAATCCCAGCCACTCAGGAGGCTGAGGCAGGAGAATCGCTTGAACCCGGGAGGTGGGGGTTGCAGTGAGCCGAGATTGTGCCACTGCACTCTAGCCTGGGTGACAGAGGGAAACTCCGTCTCAAAAAAAAAAAAAAAAAAAAAAAAAAAAAAAAGACAATAAACGTGTCCATCACCCTAGTCTTTCCTTGTGCCCTTTGTAATCCTTCCCTCCTCTTCTCCACCCTCAGCCTGTCCCCAGGCAACCACTGACATACTTTCAGTTATCATAGGTTACTTTGCATTTTCTATAATTTTATATACCTGGAAGCATAGTGTATGTCCTCATACTTTTGTGAGCTCTGGCTTCTTTCCTTCAGCAAAAGTAGTTTAAGATTCATCCATATTTTTGGCAGTATCAACAACCCCATTTCTTTCTATGGCTGAAGAGTCTTCAATTTTATGAGTAAAGGCAATTTGTTAATGCATTCAGGAGTTGATGAACACTTGGATTGGTTCCAGCTTTTGGTTATTACAAATGAAACTGTTATAAACATTTGTATACAAACCTTTATATAGACATACGCTTTTATTTCTCTAGGAGTGGAATGGCTGGATCATATGGTAGGTGTATTTAGCTATTTAATAAACTGCCAAACTATTTTCCAAAGTGGTTGTGCCATTTTTGCCTTCCCACCAGCAGCGTAGGAGGTTTCTAATTTCTCTACATCCTTGCCATCACTTGGTATATCAGTCTGTTTAATTTTACACCTTCTAGCAGGTGTGTAGTGGTATCAGCTTGTGGTTTCAATTTGCATCTCTTTATTGAATAATGATATTAAACATCTTTTCCTGATCTTGTTTGCCATCAATATTTATGTTGGTGAAGTGTCTGTTCAAATCTTTTGTTCCTCTTTTTATTGGATGTTTGCATTTTATTATTGAGGTTCGAGGGTTTTTTATGTTCTGCATAGAAGTCCTTTACAGATATGTGATTTTAAAATACATCTTGATCTATGTCTTTTCATTCTCTTAACAGCGTATTTTGAAGAGTGGAAGTTTTTAATTTTGATGAAATGCATACTATCAATTTGTTCTCTTGTGAATTATGCTTTTGATCTTGTATCCAAGGTCACAAAGATTTCTGCTCTATTTTCTTTTAAAAATTTTATAGTTTAAGGTCTATGATTCCTTTGAATTAAAGTTTGTATATGCTGTGAGGTATGAATCAAAGTTCACTTTTTTGGGGATTCAGCATCATTTGTTGAAAAGACTATACTTTCTCCATTGAATTGTCTTTGTACTTCGTCAGAAATCCATTGGCCATATATATGTGAGTCTATTTCTGGAATCTCTATTGTGTTTCATTGATCTATTTGTCTATATGTATGCCGATACCATACTGTTTTAATATAGCTTTATAGTTAGCCTTGAAATCAGATAAGTAAGTCTTCCAACTTTGTTCTTCTTTTGCAAAATTATATCGTTAATGGTATTGGAAATAACTTTTAAAATTTCAATTTATGATTGCTATATGTAAAAATACCATTGATTTGTGTATATTAATCTTGAACTCTGCCACCTTGCTAACTCACTTATTAGTTCTAATAGCTTTTATTTCATGGGTTCCATGGGCTGGTCTACACAAATGATAAGGAAAGTGTTACTCTTTCCAATCTAGATGATTGCTTTCTTTTTCTTGCCTTATTTCATGAGATAGAACCTCCAGTACAATGTTTAATAAAAGTGGTGAGAGTAGATATCTTTACCTTGTTCTCAATTTTAGGAAGGTATAGATTTTTGTGTAGATGGCCTGCATCCTATGAGGGCTCTTCATTTTATCCCTGGTTTTCTGAGGGCTTTTAATCATGAATCAATGTTGGGTTTTACTAAGTGCTTTTTCTATTGAGATGATCATATGCATTTTTCTTTTTATCCACTAACATGATAAAGTTCATTTATTGATTTTTGAATGTTAAATCAACTTTGTCTTCCTGCGATAAACTACACTTTGTCATGAATGATATATATAAACTACATTTGCTAAAATTTTGCTAAGAATATTTTCATCATTGTTCATGAGGGATATTGGTCTCTGTTGTTGTTTCTTATGACGTCTGTTGGATTTAGTAAGAAAGTAATGCTGCCTTCATCTAATAAAAAAAGGACCTCTTCCTTTCCTATTGTCTGGAAGGATTTGTGTAGAATTGTTATTTTTCCTTAAATATTGTTAGACTTCACCATGAATACCACCTGGGCCTATAGTTTTCTTTGTCATTAGGATTTTAATTAAAAACTTGATTTTGTTACTAGATACTCATGTTATCTATTTCTTCTTGAGTGAACTTTGATAGTTTATGGCTTCCAAATAATGTGTTCATTTCATCTATGTTATCAAATTTATTAGAAAAAAATGGCTTATAGTAGTCCATTGTTTCCTTATAATTAATGTAGAAGATTTGGTGACACCCACCCTTTCGTTCCTGATATTGGTAATTCGTGCCTTTTTACTTTTCTCTTTTTTTTTTTTTGGAGACGGAGTCTTGCTCTGTCACCCACGCTGGAGTGCAGTGGCGCGATCTCCGCTCACTGCAAGCTCTGCCTCCCGGGTTCACGCCATTCTCCTGCCTCAGCCTCTCCGAGTAGCTGGGACTACAGGCTCCCGCCACCACGCCCGGCTAATTTTTTGTATTTTTAGTAGAGACGGGGTTTCAGAATGGTCTCGATCTCCTGACCTAGTGATCCGCCCGCCTCGGCCTCCCAAAGTGCTGGGATTACAAGCGTGAGCCACCGCGCCCGGCCTTTATTTTTTTCTTGATCAGCTGACTAGAAGTTTAACAATTTAACTGATTGTTTAAAATGATTAGCTTTTACTTTCTTCAATTTTTCTTATAATTTTCCCTTTTTTCTTTCACTGATTTCTGTTTTTTATTATTATTATTTTCTTTATCTGCTTACATTGTGTTTAATTTGCTCTTCTCTCTCCAGTTTCTGAAGGTGAAAACTCAGGTCACTGATTTGAGACCTTTCTTTTTTGTTATAATGTAGGATATTAGTGCGTAAATTTGCCTCCAAGCATACATTAGCCGCAGCTCCCTGATTTTGATATGTGGTATTTTCATTTTCAGCTCAATGAACTTTCCAATTCCTCTTTTGATTTCTTATTTGAATAATATACTTTGGCTCTGTGTCCCCACCCAAATCTCACCTTGAATTGCAATCCCCATAATCTCCAGGTGTCAAGGGTGGGACCGGGTGGAGGTAATTTAATTATGGGGGTGGTTCCCCCCATGCTGTTCTTGTGATGATGAGTGAGTCTCATGCAATCTGATGGTGTGGTTGTTTTTTTTTTTTTTTTTTACGACCATGCCCTTTGATGTCCCCATAAGGGTCGGCCCAGGCAGAACCCATCCCGGCAACCCCACCTGCACTCAGAGACCAGCCCTGGGGGCCCAGGATTACCCAGCCACCGCCGGATCCCACACACGGTCCATTCCTTTCTCGCAGTTCCTCAGCGGTGCCCTCTCCCGGCATCCGGCACTGTGGACCCCGGAGCATGGGCTCCCTCTGCCCTGGAGGTTGGGGAAGTCCTGGATCAGCAGGGGTGGGCTCTGGCGTCCTCGCCATTGTGTGCGTGTGTTGGGGGCATATGTAGAGGTGTAATGAATGTCCGTTTGTACACGTAGATAAGGGTGAATTCTGCATGCACTGGCTTCCTCAGGTCTCTACAGGAAGTGGCTCCGTGCCCACCGCCTGGCCTCCGGATATTATTTTTTCTAGGCCAGGAAGGCCACACCGAGGATCAAGGCTATGGCTGCCACGGCATAGGCCACTCCCAGCAGGGGCCTCAAGTTCTCTCAGGACCAGGGACCTTGGCCCCCAGGGCCCCCACTGGCAGCCTCGTCCTCCTCCCCCCCGTCCCCAGGACCCTTGGGCTCCCGGGTTGCATCGGGACTGCTGGGGACCATGGAGCCCGTGGGGGCCAGCTTCAGGTTGCTGTGGTTGTTGAGAAGGGCGGGGTCTTCTTGGCAGGCACTGTGGTGGGGGCTGCCAGTGGCTGCTGCTTCTCGGCCGGGGCCTCCTTCTTCGAGGGCTTGGTCAAGGGGGCTTTCCCATCGTCTGCCAGAAGTACCTTGGCCTTGGTGGTGGCTTCGGGCGCTTTGGTGTCTGGCTTGGGGCTGCTGGCCCACTTCCTTCTGGACTCCATGGTGGGCGGGGTTTATGGGACAGGCAGATGGCTGCACCAGAGGGGCTCAGGAAAGCTCGACGCGGAAAGTATTAAGACTTTTGGAAATGTTGAGATGGGGCGAAAATGTATTTTGCACATGAGAAGGAAATCAACTTTGGGAATCAGAGGGCAGCTAGTTATGGTTGAACTGTGTCTCCCAAAAGAGATGCTGAAGTCCTAACCCTCGGTGCCTGTACATGTGACCTTATTTGAAAATAAGGAGCTTGCGAATATGATTAAGATGGGTCATACTAGATTAGGGAAGCTGTCCTTGTAAGAAGAGGAAAATTTGGCTGATACAGGGGGAGGACAGCCACCTGAAGATGGAGGCGGGGACTGGAGTGATGCTGCCACCAGCTGCCAGAAGCTGGAAGCAGCAAGGCCGCATCCTCCTGTATCCCCTTTTGAGGGAGCATGGCCCAGCTGCTATGGTGATCTCAAACTTCCAGCCTACAGAACTGTGAGAAAGTCCATTTCTGTTGTTTAAAGACTCCCAGTTTGTGTACTTTATTAGGGCAGTCCTAGAAAACAGAGATTCAAGTCTGGCAAATAATGATCAAACAACGATTTGTTGGATAGAATGGTGATTGAAACCTAGGTTAGAAAATGAGCAAAGTGGAAGGGAAAGCACCAGGACAAATAGCTAATGCATGCAGGGCTTAATACCTAGGTGATGGGTTGATAGATGCAGCAAACCACCACAGCACATGTTTATCTATATAACAAACCTGCACGTTTTGCATATGTATCCCAGCACTTAAAATAAAATAAAAATTTTTTAAAGACAAAATGAGCAGTGTCTACAGCTTTCTGGAGTGTGACAGCATTACCAGCTTAAAGCTGTTACTAGTACTAAATGGAATAAACATTTCCCTTTACTTTCCCCTTAATATCCTCAGAAAAACACAGATGAGGGATACATCTTCATATGACTCCTCAGGGCACTAAAATGATATCAAAACACTCTTCCCACAAGAAACGCACAAAGGATTCCTCAGGTAATAGGAATAAGACATGTGAAATAGATTAGAATAAACCATGCAGCTATTTTAAGTATTTACTCCTGGAAAGATAGTAAGTTACACAGAATCAGTTTTAGGAATAACTTTTCCGTTTTCACCTTTTCATGATTATTGTAATAATTGGAGGAATTAGTAAAGTAAAACCATCTGAATAAGCTCATCCCAAGCTGGTTCTGATGGATGGTGTGGCGGATTTGTAAACTCTCCTCTGTCATGGGCTGCTGAACAGAAGGAACCCTGTGAAAGTTGTGTCATCGTCCTCATCAGCAAACAAGCCATTGAACCTCTCTCCTCCTGTCACCTGCAGCCACACCTCATCCCCGAGCTTCAGCTGCAAGACAATGCCGCCAGAGGCCTGGTCCTCAGAGCTCATGTAAGCGTCTTTGGTGTGCAGTATTTTTACTCCATTTTTGACCAAAGACACCTGAACATTCCTGGAGAAAACAGTGATGTGATAGGTGAAGTAATAGACCCCAGCAATGTGGCACGTGAATTTCCCCGTTGCTATATCATAATGGTTGAATTCGTTATACAGGATCTTATCAAATTTAATGGGCACATCTGAAGAAGGAAACTTGCTCAGCACCGTGAGCCCCACAGTGAAAGCACTTTTTGGCAAGACTAGAGTCTCACCGATTTTCCCTTTCTCTCCTCGATCTCCTTTCCAGCCTCTTATTCCCCGGACTCCTGGCTCACCCTGGGGCCCCATGGGTCCAGCTTCTCCCTTGGGACCAGGCGTTCCAATAGGGCCCATGGGGCCCGGTAAACCAGTTGGGCCCAAAGGCCCAATGTTGCCCCTTGGCCCCTCAGGACCAGTGGGACCCACGTCACCCTTATTCCCCTTCTGCCCCTGAGGCCCAGTCTCTCCTCGGAGGCCTTTCTCTCCCATGGGCCCTGCAAGCCCCTTGGGGCCATGTTTTCCTGGGGATCCTCTTGAGCCTTGATCACCTTTGATGCCTTTTGCTTCAACTTTTCCATCTGCTCCTAAATAGAGAAAGAGCAAATAAAGAGATGGTTTGTGAAAGATTCCCTTGTGAACAACTTTGGTTTTTCTATAATGGAGCTCACAAATGAAACAAAGTAGTGCACAGGTTCAGTATATGCCCAGAGTTTAAAATTCAATTACTCCATCTGGGTGCGGTGGCTCACACTTATAATCCTAGCACCTTGGGAGACTGCGGCAGGAGGACTGCCCGAGGCCAAGAGTTCAAGACCAACCCGGCCAACATAGCAATACCCTGACTCTAAAAAAATAAAAATTAAAAAAAAATAAGAAAATAAAATTCAATTACTCCAGCCCAGCTCAGTGGCTCATGCCTATATGATCCTCGCACTTTGAGAGGCCAAGGTGGGCAGACTGCTTGAGTCCAGGAATTCAAGATCAGCCTAGGCAACATGGCAAAACCTCATCTCTGCAAAAAATACAAAAATTAGCCAGGTGCGGTGGTGTACAACTGTAGTCCCAGATACTCGGGAAGCTGAGGTGGGAGGATGGCTGGATCCCAGGAGGCTGAGGCTGCAGTGATCCATCATCAAACCACTGCACTCCAGCCTGGGCAACAGAGTGAGACCCTGTGTCAAAAAAATAAAAATAAATGAAAGTCAGTTACTCCAATTACACACGTGTGCACATGGACACACACGCACACATCCCAACACACCTTTTGACTACTGTCTACTAAATTCGTGTCAGGGCTCACATTAGAAATTACAACCCTACCATCTAAGTCTACCACGCTGGCTATTAAATAATGTCGATCCACGACAGAAAGCACTGCAGAGCAGAGACAGGCAGATTAACTGTCAACCCTAGTCATGTGACATCCTCTAAAAACCTCCTACCCGGAGTGAACATGAAATAAAGCCTGCATTGAGGCATTGCCCTCTTCTGCCCAACCCCAGCCCCAACCCATCTATCCCACCGGCAATTCAGCATCTACAGAAACCTTGCTGCTTCCTTGCACCCCCACCCATACCAAAGAGCCGTGGTTGCCAGTGTGGACTCTGAGGCTAAATGCCAGCTTTCCATTCTGTCCCCATATGCACAGAGGACGTCAGATGAGCTATTGAGCCTCGTGCCTCTGTTCCCGCACCTACGGAACTAGGGTGATAAAAGTACCTAGTGTCTGGGGATATTGTATTCGGTGAGTCAGTACATGAAAAGCACAAAGTGAAGATTACACAAGTTTGCCGCTATGACTACATCCTGACCCATCAGGGACCAGTTCTAGTGCCACCTCCTCCATGCGGTGCTGCCAGATGCACCAAGTCAAAAACTCAGTCTCACTCCTCAGTGCTCACCCACTGCAAGGTTCAAGGTTCAGCAAACTACAGCCACAGGCCAAATTCAGCCTCCCTCCCACAAGCAAAACAAACATGGTTTACATGATTTTTTGTTTTTCTGGGTTTTGTTTGTTTGTTGGTTGGTTGGTTGGTTTGAGACAGGGTTACCCACTCTGTTACCCAGGCTGAAGTGCAGTGATGAGATCATGGCTCACAGCAGCCTCAATCTCCCAGGCTCAAGTGATCCTCCCATCTCAGCCTCCTGAGTAGCTGGGACTACAGGCATGTGCCACCATGCCTGGCAAATTTTTTTTATTTGTATAGACAAAGTCTCAATATGTTGCCCAGGGTGGTCTGGAACTCCTATGTTCAAGCAATTCTCCTACCTGGGCCTCCCAAAGTGTTGGGATTACAGGTGTGAGCCATGGTGCTTGGCCATGGTTTGCATGTTTAAATTGTCACAAATAATATTCCACAATACATGGAAACCCTGTGAAATTCCCATTTCAGTCTTCACACATATGGCGTCACTGGAACACAGCCACGCTTATTTATGGAGCATCTACAGCTTCTTTTCACTGCAAGGGGACGTTAAGTAGTGGTGACATACGTATGGCCTGCGGAGTTGAGAATATTTACTACCCAGCCCTCTACAAACCTGCCAATCCCTGTAGAATCCCCCCATCTAGAGAGTAAGAACTGTGTTGCCTTTATTGGAAGATTATAATCAGCATGGAAGACTTGTCCATGGTAAACGCTTAATAGTTATTAATAAATATGTGACAGCTCAGAATTAGAGCGCCATAAATAGGAACTTCTAACCTCGTTCTCCCTTCTCTCCACTTGTCCCATCCTTCCCTGGGCTGCCAGGACGTCCTGGTTCTCCTAGGGAGAAAAGCAGAAAACAGGCATGAGTTGAAATTCCGTTTCTGATTTTCTGGCCATTGGTCTCCATCAGCCATGTGTGTTGGAGAGTCTGGGGGTGACCCCTGCCCTGAGGGGTGCTCTGTCGTCCACACGAGTGCAGGTGGAGAGAGGCAGGCATGAGCAGGCATCTGGGGTGCTGAGCTGCGTGGGATAGGTGATCTAAGAAATGAACTGAGTGACTTCCCAAGTGCCCATCTCTAGGACGTGCCTAGAGCACACAGCAAGACAGGACGAAGAGGGAGTGTGTGCAATGGGGACTGACTGTCATGATTGTGTTCCTCTCCTGCGACAAGGACTTGGGACGTGGTCTGAATGTTGGAGGTGCAAGGAGGTTTCGTCACTCTGTTTCTCTTCCATTACTCTTGAGGAGAGTGGAACGGAAGATTTACTAGCCTCCTATGAAAACACAGATGACTATGGTTATGTGACAGTATCCTAAGATAGAAGAGAGAGTTCTGGAAGGGTCCCTCTAGTGCCTTAGACTGGGGGAAATGCCACCAATCAAGCTGGCAGAGAACATCAGGTGAGTGGGGCTCTGCTGACTACACTGAAGTCCTTGTGCTCAGAACAGGCCCCCCTGAGCCCCAGGTTGGCGTGCTATCTGTCAGCAGGTTGAAGATGGCTCGGGCCATGGCAGCAGAGTGCTCACTGGGCCACAGCTCACCCCAGACTCTGGCTTCTCACAAAGCAGCAGACACCCCCATACTTCAGTCCCACTGAAGTGGCTGTGGGGCGACAGGAGCAGGCTGGGCCGGCTTGCAGGTCCTGAGACAGGACTGACACAGGCAGACTTGTTTCTGTCACGATGTCTGTTCTCCTGGGACGCCAGCGCTCCTGAGTGGGGCCTTGGTCAGTGTGGGGCCTCTGAATGGAGGGGGCTCTTCCCTACATTCACCCCTCCCTGCGCTCCCCTCCCCGCTCCACTGGCTGCTCCCCTGTGTCTTCCTCTCCTTCCCTCTTTTTGTTTCCCGCTTGGCTCTCGTTTCTCCCATTCTCTAGAGCGGTGGCCTCTGAGCTTTCATGTTCATGCAACCACAACTCACAAAGCATGAACACAGACCCCAATCAGTAGACATTTATATGTTTCTAAATTATGCACAGGTAGTATATGAAAAATATGTTTGGTATAAAACGTACACAAAAATACACTTTAAGATGATAAGATAAAAATGAAGTAAATTTTTAGTGTGAGCAATTGATTGAATATCCTTCTAAGAAAGAACATATATTATATATAATACCTATCAACTACATAGGAAAAATAGATACATAATTTGCTTCTAAGAAGTATGTAAAACTTGAAAGAATGGACATTGGTGAGCAAAGAGGAGAGAAATTCAACAGGGAAGAGGTAGAGAAATTTGGTATTGAATATAGGAGTGTTTGTCTTTGTCCTCTATTTTTTATCTATCACCTATTTATCTCCTTTTGTGTGTAATATTTTATAACAAAAAAGTGAAAATCTTATATATTCAGAAATACAATACACACACACACACTACTGTGGTCCCAGTGTGAGGGCAGAAGTCCTGATTTCATTAAGGGTAAGGTTTTGCTATTCTGTTGGACTGGGCTGTTTGCTACCTGGGGACTGGAACAGTGTTAATGAGCTGGAGGTGTGAGCCAAGAGAAGATACCTCACAGAGCAGATGTGCAGGATGGTGGTTAGAAAGAATGTTGCTTCCTGGGGACCCTTAGCTTCATCCAGCCCACTCAAAAAACCATCAGACCACCAAATGCCATAAGCTGAGACATGTTAGAAACACAAACTTATCTTTAAAAAGGTCCATAGAAGTTTTATTATTTTTTTTGTAATGCCACTGAACTGTGCACTTAACCCAGATGGATCATTCTGCATATGTCTTAGATATGTGACCCTACAGTCAAGACCAGGCCTCAAGAATGGTACCCCATTTGGAAACAAAGTCTATTTGTTGTTGTTATGGAAACCACTCAGACTTCCCGGATTTGGCAAACCTCCCTCCCAGAGGCTGAATCCTGTCCCCAGATCCCCAGACCTTAGGACAGGGTCCCAATCTAGGTCATATAGATGCATAAGCAGCAGCTGTATGGCTTCAGATTCTCATCTCCTTTTGTGTCATCTGTTACTCTGCATCTCCCGCTTCATGGCACGATGCAGTATTAGCTCTCACCTGCACTGCACTTGGGTGCTTGCTGCCAAATAATTCATGATCAGATCTCTCTATTGGCCTCGTGTTGCCAAAAATCCATCATACCTGTCACCTGAGGTGGGAGGATCCACGACATCGTCTACTACTGAAAATGTTCTGCGGTGTCAGAGATGAGAGAACCCAGGAGGGCAGGGGTCATGGCGATCTCACCCTGTGCTCTCCACCAGCACCTGGCACAGAGTTTGGTGTGGAGCAGACCCAGTGAGTGTTACTGGGCAGATGGGTGGATGGATGACTGGGGTCAGGCCCCAGTGAGTGTTGCTGGGTGGATGGGTGGATGGATGGATGGGGTGTGAGCGGGTAGGTGGAAAATCACACAGATGATGAGTGAATGAGATGAAAGGAATGAAGAGAGAAGTTGAAAGGCAGCCGAAGCTGCCAGGTGAGTACCTGCATCCCCTTTGTCACCCTTCGCTCCGTCTCGTCCATCTCTTCCAGGCAGACCATTGTGACCGGGGTTCCCAGGGATGCCAGGGTGCCCTTGCCTGCATGTGTCCTGTGAGTTTATGTTCCCTTTGCAGATTTCAATGGCAAGCAGAAGCCACCAGATCCTCATGGTTCAGATGACAGACTCTGAACTGAAAGAGGGAAACAGAAACCCAAAGGAGAAACCTTTGTTGCTGGGGCCCTGGACACAGCCTCTGTTCCGTGCAGTGGGAAATGGATGAGCTGTCCCCTGTCCCAGGCCCACACCTGGACAGACTCGGACAGAAGGCTCAGGGCAGGAGAGCAAGCTGGTTATAACCAGGATAGCATTGTCCTTGGAAGGTAACGCTTGTGATTGGAACCACTCTTCAAGGTGAACGGGCAATAAAAAAAGCCAAGTTTAAGGTCGGGATACTCTTCCATTCATCATTTCACTTTGAAGAAATCAGTTTTCTGAACCAGAGATCAATGCTTACTTATCTCACAGGACTGTTGTAAACATCAAATTTTATCACAATATGCATAAAGGCACATTCCAAATAGTGAAGCAAACATAGCATTACCATCTGGTCCAGCAATTCCACTGCTGTGCATATACACAAAATAATTGAAAGCAAGGACTGGAACAGATGTCCATGTTCATAGGTGCATTGTTTTCCATAGCAACCCAAGGGTCCATCAGTGGATAAACAGATACATGCAATGTGGTAGGTCCATACAATGGAATATTCTTCAACCTTAGAAAGAAAAGAAATTCTGACACGTGTTACAACATGAATGGACCTCGAGAACATTATGCTAAGTGAAACCAGCTAGTCACAAAAAGACAGACCTGGATAACTTCAGTTATAAGAGGTTCCTAGAGCCGTCAAACTCATATAAAGAAAAAGTAGGATGGTGGTTGCCAAGGGTGAAGAGAGAAGGAAATGGGAGTTGTTTGATGGGTACAGAGTTTCTGTTTGGGAAGATTTTAAGAGTTCTGGAGATGGGTGGTGGTGATGGTTGCACAACAAAGAGAATGTACTTAATGCCACTGAACTGTGCCCTTAAAATGGTTAAGCTGGTAAGTTTTATGTTCTATGTCATATTTTTTTTACCACATTAAAAAATTAAATTAATTTTTTTAAAAAGTAAAGCATTCCAAGCAGTCTTACTGCAATGAGAGTGTTCTTTGAGTCAGGGTCTTGTTTTTCTAGGAGGCCACTGTGAAGAAGGGCCACACACATAGAAAACGTCACCTAGTTCGGGGGAAGTGCGTTTTCAAGTCCTTTCCTTATATATAATTTTTGGAGACAAGGTCTTGCTCCATCACGCAGGCCGAAGTACAGCATGCAATCACAGCTCACTGTAGTCTCGACCTCCCAGCTCAAGCGATTCTCCTGCTTCAACCTCCCAAGTAGCTGGGACTACAGGCATGCACCACCACACCTGGGTTTTTTTTTTTTTTTTTTTTCGAGATGCAGTTTCGCTCTTGTGGCCCAGGCTGGAGTGCAATGGCCGATCTCTGCTCACTGCAGCCTCCGCCTCCCAGGTTCAAGCAATTCAGCTTCTCAAGTAGCTGGGACTACAGGCGCCACCACCATGCCTGGCTAATTTTTGTATTTTTAGTAGAGACAGGGTTTCACCACGTTGGCCAGGCTGCTCTCAAACTCTTGACCTCAGGTGATCTGCCTGTCTTGGCCTCCCAAAGTGCTGGGATTACAGGCATGAGCCATTGCTTATTTTTCTTTCTTTTTTTTTTCTTTGGAGAGACTGGGTCTCACTCTGTTGCCCAGGTTGGTCTTGAAATCGTGAGCTCAAGTAATTCTCCCGCCTCAGTCTCCCAAAGTGCTAGTATTACAGGCTAAAGCCCCTGTACCTGACTTTTAGGATTTAAAAAAATAAAGTAAAACAAAAACGTGGGCCTAGTGCAACTGGTCAGAACCCAGATCCTCTCACAGTGCTGATAGCTGTGTAAATCTGCACCTCTTTCTGTAAAAGTTAAAGAGCAAAAGACATCTATGTCTTTCACCCTGTGTTCCTATCCCTAAAATTCTTCCTAATATTCCAAAGCTGTGTGCCAGTTGTGTGCCATTACCTGCAGCATTATCCATAACAGGTGAAAAAGTGCATACTGCAAACTATGTAACAATAGGGGAAAGGTTTACTATGTGTAATAGTATGTAACTGCTGCAATAATTATGAAGGTCATGTAGAAATATGTAAATGATATATGTTGTGCTGAATTTTAATAGTAGACTAAAATGCCATGCACATTATAAATGTACTTATGACTGTATGAATATTGACAAAAACTCAAAGTGAATATATGCAAATAAAGATGGTTGCTTTAGAATGGGGGACGGTTATGGGAGCTTTTCATTTATAAAAAATGCTTTTTTATAGTGCCTACACAAATATTTCTAGATTTTGAAAACCAGCAAGACTCTGTCATCCAAAGACTGTATTGCCATCTGGTGGAAATGTCACAGGGTGCAGTCTAATGCAAATGGAGTATTTTTGGGAAAGGAAATGCAGATGTTTCTCTTTGAAGTCACAAATTCACTCCATTCCAGGAAATTGAGTTGAGTTTTCTTGGAGCCAAATTCCATGAAGAATATACACGAGCCTCCTTTGTTAAACTCAGAAGTGGCTGGAAACAGTCAAATCGAAATTCCATCAATGACACTTTGTTGAGGGTTCTATCATTTTCATTTTAGCCTTTCAAAATGTGGAGTACAACTATTCCAGGAACAAAATGATCAGAAGATCATAAAGGTGTCAGGTTAGGATAAACTCCAATTTGCTCTCCAGGGAAGAAGGAGCAGCCTGAAAGCAAATGGTTACTCTTCTGTAATTCTTTCACTAGTTTTGCATACCTGATGTAGGTAGAGTCTATCTAGCTTGTTTGTACAGCATGTAGACAACCTTCAGCAAATGATTTTGATTAACTAATATGTGTTCTCCCAAATACACAACAAAGTAAGTTGTGGCACTGTTTCTGTTTTATTTGTTTGTTTGTTTGTTTATAGAGATACAGTCTCATGAATGTTGCCCAGGCTGGACTCGAACTCCTAGGCTTAAGTGGTCCTCCTGCCTCAGAGACATGGCCACCACCTAGCTTGGCACTACTTTTTTTTTTTTTTTTTTGAGACGGAGTCTCACTCTGTCGCCCAGGCTGGAGTGCAGTGGCGCGATCTTGGCTCACTGTAAGCTCTGCCACCCGGGTTCTTGTGATTCTCCTGCCTCAGCCTCCCGAGTAGCTGGGACTACAGGTGCCCGCCACCATGCCCGGCTAATTTTTTGTATTTTTAGTAGAGACGGGGTTTCACCATGTTAGCCAGGATGGTCTCGATTTCCTGACCTCATGATTCGCCTACCTCGGCCTCCCAAAGTGCTGAGATTACAGGTGTGAGCCACTGCACCCGGCTGCTTGGCACTATTTTTTAATAAGAAATTTTAGCAAGTTTATACCTCCTATTTAGCCTCTTCTTTAATGTAGAACGTTGAGGAGTTGCACAAGAAATATAGAAGAAATTATATTAATGTTATTTTGAAAAATAAAAAATTACATTTGTGCCTCTCACAAAGCTGTGGGTTGGACTCTCAGTTTCATTAGTTCAACTACAGTTACCCTTTCGACTTTTAATTTCTGGGTCTGGTCTTTTTCCAGAAGGCACTAGAGCTAGGAGCCTCTTCTGTCTCCCATCTTTCCCTGCAATCACCTCCTCTCTCTCTCTTCTCTTATCTGAATTACTGTCCTCCCCAGTCCCCACTTACTCTGTACACCACACCTAGACTAGTGATCACTTAGTAGGCACCAACCTGGGTTAGAGCTTTATGAAGATAGTGACTGCATTTTTCCACTTCCTTATTTTCAGTCAAGCATTTGTTGAATGAATCAAGGCAGGCATGCAAGAAATACTATCCTGGTTCCAGCTGTGTGTGGACCATCACTTGGGAAGGTGACTGGGCATCAACTCTGATCCTTGTCAGTGCTTTTGTGGAGTTGCTAGTTATCTCCAACACCCCTTCTCACCTTCATCCAGAGTGATAGAAATTTTAGCTGGGCTTCTAGGGGCCCATGATAGACTGCCCTCCCTAGCCTCCCTCGCAGCCTGGGTATGACCATGAGCTAGATTACGGGCCACGGGGATGAGCAAAAGTGAGGCGTGTAGTTGTGTGCAATGATCAGCCTTAAAGGGTAAGGGGTGCCCTTTCCTGTTTCCTGTGTGGGGGTGTGCATGACGTGGTGAACCATGTGGGACTCCTTGAAGGAGGGCAACGATCTGGGGATAGAAAAACCCCTGGCCTCAGATGACTCCACAGACCAGACCTGTCCTGCTAGCACATCTTTGACATGAGCACATGAAACAGAAATAGACTTCTACCTTGCATAAGCCACTGTTATTTGGGGTCTTGACACACAGCTGAGCCCACATCCGAATTCAAGGTGTGCGTTGCCCAAGGTGTGGCTGCTCTTCAGAACTGAGAAGGCTTGCAAACATCTGTAGTCAGCCAGAGTGACAGCTGCTGGAGACTCACTGGGCATGCAACCCTCCCAGTAATATATGTAAAAAGCGACAACAGTCACTGCCTTGGATAGATCAAGACAAGATCTCTATACATTGATATCATATGTATGTATAGATAATAGAGGCCATCATTCTGTGGAATGCTGTGACTGCGTGAGCCAGACATACTGGCTTGGTCGGGGCAAAGGGACACAGACTGCAAATAACTTTGAAGTTAATGTTTTTAGTCCCCCCAGAATAGGTTCTTATTTAGTTCACTTATTTCCGACACATTCTCCTATGCTTTACCTATATCTGTCGTTTGCTAAAGAATCTCTTGATAAATGTTCACCCAGTGCCCTTCCTGATTAATTTTCTCCAAGAACGTCATGTCGTTAATTCAACAGCCAAGGTTATCACTCAAGATTCTCAACTCTCCAAAACTAAGATTTAATACAAACCTGCTAGAAATCAGCTGAGTGATATCTCCTGGGCTTCCAAACCTCAGAGCCTCAGCTTCCTCCTGCATGCACCGGAAAGCATGAATGCCCTCCCAGATCTGACGATCTAAGAGTCCAGATAGCTCTAGGGTGACTTCATCGAATATATTGTCTTCCATGCACTCTCTATATTATACACTTTATACATTTCTTCTTCAACATATTTTTTTTTTTTTTTTGAGACGGAGTCTCGCTCTGTCGCCCAGGCTGGAGTGCAGTGGCATGATCTCGGCTCACTGCAAGCTCCGCCTCCTGGGTTCACTCCATTCTCCTGCCTCAGCTTCCCGAGTAGCTGGGACTACAGGCGCCCACCACCATGCCCGGCTAATTTTTTGTTTTTTAGTGGAGACGGGATTTCACCATGTTAGCCAGGATGGTCTCGATCTCCTGACCTTGTGATCCACCTGCCTTGGCGTCCCAAAGTTCTGGGATTACAGGCGTGAGCCACCACGCCTGGCCTTCTTCAACATATCTTATTTTTTCCTGCACTGTAAATTAGCATAGCCATAAAAATGAAAATGTGTACAATCTGAATATGATGAACCTGATCAGGAAAAAAAAGTACACATTAAAATTTGTGCAAAATAATCTATAAGCTTCTCTAGAAAGCTCTCTTAAAAAGGTCCATTATAGGCCGGGAGCGGTGGCTCATGCCTGTAATCCCAGCACTTTGGGAGGCCGAGGCACGTGGATCATGAGGTCAGGAGATCAAGACCACGGTGAAACCCCGTCTCTACTAAAAATACAAAAAAAAAAAAAAAAAAAAAAAAAAAGGTAGCCGGGTGTGGTGGCGGGCTCCTGTAGTCCCAGCTACTCGGGAGGCTGAGGCAGGAGAATGGTGTGAACCCAGGAGGCAGAGCTTGCAGTGAGCCGAGATCCTGCCACTGCACTCCAGTCTGGGCAACAGAGCGAGACTCTGTCTCAAAAAAAAAAAAAAATCCCAGCACTTTGGGAGGTTGAGGCAGTTGGATCATAAGGTCAGGAGTTCAAGACCAGCCTGGCCAAGATGGTGGAACCCCACATCTACTAACAATACAAAAATTAGCCGGGTGTGGTGGCCCATGTCTGTAATCCCAGCTACTCGGGAGGCTGAGGCAGAGAATTGCTTGAACCCAGGAGGCGAGGTTGCAGTGAGCGGAAATCATGACACTGCACTCCAGCCTGGGTGACAGAGCAAGACTGCATCTGAAAAAAAGAAAAAAAACCCCACTATTCTCATGACTTATTCTATGGTTTTTGTCTCTCCTCCCAGCCAATTGCAGAGTTCCAGCGGAAGAATTTCAAAATTTGCTTTTATCTCCTCTTCAGCCTCTTCCTCAAGAATGAATTTTGAAAGTGGCTTACCCCTTTCTTACCCAAAACTCTACAGACATCTGACTATTTTGCAAATAACTAAGCGGGATTATCCCACAGATAATATAAACGTTGTTTTAGGACCTAGATGGCTTAAATTGAATGTAAAGAAATCCTTTCCTGATGAACTTACCTGGACCCAAGGGCTGCAGGCTGGACCCAGATACTGTGCAAACCAAGAATCAAGGGCCAGCTAAATAAAATTAGCCTTCCTGCCACACAATTCCCCAGTGGATATGTCTGCAAAATAGCAGGAAGGGGAGGGGACAGAGGAAGGCCAAGATGTCTTGGAAGAACTTCAAGAATTACAGCAACACTTAAATCAGGTAGCATCTTCTACCAGCACCACTTAGTTTGGAAAAGTTAAATCCTTTTGAATGAAATGAGGGAATACTTTCAAGGGGAGTCTGAAGGAAGGAGTGCCCCAGGCAGGTTTCTTTCTTTTATATATAGATATAGATTTAGATATCTATTTTTTATTGTTATACTTTAAGTTCAAGGGTACATGTGCACAACGTGCAGGTTACATATGTATACATGTGCCATGTTGGTGTGCTGCACCCATTAACTCGTTTCTTTTTCAAAGTGATGTTCATGCCTTTGCTTCAGTGCTTCTCCCTGACCTTGGGGTAATTTCCGGCAACAGGACAAAACTGAAGGCTGCTAACAGTGGCTGGGTCTCATTTGGATCCCGGACCTTTAGAATTCCTGTCGCTTAATTAGATTTTCAGATGTGTGTGTGTCGTAATGCCTTACGAGTTTAGGCATTTGTGTAGGTAAGGATTCAGTGCCCATTCCCCTCTCACTCACAATCACACACTCCATCTACCGCGGAGAACGCGGTGCAACCATTTGTTCAATGCCGGTAATCGTGGACTCACTTTCCTCGTGTCTAGTGGTAACATTTATCTAAAACTTACAATAGCTTCCAGAGGACAGAGGAGCCCAGCCCGGTTTCCCGAGATGCCGCGGTGCACAGAGCAGGAGCAGAGGCCACGCGGGAGTCGGTGCGGGGCTCGCCCCAGCTCGGCGGCGCCTACTCCCTCTCCCGCCTTACTCGCCCCCATGCCTCAATTTCCCCGTCAGTGCAGGGGACATGACAATGCCGTGGTCCCAGATTGGCGGCGGGATCTAGTTAGTTGGTGTAAAATGAGCGAGATCTGGCTTCTCCCGGGCACCCCTCAGCCTGCCCCCACTCTTGGTGGCTAAACGCAGGGAGCCCCTGAGTCCCAGCGCGGCTGGAGGCTCCCAGCAGTTCTGGCTGGGCTCCCTCTTGCTCGCGTGCCTGGTCTCCGACCCCTGCACCCGACCTCCTGCTGGGGACACCCGTCCCGCTGCCCGGGCCCTTCCCCGCCTCCCGCGCCTCCGCCCCCCGGAGGGCTCTGAGACAGGCCCACCTGGGCAGCCTTCCGGCCTCGACCTCTGCCGCAGAGCCAGCGACAGAAGCACAGCCTTGGGCCTCCACCGGCCACGCGCTCCCCATTCCGGGCTCTCCCACGTCTGCACACTCCTGCCCACCCACGCGGAGAGGCTTCCAGAACCTGCCCTGCGGCCCCGCTTTGCTGACACCCCACACGCTCCGTGGGCTCATCCTCCCTCAAGGACCCTGCCGAGGCCTGGGGTCCGTGGGAAGCCGGCTCAGGAGTCGGGATCCCGGCCTCCTGCTTACAGGGAAAAGGGCTCCACCCTCCTGGTGCTTCCCGACCGCAGCGCCTCCAGCCTCCAGGGCTGCTGCGGCCCAGGCTCAGCTGGGTTCACTCCAGCTTTGCTGGTCTCGCCAGTGAAGAGTAGGGGCGCGCTTATGTTAGCTCATCTCCCCACAACTCTCCTGGAAGAAAATGCCACCCCCATCTCTTTCACTCTCTCCTATACATGGAGCCACTATACTCTGCCCTATGGGTTCTGGGGCTCGCCCCCTCCCCACCCTAGCGACCGCCCCACCCCAGTGCAGCCCAAGGTAGGGGGAATAGATCACTTTGGGAAGCAGGTGGATATTAAGAGTAAACAAAAAGTGGTCAGTAGCCACTTGGCAGCCTTCACAGGAATCCTTTTCTGATTACAGCCACAGCAAACAATGGGCTGTTGACTTAGCTCTTCTGAGCTGTTAGAGAAGGAAATTCTAATCTACCCACCCACAAAGGGCGAGTGAGCAGGGCCACTAGCACAGCTCCTGTGGCAGGGCCTAGCCTTCAGGGGCAGTCAAAGGGCACAGTCTGTTCTCTTTGTCTCCTCTCCATGATCCCTCGCGAAAGCGGCCCCGCCCCACTGCTCCCTTCCGCATCCCTCTTACTCCAACCACTGACGTTTCTCAAGCCAGGGTGCCCTCGGAGCCCTCCTTCTCCCACGCCTACCCAGTGGTTACAGGGAGCTCCTGCATGGATGAGCTGTTGCCACTGAGAAGTCTAGGGACATCAGGGCAGCAGAGGAGCTACAAATCCCAGAAGCCCCCGCGCCTAGCTCTCCACTTCCTCCTTTTAAAGGCTGCTACTCAAATGCATCATCAGAACGAGTTTGGCAAATGAATTTTAATATACAAAACAACAAATATAGATTCACAGCATTTAAAAAATCATTCAAATAACATTGTAAATAATTTTTTTTTTACAAAAAACTTCAACAAAAATACATATCAAGTTACATCCATCTTGTACACTATACTTTGGCTGTCAACAGCGAATTCCTCAGTTCAGAAGTCCCATCCTTTGACCTATACAGATGACACATCATCTTGAAGTTAATGAGCTAAAATGTTGCCCAAAGCCTTGCAAAGGAGGTTAGCGAGTCATACACAATGGACAATAATATTTACAAAAAAAGATTAGAAAGATTAAAAGTATTTTCTAAATATAAAATGTCAGTGTCTGTGAGATAACTAAAGGCAACAATGTAAAGTATGTTGTAGCTAAGTAAACTTGTATCAAATATTTAAGCTTTTGCTTTTTTTTTTCAAGATCAGTCATGTTCCACTTATTTTTCCAAAGCCTTTTGAAATCCACTTTCATTGCATCCTGAAAACAATGAGACTTTAATAGAACGATTTGCAGATTAGGTTACTATGGGAAAGCTGGGTCGGCTAGTAATTTCACCTAGTTGACTTGGGTCCTCAATTTCTGGTCTGTGAGCTGGTGAAAGGACATTTATTCATACTTCTTGACACTTCTTTGAGGGACAATTCTAAGTTTCTTCTCTCCCTTACAAGTAATAGTGCAGAAATACTCCCCCTAACTCCAGGTAATTATGCTGTTCTATTCTGACTAGGACACCAAGTTGATTTGCATGAAGGAATATCAGCAATTTGGCTTGCAGAGATTTCCACCTGACAAAATGCTGGTTCAGCTGGCTTTTACAAAATACTTATATTGTGAACCAAATTTTGAATTAAATGCACTTTGCTTTATGTCTAGATAACAGTCATGTAGGATGGGGGGATTTTCTGAATAAGAATGGCATCGGTATTCATCTAGGCTAGGTTTTAAAAAGGCACAATATTCAGAAATAGTGTTTGATGGTGGTGAAATGTTTTCAACTACAAAATCAGATATACAGTGGGAAACAAAAATCAGATCTAATGAAAAGAAACCATGTGGCTGGTATCCCAGGGAAGCTCCAGCATACTACTGCTGCCCTCTTTCTAGTCCGCAGGTCAAAGACAAAGAAATCTACTGCTCCAGGATTCTGCAAACATTCAATTTGATGATTTTATAATTGCTTTTAATCTGTGGCGGGTTTTATGTGTTTCAGGTATGATCACAAGTGAAAAGACTGCTTTTGACCCAAGGCTACTTCAACTGTCTTCCAACAAAGTCAATAAATTCTGAAACGTGAAGAATGGAATCGGTGAAATTCATCAAAATGTTATGTCATCTTTTCTTTTTTTTTGGCCCATCTATAATATTATGTAACGAAAGGTTAAAAAGAGAGAAAGGCATAGAGGCTGGAGAGAGCAAGATTCCCAATGGAATTCATACACCGTCCATGAAGGAGGCTCACTGTTCCCTTTCTTTCCGAGTGGAACATGTGACTCAAATCAGGAAGGAAGTTTGGCAAATGGAAAATGAGAATACTTGAGCCTTCCATTCTTTGAAGAACTCAGGCATGTGGTAATAAAACCCAAGCCAGACATGCAGATTTTCAAGAAGTCAAAGGATGTTCTAGCCTTTTAAAAATGTTAGCAGTTTTCAAAATCACCTGAACATCCAAGCAGGATCTACCCAGGAGAGATCTTTAATCGAGTGACCCTCACACTGTATAAAACTGACTGGGGCAACGAATTGAACCTGACTTAACAAAAACACGTCCTGGTATTCGTAAGTCTCTGTTAGGAAGTCCGTGGAGGTAGGTGGGAACCGGAAGTTAGGGCTCAGCTGGAAAATAAATTAGGACTGGCCACAAAATGCAAACCATTTCGTCATCACCCATGAATAAATATTAGGAAATGGAAGCCCTAAGAATGACTCTTAAACTGAATCCTCACTGAAAATGTAATAAAAGCAAATGATTCTCTTTACTTCCTTAAACTAATTCTCTTATATTACATTTAAAACAATTTGTTCAAAATTGCTGTACGCACAAACAACTCTAGCAGAGACCCCTACAGTTATTGCTAAGGTGTGCAGGAAAAGCATATTAAGTAGTTTCCAAAATATATCATTGTATTTTGTTAGTAAAAAGGTCAGTTCTATAAACACAACTAAAGTTGGAATGTCCGTTCAAAAAGGAAACATACACACTCACACGCCACAGGACCTCTCCAGAAGCTCCTTCCTGCAGCAACTTCTGTCTCAGGACGCACCAGGTGGCATGATGGTCCACAGAAGCAACTCAGGGGCTGTTAGCCATGGGGCACCTGAACCCTTAGCAATGCTGCCTATAAGCACGAGTGCCAAGGTGGCTCAGAATGGACATCAGCCATCACAGAATGTTCCAAGGGTCCACCTGAGAGGACCAAGGTTATGTTTTCTTGATGCATGATGTCACCCTCAGGAATAGCTCTGGATGTGAGGGGCTGCAGGGGAGAAGGGAGGTGCCACACACCTGCAGACTGAAGAATACACCTTTGTCTCTGACATCACAGACTTGTTTATTCTCAAACATGATGGGCCTGTTAGAAAAAAAAAACTTTGCAGGGATCGCATACAAAAATGAGCTTCTCAAATAGATATCCATTAACAGTTTAACACAGTATCTCCTGTCCAGGGCACTGAGCGGGTTGAAAGGGCATCTCTCTTGCAGAGCCTGCCTTCTCTAGACATAGTTAAAAGTTATATCATGAAAATGCACAACATAGACAAAGAAAAGGAGATGATTATCTGCAGGTGTCAGCCTACGTGGCCTTTGTTAATAAAGACTGCTATCTCTGAGCCAAGATATTTGTGAAGGTCTCTTTTATAAAGAACAAGTCCTCAGAAGCCTGATGACATGCTCACGTGACATGGTTATCATGGTTATGCCCTGTTTGGCTTTATGTGATAAAGGCAGCTTCTGATTCCTAAGAAGCAGGACTGCTTTGCTTGTCTTTGTGATTTCATTGGTGAGGATGATGTCAGGAGCGGTGCGGCTCTTTGACAGTGCCTTCTGACCAGTGCATTTTCATATTCACTGTATCGTAAATATTAGAGTAAATGAGATTTTTATATTGCAAACAGCTACAGCTGTATAAATGACTTTTTTTTTTTGGAGACAGTCTCGCTTTGTCCCCCAGGTTGGAGTGCAGTGGTGCGATCTCAGCTCACTGCACCCTCCACTTCCCAGGTTCAAAAGATTCTCCTACCTCAGCCTCCCCAGTAGCTGGGATTACAGGCATGTGCCACCATGCCCAGCTAATTTTTGTATTATTAGTAGAGACTGGGCTTTGCCATGTTGGCCAGGCTGGTCTCGAACTCCTGACCTCAGGTGATCCACCTGCCTTGGCCTCCCAAAATGCTGGGATTACAGGCATGAGCCACCACGCCCAGCCTTGAATAGCAGTTTCTTAGGTTACAGTGTGTAGGCAAGACGTGATTTCTGCTCGGAGTTACTCAAGGCGTGCAGGCAGGAGGGAACCCGACTCTGGGACAAAGCCAGTGTGCAGTAGGATTTCTCCCTCCTTGCCTGAAAAGCAGTGGATTCTTGAGGATGTGTAAGTTGCTCTGCACTGAGGACCGCAGTGAAGGTGACAGATGCATCTTGTTTCTCTCCACTTTGCTTGCAGGAAGAGGAACCTTGTAGGATGATGTTTGCACTACCAGTTAGCATCTGTGTGGACACAGATGATGCCAGGGAACACCATGGTCAGCTCCATGGCAGCTGTAGGTCCCCCAGTATTACAGAAGAAAGAGCTCAGTTTCTAAGTGTGACCAGACACGTGCAGCATTGTGTCAACCCTGTCTTGAAGACATCCATGAAAATCAAATGCAGAAGTGATCCCCTAACCTCATCACTCCTTAGGAACTGCAAAGCCCTGGATGCTGTGTTTGGACCTGCAGCAGGCACTTGCTCATCATCAGCAGGGGTGGCTTCAGCTGCTGCCTAATCACTCGCTTTAGAGCATGGTACTGGGTCCCACATCTGGGCCATCTCATAGCGGGTCACGGGTGTTTCTGTGTAGGATAAAGCTTTGTGTCATGACCTTCTCCTCCCTTCCACAAAGGCAGTTGGGTCTCCAAAGACTGAAGGTGATTCCAAGACCTTCTCTCCTTCATTGATCCCTAAAAGGAAGTTTTTATCACTGGGTCCAAGAAACTTTCCCTGGATTGAAGCACACAAGAAACAAAGACAGTTCTTCTCTTGACACCCAGCTCCATGGAAGCACAGCCTCCTGTTTTCATTTCCGGAAGGGGGTGAGTCTGTTGAAGGTGTGCCAGAAGAGCGAGGGCTTCCTCTTGGGTTCCGCCAGGCCAAAGACCTGCTGCTGGGGGATGCTTGTGGGCATAGTGATGTGGCGCTGGTGGATGGGGTGCAGGCCCTGGTGCGGTGGGGCCACGGGGCACCTGTTGTAGCCTGACTCGGGAGGGGAGAGAGATGGAACAGGGACTGAGGGTCACTTGTTAACCAGAAAGGAAAAAAATAAAAATGCCGAGACTCCAAGTCCAAGTTCTCAGCTAATTCTTTCTTTCTTTTTTTTTTTTTTTGTTTTTGAGACAGGGTCTCACTGTCGCCCAGGCTGGAGTGCAGTGGTGTGATCTTGGATCACTGATATCTCTACAATCTCTACCTCCCAGGCTCAAGCGATCCTCCCTCCTCAGCCTAAGTAGCTGGACCTACAGGTGTGTGCCACCACGCCCAGCTAATTTTTATATTTTTTTGTAGAGAGCGAATTCTTAATTCACATTAACCGAAAAGAAGGTCCAGTAGCTACACTTGTTATGTTCAGGTACTCCGTGTGGAGCTTGACACAGTCTCTCTCACTGAACTCTCCCAAAAAGCCTCCAAGGGGGGTATTATGACAACAACTTGACAGGGAAAGAAACTGAATGCCAGGACACGCAGTGGGAAGTGGCAGAATCTGAGCCAGACTGACAGTCAAGGTGAGTAGCAATAAAATGCTCTAAATGGAAGTCTGGAGCTCATGCTGCCTCAGCCCAAATTCTTCTGTGCCACTTATCCGCTGGGATTACTGGGGAAATTATTTGATTCCTCTATGCCTTGGTTCCCCAATCCCTAAAATAGGGATTACAGTACCTATGGGGTTGCTATGAGAATTAAATGAATTAATAGAAGTAAAGTGCTTAGAACTGTGCCCCCGATACCTAATCACTCTAATCAAAACTTCACCAGCATAGGTATTTTTAATCTGTGCAGAGGTAATTTAGAAGGTTTATTAAAATTAGCGATTAGATCAAAAAGTAACTGTGTAAGTCAGCATGGCACGAAGAGGGTGGGCCCTGAAAGCAGGAAGGCCTTGGTTCAGAACCCGCCCCTGCCCCTGGCCTGCCAGAAGGCTCTCCCTATCTCCCGAAGTGGCAGGAAGGAAGAAATCAGATAACCCAGGCACAGCGTTCCACCCGGTGGCCACCTGTGAACGTCAGCAGTCCTTCTGTTCTTGAGGAGCCTGGCTGCTGGGTGAGTGACTCTCAGAAGATACGGACAGAAAACAATGTATTCTAACAAATTGATTTACTAGTCATCTGACATTAGAAGTGGAGATTTAAAAAAAATAATAACATGGGTTTTTCTGCCTTAAAGGTATTTGTAACTTAGTGGGGAAAAGAAATTCTGTATTTGCATGGAGAAAGCAGGGGAGTGCTAAGTGTGGTTTGGGGAATCAGTTCTTCACTGACTAAAGGTCAGTGGTCTATTGCAGTCCTGGGATTCATTGGTCCTTGTTTTTGCATTTGCAGTCAGGAAAATACCAAAAGAGATACATTTCATAGGGTATTTAAAGTAGAAAGATGATTGGAGTAAAGTTTCTAAGAATGCAGTGCATATTTTGGGGGAAAAATCCTTATTACTGAATTCCTGTTGGGCCAGATCATCTGCATTACCGGCAGTGTGGACAAATCTTAGTGCATCAGAGCCCCTGGGCATGCAGCCTGGGCATCAGCATTATTGAACAGCTTCCCCGGGGAATTCTAATGTGCATGGAGATTAGGGAATCACCACCCTAAATCAGCTCATGTGTCTTTTTTTGTCTAACTCCTTGCCTGATGTACCGAACTTTTACATCTTTTTCTTACTTAAACTAGACTATATCCAGCCTACAGCTGCCAAGCAGTTTGGGGTTTGAGATTTTGTTGTCTCATGCCTAAAAGATGCAAGAGTCCTTGGTTTGCCTCAGACTGGGGATGTGCGTGACCTGGTGGCTAACACCATCAGCACTTGGAGGAGGGGAGCAGAGGGGCCCCAGGAGGCAAGGAGGTCCAGCACCCTCCGGCAGCACCTCTGAAGGCTTCCTGTGCCCACATTCCAATGGGAGCAAACACTGACGCACATTCAAAACCAAACACTGGCCACCTTCACCTGCCCCCTGTTCTGGACCTGCCCTTGAGTTCTAACTTCCACTGTTCTCCTTGCTCCAAGCTGGTTACAGGCTGACAACTTGGGGTATGCTCCCCATTTTCAGGAGAATACTGATAAGCATTAAGGGGACAAAGCTTTCTCCATAACTTACCTTTTGACTTTCCATGTCCTGCCTTTTGAGCATTTAACATGGCAAATTTCTTCTGGTTTTCTGAAATTTCCATTCCTGCATTTAGAAATAAATGTGATACATATTCAGAACACGTGGACATGTTTCAGAGCAAAACTTGCATCACAGCCCATATCAGCATTGAGGTTATCACCAAAACCTGAGACAAAGAACCTTAATCCTCAAAGAACCCGGACAGGTTGAAGATCAGAAAAGGGGAAGTCACAAGGATTATCGCCAAGGTGGCCATGTGATTGTCCTGCAAACCCGGACAGTTTGGAGAGTGAAACGGGGTGGTGCTCATGAGAATGCAGAATGTCTGTGTGAAGCCCGACACTCCCGGGCAAATGTTCACAGGGTCAACCCAATTATAACCTAAAGGATGAGGCCGCAGAAGGAGAGGACAGAGCAAAGGGTCCCAGGGCCTGTTCACCCATATGCTGTAAGAGCTTTGCACGTTAGCAGTTCCACCCTGAACAAAGGTACCACATGAGTAGCAGGTACTGGATTCTGTACCCCAGCTGTGAGTAGTGTGTGCCCTGAGCATTCTCTCACTGTAAGTCCAGTAGCACAGTGACAGTGTACGTGTGCAGTGCGTGAACTGGGTGAAACAAGAGTCACTGGAAACACAAGACGAGGTAACCCTTGGCTTCGCAGGATGTGGGGAAGGAGAAGGAAGGACAGAGCTGAATGGCCAGGGCTGGGTGCTGGGGCCCTGCCTTCTCCCGCGGGAAGCCTTCCTCCTGTAGGCAGGTACTCGCTCCAGCTTGGCAGAGCTGACCCAGGCCCTGCGTCTGCTAACTTGCACTGCCTGGCTCACTCCCAAGGCTCCCCCTCTACCTCTGCCCACTCTGCTCCCTGGCCCTGATTCCTTCACATGCCCAACATCTGTCCCAGACTGTCCTGATGTTGGGCTCAGGCTCTGTATGCTGGCCACTGGGCTGTCCCTGCCTCCAAGGCCCTCTGTGTCCATTCTCTCTGACCTGCTACCTGAAGCATCTACCCACACACATGCATCAAGCACGAGGGCTGCCAAAATATTTGAGGCAAGGAATGCATCCAGTTTTATCCCACATGTGCCAGTCCACAGACTTACTGGCTCACGAGTGCCTCAGTCACGCACTGCGTCTCTGAGCACTGGCCATGGGGAGCATCACAGGGCAAAGGGCACCACATCAGGCCCCTCCTTTCCTTTCTATTGAGAGACACTGTTGAAAGCGTGTAGGATGCCCCCACTAAATAGTGCCGTCTTCGGGAATCCAAACACTCTGACTTACAGAAGACTTCAGGGCCTGCACTAGACAATGTCATATAACGAGTAAAACTAAGATTTTGTGGCTCTGTCACTTTGCATTTTAGTAACTGTCATCTTGAAATGAATTCTGGGCCCAAGAGTGATTAGCCCTATTCCAATGGGGCCCCAGAGTCCACACCAATAATCTATGGCTGTTGCGGGGAATCAGATTTCCTCTTAGTGTAAAGGACACTCCGACACTTGGTGTAAGGGGCTGCCTGTGATGTGGGGAGCTCTGTATCTTGGAGTGGCCCAAGTCCAGGCCAATGTCTACCCATTGAGTGTTTCCAAGGAGATCCCTGCTTCTGCTTTAGCCTGACCAACTTGTAAATCCCTCCAACTCTACTGCAGAATCTCACAAAACCTCCTGTGGGGGAGACCAAATTCTGTAGCCAAGCTTAGAGCCAGTGGCTGGGGAGGACAGAAAAAGCACCTCCTGGTTTTTAGCCCTGCTGTCCTCATGGCAGTGGGCAAGGATGGGGAGGGGTGTGTGCTGGCTCCCCTCCATCCTGGACCACGACTTTTGAGGGCTGGGCTCACTTGGGCTGCAGAGATGAATATCCTTCACTGTGGCACCCGGACTTCCATTCAACAGATTGTGCTCAAAACCCTAAAGAGCTTGGGAGGCAATGAAATAGGGGCTCAGAGACTGTGGGTGCTGCCATCATTAATGCCAGGCATGGCCGCTTCAGTCTCAGGGGCCACACTGCACCTCCAGGTCAGCAGAAGCTGGGAAGACAAACCAAAGAAGCACAAATGTAACACTGGATGTGAAGGACCATCGCTTTAAATGCAATGGACGATGCGGCATCCTGAGTTTCATAGGGAGAGATGGGAAGCATGCGGGCAGGCTGCTGGGTGTGGATCAACTGTGGCAGTGAGGCACACTGAAGGTATTGCACAGGCACAGCCAAAGGGGAGGACTCCAGAATCACCTGGTACTTCTGATAGCTTGGGTGATGGTCACCATAGTGGGGTTCCATCTCTGGGGTCACACTGAGCTGGTTTTATTATTTATTCTTCATACCCTGCATGTGGCATCCAAAGTGCTGGATTTAAATGTTATGTGGCCACAGTGCAAGAGTGGGCCAGTTCCATAAGCCTCAATTTTCTCATCTGTAAATTGGGTATAATAACAGTAACCACTTCATAGGGATTCAATGAGACAATCTCTATAAATGGGCCACAGAATGTCTGGCACAAGGTAAATACTGAATAAATGTTGCCTGTAGTAACTACATCTGACATGGTCTGTCTTGTAAGTACATTCAGAAGTATTTAGGGTTTGCAGATCCCTTGTCTTTTCCCCATGGTGGGATTCAGCTCTGAGGGAGAAGGCTGGGCAGAGCAGGCCCATGGGAGTGGAGAATGAAGCTATTACAGCAAGCAGAGGCAAAGGTGCCTGCAGGGCCAAGGGCTGCTCACCCATCTCCTTGTCCTCCTGCACCCGCCTCCTTTCATCTGCACAGGCCTGCAGCCACCTTGCCTTGTCTTCTTGTTTTTTGGCACAAAACAAATAAACCTCGTCCGTGGTCCTACTGACAAGCTTGAAGGCATTTTTCACACTGAGGTTGTAGTCCTTGTCGCGCCCATCCCCCAGGTCCACAACCTCCATCTCATCCATGTCCAGCCGGCCCTTGTAGTACAGCATGTCCCTGCGCAGCAGGTCCTTCTTGCAGGACACCAGCTGGTGGTCAAACAGGAAGAATGTCCGCTGCTGGCTTTTGCCTTGCTTAGTGATTTTGGTCAGTTCCCCAGAATGAATCAATTCTGAGCTTCGGTCTAAGATATCCAGTCCCTGGAAGGATGAAAACACATCTTAAGATCTTCCAATTCTAGCAAAGCTGTAGTCCTAGCTACTTAGGAAGCCAAGGTGGGAGGATCGTTGAGGCCAGGAGTTTGAGACCAGCCTGGGCAACATAGCAAGACCCCATCTCCACATAAAATTTTAAAAATTAGCCAGGCATGGTGGCACACACCTGTAGTCCTAGCTACTTAGGAGGCTGAGGTGGGAGGATCCCCTGAGCCCAGGAGTTTGAGGCTGTAGTGAGTGGTGATCACGCCAGTACACTCCAGCCTGAGGGGCAGAGCAAGACCCTTCTCTCTAAAAAACAATCAACAACAACAACAAACAAACAAACAAACAAAACAAACTCCCAATTTGTATTCCTTCAGGTGTTAGGATATGGAAGAGACTCCTAACACAGAATCTTTCTCAGACTTCCTAGGTACCTGAGGCTGCCCACCACTTGTCCCCATTCACAGGTAGGCAGGGCCTCAAAGGTTATTTGTTAATAAACCTGGATTTATTGGTCTCCTGGTGCCTGAAATTTCTTCCTTTTCTTTTTTCTTCCTACTCACTAGAAAAATGTGACAGTGCCTCTGTGTTAGCTGAGGGGTCTTCCTTGCCTGAAGCCTCTGGTAAGAGGCATGCTGAATTAATGGAACCTAGTCAAGATCTGAAACAGCAGCTGACCCAAACGGAGCCTCCAAGAGTGAGAGCACACAGGCTTACATGTAAGAAAGCATTCATGTAGGGGACACAGTATCGTGATTATGGACCTGACATTATTTGTGTTGAGTATATGGCAGCTCCCTGGAATTGCAACTTGTTTAGGGTCATAGAAACAAAAGGCCAGACGATAAATTGTCAGCAAGAAATTAACTTCTGACAAATTATCCCCTAAATGTCAGCATCCAAAATCAAAAAGAAAAACACACTTTTACAATATTTAGGTTGAATCCAATCCAATGTTACTTTATGGTATTTGGTATGACACTGGCCCTTGTTAAATAAGGTTTGATTCTCCCTTAATCCCAGTCATACACAATATTTTTTGGAGGCAAAAGAGACTGACTCCAAAATAGTTCTTCTATTTACTTGCTCAGAGCAATTCTGTGCCCTAGATTCTTCACTTACGAAATAAGAGAGTTGGACTCAGTGTTCTCTGAGATCCTGCCCAAACTCCAGAAGTCTATAAGGCCCTTGAAATGTATGTGTTTCTCTCCAATTTTAACCACCTATAGCCTACTTCAGTTAAAAACCTAACTTCTTGCTCCAAACTTTCTCAGTCCTCTGGGAGAGTGAGTTCTGACCAATTAATAGATGTAAAATCAATGTAGCTTGGTCTAAAAACAATCTGAATGGCATCTGCTTGTTGTTCTTAATTTAATGGCAGTAGAGCACAGTGGTCACCAGCATAGACTTTGAAGCCAGGGTGCCTGCTTGGGTTTGAATCCAGCTCTGCTACTTTTGAGCTGTGTGGTCTTGGGCAAGTTATTTAACCTTTCTGTGCTTCAGTTTTCCCATCTGTTAAATGGGTATAATAATAGTGCTTACTTCATAGGATGGTGTAGAGGATTAAATGAGTTCATACATGTACAAATGGCTCAGATCAGTGCCATTCAGACATGTGGTAAACACATACAGGTGCTAGCTATTGTCACTGTTTTTATAAATACAGAGAGAGAGAGAAAATTTGTTGGACCATTATTACAGGCATTGTATTTGTACTCTTTCCTTTTTTTTTTTGAGACAGACTCTTGCTCTGTCACCAAGACTAGAGTGCAGTGGCACGATCACGGCTCACTGCAGCCTCAACCTCCTAGGCTCAAGTGATCCTTTCAACTCAGCCTCCCAAGTAGCCAGGAATACATGTGTATGCCACCATGCCTGGCTGATTTTTTTTACTTTTTGTAGAGATGGGGTCTTGCCATGTTGCCCAGGCTAGTCTCAAACTCCTGGGCTCAAGCAATTCTCACACTTTGGCCTCCCAAAGTGCTGGGATTACAGGTGTGAGCCACTGTGCCTGGCCTGTACTGTTTTATAAAACGCTCACAGTAGCCTATGAGGTGGATAATATTTTCCTCCCCAATTTATAAGATAAAAAAATTAATCTTGGCCAGATCATACAAGATTCACATGTGGGCAGGGACTCCAGAGTCCCCCATACTTCTACTACTATGTTATGTGGCTGCAACTAAAATGCCCTCTACTGTTCCCATGGAACTCCCTCTACGAGGAGAGACAGAGGCTCGGCAATAAATTAACTGCAGATACTCTTCAGATTTTATTTCTTATGGGGGTGGGGTATAAAGTAGTTGACTGTTAAATTCAACAATATGCCTCAAAATACATTTACCATTAATGGTATATATACCATTAAAGCCAAGAATATAAGATATTGACCATAGGATATTAAAGTGCATCTGCACCAGATCAAAGGTGCGGGAGGGGCGAGTGGCATGGGATCATGCGGGGTGCTTCCCACTTACCTCCCAGCCCACAATGGACACCTGCCAGCGAGCTATCTTGTCGATGCTCTCCAGCTTGCGCTTGCGCTCATTGATCAGACAGGCCACATTCTTCATGGCCTCATATGCTGCCTTTATGTTGCTGTAATCACTGCAAGATGGGAGGTTAATTTTAATCACATGACATGCACCTTACAAATGAGGACTGGCAAAATAATCACTGGGGCGCTTCTTCGTATACAAATGCTCTAGACAAAGTGACATTTACATCATAGCCACTGTTTCCCTTTTTCTTGTTCCCCTGTGAATAGACTACAGTCTGCATAGGTTAAGGGAGCTGACCCAGTGCAATTCAGAATTCTTTGGAATAAAAATGTTTTCACTCATTTCCCAGAAATCACAATGAATGACAGTAAATGCCACAAATAAATAAGTTTTAGTCATGGTGACAATGGGTGACTTTCATTAATACAGAAAGAACAGTCTTTATTATGGCTCTGATTCTCATATAACGACTCTTGTATATAAAGTACTTTAAAAATCACTAACCATTTTCAAGAGTCACTATTTGCTCTGAGTCTTCATCTTTTAAGCTGTTCGGGAAAGGACAGGAGAGGACAGGCACCTGAAGTGGTGAGTTACGGAAATGCCAGTATGGCATTCGCCTCACCAACAGATCTTCCCTTCTGGTGCTTTCCGTCCATCACAGTCACGTCAAGCTAAAATGTTCTCCCCAGGAGGGCCCCACTCCCAAGCCCACTAAAACTGTAGGCACCAGAAAAGCAGAAACTACAGTTTTAATCTGCACACAGGCTAGCATAGAGCATGTCCAGCATCTGCAAGCTTCCCATTCAGGTTTTGCTCAGCGTTAATAATGTGGGGCCACGGAGACCAACCATCCAGCTAATGAGCTATATTTTCCGCTTTCCCATGGCAACTTACAGGACAGACAGGGCCACTCCATCACAGCCGGAATGAATTAGAATCCTCCTGCGCAGCCATGGGAAAGCCTTGAAAGCAGATTCTATTGTCTATTTACCAAACACAATTCATCCCAGCTCCTAGGAAGTCCCCAGACACTGCCCACCAAGCAGACCCTGCCATCTTCAGAGAGGCCCATTCACACTCAGAAGTGGGGCAGAGGGCAGGAGCAAGAACGACACCACGGGCTGCCAAAATAATGGGCACAGAGCCCCCAAAGAGGACTCCAGCAACGAAGAAAGGGTCACAAAATACGTTTTTCTGGACAAAACTAAATTGTAATGGTTTTTTTTAAAAGAATTTTTGCTTTGTTTTACTAAGACAAGGAAATGGACTTTCTGTCATGTCGACTAATTTTTATTTTGAAAAAACCAAAATCTGCAAATGCTCTTGGTGAAAAATGCCCTTAAAGGAAGAAAATCAACTACTGAAGAGTGAGGCGTGGACTTCTGGACCCAGCTTTCCCATCTCAGAATGTACTAAGCTGCCTGCCCACATCTTTCAAGAAGTCTTTGCTTCTTAATTTTCTTATTAATTCTTTGGCTCTGGCTCCTCATCATGCCATCAAGACATTTTCTTAAAAATGTCTTTGAAAATCTGTAGAAGGTATTTACGACTACAATTTTTTTCTTCAATTTTGTGGCTCTCTTGACTTCACTGTTTTTCTTTTCCACTGAACTTTTCTGATTTCTCCATCAGAAAAAGAAAAAAATATATAGCTCTCTCTTCTTTTATCTCTCTCAATGAACTCCTTTTTCTAATTCCTTTAGTCCTAACTCTTTAGCTAACACCCATATCTAGTGTCTATTGTTCAGTGACCTGCTCTTATTCTTTACTTTCCAATCTAATTGTAAGAAGGCTCCCCCCGCACCCCCGCCTTTTTTTTTTTTTTTTTTTTTGAGACAAAGTCTCACTCTGTCGCCCAGGCTGGAGTGCAATGGTGCGATCTTGGCTCATTGCAACCTCCGCCTCCTGGGTTCAAGTGATTCTAGTGCCTCAGCCTCCCGATTAGCTAGGATTACAGGCGCCTGCCACCCACCCAGCTAATTTTTGCATTTTAGTAGAGACGAGATTTCACCATGTTGGCCAGGCTGGTCTCAAACTCCTGACCTCAGGTGATCCACCCGCCTCGGCCTCCCAAAGTGGTGGGATTCCAGATGTGAGCCATGGCGCCCGGCCAGAAGTTTCCTTTTTTAAGTCTGTCTCTCCACAGGAGTTCAGAGGCAGAGAGGACAAAAGAATTATGATTCACTCTCCACTCCCTGCAGGGAGATATTTAGCTGCTGAAACCCAGAACTGTTGTAGTTTGCCATAGAAATTTCCTCCTGGTACAATCCCTTCCCTCTTCCTCTTCTCATCAGGACCCTTTGAGATGACCCTCTCCAGAGCTACAGGTGCAGTTAAAGACTCTGTGTCAGGGGCATGGACCGTGTTTCGATTCTCATCTAAAAGAGTCAGCTTTAGCCTAGACCCTTGCACCCCTGGGTAGCCTGGCTTGGAGCCTGGCACGTAGCAGTTGCCCTACGACTATCCTGTCCCTGCTGGCCAGGTGAGAACTCAGAATTAGCCAAGCACTGAGGTACCAAACAGCTGGGCTGTGCTGTGATGACATTTCCCATGGCATGGAAAATGGGCATGCACATTCCAGTGCTGAATGGGTGATATGCCTAATGTATAACCACACAAACGCTTCTGTGCATGCACGAAATGATGGTTGGCTATTAAGGAAACAAAGGATAACTTTTGGCTCCCCCAGAAGAGATCATATGGCTAGGGAACAAGGGCGTGAGAAGGATCCAGAAACAACCAAGGCAGATAATAAAGACAGAGAGAGTGTGTATTTTGTTGCTTGTTGTTCAGGTGAAGCTGAGATTCAAACAACAGAAGTGTGAGTAACAAGAAGAGCTTAGTCAGGCACCAAGGAAGCTCGAAGGGAGATGCAGCATTCACGTAAGCATGAAGGAAGCCCTGTGCTCCCAGCAGGAGGGAACAGGGAGAAGACCAGAGAGTCGACACCCCGGTGGGTAGGGAACGGTTCAGGGCCCAGCAGGCGCCCAGTGCCCTGGTCTTCTCAGCCGCCCCATATGGGTTCGCACCCCTGACAATCCACACCCTTTTACAGTTCAAGCTTGTATGTGCCCTCACCCCTTCTATGTTGCTAAGTAGAGACTGCTTAGTAACTTTAGGTAAGCCACTTTTAAGTAATGTTTCTGCCATAAAGAATCCTGCTCTGAGCTGAGCTGCTGTGCATCAACCTCAAGGGTACAGGAGAGAACGAGAGTTATGGCTTTCCATTCACACTGGTCTGTTTCCCTCAGAAACGGTCTTTACTAACTACTGAGTACTCAAAGGCATGTTTATAAAATACAGGTAAGCAACATAACAATACAACAAAAGCCGCCATGCACTCGTGGCACAGCTCACGAATGACCCTTGTGTCTTCATAGCTCTAGGAGTGGATATTCTGGAGGCTCTTCAATCACTCTATTTCAATAGTTAATTGCACACATTCTGAACAATCTGAAAACTTCTCCCATGGAGCTCCCAAAGTGTTAAGGCTGACACTGATGCCCACCTATCACTGCTTGGGGTTAAGAGCTGCCTACAGGTAATGGCAGCAGTGCCCTCACCTTTGCCCCTTACCCGTGCCCCTCACCCGTGTTCCTGTGTGGTATACTTGAGCAGCTCGGCCAGCTGCAGCGGGTATTTGCAGATCTTCTGCACTGGTGTGAGCAGGAACCCGTCGATGGCGATGTCAATCATCTGCTGCAGCAGGCGGCAGGCTTCGAAGAAATGTCTGTACTTGCCCTGCTTCATGAGGTTGGCGAGCTCCAGGCAGGCGCCCGGGTGGTTGTTGCAGTACTCAGAATAGATGGCAAAGCCCTCTTGCTGGGAATGAAAAGTACAGCTTCGTCAGCTTCTGGGGTGCCTCTGGGACATGACAAAGACAGGCATCATCCCAGCCCTCCCTAAGGGACATTCCTAGAAAGGAGGAAGACGGCGTACTGCAAGAAGGACAGGGCATGAAATCCGCTGGCGCCCAAGCTGCCCTGCCATGGTTTCCACAAGCGTTATCTGGCCGGCAGGAAGGGATGCTTCAGCAGGCTTCTGAGGGGGTTGGGGATGAGGCTGCCCTGGAACTCAGCACCCTGGTCTCTTTCTAGCCTGCCTCACACTCATCCTGGAAGGTGGGGAGCAGGGCCTCTAACGTCCCCCTCCCACAAATTTTTTCAACTCAGCTGAAAACCATGTATGCAGTTTTAATGGTTGCTCATTCTTTGTGGTTTACAACTAGTCTTGTCAGGTTTTCCTCAAAAATGCCCATTTCAACACCTTCTCTTCCCAATTCTCTGCCGTCACCCTGGCTGGGCCTGCCACGACCCCTTCCCTGGTGGCAGCAGTACTCCCCTGTCCTCACTGTGAGACTGACCTTCCTCAGGCCACCACCTGGCCTCCAGCCTGTCCTAAGCTGGCTCCTGCAGGAAACTTCTGCACAGGCCACACAAGGAGGCCTGTGACCATGCCCCAAATATGCCCAGGTCACATATGGAGCCCAGCCTCCAGCTGACCAACTTAACGCAAAAACATTATGCCCAGTCACTTAAAATCTATCTGCCCCAGAGGACTCTAGACAGCTACTGAGCCCAGCACCCAGGAAGTGAAGGCACGGTGAGGCTGTCATTGTTATTATTATTACTCTTACTATTCCCTAGCTATTTGGGCTGGGACTAAAATCTTCCTCTAAATCCTTTAGCAGTAAGTAGTAATAGTCAATCTTAAGTTAAAAAATGATAAATGCATGTTATCACAGGAAGGTTCTGAGGCAGTTACAGTATCACAACCACACGTCCTGGAGCCACATGCCCGGGTCTGCCTTCACAGCTGCCTCTTACTGGTATGTGGCCTTGGGTTACTTACTCTCCGGGCCTTAGTTTCCTCATCTAGAAAGTGAGAGAGAGAATCGTATCTACCTCATAGCAATACACAAGCCAATATAAGAAAACCCTGGAAACAGTGTCTGAAACGTAACAGACACTTCCTGGATATTATTAGCAAGGACTCCATAGTTCTTATGGCATAACCCTTAGAAATTTTTAAAAAGTAATTACTCCAAATGTAACCCCCTAATTCCAGACTACATAAAAGGATTTTGAAAAAATGAACTTGGGACATTTAGACAAGATTAACTATACAGATTTTGTTTATATGATAAGCATATAAGATAGAAGAAACATCTCCTTTCTATGGAAGATTCATCTAGCAAACAAACAATAAAACAAAAGAGACGCCTGTTTTTTGTGGACATGCACTTCAAAATTATGTAAGCAGATGTTATTAATAATGAGGTAAAGGGTGACGCACATTTTGAAGAAAGCAAGATCCTATTTCACTTAAGTGAGGTTCCTCTTTGTTGTACTGTTTCTCAAGGTCTTTCAGAAACTTTCTTTGGAATTTGTAAATATCTTCAATGTTTCCAAAAATAGTGGCTAGCTGCGCAACGGTGAACATTCCTGTGTGCTTGCGGCACTGTCGGATATAGCCCTGCAAAATACAGAAGTAATACTTTTTATTTGGAAATCCAAATAAATTATTTGAATAGTACAGCTTTTGTAGGCCTAAAGCCATGAACTTGGAATGAATTTTAATTAAAGAGACTCTATGAGTCTCTGATGAGGCCATCGTACTTCCATGACTGCAATTTGCCATAGGTTTGTTTTAAAATAAAAAGAAAGCAAAAAGTCTCCTGTGGTTGGATTTAGGATCCAATAAACCATATAATGTTTCCAGAAACAAGTTTCAAATACCAGAGCTCAAAAATTGGTGTCGTCGCGTGTTTTTCCAAACTCTTCAGATAATCATTCTCCCAACCCTAATTCCATTTCACAGCCCAGGAGACTTGTCAAATGCAGAATGTCACTGCTTGCTAAATAGCCCATGCAGCTCTGTGCACTGTTCATCAGGGCAAAGACTCCTCTTACCCAAGGATTCCACCAGCACCGCCTTTCTATGGACAGCACCAATCTGTAGGTCTTTAATCTGAGGCTTGCACTAATTATCTGTGTGCAACACCATGGCTATACTATGGCTTAGGTAGGAGCTAGTGGGATAAGAAGAAAAGGCTGTACATACATGTAAACAGCTAACTCAAAAGGAGTTATCATGACATTCAATAGAATAAACTGACCATGGAGTAAAACACATACCAATGACGACCTGCTATGAATTTTAACAGGAAAACAATATAATGTAATAGTTCAGAAAAGGACAGGTTCTGGGGCAGACCGCCTGGGTTTAAATCCAACCCCACCACTTAACTTCTCTGTGCCTTGGTTTCCCCATCTGCAATGGGGGCTAACAGGACCTGCCCAGTGAGAATGCTGTGGTAGCTGAGTTAATCCAGGTGAGGGGTGGCAAACAGTCAATGCTCAATAATTATGGGCAGTTCCTCTTATTTCCCTAAATGGCACTGCAGACCTGCTTCTTTCGCCACACACTCATACAGAACGAGATGGCTGGCACAAAGAAGCTAAACACTGGCATGTCCACACAGCTGGCTAATCCGATTAGAGAACGGGCAGTTCTCTGACTTCAACTTGTCTTCAGCACTGAATGGTCAGCGTTGAACTGATAGTGCAGATATCAGCATTCACAGCTAGGAGAGCCGTAATGAGCAGACAGGGCGAACAGCAGTGTGGTGTGATGCTCGTACACAATCCACAGAAGCATAAAATACCACAGGAAGACAAAACCCTTTCAAGTGCACCTCTATTAATGACAAGTTCTCTGAAATCAGGATAAGACTATAAAATAACATTTGTTGCCAAGTAGAATAGCATGACAATAGAATATAGCCTTTCATATGACCAATATAAAACCATCATTTTTTCCCATCTGTGTCTAAATGACTCAAGATCTCATCTGTGAGTTGGTGATTAGATGCAGTGGGGTTGCAGATAGGGACAAACATTTGACTCTTTGTAAAATCAAGTGAGGGTGTTGCCTTCAATGAAAGCCATTCTTTGCAAATAATCTCAGGAATTAGGTCCTGATAGAGATAGTTGCAGAGTACACTTAAGAGAGGGGCCGGGCACACTGGCTCACGCCTCTAATCCCAGCACTTTGAGAAATCAAGGCAGGAAAATTGCTTCAGTCCATGAGTTCGTGACCAGCCTCAGCAACACAGTGAGACCCTGTCTCTATATAAAATTTAGAAAACTAGCTGGGTGTGGTGATGCATGCCTGTAGCTCTAGCTACTCGGGAGGCTGAGGAGGGAGGACTGCTTAAAGCCCAGGAGTTGGAGGCTGCAGTGAGCTATGACCACACCACTGTACTCCACTCTGGGTGACATCTCTAAGAAAAGCCTTGTCTCTGAAAAGAGACCCTGACTCTAAAAAACCTCCACCAACAGCTAGGACAGCCGCAGCACTCAGACTTAGCAGTGCAGAAAGCAGAGGCGGAGGAATGAGCAGTGGACAAGTGTGTACATGTGGGAGTCTGATGGGGGGGCGGGGGGTGGAGGTGGGGAGAAAGCCCAGGCACCTCATGTAGCCTCGTACTGTGACCCTCAGTGAGGTCCCAGCCTGGCGTCCCACCTCGCAGATGTCCCTGAGGTGTTTGATGTACACCCGCTCGGTGTCCATGATCTCCCGGATGACGTTGGTCCGCATCTGCTGCTTGTTCTCGCAGTGTCTGTGGCGGCTCTGGCTGGCCTCCTCGTCCTGCTCCTCACTGGGGGTGCTGCTGGAGTTTTCCGACAGCTCCTCCTGATTCACTCGCAACTGCAACCCACACACGGGACAGGTGACTTGGGGCAGGGGAGGGCAGCATGGAGCAGAGGCAGGAGACCTCCCAGGTTCCTACTTTCCTGTGACCTGTTAGGAAGGCAGCCTGGCCCTCGCCTGAGTCTCATGGCCTCAACAGGACTGCGGCTGTACCAGCAGGCACGAGGACCACAGAGAAACACTGAGCAACTCGCTTGCCTTCCTTTAACATTTTTGCTCCGACCCAGCCTAATTTCTTACAGGTGTGACTTGCATGTCAGATATCAATTACAAAAGAACTGACCTGATAAAAGGCGAGTTCTGACCTGAAAGGATCCTGCAGCACCCCCAGATACTTTGGAAAAGCTGCAAGCACCCCATACTTACTCTGACGAAGCTCGCGGGGAACCAGGCTTCCTTATCTTCGCTGCGGCCCCACCACCAGTCCTTGTTGGAGGCTTCTAGAACCTGGATGACATCCCCGGCTTTGAAGCCCAGTTCCTGGTCGTCCATGGTCACATGGTCCCACAGGGCTTCCGCGCAGACCACGTTGCCATCACTGATCAGCTGGAAGGAGACGATGGGGTGCGCTCAGCATAGAGCACGAGTGGGCAGGATGGTGAGGGAGCCACTAGGTGCACTCTCTCAGGGTGACACTGGTATCCTCTCACTTGGATATGCTGGTGGCATTTGGTCCACACTGACTATGTGACTGGTTACACAAAGAGAACCCAGGAGAACAGACTAAGAAAAAACAAAGTCAGGAGGGCATCTCTACCTGCTTTTAAACAAAGCCCTTAAACTGGGTGTGGTGACTCACACCTGTAATCCCAGTACTTTGGGAGGCCAAGGTGGGTGGATCACCTGAGGTCAAGAATTCAAGAGCAGCCCAACCAAGATGGTGAAACCCCGTCTCTACTAAAAATACAAAAATTAGCCAGGCGTGGTGGTGGGCTCCTGTAATCCCAACTACTCGGGAGGCTGAGGCTGGAGAATCGCTTGAACTGAGGTGGCGGAGGTTGCAGTGAGCGGAGATTGTGCCATTGCACTCCAGCCTGGGAACAAGAGCAAAACTCTGTCTCAAAAAAAAAACAAAAAACAAAAAACCCAGATGTGGTGGCACATGTCTGTAATCCCAGCTACTTGGGAGACTGAGGCAGGAGAATTGCTTGAACCCGGAAGGCAGAGGTGCAGTGAGCCGAGATTATATCAATGCACTCCAGCCTGGGCAACAAGAGCAAAATGCAAGAAAAAAGGGAGGGAGGGAGGGAGGAAGGCAGGCAGGCAGGCAAGCCCCTTTTTAAAAAAGTATTAGTTGCTCACTTAGCAGCAAGTCAGTTATCTAGCAAACTTGAATTCTGAACTATTTGCTCCAAAAATGGTTTCTGGCAGCCGTACTAGATGTCACAGAGCCAAGCCTACTAAAGTTATGCACATATGCTACTGGAAGTCCCTCACGTCTCCCTCCAGTGTGGATCATTCATACTTTATTCACAATTCGAGTAAGTTTTGCATCTAACTTTATACTTTACAGCAATTAAAGAGAACATAGCATGATCCTGGGATCGTTAACAATTAAAAAGTCAGGAACAGATGTGGCTCCTCCATCCACTGGCCACGGGAGCAGGTGATTTTGCACGTCTCCTTAGTGCCCAACGATACACATCACTGGCCATCTCAGTAAAGACGCTGACTCACTAAGGAGTTATGCTCCACACGTTCTGCTCAAGAACGCCAAAAGCTGGAGGTATCTTCCAGAATGATTTCCTAAAAAAAAGCTAAAGCTGCAGAGTGGCCAAAGGAACACCAGATTTGGAGGGAAGAATACATGGGTACCTCAGCTCTGCCATTCGCCAGCAAGTAATTAGACATCTTTCCTCACAGCGTTGACGAAAATGTGGAAAATAACCATAATGTCCGCTTCTTAGATCAGCTGTGAGAATTATACGAGATAGTGGAAGGGAGGGTATTCTTTCATCAAGTGGAAAGCACTGGCCGAACACTGATGGGGAGCTGCTCTTCCTTACCTAAAAAGATGAGCTGCCTCTACCCAGAAAGCTTAATCCCATACATTTTCCTGGACAAGGTCAGAGAATCACAGTGTTGTTCTTTCTTTATTTTTGAGATGGAGTCTCGCTCTGTCGCCCAGGCTGGAGTGCAGTGGTGTGCTCTCAGCTCACTGCAACCTCCACCTCCCAGCTTCAAGCAATTCTGCCTGCTTCAGCCTCTCAAGTAGCTGGGTTTACAGGTGCACACCATCATGCCTACCTAAATTTTTTGTATTTTTAGTAGAGACAGGGTTTCACTATGTTGGCCAGGCTGGTCTTGAACTCTTGACCACAAATGATCCATCTGCCTTGGCCTCCCAAAGTGAATCACAGTGTTGTTTTAATCAGAGTTCCAGGTTTTCGGACATGCTTAGTAAAGAAGAACTAGGGAACAAAGTCAGAAGTGGTTGTGGACCCTGAAAAATCAGGTATCCCGTATCCACCACTGTCGTGTGGAATTCCAGTACCTCATTGATGGCCAGCTGCTCACCGCCGGGCTGCAGGTACCGAGGGCTGGCCTGGCAGAGGTCTTCATAGCTGAAGTCCTCCTCACTACCGTTGTCATCCACTAAGGCAGAGGGCTCAGTACCTCCATCTGAAGAAACTAAAACATACAAACCAAAGGCATGACTTAAGACACAGCTAACAAGAGTTTTTCATATGATGAAAAAATTTGGTAACATACTCCCAAGGGAAGGTAATTATCTGTATCTTACTCAGAATAAGAAACTGTTAGAAAATGTCTACATTACTCCAAAGTTAAGAGCTGCAGTTAAGTGTGACATTAAGTGAGAGGTGGAATGTTAAAGAGTATATTGCCAACACAATACCATTTGCAGAGTGAAGACCATTAGGGCATTATGTGTAATTTGGTCGGAAGTCTGTGCTCCAAACTGGATGTTAACAACATAAATATACATAACAATGCTGCCAAGCAATGCGCTGGAAAGCTGAGGAGGTAAAAAAGATGAAAAAGATGATCCAATAATCTGCTTCCATCCTTTATCTGCAAGGCAACAGAATTACTAAAACCAGTACATCCCAACAGCGTCTCGAGTAGAAACGTGCCATCATTCTTACTCTCTGTACATATTTGAAAGGCTTGGAACTCATAACATGAGAATGAGGAATTATATAGTACTTTTACCAGAAAAGAGAGAGAAAGATCTTTTAAGGATGCAGCTTTTTAGATTGGCCACCCTGGTAGTCAGATTTTCTTTCTTGGGAAAATGAACCACTGTTGGCAAAGCCAACGATCTGTCACTGAGCAGTCTCTTCTTTCAGACTCATGACCTCAGTCCTCCTGTGCAAGTTCAGGGATGTCTCCATCACTCTTTCTCCACTTGATCTTAGCCAAAAGGCCGAGAAGCAATCTATTACTATTTTTTCCAACGGAATGACTGTCCCGTGCTGGGGACAGAAAGCTATACAACAGATGACGCTTGTCTTTAAGAGGATGCAATAAAACTCGAATTCTGATGACTGCAGCCAGGAATTAGAAATACAATAGGGAGAGTCCGAAGCAAGTGGCAGGATTTTAAAGAGAAAGGGATCCTCCCCAGTCAGGGAAAGCCTTCCTGGAAGAGGAGCAGGCGACTCAGAACACTGCAATAGCCCGATCGCAAATCAAAGGTGGCTTGATTCGAAGCACATGCTCCACAGACTCTCTGCGCATCTCAAGAAAGACAAGACTGCAAAGATCGGGGGCACACAGAAGGGCCTCACAGGCTAGAGTTCATCCCAGGCTGCTCTTTCAGGGTTCCGAGAAAGGAAGCCACAGGACCTAAGTACAGTCCCCTCATACGACAGAAAGAGAAGAGGTTTTAGGGTCACAGAGGCTGGTCTGAATGCTGGTCCTGCCCTTCTGTGGACCTAAACCAAATGACTGCATTTCTCAGAGCTTCATGTCCTTCTTTTCGAAGAATCAGGTCACAGAATGCATGTGAAACTCTTAGCATCCTTGACAATAGCTGGAACTCCACAGAGAGTGCTACTGTGGTGACGGTGTCCTGCACGATGAGGGCTCGGCTAAACTACGTGGAGGAAGAGCTGTTGGGGCAGAGCCTGGGGCCAGGGAAGCCAGCTGGGGAGAACAGAGGTTAGTGGCAGTGGGCAGCAACAGGAGCTGCCCCAGGAAATGGCATCAGGAACTGAGATCCATGTTGGGAGGCCAAGCTCATGCCTGCAGCAACAGAGATACAGTCAATGATGTTTTGGAAAAATTCCAAGTTCCCTGGAGACTTAACAAAAAGCAGAGGCCTGAGGGAGAAGCTGGTATGCCGGCAAGGACAGAGGGCTGGCTGAAGGTCGCCCTGGGATGGTGCTCCACGGGCTTGCTTTTCTCAGGGACTTGGCAAATCCATGTTTCTAGTTACTTGACTAGAAAAGGACTGGCCTGGTTTCTGACTGAAGAGTTCTTTCTTGGGGAGATGTTTTATATTCGGATCAATCCAACCTGCATTTTCTATGCACAGCTCATCTTACCCACACTGGCCATGTGCCAGGTACTCGGCAGACACACGTCCAGCCCCAGACCCCCACCCCCCACCACCATGCTTGGCCTCCTGCTCCCCTTATGCCTCTCCTCCCTTCCCTCCCCTCATCATTCAGCCACACTGCTGTCACAAGCAACCGATTCTGTAAATAGAGCCCAGGAATCTGACACTAGAACAATGATAAACACGGAAGAAGATCCGCAATAATGGAGGTAATCAACATTGCAGAAGTAGTATTTCACGCACCAGCATTTTAGGTCTTCCTTGCCAAGCACAGACAGGGATGTGATGATGAGGAGGAGTTCAAGCTCATGCACTGGTGATGCAAGGAGCTCTTGAAGCAGGATGGAGGGAAAGCAGGAAGGTGTGCACATGCTGCCAGCGGCGCCTCTCCCAGCCCGGCCCCAGCCCCTCTCTGAGACTGTGCTCAGGCCACCTCCCACCTGGCAGCCCCAGTCCTGTAAGCCTGAGCTCTGGACACAGCACCTGTGAGCAGTGCCCACTGAGCTGGGTCTGCTCATGGGCTCTGGCTTTCCAATTGCTTCCCCCTCTGCCTGGCGTGCCCCTCTCAGAGAAATCACAACATCCCAGCCACCGTCACCTCCTTTCCAGAACCCTCCTGTGATTCCAGGGGAACCAGCTGCTTACGTCCATGATAGCACACACCACAGTGAGGCATGGCCCATGGGTCTGCACCTGTGCCCTAGCCGTGAAACCACCCAGACAGGTGTGGGGGACACCGCGACAGCCAGGGAACCTTGGAGCAGCTGACAATGGAAGCCAGGGGAGAGCTCTCAGCGTGGACAAAGTCAGGGTTCCAGGCTCTGAGTGCATGGTGCCAGTCACCCTCTACCCACCTCCACTCCCCTGCCTGGGCCCATCCCCAGTCTTGGTCAGGAAAGGTCAGGGCCTGTGTCTGCGAGGAGAAAGTGAAAGTGAGCTGTCTAAGAGACCAAGAGATGGGGATGGGGGAGTGTGGGGGAGGAGTAAATTCCTGGGCCTAAGCACAAAGCCAAGAGGCAGAAGAAAGAGCTCCACAGCCTTGGTCTTGCCTTCTGGGCCCTAGCTTACCTTCTCATTAAAGGAGAGGGGACGGTTGTCAGGGCATGGCAGGGCCTGGCGCCTCAGGAGAAGGGAGTGCACCCTCGGAGCACGAGGGGGTGGGCAGCAGGAAGCCAGCTATGCATGTGTGTATCCATGTCTGTCTTGCTGGGGGTGTGGCTGGAGGTCTTGAGAAAGCCAGACCTGTGCTGTCTGAGAAACACTAGAGCCTGAACAACGCATGGTGACTCTTTCGTTTTAAATGTAACTTCTGCTTCCTATGCTAGGTCAGGGTGCGTACAGGCGGAGAGCAGAAGGTCACCTAGTCTAGTATGCTTCACTGGTGTGTGTGTTTGGGGGTGGGTTGGGGGATGTCTTGAGGAAGCACATCATTTTTTTCATGCATGAGTATGTCTTAGACTCCAAGGGAAACAACACTGAAGACAAAGGCCTTCTCTAACCCTGGAGCGGCTGCCCAGACCACGAGGCCCAAGAACTGTGCTGCTTACTGGCTGAGATATCCTGATGCCCCTGGGTGTGCAGAATATACACAAAGCCTGGGTGTCTAATGCCTAAAGCAGCAGGAATCTTCCAATTTTAGCAACCACTGATCTGGCACTGTCTGGTACCAATAGCATCTTTCCTTATCAATTTAAACCATGGTTGAGCCAAAAAAAAAAAAAAGTGAATCTCAGCAAAATAAAGGCATTGGGGCTTCCCACCCATAGCAAAGCTCTGAAAAATGACACTTTCTCCTCGAATAACTGAACAGTGTCTTCCAAGGGAGCATTCTTTACCATGATCTAGCTATTGCTGTGAAAATCAGTAAAGAAAGAAAAAAAGCCGGTTGTAATCATGTATAAATTCACAATTAACAGAAGTCTATTGAAAAGTGGTAGACCTTTACAGGAGGTACCAGGAGAAAACCCTCTGGACAGAGACATGGACTGGAAATACTGACTGTTCTCTGAGTTCTTCATAAACACTTAGCAAAACAGCTCTACCGGGGGTAGTGGTACGCACCTGCAGTCCCAGCTACTTGGGAGGCTGAGGTGGGAGGATGGCTTGAGCCTAGGATTTCCAGTCTGCAATGAGCTCTGATTGTACCACCAGACTCCAGCCTGGGCAACAGAGCAAGACTTTGCCTCAAAAGAAAAAAGTAAGGAAAAAAGACAACTCTGGCTGAGGTTAATCACAAGAGAGGTTTCAACAGCAACTGTTTCAACATCATGGATTAGTAGTTAGCGACACTGTGGAAGCCAGATGGCTTGAAGCGCTCATGGGTCGGCTGACTCAGTCCTGGCCAGGAGATGGGGGGGCAGAGGCCAGGGGCAAGATACTTGAAACATGGACGAGGGAAAGTCATGGCGCCTGGAGTGAAAATTCCTGGGTGAATGTCCTTGCTTCACTAACTTCCTAACTAAATGACCTTGGTGCAAGTCACTTCGGCTCTTTGAGCTTCAGTTTTCCCATCTGTAAAGCAGGCATTAGCCTGTATGTTTTATCTATTCAGAGGTTATTCTTCCACCTCTCACATCCCACGACCCACTCACTGGCAGATCTGACTCAAGTTCCTGAAAGTGTCCAGGATCTGGCTACCTCTTACCCCTCTGCCACCACTCAAGCCTGGGTCCCCTCCCACCACTTAAGCCTGGGTCCCCTCCCACCACTTAAGCCTGGGTTCCCATCCAGCTTCGGGCTCCCTCCAGCAGCCCCTCCTGGTCTCCCTGCTGCCACCCCTGCCCCCAACAGGCCATAGCTGCCAGAGCGATGCTGCTAAACCATTCCTAGACTGGATTGTGTCACTCATCTGCTCAGAATCATCCACAGGGGAGACTGCCAAAGTTCTTGAGACTTCTCCCCAGATACACCGTGCCTCCTACCCCTCTCCAACCAATGGGCTTTTGTTTTTTTTTCTTTTATTTCTTTTATTTATTTATTTTATTATTATACTTGAGGTTTTAGGGTACATGTGCACAATGTGCAGGTTTGTTACATATGTATCCATGTGCCATGTTGGTTTGCTGCACCCATTAACTCGTCATTTAGCATTAGGTATATCTCCTAATGCTGTCCCTCCCCGGGCTTTTGGCTGCAAAGACTGCAGGCACTCCTTGCCCAGGGCCGCTGCTCCGTGTGCCTGACAGCCCTCCCCAGGTACACACACACCGGCTCCCTCTCTCACCTTCACCATCCCACTCAAAACTACAACCCTCACTCTCACTCCACTGTCTCCCCTGGTTTAGTTTCCTCCATAGCATTTGTCACCGTCTAATGTATTCTGTTCACTATCCAGAATGTAAGCTCCAGAAAGACAGTAATTCTTGTCTGCTTTATTCTTAACTGTGTTCCTGCCTGGCACACATGGGAGGCAGGGAAGGAAGGAAGAAAGGAAGGAAGGAAGGGAGGGAGGGAGGAAAGGAAGGAAGGGAGGGAGGGAGGGAGGAAAGGAAGGAAGGAAGGGAGGGAGGGAGGGAGGGAGGAAAGGAAGGAAGGGAGGGAGGGAAGGGAGGGAGGAAAGGAAGGAAGGGAGGAAAGGAAGGAAGGGGGGAGGGAAGGAAGAAAGGAAGGAAGGAAGGAAGGAAGGAAGGAAGGAGGGAAGGAAGGAAAGAAATACAGCATGTGGACTTCATGCAAGGCTTTGGGGTCAGATGAACTTGCCTTCAGATGATAGCGATGCACATTTTTTTCTTTCCTATATTTTTCTTTTTTGAGTATGAGTCCTTGGTCAAGTTTCTTTCTTTGTTTTTTCACCTGTTGAATGTGGATGATAATACCCATCTCTCAGGGTTGTTTATACATTCTGAACAAGTACTTGTTATTGGTGTGCTTTGAGCCTCAAGTGGAATGATGATATATGAAAGCACCCTGTAAATTGAAAAACAGTATAGAATTGCAAGATGTGGCTGGGCATGGTAGCTCATGCCTGTAATCCTAGCACTTTGGAAGACTCAGGCAGGAGGATCCCTTGAGCCCAGGAGTTTGAGACCAGGCTGGGCAACATAATAAGACCCATCTCTATAAATTAAAAAAAAAATTAAAAATAGAATTGCAAGATGTTATTTTATCAGGTGCCTATAATGTGCTAGGCACTGATTTAAGCTGAGGTGAACCGGCTCATATAATCCTCATGACAATGCTACACGGGAGGTACTGTCGGTTGTCCCCATTTACAGATGAGGAAACTCAAGTCCCAATAACACACAGCTGTGTGCAGGAGGCCCAGGCCATCTAACTCTTACCCACTGGGCAGAACTGCCTCCTCCAGCAGTAGCTGTTACTTGTAATAAGACAAAATGATATTAAAAACAGTGTTAGTATCCAAATCTGTGTGTTTTGCTCCCATTCTGGAGAGCAGCTGTGTGTCCTGCCCTCCGTTCCCTTACTAACCCTTCCTTCCAACCACCAATCCCTGCTCCCAGTGGGGCCTGTCAAGGACCTGATTCCATTTTCTGGTTGTATCCTTTTCCCTTCACCACCCTAACTACTTTCACGATTTTAAAGTCCCTTAAAGTTAATGGCTCCTGTGTTCCTGTCCCATAATTTAAGTGTGTTTTATCGAGTGGGATTTCTCAGTGTCTGATGTCTAGACAGAAGAATCTTTGTGCTATGCTTTGATGCTTCGTCCAGGCCTGGTGGTTTTCTATGATTCCCCACGCTTACTGTCTAGGTCGCTTACCATCTTAAAGGACAGGACAGACTTAAAGGAAAGGAGAGACGTTTGATTTTTGTCTTCCCAGCCCCTAGCATAGTACCTGGCATACAGAAGGCACTCAGTATGTGATTTCCAATTGAACTGCAAATTGCTGATGTGGAAACTGAGGTTCCAAGAAGTTGAGTCATTTATCAGGGCTACACAGGGGCTGGGTCCGAACCAGGATGGGAACCCAGGTCTCTCTGACTCCCACCCCTGTGCTCATCTGAGATTCTAGCTAGAAAAATCCCTCAGCCAGTCTTCATGACTCTGTTTCCCTCCCCAAGCCATCCTATATATTACTTCCAAGGTGAACTTCTTTTTTTTTCTTTTTTTTTGAGATGGAGTCTTGCTCTGTTGGCCAGGCTGGAGTGCAATGGCGTGATCTCGAGTCACTGCAAGCTCCGCCTCCTGGGTTCACGCCATTCTCCTGCCTCAGCCTCCTGAGTAGCTGGGACTACAGGTGCCCGCCGCTATGCCCAGCTAATTTTTTTGTATTTTTAGTAGAGATGGGGTTTCACCATGTTAGCCAGGATGGTCTTGATCTCCTGACCTTGTGATCCGCCCGCCTCGGCCTCCCAAAGTGCTGGGATTACAGGCGTGAGCCACCGCGCCTGGCCCAAGGTGAACTTCTTACAACAGTGGTTTTATGATGTCACAAGAAATGACATGAGAGTTGTCTATTGCTTCATGACAAAATTCCTCTACAGTGTATCCTCTCTGTAATCTGACTCCACTCTACTTGAACACTTTAAAGTGTCACATACTCTCAGTAGACATTGTTCAATTACGAACTGCTGATGGGAAAACAGCAATTTGCAGTTCGGCTGAAAAATCTTAGATGCAGTAGTCCACAGCATGTCAGAGCCTATGCCAGCTCCGCTGGGCAGAGTTCCTCACAATGGCCAGACCCACAGGCCGGTGCTGCTGCCTTCTTCACTTCTTCATGTTCCATTCCTCACTAACTTCAATAGGCTTTGATCCTCAACTACAGATGAAAGTTAATAATGATGTCTTCTTATCTAGGGGAATTTGGATGCTGTCAAGCTATTATAAATTCTCAAAATGTATGTCACCAAAATCAGGAGAAATGAATAGATTATAATAATTAAAAAGTAAATTTTATTGTTTCTTTCTTCCTATGTGATGAACATGTAACATTAAATTTTACCATCTTAACCATTTTTAAGCACACAGTTCCAGTTCAGCAGTGTCAAGTATATTCACACTATTGTGCGACAAAACTTTCATCTTGCAGAACTGCCACACATATTAAACACCAATTTCCTCTTCTTCCTCTCCTGTTCCTTGGCAACCACTTTCCACTTTCTGTTTCTATGATGTTGACTACTTTAGATACTTCATATGAATGGGATCATACATTATATGTCCTTTTATGGCTGGTTTATTTCACTAAGCATAATGTCCTTGACATTCATGTGTACCAAGTGTTAGAATTTCCTTCTTTTTAAACACTATATAATATTCCATTGTTTGGTTAGCACGTCTATTGATTTTTAAAAAAGGAAAAAACCAAAAATATTCCATTGTGAGTATACACACCACATTCTGTTTATCTGTTTGTGGGTAAACATTTGGGCTGCTTTTACCACTTGGCTATCGTGAGTAATGTGCTACCAACTTTTTGAGACCCTGCTTACAACTCTTTAGCATACTTGATCAAATGGTAGTTCTAGTTTTAATTTTTTGAGGACCCTCCATACTGTTTTCCACATGGCTGCATCATTTCACATTCCCACCAACGGTGCTCAACAGTTCCAATTTATCCACATTCTCACCAACTGTAGTTTCTTTTGCTGAAAAAATAGATGTGGAAAAAACATTTTTTGGGGGAGGGGTGGGGGACAAGGTCTTGCTCTGTCGCCCAGGCTGGAGTGCTGTGGTGCGATCTCGGCTCACTGCAGCCTTTGCCTCCAGAATTCAAGCGATTCTCCTGCCTAAGCCTACTGAGTAGCTGAGATTACAGGTGCGTGACACCACATCCAGCTAATTTCTGTATTTTTAGTAGAGATGGGGTTTCGCCATGTTGGCCAGGCTGGTCTCAAACTCCTGACCTCAGGTGATCCACCTGCCTTGGCTTCCCAAAGTGCTGGGATTACAGGCGTGAGCCACTGCACCTGGCCCAAAAAGCCATTTTTGAAAATGATCTTGTAAACAAGAAGCAAAGACTGCTCCAAATTGAAATCAGTTTTAAAACCCCAAATGCCTACATACAATCAATATGAGAGCAGACAGAGCAGGCTCCTTCTACAACACTTTCTGCAGCTTCAGTCAGGTAGAAGGAGCACACCCTTGGTCATCAAAACTGCGTGCTGACCATCGGCGCCTCTCTGACTGGGGACAATTCCAAGAGAACACATCTGTTCCACAGAGTACTATCAATTCCAAAAATGTAATAAAGTGAATTTATGATGCTGTTGTTTAATAACCATGGTTAACCATCACTCCTAGTAACACTGCCCTCTGGGGGCCCCTGATTCCTGGGGCTGCATCGGTCCTTCCCCAGTCCATCCCTTACACAAACGTCTCATCTTCCTCCCCATCTCTGCTTTCCTCCTGGCTGCAGCTGTCAGCGAGTAGAATGCCCCAGTCCACATTTTCAGCCCTGGCCACTTATAGCTTTAGGAACTACTACAGAGAACAACGTGGTAGCCATAGAGGAGGTGTCATTTTTTTAAATTGGAAGGATTGTTACAAATACAGTTAGAGAAGACATTAGGGCAAAAAAAAAGCCCCTGATTTATAAGTGGGGGAGGGTAGTCCTGGTGAGGGTGTGATAACAGGGTGGAGGTTGAGGTGTTCTGTTAAATGAAAGGGAGGTGAGATCTAACACAGCCCTTAAACATCAGGCACTTGGCAAGAAGGAGACATAGATTTAGCTATTTTCAAGAGGCACTCTCCAACACTGCCTAGCTAATGAGCAGCTGGTTCCCGGCCAGCATCTCCCACCCAGCATCACTCCTTGGTGGGGAATTTCCCCTCCCTTGACTTCAGGGAAATTCCCCCACCCTTAAAATAATCTGCTAAAACCATGTATTTGAGAAAACCTCTTGCTGATCGCCCAGACTTCCTCAGAGTTGAGATAAGCCACTCTGACTTCCCATCTTAAAAACGGAAATGGCAAGCCCAGGCAGGCAGCTCGTGTTCACAGCTAGGAGCAGCTGTCATGGGCTGCTGCTCTGTGGGCTGAAACTATGGGTGGACCCCAAGAGCTCAGGCCATGGAGATGCACACAGAGGGAATGAGCTGGGTCACAGGAACTGACAACGTCAAAACATGACGCATGACTTCCAGGGTCCATTCCCCTTCAGTGGTTCCCAAACATCCAGGGCCCGTGGCATCTAATCACATGGAAAACGTTTAGAAAAATAAAGATCCTCCCCTGCCCTGGGCCACTGAGTCAGGTTGGGTGGTGGGGGTAGGGGGAAGGATGTTTGCTGAGAATTTATCTTGAAAAGCTCCTCAAATGATTCTGACACCTGGAAAAATTTGGGAACCACTGGACCTTCCGGTTAAGCTTACTTAAACCACACCACACGCTCACGTTGTTCCAGGACATATGCCTTTTGTTGCCTGTCCATGCAGCAAGCCACAAGTTGCAGGCAATGTATTCTAATTGCATTGGCTGGAAACCTCTGCGTTAGCCAATGTGTACCACTGAATGTTCCTTGTTCCAATGAATAGGACAAAATCCATTCATCTATCCATGCTGACCTCTCCACCTGGAGCAACTTCCCCACCCAAAACAGCCCATCAAATTCTGGCTCATCCTTCAAAAGTTTAACCATTGGCCAGGCACAGTGGCTCCTGCCTGTAATCTCAGCACTTTAGGAGGCTGGGGCAGGAGGATTGCTTGAGGCCAGGAGTTCAAGACCAGCCTGGGCAACATAGCAAGATCCCATCTCTATTTAAAAATAACTTAAAGAAACAAAAACCAAACAACAAACAAAAGTTGTAACCATCATTACTTGGTGATGGTTCCATGACTTTTCAGCTCCCTGATCCTCTGCCATAACAATATCTGCCTTTGATGTTCTATAAACCTGTTAGACTAACCTCTTTTAAAATATGTATCACATTTACATTATAGTTATTATTAAGTTTATATCTGTCCCTTTATATCCTGCCCCTACTCTTATCCTAGCTATGACTTTCTCAAGGACAAGGAACATGCTTAATAGTCAGTGTTCGGTGACTGAATTAAAGTATGAAATATGTTTCATGCTCCCGAATGTAAACTGTTACATTTGGAAACTGTTACATGTTGGAAAAGTCACTAGTATTATCTAATCTAGACTTTCAAGCCATTCTTCACAAATAGTATTTTTCAATCTTTTAAACATGTGGACAACAATAAGATGAAAAGGAATCCTAGAAACGGACCTATTAACTCTCACTGATAATCTGTTATTAATGTCTAAGGAGCTTTTAAAAATCATTCTCCTAATGTATAGCTTCACATCAGTATTCAAATTAGGGCCCTGCGTCCTGGGCAGCCAACACCCCACCGGCTCCAGACCCCACAACCAAGCCAGCAGCTCCACTCCCTCCTGCTCTCAAAACTCAGCCTCTGTCCCGTCTCCAGTTCAGAGCTGGGGCGTTGGCTCTGGGCTTCTTTGTGTCTTGCGGTGAGCTCTTAGGTTTTACCTTTGACTTGTCCCACAGTGCCTGTCTTCTGTTCTCAGCCAGGAGCTGCTTGTCCTGGGGCTGCTGGCTCTGAGCACGGCTCCTCCCGTCCACCCTGGCTGACACCTGCGGATCCATCCTGGGCCCTCTCCTCTGCTCTGCCGCTCCCTGACAGCTCTCTGGGCTGGTGTCTCGTCAGCCCTCCGAGTTTCTGACGGCTGCCCAGCTGGCTGGACAGACCTGAGCAATCAGCCATCTGGCTTCCTGGCATCTTAATGCGCGCCAGGCACTGCGCTCAGCGCTGGAATAAATCCTCTTGCGAGCCTCACAAGCATCTTGGAGTGCTGCTGTCTGGTTATGAAGGAGGAAACTGTGGCTCAAAAAGGTTAAGTAACTTTCCCCAAGTTGCGGGGCTGGATTCAAAGCCAGGTGTGTCTGCCAGCAAAGCAATCCTGCTATGAGCCTGTCTCAGGCTTGGCTTCAACTCACACTGACAGGAGAACAGGACAGGATAGCACAAGATGGCAGACAACCCACAAACCCGCCCTCCCTGACATGGCGTCCTCCTGGGAGCCACTAGGCTGTCCCTCAGGGTCTTTCAGAGCCCCACAACCCCTCCCCTGCCCCCTGCCCTCTCAGGGCTCTCAAATGAAAGAAAACCACCATAGGCAAGCTTTATTATTTGTTTTAAATATGGTGCTTGTTGTCATTTGATTACATGTATTCACTCAGTATAGCGCGTATAGGAGTGGCAACAGTTTCCGCAGTGCACTGACCCAGGCCCCTCTCAGAAAGGCAGGTGAGGGACTGCTGCAGAGGGTCAAGGCCGCAGAGGGCAGATTCTGGCATGCTGCTTCTCCAGCAGCACTGAGGGAGCACCGCTCAGAGCCGAAGGCTAGGTCGGGCCCCCCTTGGCCTCCCCTCCGTGGAAGGGGGTGGAGGAATGCTGGAGGAGAGCCGGGGGCCACCTGCCCCCCGCCCCTGCCTGTTCATGCTGGCTGCACTCCCGGTGGGAATGAACACGCCCCTGCTCAAGGCCATGGGTGCAGGAACCCTGGGAGGGAGCACCCGCATGTCCGCTTCCTCCACCGGGTCTTGCCAGTGCCGTCTCGCTAGCATTACCGAGCCCTCTCACTCATGTGGTCTGTGTTCTCAATATAGAAATCGCCGGGCAACTTTTTTTTTTCCTTTTTCTAAATTTTGGCTCGTAAAATGGAGTATACATCAGTCTTGTTTTGATAATCCACCAGACACAGAAGCCGTAACCACATCCCTGCTTTCTCTCTGCCAGCACAGAAACCAATCAAAACAAGGAAGAAAGCACAAACTACAAACTGTACTGCTCTGACAGGGCCCCAGGCTGCCTTGAGCTGCCATCTACGGTTCCCATTCATTTCAGGCGAGGCGCTGGCATCTATTTAGGGAAAAAACAGAGACAAGATCTGTTTCTAAAGCATCCTATTGTATCCATGTAGTGCAGCCAGGGAAAAGTCTGTCTGTGAAGTCTTGTTTTTTCTGACTTCCTTTTAAGAATGTGAGGATTAGAGTTGATGGCTTCCTAGTGTGAGAGTACAATGTTTCTTTCACATTTAAATAGTCCAAATAGTCCAATACTCACAGAATAGACAAATAGACAATACTCACAGAAATACTAAAAAGAAAGCGGGAGATAAGGCACAAAGCAGTAAGCAAATACTGGGTAATGTCACTTTAGAAACAGGAAACTATTTTTCAAAGATCAGTTCACAGCCTTAAACCTCACACATCCTCAATCAGCAAGAAACATTCTTATACACACCAACAATAATCTCTTGAATAAAGGAATTTCATGTAATAGAAGCAAAAACCAGTAACAATATCAGCAGCAAAACCATTAACAATATTAGCGGCAAAACCCAGACCTCCTACTCAGGAAGGATGGTTCAGGCTTGATTCTTATGATTTTCTACTCCAAACAAGCAACTGTGTCATAAACAAAACCAATTTCTTCAACTGACTATGTCCACAACTAAAACTATCCTCAGCACCCTTTACTAGAAGAGTGAGCTTTTCCCCACAGGCTCACACCTGACAAGCAGCAGAGAGAGAGACAGAGTGAGAGAGAGAGAGCGGGGAGGGGGGGCAGGGAGAGAGAGAGAGAGAGAGAGGGAGAAAGAACTGCAACTTGGGAAGGAAAGAGCTGAATCGGCAACATGTCACAGTACAACAACCCATTCTCTGCACACATACCCAAGTGAAGGCTTTCCAGACTCCAGAATCTTGCTATCTCTCTTCTAGCTACCATCCTTCTGTTCGGAAAACAGCAACCTTCAGAGCAGGACTGGGGTGTGACTGAGGAGCCGGTCCCCAAGCATCACAGAGGACTGCACAGGCTGGCAGCTACGGGAACTGCAGAAATCGCTTATTCACTGCTTTGACGCTGTTGCGTTCCCGGCCAGAGCCTGCCCAGAAACTGACAGCTGGCTCCACACTCCGTGTGACCAAGGGTTAGTGGCTACAGTGACATTGCGGGGGCCTTCAGGAGACAATTCTAAACTAAGGCAAAACCTATACACACCAAAGCCAAACACACTCACAAGCCATCAGGTGCTGTCGAGAGCCTTCAGTGAAGGTAGGAGAAACGGTGTGTGCTGCTTTTAACTACAAAACCTAAACCTGAGTTAAACTTTCAGAGAGCTTTTCAAAAGGTATTTATTTCACAAGAAAAAAGCACAGGGGTCACTTAGTTCAAAAATACAGTTAGGCTTTCACACCGTGGTATGACAAAAATTTGAGTTATGACATTACATTAAATTAGCTATAAATTTATGAAATCACTTTAAAAGAGGGATTTTGTTCAAAAGGTATACATGTAAAGGCATACATGTAAAGGTATACATGTAAGTTCTCTCCAGGTAATATATTCTGGGTTGTTTTTATTTCCTCTATACTCTTCTATACTTTCCAAATTATCCACAACGAGCAAGTCTTTCATATTGTGAAATGACTGTTAACAAAGAGTGAGCTTCCTTCCATTTCCCCATAAGCAGAAAACACTGCCTTTTTAACTTTATGAACAATTAGGTAATATATATAATCCCAACTACTCAGGAGGATGACGCAAGAGGATTGCTTAAAACCAGGAATTCATGGCCAGTCTGGGCAACATAGCAAGGCCCTATCTCTAAAAAAAAAAAAGAAAAAGTCTGGGCAAGGTGGCTCACACCTGTAATCCCAACACTTTGGGACTTTGGGAGGCCAAGGTGGGAGGATCAATTGAGCCCAGGAGTTTGAGACAAGCCTGGGCAACATAGTGAGGCCCCGTCTCTACTAAAAAAAAAAAAAAAAAATTATATTAGCTACGCATAGTGGCATGTGACTGTGGTCTCAGCTACTCAGGAGGCTGAGGTGGGAGGACTGCTTGAGCCCAGAAGGGGGAGGCTGCAGTAAGCTATGACTGTACCACTGTACTCCAGCCTTGGTGACAGAATAAGATCCTGTCTCTAAAAATAAAAACAAAAAATTAGCTGGGCAGAGTGGCACACGCCTGTCATCCTAGTTACTCAGGAGTCTGAGATGGGAGGATCACTTGAGCCCAGGAGTTCGAGGTTGCAGTAAACTATAATCACACCACTGCACTCCAGTGTTGAGTTATAGAGCTAGATCCTGTCTCTAAAATAGATACATACATACATACATACATGTTAAACAAGTGATAGTGCCAATTAGTAAAATGCATGCTTTATAGTGATGAGCTTTGGAGTCAGACTGCCTGTGTTCAAAATCTGCTTTCCCGTAACAAAATTAGGGAAAGTTTCCAAGTCTCTAGGCAGCTCACTTTCCACATCTGCGGAGTGGTAATAACACCAATCAATAATCCTCACAGAGTTACTTGAGAACATATTAATGTTTAGAGAAGCACTGGCTCTTCATTGGGGATTAATAAATGTTAGCTGTCACGCTGCTGCTGTTGCTCCAAAAAACCTGAGGTCCCTTAATAACATGCTAGTTCCCAGAGAAATCACAGCATGAACTCAGAATGGAAAGCTGTATGATTAGTCATAACACACATGTTGAGTATATACTATATCGTAGACTTTTCTTATCTTCAAATATCTGTGGCTATTTCTATTGATCTGGTGCATCCCACCCTTAAATCCAGGTAAGGACAGTTTTCTGGGAAACTCATAGCCTTAGTAACCCGCACTACAAGTGAAAAACACACACGATCACACAAACTCTTATGACCAGTTCAGCTGAAAATCTTTTTCTTCGAGAAATTTTATTTATTTTATTTTGAGACAGAGTCTCGCTCTGTCACTCAGGCTGGAGTGCAGTGGCACGATCTTGGCTCACTGCAACCTCCACCTCCCGGGTTCAAGTGATTCTCCTGCCTCAGCCTCCTGAGTAGCTGGGATTACAGGTGCACACCATCATGCCAGGCTAATTTTTGTATTTTTAGTAGAGATGGGGTTTCACCATGTTGGCCAGGCTGGTCTCAAACTCCTGACCTCAGGTGGTCCGCCCACCTCGGTCTCCCAAAGTGCTGGGATTACAGGCATGAGCCACTGCGCCCAGCATCTTACAGGAATTTTAAAAGATGATTTAAAAGAGGCAAATACTTAAGATGTTTAATAGACAATTCATTCAATAGAGGCATATTCTCAATAAAGGTGGTAGTTTATTAAATTATAGACTCGAAAGACTCCTTGATATTGTTTTTCACAGCAGACTACTCTCTCTCTCGTGTAAAGTCTCCTAAGTTTATCTCATGGAATACCAGTTGCATAATATGCTCCAAGAAAAGAGTTTGAAAACCACTGTATATTGTATCTACCTTTTGCACATCCTACAGGATTCATCAGTAATCACAGGCTCTAAAAAGTTCCCACTGACAGCTGTGCCATCTTGTTTAACATAGAATTTAACAATTGTATTTGGCCATGACGCTCTTTTTTTATGACAACACATATTACTACACCAAAAGAAAGTATCCTCTGGCCTTGCCACTCACAGTAGGGCCCATAGACCAGCGGCATCAGCATGACCGGGAGCTGGTGAGAAATTCAGATTCCTGGGTCCTGCTCCAGGTCTGTAGAATCAGAATCAACATTTTAACAACATCCCAGGTCATTCAAATGCACATTCAGTTTTCAGAAGTGTTGTTCTAGGCAACTCAAGGGACTATACAACATACTTGGAGAAGCACTGCCATGAGGCAAAATCTTGAATATCAGTATCTTTTCTCATCAATTGAGAAAGTAGCGAAGACCATGGAATGAATGGGTGGGCTTGAGTTTAGTCAGAATGAAAAGGTAAAATGCATAATACTCAGATACAAAGCAGCAGAAAGTAGGAATTAATTCTCAAGGTTATCCATTCCAACAAAGCCTAAATTCCAGAAGGAGGCAAATAAAATCCAGTGTTTTCATTTTCTACAATTTTTTTTTCTTTTGTTAAAATCATTAGTTTTCAAAAAGCAAAAGCTCTCTTGGCCTCATTTTCTTAGAACTTGGTAGGGGGCTGTTTGCTCACTTTCACTTTTTATTAGCATCTGGTACAAGAGGACAGTTTCTGTTTCCCAAGCACTTTCTCTCAATCCAGAGACAGGGTGAGGGCACTAGACTAACATCCTTGGGATTACAGGATCTTAAACCAGAGGTATTCACTGGAGATTACTGTGTAGGCAAAACAAAATAAAAAGAAGGAAAACAAGTAAATAAACAAAGACTGCCTTGAAATGAGGTATCTTCTCAAAGGATGTGACCCAACAACCCTTTTATGTCCCCACCAGCTTGGATATGACCCCATTACCAAGGACTACAGGAGAGGTGCTAGATGGAGGAGCCCCAGGGAAGAGAGTCACACTATTCTGTGGCAAAGGACTACCATCAACTTTAGGAAATAGGCTCAAGGATGGGCACATCAGCCAGCCACCCTCCTAAGATAGTTTCGGAAGAAGCTACTACTAATGTAGAAGGGGCATGACAGAACAAGGAAATAGGACTTTTAATTTTTTTTTTTTTTTTAGTGATGAGATCCTACATTTACCAGATCAGTAAGAATGCTACAACAAAAACCTAAACCACAGTTTAAAGAAGCCTTAAAATCCTGGCTGGGCATTGGTGGCTCACACCTATAATCCCAGCACTTTGGGAGGCTGAGGTGGGAGGATCACTTGAGACTGAGAGGTTGAGGCTGCGGAGAGCTGAGATTGTACCACTGCACACCAGCCTGGGTGACCTGCCTTGAAAAAAAAAAAAAAAAGAAAGAAAAAAGAAAAATCCAACCCCCAAATTAATCTCTTCTCTTTGGATAAGATACAACTACCTCACTGGAACTGGGAAATGACCATCACTGATTATTGGCAACACTGAAAGGACTAAGCACAGGTATCAGATCCGTAGGTAGGAGTGGAGATATCCAACTTACATATTAATATGAAATGTTGAGAAATCAGAGAGGACAAAATAAACACTGAGGACTGCATGTGGTGGCTCATGCCTTGATCCCAGCACTTTGGGAGGCCAAGGTGGGAGGATCACCTGAGGCTAGGAGTTTGAGACCAGCCAGAGCAACATAGTAAGACCCCATTCTCTACAAAAAATAAAAAAATTAGCCCAGCTTGGTGACACATGCCTTGAGTCCCAGTTGCTCAGGATGCTAAGGTGAGAGAATCCCTTGAGCCCAGGAGTTCGAGGCTGCAGTGAGCTATGATTGGGCCACTGCCCTCCAGCCTGGGTGGTAGAGCAAGAAATTATCTCTATAAAAATAAAAGTTAATTTTTAAAAATAATGTTGAAAACACATAGGATTTTATGAACAATTTTATTCTATAGATACAGAAAGTTATTTTTGGTAAGCTGGTCCCAAAACCCATATATATTTACATACATATGGGAAAGAAATGTCATAAAATTCTTGGAGAGGCAAGTTAGTAGCAGTATCTCAAACTCAGAACAGTAGTCAGCACTTGACCTCGCCAGGAGGATTTCTGCAGACTGAGGAGGTTCATTAAGGTTCTTGAGATTGAGTGGCCATTAAGGTTCCTTTGAGCTCCACATTTCTGGTATCTTCTTATTTTAAGTATGACATGGTAGATATTTTCTTCTATGACCACCTCCTGATTAAGTGCAGAGAGATGACCAACACCAAAGTTTCCCACCTGCTGCAGCTTCCCTGCTGTTTCTGCAAAGCAGCAGCCTCCCTTCATGGTACAGACATATCCAGAACCCAGGAATACCCTTGGAACTTTATGTCCCCACTGACTTTAATATGGCCCCATTACCAAGAACTACAGGACACGTGCTAAGCAGAGGGGCAGGCCCCAGGGGAGAGTCATGCTGTCCCCTGGGAAAGCACGGCTATCAGCTTTAGGACATGGGCTGAAGGATGGGCACATCAGCCAAGAACCAAGGCTGCCACGGGCTGGAATGACCCATAATCCCAACTCCCATATGGACAATGACTAACTCAGAATCAGGAGTGACACAGCCAGGACCTGTGGACACCACTGGCCATCTCCCACAGCTGAGATGGGGCTGTATTTTCTAAAGCTGGGATGGGAGAGTCCTTCACAGGAAATAATTTGCTACATTTGCTATCAGTTATTCAGGCCAATGTCCATTCCCATAAATCATCGAGTGCCCAGAGTGACCCCTTCATTCTGAATGGATTAAAGACAAACATGATTATTAATCTACAGGTCACAGTGATGCTACTTTCCAGAGGAACCTGAAAGGCATTGAACGTAACACAGGGCAGGGCATGTCCTAGCACAAACTGATGAGCCGGGTGGATGCTGCTTCAGCAGGCCGACTCCTGTTGGGCAAAGGCAGGCTTAGTTCAGGTCTGACTGAAATGCCACTCAGCAGCCACAGACTCTTCACCACAGGAGGGGCGGACCCCATCATACACAGCTCAGGAAATGGAGCCTGAAGTACAAGGGCAAACTCTGTGAGACTCGCCCTGGCCTGCTTCAAGACAGCTATGAAGAAAAAATGCCTCTCTTCATGCCTTCAAAGCAACTGCTTTTCACCTTGGAGCAATGTGGACCTGAACACACAAAACCAGCGAATATGTGCTCTCGGCGGCTTCAATGAACCCCTTCATCATTCACCCCTACTCAATATCCCACCCTCTCCAAACACAGCTCCAAACAAGATACTTTGGACCTGGGCACTGACTAGAACTCTGATTAATGCAGAAATAAATATAAAATTGTCCTTTAAAAGGTGCCATCTTCAGCTGAAGGCCATTGTTTTCCTGTTCTCTGTAGTAAGCGCATGTGGATTTTTCATCCTTCAGGGCCTAGTACAGATTTCACTTCTTTTCTGTATTTACCCGGTTATCTCCAGATCCTTAGGACCGAGCACATTTCAAACATAACAAGAACACAACAGGGACTGAAGGAATATAACCTTTTTCTTTATCTTAACAGAAGGCAATTATTGGGACATGGTCTTTAAAACTGCCAACAGGCATATCTTTGTGCAAATCAATTAGACAATATTGTGTTTTGTGATGGAGAAAACATACGGGAAACTGAATAGAATGGAAGGCAATCTGTGTTTCTCAGTCTGACCTCATTTGAATGCTAGCTCCACTATCTACTCATTGCATCTTGCTTAGCCAAGCTAGGAAAAGTTTCTGAATATTTCTAAGGCCCGACCTTGTCTGTAAGATCAGGCCAGGAATATGTACAGAGTGCTACTGGCTCTTGGTGGTGGTTCGCTAGATGTTTAGCTGTCTCGCTCTGCTTCCTCTGACTTTTAATACTCTTTCTTCTTCTTTTAAAATCCAATTTCTGAAGCTTAGTAATAAGACAGATGATATTTTCAATAACTTTTACTTTTTAACTCTAGCAGTTGAGAACTGAGAATGCTTTAACTGCTAGAAGATGAAATTTCATGAGCTTGCCAAAAAAAAAAGTTTAATACTTCATGTTTTTCTGAGACAAGAAATAGAACACTATATTCCTTCTAAAAAATCTTGATGATAGGCAACAATGAGGCATGAAACACCAACTAAGATAACTGCTATGCAGCTAATACAATCTCCAAGACTTGCAGACAATATGGTTTTGGGCACTAAAGGCCATATTTGTAGTCCTTGTTCCTGCATACAGAAGCCTTTCATAATTTCTAAATTCCTTCAGACTCTGTGGAATCCAGGCTGTCTCACAGCAGTTAGAAGACAGGGATTTTACTATAGGCAGTCTTAGCAGTCAGGAAAACACTTGCTGCGAGTACTGGTAAGTGAACTGATTCATCTTGTTTTGTATGTAAATACAGTTGGCCCTCTGTATCTGTGGGTTACACATCTGTGGACTCAACCAACCGCAGATTGAAAACATTTAAAAAACTGTGACTGTACTGAATATGTACAGACTTCTTTCTTGTAACTATTCCCTAAACAATGCATTATAACAACTATTTACATAGCATTTACACTGTATTAATATCAGGTCTTTCAATAATCTAGAGGTGATTTAAAGTATATGGAGGATGGGCATGGGTTATATGCAAACACTAGGCCATTTTATATCAGGGACTTTTGCACAGCCTTGGAGTTTGATGTCTGCAGAGTCCTGGAACCAATCCCCCTCAGACAACCAGGGATGACTGTATAATCAACAGCCAATATTCCTTGGCATGAGTATAAAGTGAGATGTAGGGGGAGAAGGGAACGTGGCAAGGCTCATGGCATCACCACCTAACAATCCAAGTGCTCCGTCACCAATTCTCCAACCAGCTTTCCTGAGAGCTCCGCTGCTATCACGCAACAGGCACTAAGCAAGTAAATCCCGAGTTCCTATTTTCCCTCTGATTCTTTATTGAAAGAAAATATTTGAAAATTGATTTGAGTAAAACGCAGAAGCAGCAAGAGATAATTCAAAAAACAAGAGAACAAAAAGATGTTATGGGATGCTTAAAGTCATTTCAAAGGCATCACACACACCTCAACACCTGCTATGGCTTTTCTTTTTTTCCTTCCTTTTAACAAAAAATTTAGTGGAGTCTCTGGGTGATACATTGAAAAATCGTTAGATAATACCTAAAACTTGCAGCCCAGACAATCTATAAAAAAAACCCAGGCAAGTTTCTTTTTTTTTTCAAATAAACTGAACATATGTATTTTAAATTTGCTTAACTTATATTTGGATAATAAACAGTATATTATTCCATACAGACTCCAAGTACTCTAGGACTTTACTAAGTAGACTAAATGACTTGTCTAAGCTAACTTGTTGATTAGCGCAGTTCAATCAGTAACTCAGAACTCTGGATGTAAACAGTTTCCTGCTCATCACTGCCTTTGTCTCCTGTGTAGTTAATGCTTCCCTAATTAATTAGTAATAGTTACTGCACACTTACTGGTGTGCCAGGTCATTCTTCCACATCTGTGGGACAGATCATATTAATTTCTCCCATTACAGATAAAGACATGAAGACTTTGAGATTAAGTGACTTGTCCAAGGATTGGGATTACACTCTTACTTTTAGACCAAAAGGTCTGTTAGTGAGAAAATTAACTTTCATAATAATTAGGACAGAATAAGGCTAGAATATCTATGAGTAACCTCCCTTTTGTGATGCACTTAGGCTATGAATCAAGAATTCTTACTGCCTTATTCTATTGACAGTCCTAAGGAAAAACAGAAATATGGTGTGATCTGATCAAACTATCAGTGCATAAATTTGTTATTCCAACAAATTAGAAGTAGGATTTTAACAACCACAAAAGAGCTAAAAAAAAAACAACTTTGTTTTAAACAAACAAACAAAAAATACAAAGAATTTGAATAAATTTCTTTACTACAAGACTTTTCAAAGAAATAAGTTTCAGTAATTTCTCATAATTCAATTAATTTCGTTTAAAAAATCAAATTTGAAACAACATAAGCGCTTCCTATGATTAAATTCTCCGACTTCCTAAATGTTGGGGATTAATATCTATTCTAAATCAAGAAATGGAAATTTCTGATGTGTAATCTTCCCATCTCTTTGAAAAACATTCAGTGAGAATAAACGCTGACACATTCATACTAACAAACTTTCAGATACTGGTAATATATAGACAAAATAATTGTTAATATCATAGCCTAACAAATTGTTTTTCATTAGTCCTGAGCCTTTATGGGATATTTTGAGCTATAAAATCAGAAAACCATCAACACAGCTTAAGCAAAATAGATGAAATACCTCAATTTTAAGACAACTCCCTCAACATCCCGCCTAGCACTGAACTGCTGAACTCAAACTGTTTTTTTTTTTTTTTTTTTTTTTTAAGGGCACTAAGCTCCTCCCTGCCGCTGGATCCAGTGGGCATTTTTCTCTCTACACTTTGGTGCATTTGACAGTGCGAACCACTCTCACACCTGGAAGCCCTGGCTTCCTTTGACATATGGGACATCGCTTACCTGCCTGGCTACTTTTTTTCTATTTTCTTTGTGAATTTCTTTGCCTTCACTGGTCCCCAAATGTTGGTCCTCAGAGCACGGTTCAAGATCCTCTTCTCATTTTTACCCCCACTCATATCACACTCCTTCCTAGAGTTTTAAGAACCACTTTGCTGATGACTCCCAAATCTTCATCTCTAACTTTGGGTCCCCCTCCTCAAAATCAGAGCTTCAAAATCAAGGATATGGTGATGTCATCTTCATCGAGCTACCCATAGGTCGCTCTGACTTGACCTGCCTGGAATGGAGTAAGCTCCCCAACTGACCAACATGCTCTTCTCCTAGGCTCCCCATCAGCCAGGCATCAGAGGCAGCACGGATGGCTGCTCCCTGGCCCCAAACATCCAGACAATCACCTCGACCTCTCAGTTCTTCATATCTCCAGTGCCACTGTCATCTTCCGAGGCAACAGACTCCTGAGGTCTCCAGTCCTCCATGATCCAGCCAATGATCTCTCTGAAATGCACATCTGATCATCTCACGGCCCTCAAAAGCCCTCAGTGGCTCCCAGTTGCCCAGGCTCTGTCCTCCCAGGGAGCCTGACCTTAGGGGAGGCCCACCTCTCAGCCTCCTCCTCTGCATCCTGCTACAGCCTTGACCTGGAGCTGAGGTCCTCTGACTTATAGCAATCGGGCTGCCTAAAAGCCCTAAGCCAAAAAAAGTGCCCCATGCACGCATGCCATGAATATAACTTAAGGCATACATAGGTGCAATCACTCACCTTTGTCATGACGTAGGACAAGGCTCCCTGTGTACGATCCACTGACTAGAATTCTGCATTGTCTCCTGTACAATCCACACCCATATGCGTCCACTATGATTTCCAGTTCTGGCTTCTTTAACGTTTAGCAATAAAACCAGAGACACTGGCGAAACAATCTGAATATAGACTCCTCGATTTTTGCATTTTTTCCAAGCTGTCAATTCTCATCTAATTTGATAGAATTTTCTTTAACAATTCACTTTTATTGAGTTTCACTGGGTTTCTCCAAAGTATTCTATTTCATTGTCAGAGATGCCAAGTCCCCTTTCAGTCTCATATTCACATTTTATTTGCTTACATAATATCTAAATCAGTTCCATATCATCATAATAAAGCAACTGCCATAAACAGGCTTGGTGGGGTCATGCCCTTGACTGCTGGTGAGGATACAACTCTACTTGTGGGACCAGTGAAGAGGAGCCAGGAAGGCAAGCGCAGGCCACACTGCGGGATCTGCCACCTCCTTACAGAGGCCTGGAGGACACTGTGACCTGACCAGTGCAGTTTTCTCTTGGGCTACCCTACTTTCAATTTCTCAGATGTGCTCTCCCTTCTCTGGCCTCCACTTTTTGCGTGGAACACACTCCCCCTAACAACAAACTTAATCTAACTCCCTTCATCCCTCAAGCCTCATTTGAGGTCATTTCCTCCATGAAGGCTTGGGACAGCCCAGATCCGACTGACATGCTCCCTGTTTACACTCAGCATGTGTGCAGTTGTGTGGTTTTTCCACCACACTGCATCCATCCACCACACTAGCAGCTCTGTAGGAACACTCTCTAGCTTCCTCAGAACTGCCCAGCCTCTGGTACTGTGCCTCATTTATAATAGGGACATATGTATTTGTTAAATGGATCAAAATCAAGGAAGTATCTTGAAAACCAAAAGCACATTTAAAATCCAACTCAGGCCGGGTGTGGTGGCTCACACCTCTAATCCCAGTACTTTGTAAAGCCAAGGTGGGAGGCCAGGAGTTTGACACCAGTCTGGGCAACAGAGTGAGACTCTGCCTCTAAAGAAAATCTAAAATAATAATAATAATACAATAAAATAAAATACAGTTCAGAAAGGTTCGGAGCACGCTGGACATTTCCTGAGACAATACTGGTTGATTAAGCCCTGCTGGCCCCTCCTATAGCATGTCCCAATAATTTTAAGCTCACCAAAGTATCATGATGTTGAGCTGATGAGGTTTTACAACCAATACTAATCCCTCAATAGAGAAAAGTAAATAAATACATAAATAAGTAAGTCTTTTCCATTTCTAAGGGGATGCATACATTCAGTACAAAATCAAACAGAAAAAACCAGAGCGGTAGACAGGGAAAGAATGTCACCCCCTGAATGGTAATCCCCAATTGTACTTTGAAACCACTGGGCCTTAAACACTCTGGAAAATGTCTTGGTACATTTTTGTTTTTTCTTTATACAGACCAACCTCAATTCTGTGCAGAAAATATCTACCAGAGTAAGAAAGCAAGTGAGGCTCTGGGGACTGTTTGGGGACGGCAGGTGGGGATGGCTCCCCTTGGCAGCCACATGGGTGGAAGCCCCTTGCTCTGCCCCCTCCCTGCAGACAGCAGCAGAAAGATGCACTGATCTGTTCACAAAAAGAGCCCCCATAAGATTCCCTAAGACCTTTGGGAGCTGTGGTCTTCCCCATTCTCTCGGGCTTAGCAAGGAGGTAGCAGCATTCCTGCAGGGTCACTCACACGTGCCTGTTGGGCCCCAGGGGTTCTTGGGAGGCCCAGCACCCAGCTCAGAGTGCACAAGGCCAGGCATGAGACGAGATGCCCACGGGCAGCCTGCAGATGCTTATCAAAACTACAGCTTACGCATATGGATGGTCCACCCCAAGGATGCTAACCTTGCCCCCCAAAGGCTAGCTAGGATATGCTCTCCTTTTATCAATTTCCTGCCCTGGCAAAGCTCCTGACATGGACCTGAGTAGTGGAAGAGCAGTAACCTTGATCGTACGGGGAAGATGACCTGTTTCTGTGGTAGAAAGTGTTCTGTTTAGAACTCAGCATTTCTTTTAAAATAGTCCTTTGTTTGTTTTTGTGGTAAAAGGGAAAATGTAACATGCTGGATTTACCACTAAGACATTTATTTTCAAAATTTAAGTATCTTATTCCTTACTCATATCTCTAACTTTTCAGTCTCTTTTTTTTTAGCAGAGAGGAGGTCTCGCTCTGTTGCCCAGGCTGGAGTGCAGTGGTGCGATCTTGGCTCGCTGCAACCTCTGCCTCCCAGGCTCAAGCAATCCTCCCATCTCAGCCTCCTGAGTAGCTGGGACTACAAGCAAGCACCACAACTCTTGGCTAATTTTTTGTATTTTTAGTAGAGACGGGGTTTCGCCATGTTGGCCAGGCTGGTCTCAAACTCCTGGGCTCAAGTGATCTGCCCACCTCAGCCTCCCAAAGTGCTGGGATTACAGACATGAGCCACCATGCCTGGTCTTTTTTTTTTTTTTGAGATGAACTCTTTATTCTCATGGTAAACTCTGGTATAAACAAGGACCAATTTTGCACATCTGTGACACTTTTTACTTGCTTTCTTATTGACAAGCAGAATCCAGAATTCTTTTTTTTTTTTTTTTTTTTGAGATAGAGTTTCACTCTTGTTACCCAGGCTGGAGTGCAATGGCTCAATGTAGGCCCACTGCAACCTCTATCCTCCGTGTTCAAGCAATTCTCCTGCCTCAGCCTCCCAAGAAGCTGGGATTACAGGCATGCGCCACCACACCCAGCTAATTTTGTATTTTTAGTAGAGAAAGAGATGAGGTTTCACCATGTTGGTCAGGCTAGTCTTGAACTCCTAACCTCAGGTGATCCATCACACCCGCCCAGAATCCAGAATTCTTATCGTTTCAGAGCAGGTTTTCAAAAGTGCTCCTCTCTTCACCACTCACTGGCCAGCTCAGACGGGCTTCTCAGACAGGCTGGTTGGCATAAAATTTGGGTCATGCTGTCCCCTTCACAGATCAAGATGGTATTTATTTATAATCTGCCTTTAAAGGACTCAATTTTTGGTTGTTTCCTAGTGAAAAATGTGGATAGGTGGTTATGATTTAGTTTTACAACCTGCCTGCTAGCAATTCGTATTATTATATCACTCTGATAAAGAATGAGTGACTCAGCCTAGCTCACTAGAGGGCTAGACTGGGTCAATTTGCTTCTCTTTTCTAGCTTGCAATAAAGAACTATATTTGCCAAAAAAAAAAGTAAAAATTCAAAAAATCAAATTGAGCAATTACTTCAGTAAGTTAGAAACATTTTTTAAAGCAAGTCAACTTGCCAAGTTTGTGTCCCCTCAAAAAGGGCATTTTCTCTAGTTTTTATGTCTAGCTATTATTGTACCTCATCTTGACGTTCCTCTTTTATTATCTGGCAGTATTACTAAATGCTCTAATATGGTGTACTTACTGGTTAACTAAAGGGCTTTCAAGAAATGTAACAGACCAGGTATCTTTTTTTGAAAGGGGTCTACCCATATCGACTGATTTCGGTGCATCGGTGTGCATTCGTCCTTTGCTTGTCTCTGTGAAGTTCCCGCTCAAGTCTAACAGCGAAGTAAACTGGACACTCTTCTCTCTGGCAGACAAGAAAAGCAAGCTAATCTGAACTCTGGACAAGATAAGGAGAAAGAGAAGCGGAATGGATAATAGAGAAGAAGGGAAATTCAAAGTAAGAATTCTGAAAAGCAATCAAATTTGACTTCTGATCAACATAAACAGACCAGTTAAAGGAGGAAGTATGGTTGGAACCCAATGTTAAGTACAAAAAAATTAGGGTAGGCTGTGATGGAGTAAGTTGTCTCAAATGGAAGAGAAGAGCTTCATTGAAAGTAAAGCAAAGGTGGCAAAGATAATTCCCCAGGAAAATCTTCTAGCAGTGTAGGCATCCTTCCTGAAACCCAAAGAAGGAGAAGCCACAGACACCATCCCCAACAATGCAGTGGTGTTTACAGGTTGTCACTCTTCCCTCCGATAAGGCTCCAGTAAGTGCCACTGAGATTCATTATCCCAACTCTATTATCCCAAATAACACACCCAGTAGCCTACAAACATGACTCAGACCTGTCCCACATGACCTGCCTTCGCAGGCTGTGTGGTTGGCAAGAGGTAAGACAGGTGCTCCAGACAGGGCCAGAGAAAAGTGGTGAGAGAAAGGAAGAGCACAGCACGGCGCTGCCAAGTTCTCAGAGGGGAGGGCTCCATTCACCTAGAAAGACTCTGCCATCATTTCTTTAAAAAAAAAAAAAATTAAATGCAATGTTCAATTTTCTGTATTTTCAGAAAAACTTAGTTGTGGGTACTACTTAATTTGGATAGTTTTTTGTATTATTATTTTAAACTCACATAATAATTGTACAGTGTTTACGGGGTACAGTGTGATATTTCAATATATGTATACAATGTGGAATGAGCAAATCAGGGTAATTAGCATATCATCACCTCAAGCACTTATTTATTTGTATGTAGAACATTTGAATCCTCTCTTCTAGCTATTTTGAACTATACAATACATTGTCATTAACTGTGGTCACAGTAGGACTTATTCTTCCTGTCTAGCTCTATTTTTATATCCATTTACCAATCTTTGGTTATCAAGATTTTGAGAATACTTGACCAGGGAGGAGAAATATACTTTCATTATTATTTAAAAGTTGATACTACAGAAAATTTCAAATACACACAAAAGCAGGTAACACCATGAACCCATGATTATCAATCTTTTGCCAATATTGTTTCAACTATTTCCCACCAACTTTTTTGGAGTATTTTAAAAAAAATCTCACATATCATATTTTATGCAGAAAGTGTTTCACTATCTATCTATAACAAACAAGGACTTAAAAATAACTGCACTATCTTATCCCAACTAACAAAATTAAAAATAATTCCTTCGTGTTGCCAAATATTCAGTTCATCTGAAAATCTCCCCACCATGTCTCAAAATGATGCTTTTACAGCTGGTTTGCTGAGATCAATTTGTGGGCTTACTGAGCTGGATGCCATTCTAGCACTTTGTTGGTATGTAAACCTAAAACCCTTAGTGCATAGAAAGGAAGGAGTTTCAGGACTGAGATGGAAATGCTAGAGATGGTCTATCATGTGAGTCTCACCACCCCTTGGGCTGCATCTCCCATGTGACAGCAGCTTTTATAATTAATGTACTGCTAATCTCTCTAGGCCAGAGATGCTGCTGAGAGATGGTTCCACTGCAATGCAGACCTGGTCCTCCATGGAGGTGGGACATCTGTCATGGGGAAGGTGGGCATAGTTACTATACCACGCAGCAGGGCCAGCTTGGTCATCTGAATGATTTGACCTGTGAAATCTCTGGTTGTGCTGTTAACTGATCTCGGGGTCCCTAGGAACAAAACAGACGAGTGATTCCACAAAGGTACCACAACATTGTGTAGGAGGAACTCGCCAGGGCTGGCAAGCAGAGCCCGAGCTGAGCCATGACAGAGGAGACAAGGGAGGGCCCTCACTCAACTCCCAGACTCAGGCCTTTTGATGGAGCAGAGCCAGGGAGCCTCGAGGTAGGCACCCTACTACAAGTCTTCTTCCTAGCTTCTCAAAGAGGACTCCTACCATCAGCCCGGTGACTGTCCTCAGGACAGGGAAACTCCCGGCAGCAAATGTAAGTAACACTCTTCCCAAGCCTTTCTGAGTAGGAGAGATGGCTTTGGCAAGGCAAGGATTTAGCTCGTGTGCACTCCTGGTTAGGAGCTAATGGCTTGGCTGAATGGCCTGGAGGAATATGGAAAGAACAAGATGGGCTGAGGATGGGTTTGGGGAAGGGGTATAACTGGCTACATCAGAATACCCGCAGAGCATGAGATGACGTCCATCCTACATGAATCCTTATTGCAAGAGAGGCTAATTAATCATCATGTGGACATGCCATCTCAATGCGCAGCTAGATGTCAGTCTTCCTTCCTAGTCATCTTGATACTTGCTCAGTGGGTTCATAAAAAGGAAAAAAAAAAAAAAAGAAGCAAGCAAGAAAAAGGCCATGGTGGCAAAAATGGATGCCAAGCCTGGGCTAAACCACAGGAAGTCTGGGCCTTCCCCTCAACAAAGCTGATGATACGGTTCCCTGAAGGAACCAGACAGCCCCTTGTGGAAAGCTGATTGCAGTGGGGCGTTTTCATAATAGAGGGGCTGGTGATTTGTCCCTACTGGAAGGGCCACTTATGCTGGGCTTGGATTTGTTTTCCTGCACTGTTAGGCCTCTGTGGATCCTCCAGAAGGCCCCTATCCTGTCACAGCATCTCACGTGCCACCCAGGCCCAGAACGTCACAGAGAAGGAAGCACATGACCCCATCACACCCAATAACGACCAAGTAAAAATGAAGTTACGGAGGCAGCTGGGAGACACACCCAAAAGTTGCCATACTGCCCTGGATGGGACGCAAGCTCTGAAGCAGTGACTAATTTGGAGAGGCTCGCCCACAGCAGAAGATGCAGGGCCGGAAACCAAGGGTAAACACAGAAGCGGCTTCTTAGGATTACTTAATAATACACTTGCAAAATGTTTTCTTCCCACCTAGGAACTCTGCTCTGTTGAAACTGAATTTAGTGCCCCCCAAGGGAGAAGTACTTCCTCCAGAGTTCACAGTCCTGGCCACAATGAATTAGAACCAAGGCTGGCCATTTTTGCCTCTTCATACCACTGGGAAAATGAGCACCCACAGAAAATGGGGATGGCTTTTGTGGACACTGCTACCATATTTCTCAAATGGACAAATGCAATCGCCTTCAAATCAATCTCCATTCCTCTTCCTTTCCCCCCACAAACTGCCCTCCCTCTCTAAGCATAAACCAGAACATACTATGCTCCTGCTGGCAGTGGCTTCACACCACACTTAGAACAAGCTCAGCCTCCTCATGACCTGCAGAGCCATTTCCAGCCTCAGCCCACCTCCCAGCCTTCAACATCCTCGTCTGCCTCTTGCTGTCTGAGCTCCTGTCACTGTGGCCTCCTTGCTGAACCTCAGACACATCATGTTTCCTGCCTGTCTTTGGGCTTCTGGTGCTCCTTCTGCTAGGATTTCTCCTCCCTCGGATCTCTGCCTCACTGCCTCCTACTCACCTGTCCCCAGCGTCACCTCCTTGGAGAGGTGGCTATCTCCTCCACCTGCTCCTACTCCTCACATTACCCAAAGTCATCTTCTGCAGGGCCGTCACTGGTGCCTTGGTGCATCCTACATATTGACTTATGGAATCTGTTCAAATGCTGAAATGTAAACTTTGCATGACGTTTTATTCTCCACAGCATCCCAAATTCTCTATTCCCTTCCTTTCCCCGCCTTGCCATTCTGGTAGGGATGTGTTGCTTAAATCTGCCTCTGGTTATCAACGCTGAAGAGGCACTGCATCGAACTGGAGGACTAGTTACCCTCAGAGGTCCTAGACTTGGAGGTGTCTGCTGCCACTGATGAGGCTCTGGGTGTCTCCCTCTAGGGAAGACAGAGAGGGTTCACGGAACAGGTGCATCGTGGTAGAATGACACTCTGTGGAAATAAATGCTCTCTATCCTGTTTTATTTTTCTTTACAGTACTGTCTGCCCTGTTAAATACTTACTTGGCCTGCCTTCACATGTAGAAGGCAAGGGTCCCTGGAGGCAGACACCCCACGCTTCTCCCTGTTCCAGTGCCACCAGGTGGCGGACACATCACCTAAGCTCGGACAGCTGAATCTTCCATCCTGGGACCTGAACCCCTGGGTGCGTGACAGAACGACAGTCACTAACTCCTAATAAGTTAACTCCTTATTATAACTCCTCCCCAAGTAAGTATACACTTCTTCAAGATAGAGTCTTTAATTAAATGTTTTGTATTTTCAAAGTGCTCACTGGATACCCAGATAAAGTGCTCACTGGATACCTCACTAGCTCCTGGGACGGTGCCATGGCCAGTCTCCCATCACACACCTTCCTGTGGCTCCTCCACTCCCAGGAGTTAACCTGGTTGCCATCCCTTCCCTAGCCTGGTTCCCCAGCCATTCCATCAATTCTGGGCACACCTGGCACCCTTCCAATAAATTCCCTTTTTGCTTAAGACAGCTCTTTTGTTGCTTTTCAACAAAAGAATGCTAAAATTAAAACATTTTTAACATAACAACAAAAACCAGTGTTACAGAAAGCAGGGAAAGGCTGTGTGTACACAGGTACGGTGTGGGACAAGTGCTCTACATTCCTACCACCCTAACAATGCTACAGTTATTTCTGCCTATTCTTTTAACATCTTCTGCCATATGGGTACACGTTGCATATTGTTACAAACATGGTATATGCTTTTGATTGAATTGTGTCCCCCCAAAATATGGTGAAGTCCTAACCCCCAGTACCCATGAGTGTGACCTTATTTGGAAATAGTCTTGGTAGATAATCACATTAAGATGAGGTCATTAAGTTGGGCCCACATGCAGTAAGCCTGGTGTCTTTATAAAAAGGGGAAATCGGAACATAGACAGACACAGGGGAGAATGCAATGTGAACATGAAGGCAGAGATGAGGCAGTGCCCCTACAAGCCAAGAACACTGAGGGCACCAGACGCAAGGAGAGCGGCCTGGAGCAGACCCTCCCTCACAGCCCTCAGAAGAAACTGACCCTGCTGACGCGTTGATCTTGGATTTCTAGCCTGGGTCTCGGTTCTTTAGGGATCTCCACATGCAGGAATGTATGTACACGGACACCACAGGAGGGGCAAACTTCTCAAACTTAACAGCCACCAGCCTGGCACACAGAGCATCTACCCCAGACAGCAAATGATGTACCGTTCTCCTGACATGAGCCATCCTCACTCCCAGACAAACGCACCCTGGCCCGAGGGAGGCGCAAAGGTGCAGAAACTGCTGCCTCAGGTTAGCTGGAAACAGTCAGATGGGCCCATGGCAGCTCTGAAAGGAAAGGGACTCTGAGACTCACTGTTGGATGCTCTCATCTGCCGCCGGCGTCCCACACGGTCCAACCCAATGGGGGTGCTCTGGGAGAATGTGAAGGGCCGGAACCGGGCTGACACAGCCTTGTAGGGTGGCACCTGGTGAGCAGGCATGGGCGGCCTGGAAGCCGGCTGCGAAAAGAAAGCAAAATCTGTGAGGAGGTGCCAGGAAGTGGCAGCTCCTGCAAGCACCTCACACGCATAGCGCTCTCACCTCAAAGCCACTCACAGACGTGAAATGGTTTCTCCAATCCTGCCACGAGTTGCAGGCTACACCGAAGCCCAGTGGCAACTCGTGATGCTACAGTTTTTAACAATCCTGATCAGCTTACTGGCCCGCACCCTGCAGCCTCATGTTTCATCTCACTTGTCTGCAACATGCCAATAGGTCACACTAAGGAAAAAGAAGCTTCTGAGAAGAGGAAGGCACATTTAGGAAGCAGTGGAGTTGTCACACAGATGCGGGGTCACAAAGGTAAGAAGATGCTTTCCCAGGGGTGGCCTCTGGAGGAAGCCAGGACAAGGCCACAAACCCGGCCAGGGTGGCCAACTGTGATCCTCACATCCTTCTTCAGCCTTCTTTACTCCTCCCTGCTGACACAGAGCCTGGCATAGATGAGCCCTCAATAAGGATTTGTAGAGCTGAAGGCAAGCCTTGTTTACCTAAACACACACAGCAGTGGAGCTTTAGCTGAAAGAAGTGGTTTTCCATGTATTTGCCCAGGTCTCTCTTATAATGCCCTTCTGGTTTTCTATAATAGCAATCCCTAAAACTATTAATCAAAGACTCAGTTGCTTTATGTGTTCCTTAGATTTCTTTTTTTCTTCTTTTGTTTATTACATGCATATTCTGCTTATGTAATTCCTTAGGTTTTTCTTACAATTTTCCCACTCAATTCCCTACATTAGGTTATAGTACAGAAAATTACTTTGCACATTCCTTTTGGCTGCTCTGAAGTGAAACCCCTTCTAGGGCTGTGGAGCATCCTGGACTATTGTTGTGAGTTAAAATGGTTGACAGTTTGCTTCAGTACAGAATCATTTCCCAACAGTGGAGCACCTTCAGGCAAAAGATTCTTAAAATTTTCATGATATTCTGCAACTTAATTTTTTAACCTTAAGAAATCAATTCAATTTATTTAAGCAAGAGTTTTTGAGTGCTTGTTATAAACAAGGCATTGTGTGGGGCTTTACAGGAAAAGTGTAAACATACACAATCCAGTACTAGTACTGTATAGGCGTTCCCTTTTAAGATAATTTTATGGGTTACTTATGACATCAGCTACCAGGTTTTAAAAATGAAAGTGGGCATATATATTACTCATATATTGTTCTGTGAGTGTTTACTACAGCCAGAGTATTAACCTCCCCAAATAAGTATACACTTCTCCAAGATAGGGTCTTTAATTAAATGTTTTGTATTTTCAAAGTGCTCACTGGATACCCAGATAAATATTTGTTGAATTACTATACTAAGAAACCAGTACTAAGTGTTTAATCCATTGTCAAACTATTAATAGTTGCAAAGTTGCAACTCAAAGAAAATAATAAGAAAATGGTAGAAAACAAAATACTTTCTTATCTCCTAAAAAACTATTTCTTCTTTACATTTTATTTCTTCTTTACATTTTATCTTTACATTTTAACAATGAACAATACTGTCTTTTTCAACAATTACTTCTTTCAGGAGTCATACTAGATATGCCCTGCTACCTTTCCCTGGTTAGAATCTCAGGTTATTCAGAAACAAATAGCAAATGAGTCTCATGTATTATTTGAGACCCCAGGAAAGAAAGATTAGCAAAAGGCATCCAAACATCAGATGGTTAGTTTGAATTCATGCATGTTTTCACACAGTCAGGAAGAAAAGGTAGTTAAGCACAAGGTGCCGCCCTTGAGAACGGGAAAGAAAAAGCAGATCCAGTTTAGTGTGCAGAGAGAACAGAGGCAGGAAGCTGGAGGGCCTCTGCTGGCTTGGGGAGGTGCACACCAGATCTTACTTGGGTCAGAAGATTGTCCAGTTCCTCCGTCTGGTTGGTCCCATACAAGCTGACCCCACCTATCACGGAAATGGGGCGCCTTCTCCGGGCTCCTTTGGGGCAGCCCACCGGAGCATTCTGGTCTTCAGGGCTGGCAGAAGTCATGCTTGCCTGGGGGTCCTCGTCCACACGGTCTTCCTTCTGGGGGTCTGCAGCAACTGAGTCTTCAGGAATAGACAAACTGCGGCTGGCCAGCTGGCCATAGTCAGAGAATGGCCGAGGCCTTGGCCGTCTCCCAGAGCCCCATCTCCTCTTGGGGGTTCTCTGTGCCTCTGTCCTTTCCTCATCCTGTGATGAGCCTCGCCTCCAGGGGCCATCAGGGACGACCTTTCAAATGCGAACAGGTCAGGTGAGCTCAATATCCAGGAAGGTATTAAAAAAAGAACAAGCGATACATTCCCTCTCACCACCACAGCCGTGCCTCGGGTTTTCTTGATTTACTTGTTTATTAAAAGTTATTTGTGTTTTAGAACATGAAGACACAACTAAACCTTAATCAAAATAACCAGATCTATTATTATAGGCTGATTCAAAAGGCTGATTCTAGGCTGATATTTCAATATCATAATTGAAATAGTGGTTTGGTGACCAATGATGAGCTATGATAAAAGGCATCAAGAAAAGCAGCACTGGCCGGATGCGGTGGCTCATGCCTGTAATCCTAGCACTCTGGGAGGCCGAGGCAGGCAGATCACTTGAGGTCAGGAGTTCAAGACCAGCCTGGGCAACATGCAGAAACCCCATCTCTACCAAAAATACTAAAATTAGCGGGGCGTGGTGGCGCATGTCTGTAGTCCCACCTACTTAGGAGGCTGAGACAGGAGAATTGCTTGATCCTGGGAGGCAAAAGTTGCAGTTGCACTACCACACTCCAGCCTGGGTGAAAGAGCAAGACTCTTTCTTTAAAAAAAAAAAAAAAAAAATCAGCACCATCGTGAATTAATAAAATGAACTTTGTAACTATCATAGGTGTCCCCCAAAATGTACCTAACGACAGCATGGGAGGCCAAAGACCTGCCAGGAAAAGAAATGAATGGGTGATGCTATCCACTGCTGTTCTATCCACTTCTTTCAATAACGTGCACTACTTAAAAATAGAAGGTCCTTTAAGAGGACTAAGTCCAGGGCTGTCAGGACCCAACACTCGAGGAGCCTCTGGCTCCCATCAGCAGCCTCCAGGCAGCAGTCTGATGGGGCGAGCACTGAATGAGGATTCAAAGAACTCGACTAGGCTACTCACTAGTGGTGTGAGCTGGGACAAGTCACAACTGACCTTTCTGGATCTCAGATTTTGGACTGAACAATCCCACAGCTCAAGAATCTATGATCCTAAATGAGGAATGACCTTCTAATTTTTTCAGATAATTTTTCAGAGGCAACACAATGTACTAGGAAAACACATGATGTTGGGAATCGAGCAGACACGTTCAGTCACTGTGTCTGGCCCAAGACCTAGTGCAATCTCAGGCAAGTCACCTAACTTCTGCGATCTGGCTCCGCAGCCGTTCCCTGGGAAACAGCAGGTCCTTAGAAGGATGAGAAGCAACAGTGGTGAGACAGCTCTTACGTCAGGAGTTCTTTGCTGCTCTGAAAAAGCTGGGCCACGGAGTAACCATTCCCAGGGATCAGGCCTGATGAGAGAGCAGTTGTTTGAGCAGACCCCTCAAAGCCTGGCCAGAGAGGAGGGTTGCATCAGAGACCTGCAGGAGTGGAGGCCTGTAAGCCCTGCCTGCATGCCCTCCGTCTTCCACCCCTGAACCTTACCTACAGATATAAACAAGAAGGGCTGTCAGTCAGGCCATGGGCACAGGGAGGACAACCAGAACCAGCAGAGAAGGCAGACTATGACAGCAGGAGTCCCTGGGAGCTCACAGAGCTGGTGCCGCAGCCCACCGGCTCCCTTGTTGAGAAACCAAAATGGTGGCTGGTAGAGGCAAAGGAGGCACACCTCCAGCCAGTGACAAGAGACCCTGGGCCCCAGGCTCGCCATTTCCAGCCTGAGGGTCTGAAGGCTCACTGAGGCCACGTGCCACGAAGAAGTGGATGCAGAGCCCGGGTGCGGTGGCTCACGTCTGTAATCCCAGCACTTTGGGAGGCCGAGGTGGGCAGATCACTTGAGGTCAGGAGTTTGAGACCAGCTGGCCAACATGGCAAAACTCCGTCTCTACTAAAATACAAAAAATTAGCCAGGTGTGGTGGCAGGTGCCTGTAATCCCAGCTACTTGAGAGGCTGAGGCAGGAGAGTCGCTTGAATCTGGGAGGTGGAAGTTGCAGTGGGCTGAAATTGCACCACTGCACTCCAGCCCGGGTGACAAAAGGAGATATATATATATATATTTTAGTAGAGACAGGTTTCACCATGTTGGCCAGAATGGTATCGAACTCCTGACCTCATGATCTGCCCACCTCAGCCTCCCAAAGTGCTGGGATTACAGGCGTGAGCCACCACACCCGGCCTGAGTCACATTTTTCTATGAACTCTGTCTCTCACACACAGAGACACGCACACAGGCAGGCATGTGAATAAACATGTCTTTTCTTTTGCTAATCTGTCCTCTGTCAATTTAATTCACAGGCCTTAAAATTCACAGGCCTTAAGAACAGAGTCAAAGGGTGTAGAGGAAACGTTTTTTCCCTCCCCAACACCACTATAGGAAAATATGAGAGAAATCATGGAAAGGTTAATATTATTTTCTCTATTACTCATGAAAAACAAATTAAAGATAGTTTAAATTACCGAATCAAATGGCACAGACAACTTAAGTACATACTGAGAATAAACCCAATTACACTATTGCCCTGTAATAAAAAGGTTCAGGAACAACACGCTAGAAAAACAGAAGTACAACAGGCAGGGAGCCGTCCACCTGCTCACAAACGGACATGCAGCCCCTTGTTCTGTTCTATTTTTAGTTAGTTTTTTGGGGTCTGGTTTGTTTTGGTTTTACACTTACGCAACATGCACCCTGCCTTTTCTCAGTAATGCCAAAAGTAAGGAACTACTCCAGGCAGTGACAGAGGCTGGGTACAGGCAGGTGAGCTCCAAGCAGGTCAGGAGGCAGGACTTGGGATCATTCCTTTAACACATCATGCCTCAGAGTCAGCACAGTAGAGCACACAAAACCAACTGTTGGCCGGAGCACAATAGTTCACACCTATAATCCCAGCACTTTGGGAGGCTCAGGCAAGAGGACTGCTTGAGCCCAGGAGTTGGAGACCAGCCTGGGCAAAACAGTGAAACTTCATCTAAAAATAAATAAATAATAGCAGGGCGTGGTTGCATGTGCCTGTGGTCCCAGCTACTTGGGAGGCCAAGGCAAGAGGATTGCTTGAGCCCAGGAGGTGGAGGCTGCAGTGAGCCATGATTGTACTACTGCACTCCAGCCTGGGCGACAAAGCAAGACCCATTGTCAAAACAAAAACAAAAACAAAACAAAAAAAAAAACTGTAATTCTATGTTCCATTGAAGATATAAAAGGAGAAAACACTCCCGCTAAAAGCTACCACATATTCTAAAAATAGCAAAACTTAGTAACAGGATAATACACAAAATTGAAATGTCCATTTTACTCTCAGCAAAAGTACAAAGAGAAGGATAGAGGAAAACTCTCAGATTTAAGCTCACATTCAAACATTGATTCTTAGCCAAAAGATGGTTAAATTCCTTATGAAACAAATCTGAACTTTGATGGATATTCTAAAATGGAATCTTTTTTTTTTTTTTAAGCAAAGTTTATGTAATTCTGAAATACCACCCAGGTTCATTCCAGGGAATGTAGTTTGGTTGTGATTCTACTTGGAACGGTAGACACACATGTCCCATCAAACAACCTTCTCCAACAAGTGACAGCCTAACTCAGACTCTGGCATGGGCAGCTGGGGCCCATGGATGCACCAAAGAAACATGCGGCTGGGCACAGCCATGTCCTCTAAAGAGTCTTTCTTGACTTTAAAACACCATCATAGAGACCTACCCTCTCCCATGGCCATGCCAGAGCTCCGCCCTAGTCCAAACAATCCAGCCAGAGCTCTATCAGCTCCAAAATGGGCAATTCATACCCAAGTCATAAACCTCTGTAAACAGACTTTCCAGTGGAATCGCTGCCCTTTTAACTCTTACTTCTCTGCATATATTTTATTTTATTTATTTATTTTGCGACAGTCTCACTCTGTTGCCCAGGCAGTGGTACAATCACAGCTCACTGCAGCCTCCACCTCCGGGGCTCAGGTGATCCTCCCGTGTCAGCTTCCCAGTAAGCTGGGACCACAGGTACGTACCACCACAGCAGCTAATTTATTTATTTTTTGTAGAGCCAGGGATTCACCATGTTGCCCAGGCTGGTCTCAAACTCCTGGGCTCAAGCAATTCACCTGCTTTGGCTTCCCCAAAGGGCTGAGATTACAGGTGTGAATCACAGTGCCTGGCCACTCCGCATATATTTTAAAGTGCTTTGCTTAGTATTACATGTTTTCTTCCTATAAAATTTCATATTTTACTCGCAAAAGTAAAAAGCCAGTATAGGCTTTGTTACCTCCAGTGAGACATCTCAAACTTCTGGCCTCCAGAATGGTGAGAGAACAGATGTCCACTGTTTCAAGCCACCAAGTTTGGGGTGATTTGTTACAGCAACCCTAGGAAACTCACACAGCAAGGCAATTCCGAAGAAAATTCAAGCATAGGGACTCTGGGCATACCAAAGGTTTTTTGAAGATGTATATAAATACAATAAGCTAACCCCCCCGTTTTCTCCTAGGGTACCAACATCCTGGCTACCACAAGAATTCACATACAGGGGTCGAGGTGAGAAGAAAAACACCTTGGCAGTTGATGCCTCAGAGGACGGTAATGAAAGCTGCAATGTTTGAAAGGCTACGAGGTGCCAGACCTATGCCACATGTTACCTTGCTTAATCTTCACAGCCACCCTGTGAGGCAGGTACTATTCACAGAATTTTACTGATTAAGACACCAGGGCTAAAATAAATGAAATGATTTGCTCACGTTAATAGAGCCAGAAAAGGGAAAGGCCTATTTCACAACCCAATCTGTCTGACTTCAAAACCTCTACCTCTCCTCTAGAAAGCCTGCATACTTAGCACGTACTTTTACAGAAGGAAAATAGAACTTTGCAGATTTTCCTTCCTTTAGATGTAGAACTGCTGGAGGGAGGGGAGAGGGAATGACAGTTATCAGAGGCTCTGGTAACATGTGCCCTGGGCAATCTGGTAAAACCTACAGACCCCAGAATCACATGTTCACACGCATAAAAGAAAATGAGAGAGGATTGTAAAGTAAGATGATTTAAAAGAGCTGTCATGTAGTAACATATGTCACATATCAATTAAGAGGATGTGTGAGGCATTGATTCTGAAGTATTGATGAGTGATGTGAATATATTTCAAGACATCAGAAAAACCTGTTGTACGATGTGAAAAAGGTCTGTAATCAGACAATATCACAAATATCTAAAACTCCCGGGTTAGATAACGACACTTAAGAGCATCCTAGGGTATCAGTCTTGTGCTTCAATTCTTAAAAAATGAAATTTTAGGCCTTACAACTTATAAAGCCAAAAAAGTAGCATCTCACTATCCCAGAACTATATCTCATTACCCAATGTCCCTTAAATGAAAATTAACGTGTCATAACCAAAAATACCCTGCATAGGCCTGTTTTTATATGTTACAACTATCTGCCCTAGGATTTTAAGTGGGTAAGGGGAAGGCATAGGATCCCAGATGAATTACCATATTTTGAGGAGTTGAAAGCAGGAAAAAGGAAATATTTACATATGCAGAAAGAGATAAGTTTGAGCCTTAATGACATTTTTTCTTGTGGGAGGGGGTGGTATTTGTAACGCCAAAGGAATAACATGTCACATTCACTTAGAAATCTCAGATTTTCAAATTGCTTTCCCATCTAACTATAATTATATTGCCCAAGAAGCAAAGAAGACATAATTACCCCCATTTTAAGATGAGAAGACAATGGATTTACTGAAAGATAAGAGCAATCGAGATAGTTCAGGCACTTTAATTTCATCTTTGGAAGGCCAGCACTAGACTTGACCCCACTATTTATAGCAGTAGGTAAGAAAGATGCAAAATGGCTTTATGGGTTATAGCAAAAACCCTTAGCAGCAATTGATACTGCTCCCCAAAAAGCCTTCACGAGCTTATCACACATGCAGTCTGCACTGCTGGCTTCTGCCCTATGTATTTCTCTGGGCTATTTCTCCATTCATCCATGTGTGTGTAGACACAGTCACGCGTGTGCATCCGGCTCGGACTCTTCTGTGTTGGTTCCTCCCACAGACCTCACCTTCACTTCTTTCCAATGTTCTCTTCCTCTCTGTCTCCTTGCCTAGGCCCTCTTCCCCTAACTGGTCATGTATGGAACCAAGAGTCGATTTTGTTTTATGGAGTGAATCATATTTGGTTTCTTATCCTTAATTTTTATAACAATTAGGTGGAATAATCTTTCTTTTCTTTTTTCCTTTTTTTTTTTTTTTTTTTTTGAGACAGTCTCACTCTGTCACTCAGATTGGAGTAAGTAGCACAATCTGTGCTCACTGCAGCCTTCAACTCCCAGGCTCAAGTGATCCTTCCACCTTGGCTTCCTGAGTAGCTGAGACTACAGGCATGCACCACCAGGTCCAGCTAATTTTTAAATTTTCTGTAGAGATAGGTGTCTCACTATGTTGCTCAGGCTGGTCTCAAACTCCTGGGCTCAGGCAATCTTCCCCGCCTCAGCCTCTCAAAGTGCTGGTATTACAGGAGTGAGCTGCCATGCCTGGTCTGGTGGAATAATCTTTCTAAGCTGCCTTTTGCTTTTGTAGCCCTCAATGGGGTGGTGTGTGTTGCAGGGGAGGTGAATTATCCTGGCACACGGGGAGGTGCCCCATAAACGGGGCCAACTACCAGGTGGGCTTCCTGGTCCTCCACCCCCTGGCTCTTTCCACCAGTCCAGGCATCACTCCGTGCATCACTTAGGCAACTTGAGGAACAACCACTGTGAGGGGAGGGGCTCGTATAAGAGCCCGTTACCCATGCAAAGTGGAGGAGAGGAGGGATGGCCTCTGACCCAGTTCAAAACTAAGTAAAAGGCAAAACACCCTGCATTTCACTGAGTAACGCCGTCTCACAAATGTGCCTGTTCAAGATGGCTCTGCTGCACCCCTCAGTTTCTGCTACTTTAGGGACCATCTTGGGAAGGGGCAGACAGGGTCATTAAGTTGTCCCTTCTTTTCTCAGGCCTGGCTCTTAGGACAGGGCCTGGGCCAGAAACAGACCAGGCACAATACTGGAAGTAGAAACATCATCTACTGGGTTACTCTTGCTATAGCTTGTAGGTAAAAATAAATAATAACTCTGGGCTACATTCTTAAAAATGTGCTGCATTTTTTACTAGGATCTTAGGTTTTCACCTGTAAGAATCTTCAGTGGTTGGTGGAATTCTGACAGCAAATGAAGCACAAGTGACTAAGCCAACCTTTTCTAATTACTACGGAATAGGGATACACGCATGTCAGTAATCGTGACATCATTTTTAAAGAGTCTCCAAAAACCAAAAAAATAAGCAACTATTATAACCCAGAAAACTGCGGCCTTGTCCCTTGGATTCAGGAAACAGTTTGATCATTTGTTAAACATTTTAAAACAATGAATGTTTATCTCCCTTGAAGTAGGAGAGGAGCATGGTGGTGATATTAGATACTTCAATTGTCCTTGAATGTGTTACGTGGATGATAAAAGATGCTATAAACACAGCTGGTGACCCTATGGCCTTGTATGTAACCTGTTTTATAGACTGATATGGTAGTTCATTAAAAAATGCAAATATACTGAAGTTCATGGAGAACACGTACTTTAATACTATTAGCCCAGTTCCATGAGCATAAAAACACTAGTACTTCAGAAAAATGTAATCACTAGTGAAGTCTTAGAAAACAAGATGGAGAAATCAGTGTAGCTGAGCTCTTCTTCAGTTTAAAAAAAGGAATGAACTCCGCATGACGGTGAAAAACTCCATCCCAGGCCCCGTGACCATGTCCTGTGCCCCTCACCTCACCTGCCTCCCTCACATCATAGACACGTGTCACCATCGTGATCCCAAAACCAACACTCCCAGGCTGATGGGTTTTTCCCCCTTAGCCTTCATGATAATTATTCAAGGGAGTTCCATTTTCTAGGCTCAAGTAAAACATCCAGACCATCCTGCCATCTCAAAATCAATAGTAACACGACACTGAGATTGACATCCAGGTAGAGAAAACAAAATTGGTAGGCTGTATTTTTTTTTTTTTTTTTAAAGACAGGTTCTCACTCTGTCATCAGGCTGCAGTGCAGTGGCGCAATCACGGCTCATTGCAGCCTCAACCTTCAGGGCTCAAGTGATCCTTCTGCTTGGCTAATTTTTGTATTTTTAGCAGAGACAGGGTTTTGCCATGTTGGCCAAGCTGGTCTTGAGCTCCTGAGCTCAAGGGATCCACCTGCTTCAGACTCCCAAAGTGCTGAGATTACAGGCATGAGCCACCACACCCGGCCGTAGGTTGCAATTTTATGCCTGGACTAATGAAGAGTAAAGAGACAGTTTAAAGCCATCATATTATGAAATAAATGCACATAATGACCACATCTTAAAACATGTTTCATCTCTGAAACACATGCTAAAGAATAAAGAATATAGAGGTCTACTTTCAAACTTGTTATTTTCAATGAGTGAAAAAACATGATTTTATAAAAATGAACTTACTTTCCTCTTTGGAAATTAAACTTATTGATTGAGGAGAACTTAATATTTCAAAAGTAATAACCATATTTTAGCTCTGAATATGTTAGCAACCTGCTGTCTTTATTTTTTTTTTATTTTTATTTTTTTTAGACATGGTCTCTATCCGACACCCAGGCTGGAGTGCAGTGACGCAATCTCGGCTCACTGCAGCCTCCACCTCCTAGGCTCAGGTGATCCTCCCACCTCAGCCTCCTAAGTAGCTGGGACTAGAGGTGCGCACCACCACACCTGGCTAATTTTTCTATTTTTAGCAGAGATAGAGTTTCGCCATGTTGCCCAAGCTGGTCTTAAACTCCTGGGTTCAAGGGATCCACCCGCCTCAGCATCCCAAAGTGTTGGGATTACAGGTATGAGCCACCATACCCAGACTGTTGTTTATCTTTCTTTACATTTTCATACTCTCCTGTTCCTGGCCTCCATCCCACAATGTAAACAAACTTACTTTCATTTTTTGAAATTATTGATAGAGGACCACTAAGTATTTCAAAATCAGTGGCCACGTTTCAGATAAGGAAGTCAGCCATCCCGTCCCTAACTCCTCCATCATCTCCTGAAATCCTATGCCACTCTACAAACAAAATAATTGCAATTTCCCTTCCCCCATGATCAACAATCCTGTTTTGAAGGTGTTTTACTTAGTCTCAGATACATGAGGAACAAGGTAATGGGTCCTTGCCAACAATAAGCTTCTATACTTTTATTAATTACACACGATTGTATCACACCTGCTTTAAACTCATAAGGGTCCAGGGCCTCCCTGAGCAGGTAAACACCCACCTCTGATGTGCTGTGCACCACAGACACTCGGGCCACATGGACTCTGCACAGGAGCCATCACAAACGAAAGGCAAGATCACAAGGAGTGCCCGTAGTGCTTCTTTTTTATTTTCACTGAGGAATGCAAGAATCTAATGTGTTCTGCTGCCAAGTATTTCCAGTAGGTTTAATTCAAAACTTGGCAGTTAAAGAATTACAGATGAAAAATTTATACTACAAAGAGTAAAAATACAAAGCCAAATAAATGTACAAGGCATTCTCACTGTGAGTAAACGTGTGAAAAACATATACATTAAGGAGTGAGGCTGTAATCCTTTGCCTGGTCACAAACTGTATACAAGACTTCAGCTGCCTGTCCCCTACCTGTGGCACTGACCTACTAAACATGGCACCACTCTGGCCCTGGAGTCACCCTGGAGTCCAAGGTGGCTTTCTTTCCTGTGTCACCCAGTGAACTCCCAAAACAAATGGCCAGAAAAGAGATTGAAGCACCTTAGCAGAGCTAGCCCATCCCAACCAGCCAAAACATTCCTACCTAAAACATCAAGGAGAGGCCAGGGGCAGTGGCTCACCCTTGTAATCCCAGCACTCTGGGAGGCCGAGATGGGTGAATCACTTGAGGTCAGGAGTTCGAGACCAGCCTGGCCAACGTGGCAAAACCCTGTCCCTACTAAAAATATAAAAATTAGCTGGGCATGGTGGTACACACCTGTAATCCCAGCTGCTTGAGAGGCTGAGGCACAAGAATCGCTTGAAACTGGGAGGCGAAGATTGCAGTGAGCCGAGATTACGCCACTGCACTCCAGTCTGGGAGACAGAGCAAGAGTCTGTCTCAAAAAGAAAAAAAAACAACTCAAGAAGAACTGGTTTGCACCGGAAAGTGGAATGCAAATTTATCAACCATGATACCAGCATTTGAAACATGCCCTTAACCTATAGCACATCACTTAATTTTGTGTGTGCGGTAAAATATATATATTTTATATATATTTAATATATTTTTATATATATTATACATAATATATATATTACATATTTAAACATGTATGTTTATATATTATATATATTATATATGTGATATATTTTACATATATATATATACACACACACATAATGTCTACTACTTTGACTTCTTTTTAAAATTTATAAGATGGGGTCTGGTTATGTTGCCCAGGCTGGTCTCAGATTCTTGGCCTCAAGTGATCTTCCCATCTTGGCTTCCTGAGTAGCTTGAGATTACAGGTATGTGCCACTGCACCCAGCTCCATTTTAATTATTTTTAGGTGTATGAGTCAGTGGGATTAAGTACATTCACACTGTTATGTAATTATCACCACCATCCATCTTCAGAACTTTTTCATCTCTCCCAAATGTATCTCTGAACCCATTAAATACTATCTTCCCCCACAGCCCCTGGCAATGACTACTCTACTTTCTGTCTCTATGAATTTGACTTACTCTACGGATCTCATGTGAGTGGAATCATACAGTATTTATTCTTTTGTAACTGGCTGATTTCACTTAGCACAATGTCCTCAAGGTTCAGCCACACTGCAGCATGTTTTTTGTGTTTTGTTTTGTTCTGAGATGGAATCTCACTCTGCCGCCAGCACTGGAGTGCAGTGGTGCGATCTCGGCTCACTGCAACCTCTGCCTCCTGGGTTCAAGAGATTCTCCTGCCTCAGCCTCCACCTCCTGAGTAGCTGGGACTACAGGCACCCACCATTATGCCCAGCTAATTTTTTGTATTTTTAGTAGAGATGGGGTTTCACCACATTGGCCAGGCTGGTCTTGAACTCCTGACCTCATGATTCACCCGCCTCGGCCTCCGAAAGTGCTGGGATTACAGACGTGAGCCACCGTGCCCAGCCTGCAGCATGTTTGTTAAGGCATAAATAATATTCTGCAGTGTGTGTACACACTATACTTTTTATCCATTTGTCCATCAACAGACACTTGGGTTGTTTCCTTCTTTTGCCTCTTATGAATAGTGCTGCTATGAACATGGGTGTCTAAATACCTGTTTGAGTCCTGTTTTCAATTCTTTTGGACATATACCCAGAAATGGAATTGCTGGATCATACAGTAATTCTATGTTTAACTTTGGAGGAATCAGCACACTGTTTTTAACAGCGGCTGTACCATCATTTTATATTCCCACCAGCAATGCACAAGGGTTCCTATCTTTGTGAACACTTGTTTTTTTTTTTTATAGTAGCCATTCTAATGGGTGTGAAGTAGTATCTCACCATGGTTTTAATTTGCATTTCCCTAATGATTAGTGACACTGAAGATGTTTTCAGATACTTTATCATTTGCATATCTTTTTTTTTTTTTTTTTTTTTGAAATGGAGTCTCCCTCTGTCACCCAGGCTGGAATGCAGTGGCGCAATCTCGGCTCACTGCAACCTCCGCCGCCTGGGTTCAAGCGATTCTCCTGCCTCAGCCTCCCCGAGTAGCTGGGACTACAGGTGCGTGCCACCATTCCCAGCTAATTTTTTTTTGTATTTTTAGTAGAGACAAGGTTTCACCATGTTGTCCGGGCTGGTCTCAAACTCTTGACCTCAGGTGATCCACCTGCCTCACCTGCATATCTTCCTTAGAGAAATGTCTATTCAAGTCCTCTGCCCATTTTTTAAATGGGGCTGTGTTTTTGTTGTTGTTGAAGATATCATTTAATTTAAAAGCTCTCTGAAGTAGATGCATTTAATTCTACTTTACAGATAAGAAAGATTAAGTGATTCCTCAAGAGATGAGGAGGCTAATAAATGGTGAGAATGTCTGCACACCACACCCCAAAGCAGATGCTGATTCTAGGCCTCCTTCCCCATTTGGAAACCCAGCTGCAGGCCCAGCCCCACCCCTCACTAGTTATGTGATAGTCCTCGAACTTTTCCAAGCCTCAGTTTACTCATCTGTTAAAGCAAATACAAAAATCCCCTATGTCACAGGTGGCGGTGAAAATCGAATGCAACAGTGTTGCATGATGGAACTTTATTCACTGAAAAGGCATCATATCAATTTGAGCTGTTATTATTTATATTCTTATTTTCAAGAAACAGTTACTTTTTTAAAATCCCAAACGAGTTGGTAAAAATTCTAGTTCTCAGTAGTGGATGGAGCAATTGCTAGACCTACACTTCTCAACATATTTTAGACCAAATTCTTTATTTTATTTGAGACAGGGTTTCACTCTGTCAGCCAGGCTGAAGTGAAGTGGTGCAATCATAACTCACTGTGGCCTCGATCTCCTAGGCTCCAGCAATCCTCCCACCTTGGCTTCCTAAGTAGCTGGGGCCATAGGCTTGCAGCACCACACCTGGCTTTTTATTTTTTTTTAAGAGACAAGGTCTCACTATGCTGTCCAGGCTGGTCTCGAGCTCCTGAGTTCAAGTGATCCTCCAACCTTGACCTCCCAAAGTGCTGGGATTATAGGCATGAGCCACCATGTCAGCCAGACCAATTCTTTATCACACCATTTCTTGCTCGAAAAGTTTTTACAAGCAATCTTTCTCTTTTCCCAGCATGCCTCCCTGGCTTCAATCACTCTATTCTGGAGAAGTACAGGACACTTTATACCTAGAGGAACCTCAGCCTGGACAGCGAATCTCAAAGTTTGCGTTGACAAAAGTCATTTTCCTGAGTTGATTGCTGATCGTCCAAATTTCTGGGTCTAAACCTCAGGGACTCTAATTCAGTAGCTTTGGGTGAGGTTCAGGAATCTGTAGCTTTGGTTTGTAACTCAGGGCGGGGTCTTTGCTCTGGCTATAACTTAGAAGTACATAATTTGCAAAGTTTAACTGGTCTGTACTGAAATGTCTGACCAAAGGAAGTAATTTTAATCATAACAATTATTTCTGTTATAAAAGCTACTATTCACCGGATTTACCATGTTCCAAGGCACTGTGGTAAGTACCATACATGCATTATTTAATTTAATTCTGGCAGTACTATTATCCCAATTTTTTAAGAAGTTGAGGCTTAAGTAGGTCAAGTGTCTTTCTTAAGAACATACTGCTAGTTAGCAATAAAGCTAGGACAGAACTCAGCAGAACAAGGCCCAACTACCTTACACCATCCAGCTTCCTGACAACTCAAATTGGGAATGGCTGGCTGGGAGCCATGTGGATCCTGGTATCCTAGAAAGTTACTAGATCAGTGCAGGGCAGCAAGCAGTTGTGAGTGCTATATCCTCTCCAATCCACAGGGCCCCTCTCTCTATTCCTGCACCAGTTGACTCCCTGAAGTCTGCCCCAGAGCATTGCAAATGGTGGTTTTGTCCCCAGATTGTCAGAAGTAGAAGAAACAGGTAATGTTCAGTTTACATAGTGACTTGTGGCAATGTGTATTCTGGCCTCCACCAACAAAACCTACGGCATTCCTTCTAATCATCACCATCATGGCAGACACAGCCAAATCAACTGGTGTCACCAAGCCGGCTTGAAAGCAATTCCACCCTGGGTGGCCTTTGATCTTAATTGTTATAGAGAGGTTCAAGAAGAGAAATATAGAAGAGGAGAAAAACGTATACTGAAATCAGTTTCTTAGTCATCAAGCTAAAATTCCGCCCCCCCCCGAAGAATATGGAAGTGTACCTTTCTGTAGTTAGTGCTTCACTAAGGTCTAATTATGCCCGCCTATCCACAAATTAAAACGAGGCGCTAATTAAGATAAAATAAGAAAACACTGAAGAATATATTATGATATTGGTTCCTATCATTTCTTAAACTTCAGGAAGCTTAACATGCATACCAGTAATAAGATGCAGTACCTCATGACAAGTTGATTACAAATGGTTATTGTGGTAATTTCTGTAAGAGTTGGCATTTAGTCTCTTGTGCAGGTATAGGGGTATGATTCCGTCTCCCTCCCCGCTTATTTTTAATGAGAAAATCATATTTAATGGCATTTAACTGGAGAAACTATTCTAGAAATGAGCCACTGGAAAGTTCAAAACTACAGGTATACGATAATTTTATTTAGATTCTGCATTTGTAGAAATAATCTTATCAGTGTGTGTGTGTGTGTGTGTGTGTGTTTAAGTGTATAAAGTTCTGTAGCCTGTCAGCAGTGCTGGATGAGACTCCGGATTCCGTAGCTTTGGTTTGCATCCCGGGGGTCTTCACTCTGGCTAGAACTTCACAAGTACATAATTTGCAGGTTTAACTAGTCTGTACTGAAATGCCTGACTCAAATGTTGAGCACCCTTTCAGAAACACTTTGAAACTTTCCGTTGAAAAAGAATTAGGTAATAACGAGCATAAACCTTTTCAAAGCAAATGGAAACTTTTAAAAAACTGACTTAGAAAATAATTCAATCGTTAAAGTAAAAAGCTACTTTCACATTTAGACTCATGATCTGAATTTCTATGATTTAGTATTTCTGGAAGAGATCCTTTTTCTCTTTCACATTTTTCTCCAGCAAAAGCAAAAGAAACAAAAACAAGCTAAAAACATTCTAGGAGAAACTGAACATAAACTAGCACAAAGATGACTCATAGAAGGCACATTAATTCTCTTCACATCACACTAAAAAGCCCTCTGTAAGAGAAGATATCTGTTGCATGTCTACCCCAGGCATACTATTTAGGAAATATCATAAAACACTAACTGTCATAGCAGGGCAAATGTCCCTGTAACAACATGTTCAATTCATTAGAAAAACATTTTTTGAAAGCACACATAATATCATATTTAAAAATTATCTTTCTAACTCTAATTTTTGTGATTCAAATTCTGTAATGTTTTTGTCAGAAAAAAAATGAATGAGAACCCGGAGGAATAAGGAAACTTACATTCCTGTAGTACAAAAACCATAGGCAGCTGAATAAATGGAGGCTGGATAAACAGAAGTTCATATATTAAAAAACGAACCTTCATATTACACACAAAAACAACTAAACATGGGGCATATACCTAAATGTAAGAGCTAAAATGATAAAACTTCCAGAAAATAACACAGGAGAAAATCTTTGTAATCTTAGAGTTCTTGGATCTACAGAAAACTACAAAAATTTGGTAACTGAATTTTCATCAAAACTAGGAACTTTTGACTCTTTAAAAAATATTATAAAATTGGGCTGAGAGTGGTGGCTCATGCCTGTAATCTCAACACTCCGGGAGGCCGAGGCAGGCAGACCGCTTGAGCTCAGGAGTTCACGACCAGCCTGGGCAGCATGGCGAAACCCACCTCTACAAAAAATACAAAAATTAACCAGGTGTGGTGGTGTGTGTCTATAGTCCCAGCTACTGGGTGGGGGTGGTGCTGAGGCGGGAGGATTGCTTGACCTTGGGAGGTTGAGGCTGCAGTAAGCTGTGATTGCACCGTTGTACTCCGGCCTGGGCAAGAGAGTGAGACCCTGTCTCAAAAAAGAAAAATATTAAAAAATTTAAAAGACAAGCCAGACTGTGAGAAAATATTTGCAATTCCTATTAATTTGATGTGTCAACTTGATTGGGTGAAAGAATCCCCAGAAGTCTGATAAAGCATTATTTCTGGGTGCGTTTGTGAGGGTGGGTGTTTCCAGAAAAGACTGGCGTTGGAATCAGTAATCAGTAGAGTAAGTAAAGAAGACTTGCCCTCAAGGATGTGAGTAGGCATCTATAATCCCTTGAGGCATCAAATAGGACAAAAGGCCAGGAATCCCCTCCTCCCCTGGCAGACATCCACCTTCTCCTGCCCAGGAACACCGAAGCTCCTGGTTCTTGGGCCTTCGGACTCCATGACTTACACCAGCACTCCACCTCATCACCTTGTCCTCTGGCTTCCAGGCTCACGCTGAACTACATGTCTGGCTTCCTGGTTCTCCAGGCTGCAGATGGCAGATGTTGGTACTTGGTCTTAATCACACCAGTCGATTTTCATATGTATCCTATTGGTTCTCGTCCTCTGGAGAACCCTGAATAATCATATTATCTGATAAAGGACAGGTGGCCAGGAAATACAAAGAAACCTTAACTGCTCAATAAGAGGATGACAAAGAATGCAATGAAATGATGAGCCAAAGATCTGAATCGGCACTTCACCAAATCACATCACGTGAATGGCTAATAACCACATGAAATGACGTTCAACATCATTAGTCATTAGGGAAATAGTAATTAAAGCCAAAATGAAATACCACTCTACACCCGCTGGAATAGCTAGAGTCCAGAATACTGACAATACCAAGTCCTGGCGAGGATGAGGAGAAACTGGAACCCTTATACAATGCTGGTGAGAATCTAAAATGGTATAGCCATTTTGGAAAGCAGCTTGGCAGCTCCTCGAATAAACATAGAGTTGTCACAGGACCTAGCAATTCCACCCCTAGGCATCCACCCAAGAGAAAGGAAGCATATTTCCACCCTTGTATGTAAGTATTCATAGCAGCATTACTCATAATAGCGAATAAGGCAGAAACAACCCGTCTCCATCAACAGATGAACGAATAACAAAGTGCGGTATAGATGGCCATGCACTGGAATATTACGCAGTCTTAACAAGGAAGGAAGCACTGATCATGCTCCATGGACAAACCTTGAAAACAAGGTTTTGCTCAGTGAAAGAAGCCGGTCACAAAAGACCACATATTACAGGATTCTATTTCTATGAAATGTCCAGAAAAGTAAAATCATAGACACAAAAAATAGCTCTGAGGCTGGGGCTAGGAATAGAAAGTGACTGCAAATGGCACAAGGCTTCTTTCTGGGGTGGTGAAAACGTGCTAAAATTAGTCTGTGATGGCTGCAGAGCTCCATAAACCTATAAAAATCACTGAATTGTTCACTTAATAAAAGGTGTAGACACAAAGTCCATCAGCTGTGGCCTGGTCTTGGGCGGGGGCAGAGACTGATGGTAAAAGGTGTGGGGAAGCCTTCTGGGGGGAGCCAAGTGTTCTTTAGCTGGACGGTGGTGGTGGCTGCACACTCTACATTCCCTAAAAATCATCAAACTGCATACCTACAACCACTGAGTTGATGTTATGCAAATTAGACCTCTCTACAGAGCTGGTCTGATCAACCTCAGCCATGGAATTTCTCTCTGTGTCCCTGCTCTGACAATGTCACTGACTTTCCACCACTTACAGAGTAAAGTTCAAATTCACAGCTGTAAGCGAGGCCCTTCATAATGATGTCCAGACCTAACTGCTTAACCTGACCTCCCTCCTCTCCACCCAGCCACCCTGTACAGAAGTTCTGCAAGCCATCTGCAGCTCCCTGAGCACAACAGATGCATTACTTTGCTAGAAACTTATATACAAAGCCCCATGTTAAGTCCACACGTCACCTCAGCTAATCTTCACAACAATCCTATGAGGTCGGGACACTTATCACCCACAGTTTACAGGTGAGGAAAATGAGGTTTAGAAAAGCTTGAGAACTAGTAAGCAGCAGAGCTGAGCTCAGGCGTGGGCATCTGCCTCCTGTTCCACACTCTTCCCGCCAGCCTGGAAGTCCAGTGCCCTTCTGCAACCACTGCCCGGGGCATTAAAGACCCCAGTCCACTGTCCCTCCCCAGTTCTGCCACTTTCCAGCCAGAGTTCTTCATTCTGCCGCCTTTGGGGCTCCTGCGGCACTCAGTGCATTCTCATGAGGAGCCCTTACCACTATATCATAATGACCTGCACACATTCCTGTCACCAGCTAGACTCTGAACCCATGAGAGTACAGACAGCTTCTTTTTGTTTCAACCCCTTCTGTTCACATAGCAGGTGTTGAGTGGTGAGGTACACGACAATTCCTTATGCACTGTTTGACTTCTGCTTAATGATTCCATCTTAACTTGGATTATTCCTCTATATCAAACCAAATTACATTACTTCCTGTTCTCTCCAATCACAGAATATCTCTGCACACATGCCCAACCTACTGTACACCTCACTGAAATGCCCCTGTCCTCTCCATAACCATCTGTAGAAATCCTCCTTCTTCAAATCAGATTCAGTCACCCTTATGAAGCCTTCCTTGATTTGGTACATGGGTGAGAACTGCAAGTCCTCTGAAACCCATAGCATTTTGCTTTCACCACTTTTATGGAATTTAATCCATCAAGTTCTCCTGTGTCTTAGGTGTATCTGGGCACAGGTACAACCTCCTTGGCATCGCCACATTCCCTATAGAGTCATACCTAACTGGTCTCTTATATCTGACATGTGTTCAACAAATTTGGTTGGGGACATGGTTTCATGAAAATATAAATGCTGGATTATGCAGGAACTTAACTCTTATTTTTAAGTAGCATGATGTCAAACTAACTGTTTGAAGAATTTCTCCATCCCCTGTAAGACTGTAACAGTGTTATATTGAAAAAGAGTTCTGGAAAGAACCGACCTTAATGTCCCTGTCTTAAAAAGCCATGTCAATCTAGGACGGAAAAATCATCCAAACAGTGATAACCACACAGTGGCAGTCAGTGTCAGTGTCAAAGGGTGGGCTAAGTGTTTGACATCCATAATTTCATTGGCTGTTACCATCCCCGGGGCAGATGAAGTTACTCCATATTCTACCCTTGAGAAGACCCACGCCAGGAGAAGTTCAACAGTTTGCCCCGGTTGCCAGGGATCTTTTAATAATAGAGCCAGGGTCCCAACTCAACTAGAAACATGTGCCAAGAGACTGTAGCTTACCAAAGCTCCCTGGAGAGGGGTCCAATTGGTTGTCATCATTTAAGAGTTTTTTCCATGGCATATTTAGCACTATAAGAACCACTGACTCTGCTGCCTGAGTTTCCACTCACTAAGGAGGGGGTTTCTCCTTGTGAGCTGGTAGAAGAAGCAGCACGAATGCGCCAAACTCCTATGCAACACCTTCATAAGGCAACAGGCAGCACTGTCAACAAGTAAATGCAACCTGTAACTTAAAACAGGTCACAAGCTTAAGGACTTGTTCAACAAACCACTGCTCTGAAAGTTTACCACTAGGTGGCAGGAGCATAGCATGCTTTGTAAATAAAAGCGGCAGGACATTTTCCCAGCTCTTTTTCACAGCAATACACAATCTTGTTAAACTGCTTAAAATTTTTCAATGATCATTTTGTTATTTTTAGGGGAGTATAATATAAATAAGTGATTCTAAATAAAAATTATTCTCCCTATTGAAAGTACATTATAATATTTATTTTAAATAACACCATAATACATGTTGATTACAACCTTTTCATATTCAATAAGTTTAAATTTGCTTTAATCCTGTAAGTAGAACCATACTGTTAATGAGCTGAATAAAAAAAAATATTGTATATTGAAATAGTAAAGACTGAAATTTAAATTTGTAATGCTATGAAATAGACAAAAACTGCTTTTAACTTACGAAGGTTGGAATCTTTGCTTTTCACCCTTTTCCTATTTGTTTCCCTTAGTTTGTATTTTGTTTCTCAAAGCCAAAATAAAAAAGGTTTCAGGTTCGACTTCACAAGCACTTCTCTACAAGTAACAACGAACATTCCCAATGTATAAGATGCAATGTATAAGTTACGGGTAAAGCCATAACTGTATTTTCTCTTTTTGACATATATGTTAAGAGTACAGGCTGGGCATGGTGGCTCACGCCTGTAATCCCAACACTTTGGGAAGCCGAGGCAGGCAGATCACGAAGTCAGGAGACTGAGACCATCCTGGCTAACATGGTGAAATCCCGTCTCTACTAAAAAAATAGAAAAAATTAGCCAGGCATGGTAGCGGGCGCCTGTAGTCCCAGCTACTCGGGAGGCTGAGGCAGGAGAATGGCGTGAACCCGGGAGGTGGAGCTTGCAGTGAGCCGAGATTGCGCCACTGCACTCCAGCCTGGGCGACAGAGCGAGACTCCGTCTCAAAAAAAAAAAAAAAAAAAAAAAAGAGTACAAGAGGGGAGAAACCCTATCTTTACAAAAAAATTAGCTGGGCATGCTGGCAGGTGCCTGTAATCCTAGCTACTCGGGAGGCTGAGGCAGAAGAATTGCTTGAACCCGGGAGATGGGAGGTTGCAGTGAGCTGGGATGCACCACTGCACTCCAGCCTGGTGACAGAGTGAGTGAAATTCCATCTCAAGAAAACAAAAGTACAAGAGGAAGCCTGATGTGCTATGTAAGAATTCTGAGGCCGGGCATGGTGGCTCATGCCTATAATCCTAGCACTTTGGAAGGCTGAGGTAGGCGAATCACTTGAGGCCAGGAGTTTGAGACCACCCGACCAATACGGCAAAACCCTGTCTCTACTAAAAATAGAAAAATTAACCTGCCATGTTAGTACATGCTTGTAATCTCAGCTACTTGGGAGGCTGAGACATGAGAGCTGCTTAAACTTGGGAGGCAAAGGTTGCAGTGAGCCAAGATCGCACCACTGCACTCCAGCCTGGCTAACTGAATGAGACTGTCTCAAAAAAAAAAAAAAAAAAAAAAAAAAAAAAAAGGAATTTTGAAGAAATGACTGCAACTGAAAAATGTGATGAATATCTGGAGGCAAATTCGTAGAATTATCAACATGTGCACGCACCTTTAATAAATTGAATTTCAATATAATTGTTGTTCTGCTTTCTATCTTTGGTGATCTTTTGTGGGTAGAAATTAAATTTGATATAACTAACCATAGCAAATATACATATAAAACCATAAAATGGTCAAAATCACCCTGGCAAATACCTACACACTAGTTCATATATATTCACTTAACAGGTTCTCAGGAATAAAATATTGCAATGATTTTTTTAAAAAAATTTTGCGGCCGGGCGCGGTGGCTCACGCTTGTAATCCCAGCACTTTGGGAGGCCGAGACGGGCAGATCACCAGGTCAGGAGATCGAGACCACGGTGAAACCCCGTCTCTACTAAAAAATACAAAAAATTAGCCGGGTGTGGTGGCGGGCGCCTGTAGTCCCAGCTACTCGGAGAGGCTGAGGCAGGAGAATGGTGTGAACCCGGGAGGCGGAGCTTGCAGTGAGCCGAGATTGCGCCACTGCACTCCAGCCTGGGCGACAGAGCAAGACTCCGCCTCAAAAAAAAAAAAAAAAATTTTGCTAAGCAGAAAATAAAATCCAATCTTTAACATAAAAAACCCTCCAGATATATACAAATCCTTTTTTAGGGAGGGGAGGTTCCAAACTACGAGTGGGGCAGGTAGGGTGTTTAGTGGAAGGAATGTTACCCTTCATCTCACCCAGGAATGAGTGAAGTTTGGTCAGTTGCACAAACAGGAGCCGGCAGAACTGGAACTCCTTCCTAAGTCTGGTAACTACTCCTGTGTCCTTACAACTGCTCCACAGGCTCAAATATGCAAATGAGCAGACGGTTCTCAATAATCAAGACCTCTCAAACTGGTGAGCTCTCCACAGGAACCTCAGGCAACAGACAATGTGCAGTCTCACTTCTCTGGCTGCCCAGAGGACCTTGAGACTAATCTCGATCTGAAAGTACTCTGCAATAGTCCTACTTTCTAGGTCTTTCTACAAAGGTTCTACTAACCAGGTCTCTCTGTATAGCAAAGGTCCTACTAACCAGGTCTCTCTGTATAGCAAAGGTCAAGATGGACAGTGCAGAGGCTGTCCTGGCTTCTGAGTTTGCAAACTTGCTGTGCAATCATTCATCTGTAGGTGCTAAGACAAAACTGAGGTCCTCCCCAGGGATGGGTGGGAAGGAGCATTTGCTAGGGGATTATTCTCTATGGCAAGCACCATCTATACCTGCAAATCAATCTAGAAATGCATGTGAAGAATAATCTGCAATATATACATATGAATGCATTTCCCCATCTTCCAACTATGTAAGGTAATACTACTAAAGTGAAAATTATAAAGATGTTTGATAGAATATGAAAAAAACTGCTGTTGTAACCTTGACAGCTATTAGCTTAGTCAATTAATGAGGTGCTTATGATCTACTCTAAAATAAGTACAATAACCCATCATAAAAATCTCTTTAAACAAGCATCATTCAAAGGCCGACAGCTACCAAACTGCATGTTCCTAATTCATTCCTAGGAAATTAAACAGACTTAGTGATGGTGGTGGGAGGTGGACAAGCACCTAGGTGGGAAGGGGTGGGTCCCCAGTGAAACCCCACCTTCAAGCCAGGGACAGCCTGAAGCCTCAGGGCACAGATGCCAGTTTCGTGTGAAGTCAGCGACCTGGAGTGAGAACTTCCTTGATGCCTTTCAACCAATCAAATGGTGCTTTTTTCAGGCCTGCCCATGGACCAATCAGCATGCACTTCCTCCATTCTGAGCCTATAAAAACCCCAGACTCAGCCACTCACTGGGACTACCTGCGTGCAGAGAGAAGCAACACATTCCAGGTCTCCTATCTGCTGAGAGCTGTTCAGTCACCCAGCAAAGCTCGTCTCAGCCTTGCTCACCCTCCCCATTTGTCCACGTAACTTCATTTTTCCTGGATGTGGGACCTGCCCAATGGCGGGAGCGAAAGGAGCTGTAACACTTTCCTGGATGGCTCACCCAGCTGCAGGTGGGAGTTAAAGGTGCTGCAACACATTCCTGGCCAGCTCACCGAGCTACAGGCAGTGACATGCTCCTGGACTGCAGGCGTGAAGACTGGCAACCCTTCTGGGGGCCCAAACCTTGGGATTCCCTTAACTAAAGCTGTAACACTATAACCCTCCCACTTTCCACCAGCACCAGGCAGCTGCCACGTGCAACAGGAAGCAGTGGTGGGGCTAGACCAGCCCAAGGGCTGCATGCTGGAGTGGGGCAGTGGGATTGAAGGAGATGTAATACAAATGGGGTGAAACATGCTCCCCAGAAACATGGCCCCCTGCTTGCTGTAATGCAGGTGATGAGAAGAAAAGAGCTGTGGCCCTTCTGGGAGCCCAGATGAGAACCAGGCTGTGACACGCTATAACACCCTCTTTGGGGCTCTGCGATTCCCGGTATCTCTGAGTTTTCATTCGTCACGACGTTTCCCTCGTCCACATGCTGGTGCCTGCAACGGAAGCCAGCTACAGTACATCTGGTCCAGCCACAGCTTTGCATGGAGCCAGCACCTGTGCCGGCACCTGGAGCTGCCTGCCCTGCTGCAACAGCTGACATGCCTGGCTGTGTGCAGAGGCTGGACTCCATGCTCACTCACACACCCCTCGCTACTCCATCCCTGGTTTGCCTTTGGCAGGCATGGGATCTGGGCTGGCAGTGCAAGCCGAATGCAGCCTGCTGGGCAGAATGGGTGGAACGAGGCTAGTGGGCACGAGCAAAACTCAAGCAGAGGCACTGCCAGCCCACAGAGGTTTCCAGCTGGTCAAGTGACACCCACAGGTGCTGTGACATTAGGACAGGTAATAGTCTCTTAACAGAAAGAATCTCACTTATATGTACTTTGTGGGAAAGGTTACAGAAACAGCTTAAAATACAAAGAAGAAAGATATGAGTCAGAGCTGCATGGAGCAGAAGACAGTTTGTTTACAACTTATTTTTTTCCCCCAGAATCTAGTACCTGGTACATGTTCAATAAACTTTTGAATGAAAGGTGTGGCAAATGTCATCTCAATGAATCTCGTACATTGTCAATTTATTTCAAAGGAGATAGAGATTACTTCTGAACTTGGTAAACAGCAACTTGACAACTCCCATTCCTACTAATATTGTAAGGGCAACAAAGTCACCAGAGGGCCACTGACCTTGACAGGTAGGGACCAAGGGCAACACCTGTGCAAGCTCCCTTCCCGCAGCAGGGTCGCCCACATGAGGGACCTCGCCGCTGCCCTTACCTCCTCCTTCTCCTTTTCTTCTGGGCCGGCTGCCACACCAACGTTCACCAGAAGGTCCTTGCTGCCCTCATCACCATGTGTGGCTTCCAGGGGATCCTGCAAGGACACAGGCCCTGGCTCTCTCTGAGCAGGCTCTTCTGCCCTTCCTTCACTTTCCTCTGAATTCGCGGACAGGGCACTGTGATTGCTGTGACAGTTGGCACTTGCTGCCCCGGGGCTCTGAGGGCTCTGGGGCTTGGGTGTGGTGGGCCTTAGAGGGGTGGGAGGCTGCTCAGGGTCAAATGTCAACTGGCTGCCAGCGTTTGGGTCACAGGAGTCTTTGCTCAACACATCCTGGACAATCGGGCTTGGCGAGGAGCTGCCAGTGCAAGAACTGTCGCTTTCCACCGCCCAGGAACTTTTGGCTTCAAGAGGAAATAGGGCAGTGTCAGTGTCTAGGTGGGGCCCCTTAGAGGTGGCTGAGCCGAAACCAGGGACCACGGTGCAGGCTGCAGTGGTCCCATGCATGACTGTCCCGCCCCACCTGCTGTCCTGCTCAGTGCTCCTGGAGACGCGGCGGGAGTAGTCGTCATGCAGCTGGCTGTGTGCCTGGAGTCTCAGGCTGGCCTCACCAGGGGATGGGGCCCCACTCCTGGGACTCTCCCTCCTCCAGGCAGCCTCAGTTACATTGCTCACAAGTTTGAAGACTCTGTCAAAGTCCTTGGCCCTTATTGGGCTCCTCCAGCGTTTGGTCCTTCCTGACCCGAGCTTTTGGGAGTCAGTGGAGGAACTGCTCAGGGTCCTCTGTGGCACCTGTGCGTCATGGGCCGTCCTGAGATCTGCAAGATTGGAGGTGGACTTCCGCTTAAAGGAGCTCTTCTTCAGAAAGGCAAGATTGTCTGTGCTCTTGCTCCTCCTGTAGCCCAAGCTGTTATTTTCAGGGTCCCTCACGAGAATCTCACACATGGCGGCCACCTGGCCAGTGGCGATCGTGGGTGTCGCATGGTTCTGGGGCGCATCCAGCAGGCAGATGCGGCCCAGGCCGTAGGCTCTGCGGAGGCTGCGGGAGCGGTGTGTGCTCCGCTGGAAGGCATCGTCCGTGTCCTCCAGGTCAGAGCCGTCCAATGTGCCCCACTCTGCTGGCCTGAGGGCACCACATGCTGGTCCCGGTGCTGAGGGGGAGGCCCTGCTTGCCTGGGCTCCTGGGACAGTGCCATTTGGGATGGACTTTCCCAGGCCATGCTCCAAAGCCTCTCCCTTTGAACAGGCATTTGACCCCTCTCGGCTCTGAATTCCTTTCAGGACTGAGGACTTCAGTTTCTTAAAGGATCCCATTTTCCGGAAGGAGGCGAGGGTGTTCCATGCGGAGGAGTTGCCCACCAGGACCACGGAGCGGGGCCGCTCGGGGTGGGCACCTGTCCTCTTCCGACCAGTGGAAAAGAGGCGCACAAGCTTGGCTGGGCTGAGTTTGGCCTCCTGGGTGTCTGTGTTGCCACCAGGGCTGCAGCCACAGACTCCATTTCCACACGCAAGGGAGGTCACCATCTTGGGGTCTTTCAAGTCCGAGCCTGGACAGGGGGCTGCGGGGCCTGGCCCGAGGCCGTTTGGGACAGTGGTCATGTTCTCCAGGCAGGGTGCCCAGGGCCGCACGGCAGCCTGGGTCACGGCCACGGGCACTGCCGAGTTCGCAGACCGCAGCTCCAGGCCTTCATCTCCAGGAATGCCGTCCTGGCACTCACACCTGTCTTGCACATCGGGCTCCTTGGTGGCCACGGCCTGCAGTGAAAAACAAAGCAGGCGGTTTAGCCATTTCCCACGCAGTAGCCCCTCTGCTCACAGAAGAAGAGGCACGCCCCAGCACAGGGCTGGTCAGATGAAAGCTACTTGAAACTCAATTAAAATTGTACATTTCCCCTCCATTCACTTCATAAGTTGAAGGAAAGATGCAAATATACATCCCTGGACAGAGAAGGGTAATTATGGGCTGTGCCATGGACATGAAGATAAACTCCTAAACTCACTGGAACCTGTGTAGGTGCGACTAGGAAAAAACTGCTGGAATGAAGATATCTAGGTATCATTCAACACTATCTTTTCTTCTTATTTGAAATGGAAAAAAAATAATAATTAGGAAATACCAAAAGAAAACCTCACAACGATTTCAAAAGCATGACATTAAAATGGCAGCCTGTGTTGAATCCAACACACCGAATACTCAAACCAAGTGCTGGCACACGCAGGAATAAGCATGAGGAGCAGAGATGGAGCCCCACATGCTGGCAGCTGCCTCCTGTCCAGGAGGGCTGAGACGCCCAAACACTGAGAGCCTCACAGGGCCACCCAGACACAGGCAGGAAGGACTCAGCAAGGACATGCCAGGGCAGCCTCTGAGAAGGAAACACATTGGTGGGGGTCTTTTTCCAATTGGCCATACAGTAAAGAGAAGTGAAGATGCTGCTGAAGTATATTGGAAATTCAGGGTTGGGTGCAGTGGCTCGTGCCTGTAATCCTAACACTTTGGGAGTCCAAGGCACGTGGATCACCTGACGTCAGACATTCAAGACCAGCCTGGCCAACATGGTGAAACCTCATCTCTACTAAAAATACAAAAATTAGCCAGGCATGGTGATGTGCCCCTGTAATCCTAGCTACTCGGGAGGCTGAAGCAGGAGAATCGCTTGAACCCGGGAGACAGAAGTTGCAGGGCCAAGAGTGCGCCACTGCACTCCAAACTGGGCGACAGAGTGAGACTCCGTCTCAAAAAAAAAAAAAAATTCAGAGGTAAGAATTCAAATTAAACAAATTCGGCGTCTTTTTCCTCTTCTCATGTGCCCTGACAACCACACACTCCTGCACCCACGCCCACCCCACACATCCATTTCCACACCTTCCCCCCATGCCTGTATCCATATCTTTACTGCACACACCTGTGTCCATAAGTTCCCACACACCCGTGTCCATGCCCTTTGCCCCACACCTGTGTCCATGCCTTCCCCCCAGACCTTGTCCGTGCTTTCCCCATCATGCACATCTGTGTCCAAACCCTTCACCCCACACCTGGGTCCATGGCCCTCCCCTGAAAAATGAAAATCCTGCTCCCCCTTAACCTTTCCCATCAGACCAAGACCTGCTCAGCCTTCAAGTGATAGCTTACATGTCTCAGCCCCCCCGTTCTCAATAAATAGTTACTGGATGAATGAATGACAGATTATGATAATAACCATACAAGACTACCAACTTTTAAGTACTTACTATATGTCAGGCCTCCGCAGTAAGGTCTTGGAAAACATAATGTCACTGAGTACACATAGAAACCTAAGAGGTCGCAGAAGGACTTGCATTTTGCAGACAACCAGATGGATACTCAAGCAGGTTGCCTGGGAGTCCTGCAGCTGTCCCCACAAAGCCCACACTCTTCTCCACTGCAGTAAACTAACGAACAGAGAGACACAATGGGCATCTGTACCCCAGGCATCTGACTCCAATTCCTGGGCCTCACGACCCTGACTGTAAATAAATCCCAAAAATCTTTAGACATCAGTCAAGGCCATTACCTCCAAGGCCATAGAGGCCAAAGGCAAGAGAGGAACAAGAGGAGGACATTTTTTAAAGATTTTGAGATCAGATCCCAATTTAGCTTACCCCTATCAAGTGCAGAATCTGACCCCATGCAAACAGAAACATCTCTCTTCTGCTCCTACGCCCCATGTTCTTGATGGGCTCCGTTTTTATTTGCCCTTACATCATTTCCAATGAGAAGGGATTCCCACGGACAGCCATAGTTAAAGGGTCAAAGGGTTGATTCCACCCGGGACAAGGGAGGCTACGAAGACTTAGACCATCAGCCAGTTCCATTCATCAGAAGACTGATGGGCTACCACATGCCCTCTGCAGTTTAATGTTCTAATGGAGGAATTAGGGGGCCAGAGGAGCTGTGGGTTACATTTGAATGAGCCACATAAGCAGAGGCTTGAATCATCTTTGCAATGAGACTGGATATGAAGCCTGTAACCAGTTGCAAAGGAAGTTCAACATTTGGTATCACCTATCCACCTTCATGTGCTCTAGAAGGGATAGGGAATTTCATTGTTTCAGCATCTCAGAATCATGAAATGAATGAGATTGTTTAATCAAAAGGTCAAGTCCAGTTCATAGGCACTGACATTAAGTAGTAGTAATGGTCTTCTTATGACTCGCACTGAAAACAGAAGAGAAGGCATGATTTCTGCCTTGTAATTCAGGGGATTACGCAGCTTCCTGAAACCACCAGAGGGCACTATAAGACCTTTTATAACCAAGGAGGCACAAGGGCCCAAGACACGGGACTTGGCCTAACCTTGGTGCTGTCATACGGCTTGAGTCAGTCATTTCAGTGATCTGTACTTCAGTGCTGTCTACAGAATAAGAGGTACCAACATTTATGCATATACCCACTTCATGAGCATCTACTGGGTCCAAGCGTCTGTGCGGGTCCCATGAGGAATTCAAGGCAGTGATAAGGTAATCGCCCATTCTAGATAAGAAACTGGCAAGAGCAAAGCAACAGTCAACGACACACAGTACAACTGGGAGGCAGTAAATTTGGGGGACCAGGTGTCTGACTGACTCAGGAATGAGGGGTATCTCAGGATATGGGACTTTCAGGGTTGAAGCCAGCAAAGTTCCTTGCAAAATGGGGGTAACTGATCACTCTACAGTAAGTAGAACAGTATCATTGGAAGGAAAGCTCAGTGTGATAAATTAGTAAAATTAAGGTGAAAGTGAGTCTAGAAAAGCCTACACACCCTTAATCTAATACCTCATCATTCTTTGAGACGAACTGCAGGTGTCTCCTTCCCAAGGAATTCCTTCCTGAGCCCCCTGGAATGAATGAAATCCCTTACTCTGTGCTTCCACAAGCCTTCAGGCATCTCATCAAATTGTTTTTACCAAAATGGATTATGATGATAGCTTTATATGGCTGCCTTCAAACAAAACTGTGCACTCTCTGAGGGTAAGAATGGTGTGCTTTGCACACTTAGATTATTTAACTTCGATGTGAAATCATATCAGTTATCCTGCCTTGTCTAATCCATACCAAGGTAAGAAGTCGTTACAAGCCACTATGTTTTTATAGAGTGAAGAAATTGAAATTTTCTAACACTCAGAACTTAATTTCTAGGATTCAGATTTCATAAAACACATGCAAAAAACTGGGGTTTCTAACTGGGACAATACGCTTTGTAAAAGATCAGTGACTTAGTATTTTGTTCATGAGCTGAACAACGTGAGTGTTGTGTGCTGCTAAGAATGAAACTGAAAATCATGGAAAAAAAGCCTTTTCCTGGAATTTCTGAGTAACATACCAAGTTGCGTTATTTAGAACTAATACTTTGACCTCTATTAACTAACCAAGGGTTGCAATTCAATTAGTGATTTTGTAGCAAGTCTTATAAATTGTGGGAACTCTGCCAGAGATATGAACAGAACAGAACTAAGAAAGAATTTCAGATAGGAATATTGTGAAATCCGCTGTCTACAAGCTAGATTCTAGGGTGTATGAACTTTAGAATGAAACTTTTTTGTGTGTGTGATAATGAGAATTTGCACCAAAAACAAACAAACAAAAAAATGAAACAAACAAAAAAGCTTCTGACCAGTAATTTTTAAATAAAAACTTGAATTTGAAATTCAGGAATATAGAACAGATTAAATGTACAAACAAGCAGGAAGGTTTTTGTAATATACTCATCATGTACATCAGGAGTGTCTAACCTTCTGGCTTTCCTGGGTCACATTGAAAGAAGAATTGTCTTGGGCCATACATAAAACACACTAACACAACTGCTGATGAGCTAAAAAAAAAAAAAAAAAAAATCGCAAAAAAAAAAAAAAACCCTCATAATGTTTTACCAAAGTTTACGAATTTGTGTTGGGCCACATTCAAAGCTTCCCTGGGCCACATGCAGTGCGGCCCACCAGTTGGAGAAGCTTGATTTACATGGTAACAATGTGACACTGAAAGGAAACATATTGAAATCCAAAATGCTGAAGGAGTGAGTGCAGACCCTTAAATCACAGCTGCACAGAATGTTGCCCTAGGGAACATCTGACCCCTATTCATGCTAGTGAGGATGCTAGGGCCCAGTGAGGCTGAGTAGCTTACTACCATTGCTGTAGTGACAGCACAGCAGGGTGGAAATCAAGAGGGTCCACCCCAGCACTGCTACCTCCTGGCCAGAACCCGGGGGTCATTCCAGACCCTCTTCCTTCCTGCAGATTGCATCAGGTCTAAGCGACTCCACTGCATGCCCACTGGCCCTCTGTCAGCATGGTGGCTGGTGCCTCATTCCCAGCCTGCATTACCTTCCACCTGGATGACCAGGGTCTGGCTCACTGCCCACCCATCCTTCACTTTGCTGCCAGAGTCCTTTCCACACTGCAGATGGGTGTGTCACTGAACCAGGGTCACTGGCTGCCTGTGGACTTTGAGGAGATGTTGAATGTCCTGTGCCTAATACGGGACGCCTTTGCCTCCAGCAGGGCTGAGCTATTTGTCATGATCCTCACACCACCATGACTTTGCGAGTTTCCTCGTCTGCTCTCAGGCTCTTTCTCCAGCCATTGTTCTCTCTCTGTTTTGGGAACCACAATTCCAAGATTCCTGACAAATGGCTTCTGTCCAGGTTTGGCAGTGGGCAGTGGTGGTGGGAGGTGACTTGAGGGTTGGGGGAAGGGAGTTGCCACAGTATTCTGTGGGCATGTGCAGCAGCTGTGGTGTCTCTGTGGCTCCAGCCCTGCTGGGAAGCTCCTCCCTCCCAGGTCCGAGGTCCTGTGGGCAGCACCAACTCCCAGCTCAAGCAACACGCCCTCTTGTTTACCACTCCAGCCCAGGGGCTGGTAGCAACTTCCTGCTATTGCGCTGTCTTCTGTTTCTCAGCTGTACAAAAATAACCCCTGTATTAGATTCTTTGTTTGAAATACCTAGAGACATTTCTCTAGCATTTCCCACACTGCCCTGTCATTCTGCTTTCCTTGTCTGGCTTCTCCACTAACCTCTCCCAGGAGCATGAAAAGTTCTCTATAGGCAGAAGCCTTGTCTTATTTCACTGTGTTCTCAGCATGTGTCTGTTGCATGACTGGCTGAAGGGGCTGCTGGCTTTGCACATCTCAGGTCCGATATCCCAATATCTGGGCCAGATGGTTCTTTGTTGTGGGAGCTGACCTGTGCTTTATAGGATGTCTAGCAGCAACTGTGGCCACCGATGCTATTAGGAAGAAGAATTGTAATAAAAAGAGAGAGAGTGCTGAAAACCATGAATGTGCTACCAATTAGTTTCAGAATAGTTTTTCTGAAACTACTGGAAAAAAGTTTTAAGAGACTCAATCTTGCTATGTTGCCCAGGGTGGCCTCAAATTCTTAGACTCAAGTGATCCTCTCACCTCATCCTCCAAGTAGCTAGGATAACAGGTATACCATGGCCAGCTAAAACCGCTGAAATTTATAATTTCCTTTTCTTTCCTTTTTTTTTTGTTTGTGTTTGTTTGTTTTGTTTTGAGACAGAGTCTTGCTCTGTCATCCAGGCTGGAGTACAGTGGCACAATTTCAGCACACTGCAACCTCGCCTCCCACGCTTAAGTGATCCTCCCACCTCAGCCTCCCAAGTAGCTGAGATTGCAGGCACGTGCCACTACACCCCACTAATTTTTGTATTTTTAGTACAGACAGGATTTCACCATGTTGGCCAGGTTGGTCTCAAACTCCTGACCTCAAATTGTCCTCCCACCTTGGCCTCCCAAAGTATTGGGATTACAGGCATGAGCCACCATGCCCAGCCATAATTTACAACATTCATAAAGAGAAAGCATCCAAGGTCCTAATTTCAGAGATGAAGTTATTCCCCAGGCCTAATGCCAGACACTGTCCTTCCTCTTCCCAGCCCCAATATGCACACCTTAGTAAAAGAAAGAAGCCCCCTTACCCTTGGATCTGGTACCTTCAGGGTCTCTCTGTGTAAGGAGTAGGTAAGATGCTTCAAAAGAGCATCTGTAGCTCTGACGTCACTTAAGTATTCAATCACTGAAGCTCAATGTTTGTGAATTGGAAGTATATGGAGAAATGCAACTGGAATAAGCGTATCTTTTGGAAAGGTGTCAATTTCATACAAGTGTGTGATTGTCTTGGCTTGCCTTATGGGGGTTACTGGGCTAAACCACATTCCTGTGGATGAGAATGGTGTTTCCCCAATAGGGATGCATATTTGCTTTGTCAATCCTCTGGGGTGATGGGGTGCAGAAAGCGAGGATTTGCAAAGGCAGGTCTTAGACCGCAAAGGAAAATCTTCCTTCTGTGTCTGAAGTTGCAGGTCAGGCTGGTGTAGTGAGTGATGAAAGGGCAGGTAGGTCTGAGCCTGTGTGAAAGATGCTGGCATCCTCCACAATGCCCCTCCCTGCCTGTGTCCCAAACCTCTGCACAGTGACAGCCTCTGAGCTCCTCTTCCTCCAATCTCACAGCAACCTTGGAAGGCTCCAGGGGAGCTGTTGCCGCCAGTCACAGCCCTCAGCCCTGAAGACTGCCCTGCATCTTGACTTCCTACAGCCATGGCCTGTCCACCACCTTTCTGGTGGTAAACAAGATTGCAGCAGTAACAATCAAGTTCCCGGTTAGGACTACCTCATGCCTGCAACCCATGCCAAAACTGATGTCACCACAAGACTGCACCTCCCCCACATTTACCATTCAGGGCAATGAAAATTTTCCAGATGGATGGCCCTAATCCTGAAGGCACTGTGACGGTCACTGGAGCAAAAACAATGTCTCTGCTTGGCAGAGGCAGACTGGCCTAAATCTGGAGCTGTGTTCACTGGGTTCACAGGCTAAGACACCCAACAGTGCAGTCAGCACAGAATACCCCTAAAGGGAATGATGTAGCTTTTATACCCACAGCTTAATTAGACATACTTAATAACTGTGTGTAAGAGCATATATGTGTGTTGTATTTTATTTTTGCTGCATTTATTTTAGTGTTCAATTTTTTTGTTTTTCCATAAAATGTGTTTCCAGGCAGAGCCCCAACTTATAGCTTTGCATTCTGAGGAAATGAGATTAATTTTCAACTCAGCTTCCACCCAGGAGCCTATCAGGTCTTCATGTAGGGGACGTCCCCACAGACCATTCTGCCACCGCTGAGGACAGAGGCCCAGAAGAGGCCTTTCCCTGTGCTGTGCAATCAAATATCTCATCCTCTCAAATTAGTTTTACACATTAAAGCAGTTGCTGAAATGCCTTCTGCTTCTAATTTAAACTGTCTTCTAACTGAACTGACATTTGCATATTGTTTCCTTGCAAGCCCTCCCTGCCTCTTGGCACACATCTCCTCATTTAGGACATGCATGACAGTCATGTGAGATGATGCCACCAATGAACCAAGCCAGAGGTGACCAGCTACTCCTCCTGAACAGGGGTCCCTGGAGCACACACCCCATCTCTCAGAGGCCATCTGTGAGACTTTGTTAGAGGTGGAGGTCCTCATTGCCAGTGTGTCCTGAGGGGACGCTGTGCTTGAACATAACCAACACGCAGAATTCAGGAATACTCTGGTGTAATATCCCAGGCACATGGCTCCTTTGACACAGAGCTTAATAATGTTTTAAATATGTCAGATGCTCAGTGGGGACTGAAATGAAAGCAAGTACTATCTTCTGACTTTTGCGAGAAGTTCAAAACCAGCTGAGTTTAGTTGCTAGGAAAACTAAAGAATCACTAATACTTAAATATGTTGAATCTCAAAAAGGAAAGTGGAGATGCAAGATGAGACAAGGGTTACCCTTTACAAGGCGGAAGCAAATGGGAGGTGGGGTCCCCATGCAACTAAGGAGGGGAACAGATGTGCTGCTGAGAGCACAGATGCCGAGAACCCAGTGATGACCGGACAACACCAGGGAGCATCCCTCTCAGCAAGACCGAGGGGCAGGTGAAGGGGAGGAGGGCAGCAGCTGAGGCCAAGAATTTGGGGTCAGGATTCTTTGCTTTGAACTGCTTTGTTATGTGACCTGGGCTAGTCACACAACATCCCTGAGCTCAGCTTTCTCCATGGGATCCTAAAATTTCTTTTAGGGCAGTTTCTTTTACTTTTAGAGAAGCAAATGCATTGTAAAGAGAATATTATCATCAAAATATTAATTATTCTCATGGCATGACACCTTTCTTGGTAATGTGTAAAGTTGATAGTTATAGGTCATTGCTAATAGGAAATGGTATTCTGGGTCAAAATTTCTAGATCCAAAGACGTGAAGCAATCTGTTGAAAAGTCAATGGATTTAAGTTTATTGTACATGCATCTGGCCTTAGGCAAAAGTGCCCGTGGAGGTGCAGAAGATGTACCACATGTGCAGGTGGCTGCTTTGGGGTTGATCTACTTTGTGATTCACAGATGGAAGCACTGCCTACTCCCTGCAGTCATCCTGCCGGCTCAAAGGTCAAGGCCAGATGGAAGTAATCTGCCACCAGGCTCAGTCAGAGATTGGCAAAGATCACCTGAATGCGGATCTGGAGAAGGTGATCGCTTTTCCCAAAGGATGCCTCGCTTTTCCCAAAGGATGCCTCTGAAACCAAACGTATATAAAATGCCATTATTTCATTTCAAAATTAGCTCTATCTTTTCTCCATGAGTATGGATCATACATGCCTTCAGACTCTTCAACCCTGACTAAGATAATAAATACCAGAATGTAAAATGTTCTGTAAACTGTTGAACAAGTAGTATTCTAAATATCAATTTTTAAGTCACTTGTTCAGACTTGAAGACACATTTTTTCCTATAAGATTCTCATATCATCTTCCCCATCCCACTTAATTTATAATGTAAATAAACTATGTTAAAAATACTAATAGGATTGCTATATTAAAGTTGTTCATTAGTAATATACTAAAGTAAATGAAGTCATACTTCTATGAAAAGATGAACTGGATCTTTGACTTGGAAGCTTGAATGGTAGCAGAATGAGAAAAAGGACAGGGAGAAGGGTGTTGTCCTCTTTCTAGGATAAGAAAGACCCTGGCCAGGCCTGGTGGCTCACATCTCTAATCCCAGCACTTTGGGAGGCCGAGGCAGGTGGATCACGAGGTCGGGAGTTTGAGACCAGCCTGGCCAATATGGTGAAACCCTATCTCTACTAAAAATATAAAAATTAGCCAGGCATGGTGGCACACACCAGTAGTCCCAGCTACTCGTGAGGCTGAGGCAAAAGAATCGCTTGAACCTAGGAGGTAGAGGTTACAGTGAGCCAATATTGTGCCACTGTACTTCCAGCCTGGGTTTCAGAGCCAGACTCCATCTCAAAACAAAAACAAACAAACAAAAAAAGACCCTTTGCAGTGTTCTGAAGTGGGTGCTGTGTCTCTGGCAGCCAGTGACTGTCCTCCCTATGATCATCATCTCTGAGCTGCTCTCATCACCCTCTCACCCCCACAATGTTCCTTAATACAAGCAGTCACTTCGGCCTCCTGACCATCTTCCTCCAACTTCTCCATGCAGGAGTCTGTCCTTGGTGCTGTGGAGATGGGTCGACCCAAGCAGGCCAGCACGCAGGTGTCATCCTGTAACTTCCTCTGCTGTGATGCGCTATTGCACCTAAGGTCAGACCTGCTCCAAGGTCAGCTCCTCTAAACCACCAGTCACATGCCTATCCTCATGGCACATCTACCACATGGTGAGCTGGTTTTGTTTGATTGTTGTTTGTTGTGGTTTCTCCCAGTGGCAGCAACTTCAGGGCTCAATGACACAAGTGGCTCAGCAAGAGCCCTTACCTATAAGTAAGCAAGATTCGGGAGGCTGAGCCTGCCTATCCACCAAACAAAGCCAGCCTTTCTTTTTGTCAATATCTGGCAAAGTGGCTGCGCAGGCATGTGTTTCAGTGTGACCCACTTAACTGTGTTTAAACTTAATTTAAAAATCAATCCTGGCTTCACCCTTTCCCTCTCCTCTCCTCCCCACAAAACCTGTCAAAGTCTGCTGGTTCATTTCTTTTCCAATTAGAATGTCAGAACTTTAATGATATGGAATCAACTCTCTAAGTCCCAATAGTTCTTCTTAGGCCAAGTATCCTGATGCAACAGAGTCAGGTGGTTTGGCAATAACCAATGCCTCAGTTGCCCCTAGGGTGGTTACATAAGCACTTCAGGGCCACATGAAGCAAGGAACACAGGCAAAGCTACCTAAGACTGTCATCATCTGAGTGAACATAGATTAGAAAGGAACACTGATGTCCTCCATTTAAATGAGGTACCTGTGGTTTGTTTCCCTCGACATTTTTTTTTTAAAAAACAGGGTCTCACTCTGTCACCAAGGTAGGAGTGCAGCCTGGTGCAGGCTGGAGTGGCCCAATCACAAATCCCTGCAGCCTTGAACTCCTGGCCTCAAGCAATCCTCCCTCCTTGGCCTCCCAAAGTAGTGGGACTACAGGCAAGAGCCACCGCACCTGGCCTCTTTCACCTCTGAACAAGGAAGAACTTCCTATGAGACTTGATTCATTCATTCATTCAGTAAATATTTCCTTGGTCCCTTGTGTCTGAGTGGAACTGGGGTAGACACACTAGTAGGGGAATGGTGAACAGCTGATGTGGTTCAGCCATCAGAGAGCTCCAGCCACGTGGGGAGCACTGGTGTTGTTATGAAACCTGAAGCGGCCTCCTTCAGCCGACACACGGATGCTCTAATGCCAGAGAAAGGAGGGATGCTGGGGTGCAGGGAGCTTGAGACAGAGACCCCAGCTGGAGGACGATAGGCAGGGACAGGGTGGGGGAGCCTAGGCCTTTGTAAGCCACGTTAAGGATTAGATTTACTCTAAAGGTCATGGGAGCCAGCAGCAGAAGTTCTGGCAGCAGAGGCCATCACCATCAGTGCCACTGGATGGGATAATCCTGGCCATGGGCTGGGAAGAGGTGATGGGGAGAGAGTCAACATGGCCTGCTGACCAGCTGGACAACATGAAGAGAGGGGAGAGACAGGTGATTCCCACCATCAGGCTGGGTCCAGCGGATATGCACCTTACTAAGCTACAGAGACCTGGAGAGGAGCAGGAGAGGAGCCAAGGAGTTCCATTTTAAATGTACTGACTGAAGAAAACTGCAGACCAATATCCCTGGTGCACACAGATGTAAAAAATCCTGAACAAAATCAAGGCTAAAAATCATAGGATTATCTCAATGGATACAGAAAAAGCCTTTGACAAAATTCAACATTCTTTCATGATAAAAACTCTCAACAAATATGGCATACAGGAATGTTCTTCAACATAGTAAGACCATATATGACAAGTCCACAGCTAATATCATACCCAACACTGCAAACCTGAAAGCTTTTCCTCTAGCATCAGAAATAAGACAAGGATGTCCACTCTCACCACTTCCATTCAACATAATCCTAGAAGTCCTAGAAAGAGCAAATGGGCAAGAGAAAGAAAGAAAGGCAACCAAATTAGAAAGGAAGAAGTTAAATAGTCTGTTTGAAAATGATGTGATCTAATATACAGAAAACCCTAAAGACTACCATAAAACTGTTAGAACTAATAAACAAATTCAGTAAAATTGCAGGATAAATATCAACATGGAAAAATCAGTTGAATTTATTTTTTTCAATTGCATTTCTAGACACTAATAATGTACTATCTGAAAAGAAATCAAGAAAACAATCCAATTTGCAAAAGCATCGAAAATAATAAAATACTTAGGAATAACTTTAATCAAGGAGGTGAAAGATCTGTAGACTGAAACCTATAAAACATTGATGAAAGAAGCTGAAGAAGACACAGATAAATGGAAAGATATCCTATAAACACGAATTAGGAGAATTTCATTAAAATGTCCATACTACTGAAAGTGATCTACAGATTCAATGCCATGGCTCTTGAAATTCCAATGAAATACAAAAAAAAAAAAAAAACCTCTAAAATTCATATAGAACCATAAAAGATTCCAGATGGACAAAGCAATCTTGAAAAAAAGAATAAAGCTGGAGGCATCACACTACCTGATTTCAAACTATATTACAAACTTATGGTAATCAAAACCACATATTACTGGTATAAAAACAGACACATAGACCAACAGAATAGAATATGAAGCCCAAAAATAAACCCATGCATACACGGTCAACTTAACTTCAACAAAGGCACCAAGAATGGGGAAAGGATAGTCTCTTAATAAATGGTACTGGGAAAACTGAATATCCACATGCAAAATAATAAAATTGTACTCTTACTCCACAACTCAATTCAGAATGAATTAAAGACTTAAACATAAGACCTGGAACCATAAAAACCATAGAACAAAACATACGAGAAAAGCTCCTTGACACTGGTCTTGGCAATAAGTTTTTGGATATAACACTAAAAGCACAGCAACAAAAGCAAAAATAGACACAAGACTGTATCAAGCTAAAAGGCTTTTCACAGCAAAAGAAACAACAAAATAAGGTAACCCATGGAATAGGAGAAAACATGTAAAAGCCATATAACCAGTAAATGACTAATATCCATAATATATGAGGATCTGAAACCACTCATTAGCAAAAACAAACAAAACCCTCAATAAACAAACAAGTCAATCACAAAATATACAAAGGAACGGAACATTTTTTCAAAGAAGACATACAAATGGCCAAGAGGTATATGAAAAGGTGCCCAACAGCAAAATCTTCAGGGAAATGCAAATCAAACTCACAGTGAGATACCACCTCACACCTGTTGGGATGGTTATTATCAAAAAGACCAGAGGTAACAAGTGGTGGTAAGGATGTGCAAGAAAGGAGACCCTCATACACTATTGGCAGGGTTGTAAATTGGTATAGCCACTGTCGAAAACAGCATGGAGGCGCCTCAAAAAACTAAATATAGAACTACCATATGATACAGCAATCCCAATACTGGGTATATATCCAAAAAAAATGAAATCAACACCTCAAAAAGACGTCTACACTCCCATGTTCATGGCAGCACTATTCACAGTAGCCAAGATATGGAATTGACCTAAGTGTCCCTGAATGGATGAATGGATAAAGAAAATGTGGTGTATACACACACAACGGAGTACTATTCAGCCATGAAAAGGATGTCCTGTCATTTGCAGCAACATTGATAAACCTGGAGGATATTACGCTGAATGAAATGAGCTGGCCACAGAGAGACAAATACCACATGATCTCACTTACACGCAGAACTGAAAGCAGAGACCAGAACAGTGCTGTCCTCTCACCTCTTCTGGTGGCCTCCTTTTATTTCATCAAATAACCTTGGCAAGAGCTGTCTTTTCATCTCTAATTCCCTTACCCCATACTTCTAAGTGCAGCAATTTAGTTTCAACAAAAACGCTGACCTTTTAAAATTAAAAATGAAATGAAATTAAAGTCTTACACCTCTATCTATCTGAGACAACTAAAAGCCTAACTGAGGTTTAATAGAGAAACGGGGATGGCACCTTTAAAATATCTACTCTTGACACCACTGTGATCACATCTGTGTTCAAGTCGAATTCCTAAAATCGGCTTGTCCTGAGTACAGTTCTTGTGCACCTAAGCCACAGGCTTATGATGTCTATCTCTGCACCTCTGTCAGAATGACCACTGCATCAGTGCTGAGAGCTCATCAACAGTGGCAGGGGCCAGGAAGCCACAGCTGACCCTGGCATGCTCCCCTGGAGATTAGAATCTTGTCCAGAAGACAATAAAAACATAGCAATCTCTATTTTCTAGGAACTTTGTGTTTTCCACCCAGTTTTGGTAAAATTCAGATTATAAAGGAAAACACCAATATCCGATCTTCAGTATAGGAGTGAATAAGCATTCACCTCTTAAGACTCTCACTTGACTTCGGATTAACCAAGTGCAGTAGTTTCTGAAGAAGCTGAAGCTTTTCTGAACTTTCTTCTTGTTTCTCTCCACACTTAGCAATATCCCTTTCCAGCCAGCTGATTAAAACTACTTAATAAATGGAACTGTCAGGGATTTCTTTTGGCCTATGGGCTCCCTACAAGTCTTAATGAGAAACCAGGGTGCATGAACTGAGAATGTCTGGGAACCCTCTGGATAAGAAGGTGACACCTATCTGCAACTAAAGATCAATCTGGAAAGTCCCCCACCCCTACGAGTCTTCCTGATCTGCAAGACGAACTGATCCACTGGAGAAAAGCCAGTGTGAGCTGTCATCCACATGGGAAGGGAAAATCACTCTTGGAGCACTCAGACTCCACCTATATTCACTCACTGGAGTGCTAGGAGCACTGGGGATTATGAATTATACTGTTTCACTTCAATATTCCTCAGGCACAATCTATATTCTGTATTTTATTCCACAGTGGTGCAATTTGGAATTGGAACCACTTTGCATCTAATTAACAGGAATATGGAACACAGGTTATTATCAGCCTTTTTGGCAACAAAGCCCTCAATTACAGGGAATTCCTGGAAGAAAGCTGATCACTCCCCAGTTCCGTCACTATTCTGGGAGGCCACCAGGTCCTTGATTCTGAACACATTCAATAACTCTGAGCCTCACCTGACACTAATTACCTTCCTCCAGCCTGTTGACAAAAGAATTGCAGCCTCAGATTTGTTGAGCCCATTTTGACAAGAACAAGGCTTGTCCCTTCCCTGCTGAAAGCTCTTTCAGCGGCTCCCATCAGGCAGTGCGGCTCCAACTTCCCTAAATTACTCCTAATTACACATGAGGTGGAGGAGGAGAGAGAATGCCTATACGCCAGATATTCTCAACACAACTACCCTCTATTATCACACCCATTTCACAGATGCAAGAATCTGAGGTTAGGTCCTAAGATCACACCACAGAAAGTGACAGAGCCACCACCTGCACCAGGTAGTCTGGCCATAGCATCTGTGTTCCTAATCCACTGCGACTGCCTCCCTGATGGCTCAGGATAGCCAGTCTGCATCTTGGATGATGCGCAGAGGTAGCAGGTTACTGAACGCTGAACATTTCTTTACAGTTGCATAGTTTATCTTTACAAGTCACACAAATACTGCATTCTTTTCCTAAGATTTGTCTTGATAAAAAACAACACTTGCCACTTCACATCTATGTAGAAGCCTGTTACCTTAAAAAAACAGAAAATAACAAGAGCTGGTGGGGATGTGGAGAAACTGGAACCCGGGTGCACTGTTGGCGGAAATGTGAAATAGTGCAGCCACTGTGGAAAACAGTATGGTGGTTCCCCAAAAACTCAAACACAGAACTATTATATGCTCTAGCAATTCCACTTCTGGAGATATACCCCAAGAACTGAAATTGGGGACTGGAACAGATTTTACTTTCTTTCCGATTTTTATTTTAAGTTCAGGGGTACATGTGCAGGATGTGCAGATTTGTTACCTAGGTAAACGTGTGCCATGGTGGTTTGCCGCACAGAACATCCTATCACCTAGGTATTAAGCCCAGCATCCATTATTCTTTCTAACGCTCTCCCTCCTTGCATCCCCAACCCTCAGACAGACCCGTGTGTTGTTCCCCACCACGTGTCCATGTGTTCTCATCATTCAGCTCCCACTTACAAGTGAGAACATGCTGTATTTGGTTTTCTGTTCCTGCATTAGTTTGCTGAGGATAATGGCTTCCAAATCCATCCATGTCCCTGCAAAGGACATGATCTTGTTCCTTTTATGGCTGCATAGTATTCCATGGTGTATACGTACCACTTTTCCTTATCCAGTCTATTACTGATGAGCATTTAGGTTGGTTCCATGTTTTTGCTATTGTGAACAGTGCTGCAAAGAACATATGCAAGCATGTATCTTTTTTTTGTTTGTTTGAGACAGAGTTTCACTCTTGTTGCCCAGGCTGGAGTGCAACAGCGTGATCTCGGCTCACTGCAACCTCTGCCCCCTGGGTTCAAGTGATTCTCCTGCCTCAGCCTCCTGAGTAGCTGGGATTACAGGCACATCCCAACACTTCCAGCTAATTTTTGTATTTTCAGTAGAGACAGGGTTTTACCACGTTGGCCAGGCTGGTCTCAAACTCCTGACCTCAGGTGATCCACCCACCTCAGCCTCCCAAAGTGCTAGGATTACAGGCATGAGCCACCATGCCTGGACCCCATATATCTTTATAATAGAATGATTTATATTCCTTTGGGCATATACCCAGTAATGGGATTATTGGGTCAAGTGGTATTTCTGGTTCTAGATCATTCAGGAATCACCACACTGTTTTCCACAATGGCTGAACTAATTTATACTCCCACCAACAGTGTAAAAGCATTCCTTTTCCTTTACAACCTGGCCAGCATCTGTTGTTTTTTGACTTTTTGATAACAGTCATTTTGACTGGTGTGAGATGGTATCTCATTCTGGTTTTGATTTGCATTTCTCTAATGATCAGTGATGTTGAGCTTTTTTTCATGTTTTGTGGCCACATGTATGTCTTCTTTAGTGTCTGTTCATGTCCTTTTCCCACTTTTTAATGGGGTTGTTTTTTTCTTGTAAATTTGTTTAAGTTCCTTGTAGATGTTGGATGTTAGACCTTTGTCAGATGGATAGATTGCAAAAATTTTCCCTCATTCTGTAGACTGTCTGTTCACACTGTTGCTTTCTTTTGCTGTGCAGAGCTCTTTAGTGTAATTAGATCCCATTTGTCAATTTTTGCTTTTGTTGTGATTGCTTTTGGCATCTTCACCATGAAATCTTTGCTCGTTCCTATGCCCTGAATGGTATTGCCTAGATTTTCTTCTAGGGTTTTTAAGGTTTGGGGTTTTACATTTAGGCCTTTAATTTATCTTGAGTTGATTTTTGTATATGGTGTAAGGAAGGTTTCCAGTTTTGATTTTCTGCTAGCTTGTTCTCCCAGCACCATTTATTAAATAGGGTATCCTTTCTCCATTTCTTGTTTTTGGTCAGGTTTGTCAAAGGTCAGATAGTTGTAGGTGTGTGGTCTTATTTCTGGGTTCTCTATTCTGTTCCATTAGTCTATTTGTCTGTTCTTGTACCAGTACCATGTCATTTTGGTTACTATAGCCCTGTAGTATAGTTTGAAGTTGGGTAAAGTGATGCCTTCAGCTTTGTTCTTTTTGCTTAGAATTGTCTTCACTATTCAGGCTCTTTTTTGGTCCACATGAATGTTAAAATAGTTTTTTTCTAATTCTGTGAAGAATGTTAGTGGTAATTTAAGCAGAATAGCATTGAATCTATAAATTGCTTTGAGCAGTATGGCCATTTTTACAATACTGATTCTTCCTATCCGTAGCATGGAGTGTTTTTCCATTTGCATCTCTGATTTCTTTGAGCAGTGGTTTGTAATTCTCCTTGAAGAGGTCCTTCACTTCTCCTGTTAGCTGTATTCCTAGGTATTTTATTCTTTTGGTGGCCATTGTAAATGGAAATTCTTTCATGGCTTGGCTTTGTCCTTGCCCACTGTTGGTATATAGGAATGCTAGCAATTTTGCACATTGGTTTTGTATTCTGAGAATTTGCTGAAGTTGTTTATCAGCTGAAGGAGCTTTGGGGCCGAGACTATGGGGTTTTCAAGATACAGAATCATGTCATCTGCAAACAGGGATAGTTTGACTTCCTCTCTTCCTATTTGGATGTCGTTTATTTCTTTCTCTTGCCTAACTGCTTTGGCCAGGACTTCTAAAACTATGTTGAATAGGAATGGTGAGAGAGAGGGCATTCTTGTCTTGTGCCGGTTTTCAAGGGGAATCCTTCCGGCTTTTGCCCATTCGATATGATATTGGCTGTGGGTTTGTCATACATGGCTCTTATTATTTTGAGGTATGCAGAACAGATATTTATACACTAATGTTCACAGCAGCATTACTCACAACAGCCAACAGGCAGAAACAACCCAAATGTCCATTGATTGATAAATGGATAAAGAAAATGTGGTATATACATATAATAGAATATTATTTAGCCTTAAAAAGAAAAGAAATTCTGACTCATGCTACAGCAGGGATGAACCTGGAGGACATTATGCTAAGTAAAATATGACAGTCACAAAAGAGCAAATAGCATATGATTCCAATTATTGGAAGTACCTAGACTAGTCAAATTTGTAGAGAAAGAAAGTAGAACAGTAATTTCCAGGGACTGGGAGGAGGAGGAGAAACGGGAGCTGTTGCTTAATGAGTATGGAGATTCGGTTTGGGAGATGGAACAGTTCTTGAGATGAATGGTAGTAATAGTTGCACAACCATGTTAATATCATGAACTTAACACAACTGAATTTTATGCCTAAAAATGGTTAAATTAGTGGTCAATGTTATGTTATACCTATTTTACTAAAATTAAAAAAAAAAGCTCTGTCTGCCAACAAAAACAATGCTTTTAACAATTTACCAGTTAAATTAAGCATTTCCAAAATATATTTGATTCAGGAAGATTCACAATTTTCCTATGATTTTCTGAACACAGTGTTTCTTCAGATTTTTCATCTGCAAAATGAAAAATGTGGGTAACAGTAACAGAGACTCTGGAGGACTGCAGTGAGAATTAAATGGCATTATTCCTGTGACTGTGTCTAACACATAACAGGCATCTGGGTTAGCCTCTGGCTGTTAGTACATATAATATGAACCTGCCTATGAGCTTCAGTGCAGGAACTATCTCTCTCAGGAAGCGAAATTCCCCCTGTGGCTTCCTGACACTTACAATTACTATATTAAACCATGTAGTTGTGCAGGAATTCATCTAACACACACCACATTACATTAAGTTACGTTTTTGCATGACTGATGCACCCTCACTAGACCATAAACTCCTTAAAGACATGACCTTAATCATTCAGAGCCACAGCATATACATACAGTACAGTGTCTGGCACCTAATGGCAGCTCATTAAATATTTGTTAAACATTCAGAGCTTCTTTGTAAACATTAGGTTTGGATGTCTGCAAAGTAAATTTATCCTTCTGTGGGAGAGACTACAAAAATTCTTCTCATCAATTGTCTGTATTTTATAATATAAAATGGTGTCTTTCCAGCTCTTTCTCCCAAATACCTACCAAGAAAAAAGAGAAACGAGTTTGAGAATTGAAGAACCCATGAAATTTAAGCCCCAGAAATTACCCTATCCTGATTCTTGCATGCAAGAATCCACCATTAAATGACTGCAAGGCACTGCATTGCTGTGTCCACCTAGACATAACAGAGAGACTTACATGTCACATCCAATCCCCAACAGCAAAGTTTAAGGAAACAATGCAAACAGCCACAGAAGTGCTGCCCCCTTTCTTGATTTGACATCTGACTAGTCAGTCACAAAAACAGACTTTACAAAAGGTAGCTAGTGCCTTTGAGGCTTTCTTAGGGGCTCAGACGCAGGAAGATCAAGTTCAGGAAAAAGATATTTAAAAAGTTGAGTGCTATATTATCAGTATTTCTTCCCCTTCTTCACCTTCCCCTAAATTAGTGTCAGGGTAATTTCTTCCCCTTCTTCACCTTCCCCTAAATTAGTGTCAGATCAAGTTTAGGAAAAAGATATTTAAAAAGTTGAGTGCTATATTATCAGTATTTCTTCCCCTTCTTCACCTTCCCCTAAATTAGTGTCAGGGTAATTTACATCCTCTACAGAATGGTTCTTTACACTTTTACAAAGAGGGCACTGGGGAAGAGACAACTTCAACTTCAGAAAGCTTGACAGTAAAAATCCCATCATTTCACATGGAGGGGAACAACACACACTGTGGGGAGGGAGGGGATGGGGGAAGGAGAGCATCAGGAAGAATAGCTAATGGATGCTGGGCTTAATACCTAGGTGATGGGATGATCTGCAGCCAACCACCATGGCACACGTTTACCTATGAAACAAACCTGCACATCCTACACATGTACCCAGGAACTTAAAATAAAAGTTGAGGGAAAAAAAATCCCACCATAATTCCAGGAATTACATACTGCTTCCTAAGTTAGGGTTTTCCTGTTTGCTTGTCAACTTCTCCACTCTCAAATTGGGCAAGTAAGTGGAATGCTTCCGCGTGATGCCATTTTTATTTCCCAAACTAAGCGGTGTTCATAACATAATTCCAGGCTCCTGGGAGTGTTTCACTACCTTTGCCTAATGAAAATTTCTTATCTCAAATAATAAATGCAAAAAGAGATGAAGAACAAAAGAAAAAAACTGTCTAATAAGACAGTTCTCACTTTCTTCCATCTGTATTTTGCAAGATTCCCTCCTCCCACTCCCTTCAGGCTTTAAACCTCCATTTTCATTTTCATCCCGAATCTACAAATACACACACACACACAAAAAGTCACAGGAACATTCTAATATTGTACCTTAAAGTGCAAGTGAAGCTAAAAAAAAAAACAAAAAGAGAGAGAAAGAAAGCAAACAGGTCTCTGAGGCCAACACTGGCATCCAACCTGGAGAAAGTGCCCAAGCATAGACTCATTCCAGGAGAGGCTCAGGAACGGGCCGTTCCATGCAGAATCAACTGTCCTTTACGACTGTGGGCACCACATTTACTGCTGCTGGGCCACCTACTCGGTGAGCCTGTTTAGCTATGCAAACAAAAGAAGGTTCTGGGGCTCAGAGGCAGGAAGATCAAGCTCTTCCACAGCCCAGGATTCTTAACATACCTTTGCACTTAAATCCTAGGATAAAAAGTAAACTCACAACGCACAAGGTAATATATCCTTACCTATTATCTTTTAAAAAGCAAGGATAAACTTAGATGTATCAACGAATATAGGAGTCAAATATGTCAGAGTCACTTATTTTTTATTTACTTATTTATTTTTTTGAGACAGAGTCTTGCTCTGTCCCCCAGGTTGGAGTGCAGTGCACCATCTCAGCTCACTGCAACCTCGGCCTCCCGGGTCCAAGCGATTCTCCTGGCTCAGCCTCCCGAGCAGCTGGGATTACAGGCGCCCGCCACCACGCCCAGCTAATTTTTGTATTTTTAGTAGAGACGTAGTTTCACCATGTTGGCCAGGTTGGTCTCGAACTCTTGACCTCGTGATCCACCCACCTCGGCCTCCCAAAGTGCTGGAATTACAGGCGTGAGCCACTGCGCCCAGCCCAGAGTCACTTATTTTAACTGTATAAAAATAAATACTGCTGCAACATGGGTAAAGTTCAAAAACGCTGTGCAAAGTGAGGGAAGTCAGGTACGAAGGCTGCAAACTATATGATTCTATGGACATGCTGAGATGTCCAGAAAAGGCAAGTCCATAGGCACAGAAAGTAGATAGTGGTTGCCAGGGCTAGGGAAGGAAACGGTCAGTGACTAGAAATGGCCACGAAGTTTTCTGGAGGATCATGAAAATGTTCTGAGTTAGGTTGTAGTGGTTGTACAACTGTACATTTATTAAAAAATCACTGAATTGTAGAATTAATGTGAGTGCATTTTATGGTATGTAAATTATATCTCCATTAAGCTGTTAAAATAAAAAAACATATCAATCATAATTGCCTGGTGAATAGTCCAATAAACATTATGAAGAGGATTTAGACGACAGGTCATATAATTCAAGGTAAAGCATGTATTTCAGTATTCAGTGATGAATTTCAGTCAAAATAGCCGCAATACAAATTGAGCATTCCTAATTCAAAAAAATCCAAATCTACACTGCTCCAAAATCTGAAGCCTTTTGGATGCCGCCATGATGTGCCACAGAAATGCTCACTGGAGCATTTCGGATTTCAGATTCTCAGATTAGGGATGCTCAGGCGGTTAGTATAAGACGACTCTTCCAAAATACCAAACAGTTCTGGTCCCAAGTGTTTTGGATAAGGAATACTCAACCTGTACAATATTTCCTAAATCCACACCTCAGAAAACTCTGTAACACCCTGCACAACTTTTCTATCCTCATCACCAATAGGTCAGAAAAGGTCCTCTTCTCTCTTGATGATTTTCCTAACACCATCTTTTTCTTTTCAGGGACTTTAAAAGAAAGCTGATGATTTCTTACTATTTACCTGGGTGGATGTCAGCTTTTCTCCCCGGCAAAACCCTAAATTTTACAGGGGAGGAAAACCTTTTTCCTTGGGCTCATTATTGATTGCAGCCACACAGAGAGAGGCTTTGCAGCAAAATCATCAAGGCTCCCTTAAAAAATAAGCTCTGGATATACTCTGGCTGTGATCCAAAGGGTACATCACACCGTCACAACCAGTGAGTTATCCACGCAGACTCCCCTTGGTCAGGATTCAGACTATAACTCCCGACTCCCAGAGCTCCCAGGGCCCTGACAGATGATGTCTGGTGAGAGTTACTCCAAAAGTCTGATCTTTGTTGTTATTATCGTTCCAAGCTGGTTTTACCATGCAACAGGGACACAGACACATTTATGTCTGTCTCCTTTCTGGCCCTTCATTTCTTTCTGTCTTTTTTTTTTTTTTCTCTTTTTTTTTTCTCTAAGAGACAGGGTCTTACTCTGTTTCCCAGGTTGAAATGCATGCAGTGGCATAATCACAGCTCACTGCAGGAACAACCTCCCAGGCTCAGGCAATCCTCCTGGCTCAGCCTCCCAAATAGCTGGGACTTCAGGCACGCCACCAAGCTTGGCAGGTCCTTCCTTTCTACCCCTACCTGCAATATTGGTGACAGGTTGAAGTTACTCCCATAAACTGAGTGATGGGTGTCCTGGATTCCATTACTAAACGCTGCTGAAAACCTTCCCACCTCCTCTCAGCCTGACTCAGCCCACAGGTGGCTCCTCTGCCCTACCTGTACCTTTTTGCTGCTCCTGATTTCGTTTCATGCTGAGATAATCAATGCCCATCCTCATGCTCTCCCCCATTCATTTCTCTCACCTGATGCCTCTTTCCCTGGCCCAGCCACCCTCCTCCTCCTGCTCTCAGTGGACCATTTATGCTTGTCTTCAAACTCTCTCGTCTTCATTCTCCTGCTCCTCCCAGCCAGCCTACTTCACGAATGGGACTTGTGAAAGCTAGACATGATAAAATAAGGACTTTTGCTCAATGTCTCTGTTTACAATTGGTGGCCTGAGACACAAAAGTAAATAGCTGAAATGTTGATGCAGCTTTATTAACAATATCCAAAACCTGGAAGCACCAGAGACATCCTTCAATGGGTGAGTGGATGGACAAGCAGTGGCCCATATAGACAGTGGGACATTATTCAGGTTTATCAAGAAATGAGCTACTAAGCCAGAAAAAGACACAGAGGAAACTTAAATGCATACTGTGAATGTAAGAAGCCAAGGTGAGAAGGCTGCATACTACATGATTCCAACTACGTGACATTCTGGAAAAGGCAAAACTATGGAGACTAAAAAGATCAGTGGTTGCCAAAGGCTGGGTAGGGAAAGAGAAGTGAACAGGTGAAGCACAGGGGATTTTAACATATATAGTATTTGTACAACACCATAATGGTAAATACATTGCATTATGTATTTGTCCAAACCATAGACTGTACATCAAGAGTGAACTCTAGGCCAGGCATGGTGGCTCATACCTGTAATCTCAGCATTTTGGGAGGCCAAGGTGGGCGAATCACGAGCTCAAGAGATCAAGACCATCCTGGCCAACATGGTGAAACCCTGTCTCTACTAAAAACACAAAAATTAGCTGGGTGTGGTGGCACGCACCTGTAATCCCAGTTACTCAGGAGGCTGAGGCAGAAGAATTGCTTGAACCTGGGAGGCGGAGGTTGCAGTGAGTCGAGATTGCACCACTGCACTCCAGCCTGGTGACAGAGCAAGACTCTGTCTCAAAAAAAGAGTGAAGTCTAATGTCAATCATGGACTTTAGTTAATAGTAATATCAATATTGACTCATCAATTGTAACAAATATATCTCACTGATGCAAAATGATAATAATAAAAGAAACAGTGAACAGGGGAGAGGGTGTAGTTTTTCTATAAACCTAAAAGTGCTCTAAAAAATAGACTATTATCTTAAAAAAAACAAACAGCTGATGATGAGTGGCACAGTCAGGCCAACAAGAGCTTTGTACACATGACAGGGGGTCACAGCTCATCTAGGTAAATGCTTGGAAACCCGCCCCTTGTGCTAATAAGCATGTTAACCTCACTAAGGCAAGGGAAGAAATAACACCATTACAACATCCATATTCAAAAATACCTCCAATCAAAATCCAAACTGTGTGTGTGTGTGTGTGTGTGTGTGTGTATGTGTGTGTGTGAGTGTGTGAGACTTTGACTAGCTGAATTTAAAATTTCCATGAGAGCGCAAAGCCCTTAGAATAGCTGCAATATTCCTGGGAGGGGGAAAAAGAAAGAACAAGGAGGTAATAAGACACGTTCCGTCAATATCAAGAGCCTCAATTTTAAAGCAAGATTATTTTGACTATTACATGAAATTGTGTATTTTCATTGCAGGAGTGAGTGGGGTTTTTTTGTTTGTTTATTTGTTTTAAACTTGATGTGACTGTGAGGTTTTTTGTTTTGTTTTGTTTTTGAGACGGTGTCTCGCTCTGTCACCCAGGCTGGAGTGCAGTGGCGCAATCTCGGCTCACTGCAAACCCTGCCTCCTGGGTTCACGCCATTCTCCTGCCTCAGCCTCCCGAGTAGCTGGGACTACAGGTGCCTGCCACCTCGCCCAGCTAATTTTTTATATTTTTAGTAGAGATGGGGTTTCACCGTGTTAGCCAGGATGGTCTCGATCTCCTGACCTCATTATCTGCCCGCCTTGGCCTCCCAAAGTGCTGGGATTACAGGCATGAGCCACCGCGCCCAGCTGACTGTGAGATTTTTATGACCCAAAAGTGACCAACAGTCATGAGGCTGCTTGACTTTTCATCTCGAGCAGAAGAGAAACTAATCACACAAGTAATTTAAGGGGACCACCGAGAGCAAAAAATAAAGTTGTTTTATATTCACATCTCGTATGTTATGCTATTCTACTAAACAGCTACATAAAGAAAAATACTGTTTATGAATATTTTATGCATTGAAAACCAATAAAGAAGAGTTAAGTGGTGATAATCCCCAAAGTCAGAATGATGTCACCTCTTGGGTGGGAGATTGGGGGCTGAGAACAAGGTGGGACATTCAAGGAAAATGGTGGCATTTCATATTTCAGGTTGGGCAGTGCATACGTGGTGCTTACTTGTCTTTGTCCTTACATGCTGTACTCTTTGTATGAATTAAGTATTTAATAAAACAGCTAAGATATACAATTGTTAGAAGGCTGGGTTAGAAAATACTACTCTATGAAACATATAATAGGGCTAACCAGGTGTGCCAACCACTAAGCATCAGACAGGCAGGCACATGTTCAAATCCTTCTGCACCACTTGGGAGTGCCATATCCCTGAACAAATTATCTAGCTACTCTGACCTCAGTTCCCACATCTCAACAAAGGCAGAATAACAATAGTATTCATCAAACTGTAGTTGGGTTAAATTAAGAAAATGCCCGTTGAAGAGGTTTGTGCAAGTCTGGCAAAGAGAATAATAGCTCTCATTTGTTGATCACTGACCAACCAAGAGCCATGGGAAGGGACCTTCCAGGCATCATCACATTTAACCATCTCAATGTCAGACTGTAATAAAGGAAATAGGATTAGAACCCAGATGGTCCAATTCCAGTGCTAAAATCTTAACTACCATGCTAGTCTATCTCTCTGATAAGACATATTATTAATGGTATTGTTTATTATTATAATAAATAGTAACAGCTAAGGTTTTAAAAAATTGGATTACAATTACTTATATATGGCTTAGTGGGAACACTTGACAAACAAAAGCAATTTATTTGAATAAGAACCCGGGGTGGAGCCAAGATGGCCGAATAGGAACAGCTCCGGTCTCCAGCTCCCAGCCCCAGCGACACAGAAGACGGGTGATTTCTGCATTTCTGCTTGAGGTACTGGTTTCATCTCACTAGAGAGTGCCTAACAGTGGGTGCAGGACACTCGGTGAAGCGCACTGTGCGCGAGCCGAAGCAGGGCGAGGCATTGACTCACTCGGGAAGCGCAAGGGGTCAGGGAGTTCCCTTTCCTAGTCAAAGAAAGGGGAAGCAGACGGCACCTGGAATATCGGGTCAGTCCCACCCTAACTGCACTTTTCCAACGGGCCTGGAAAACGGCACACTAGGAGATTGTGTCCCGCACCTGGCTCGGAGGGTCCTATGCCCACGGAGTCTCGCTGATTGCTAGCACAGCAGTCTGAGATCAAGCTGCGAGGCGGCAGCGAGGCTGGGGGAGGGGCGCCCGCCATTGCCCAGGCTTGCTTAGGTAAACAAAGCAGCCAGGAAGCTCGAACTGGGTGGAGTCCACCACAGATCAAGGAGGCCTGCCTGCCTCTGTAGGCTCCACCTCTGGGGGCAGGGCACAGACAAACAAAAACTCTGCAAGAACTTCCACAGACTTAAATGTCCCTGTCTGACTGACAGCTTTGAAGAGAGTAGTGGTTCTCCCAGCACGCAGCTGGAGATCTGAGAACGGTCAGACTGCCTCCTAAAGTGGGTCCCTCACCCCTGAGCAGCCTAACTGGGAGGCACCCCCCCAGTAGGGACAGACTGACACCTCATTCAACCCGGTACTTCTCTGAGACAAAACTTTCAGAGGAACTATCAGACAGCTGAATTTGTGGTCTCACGAAAATCCGCTGTTCTGCAGCCACCGCTGCTGACACCCAGCCAAACAGGGTCTGGAGTGCACCTCTAGTAAACTCCAACAGACCTGCAGCTGAGGGTCCTGTCTGGTAGAAGGAAAACTAACAAACAGAAAGGACATCCACACCAAAAACCCATCTGTACATCACCATCATCAAAGACAAAAAGTAGATAAAACCACAAAGATGGGGAAAAAACAGACCAAAAAAACTGGAAACTCTAAAAAACAGAGCACCTCTCCTCCTCCAAAGGAACGCAGTTCCTCACCAGCAACGGAACAAAGCTGGATGGAGGATGACTTTGATGAGTTGAGAGAAGAAGGCTTCAGACGATCAAACTACTCTGAGCTATGAGAGGAAATTCAAAACAACAGCAAAGAAGTTAAAAACTTTGAAAAAAAATTAGAAGAATGGATAACTAGAATAACCAATGGAGAGAAGGGCTTCAAGGAGCCGATGGAGCTGAAAGCCTAGTTTCGAGAACTACGCGAAGATTGCAGAAGCCTCAGTAGCAGATGCGATCAACTGGAAGAAAGGGTATCGCTGATGGAAGATGAAATGAATGAAATGAAGAGAGAAGGGAAGTTTAGAGAAAAAAGGATAAAAAGAAATGAACAAAGCCTCCAAGAAATTTGGGACTATGTGAAAAGACCAAACCTACGTCTGATTGGTGTACCTGAAAATGATGGGGAGAATGGAACCAAGTTGGAAAACACTCTGCAAGATATTATCCAGGAGAACTTCCCCAATCTAACAAGGCAGGCCAGCATTCAGATTCAGGAAATACAGAGAACGCCACAAAGATACTCCTCGAGAAGGGCAACTCCAAGACACATTATTGTCAGATTCACCAAAGTTGAAATGAAAGAAAAAATGTTAACGGCAGCCAGAGAGAAAGGTCGGGTTACCCACAAAGGGAAGCCCATCAGACTAACAGCTGATCTCTCAGCAGAAACTCTACAAGCCAGAAGAGAGTGGGGGCCGATATTCAACATTCTTAAAGAAAAGAATTTTCAACCCAGAATCTCCTATCCCGCCAAACTAAGCTTCATAAGTGAAGAAGAAATAAAACACTTTACAGACAAGCAAACGCTGAGTGATTTTGTCACCACCAGGCCTGCCCTAAAAGAGCTCCTGAAGGAAGCACTAAACATGGAAAGGAACAACCGGTACCAGCCACTGCAAAAACATGCCAAATTGTAAAGACCATCGAGACTAGGAAGAAACTATAGCAACTAACGAGCAAAATAACCAACTAACATCATAATGACAGGATCAGATTCACACATAACAATATTAACGTTAAATGTAAATGGGCTAAATGCTCCAATCAAAAGACACAGACTGGCAAACTGGATAAGGAGTCAGGACCCATCAGTGTGCTGTATTCAGGAAACCCATCTCACGTGCAGAGACACACATAGACTCAAAATAAAGGGATGGAGGAAGATCTATCAAGCAACTGGAAAACAAAAAAAGGCAGGGGTTGCAATCCTAGTCTCTGATAAAATAGACTTTAAACCAACAAAGATCAAAAGAGACAAAGAAGGCCATTACATAATGGTAAAGGGATCAATTCATCAAGAAGAGCTAACTATCCTAAATATATATGCACCCAACACAGGAGCACCCAGATTCATAAAGCAAGTCCTGAGTGACCTACTAAGGGACTTAAACTCCCACACAATAATAATGGGAGATTTTAACACCCCACTGTCAGCATTAGACAGATCAATGAGACAGAAAGTTAACAAGGATATCCAGGAATTGAACTCAGCTCTACATAAAGTGGACCTAATAGACATCTACAGAACTCTCCACCCCAAGTCAACAGAATATACATTTTTTTCAGCACCACACCACACCTATTCCAAAATTGACCACATAGTTGGAAGTAAAGCTCTCCTCAGCAAATGTAAAAGAACAGAAATTATAACAAACTGTCTCTCAGACCACAGTGCAATCAAACTAGAACTCAGGATTAAGAAACTCACTCAAAACCGCTCTACTACATGGAAACTGAACAACCTGCTCCTGAATGACTATTGGGTACATAATGAAATGAAGGCAGAAATAAAGATGTTCTTTGAAACCAACGAGAACAAAGACACAACATACCAGAATCTCTGGGACACATTCAAAGCAGTGTGTAGAGGGAAATTTATAGCACTAAATGCCCACAAGAGAAAGCAGGAAAGATCCAAAATTGACTCCCTAACATCACAATTAAAAGAACTAGAAAAGCAAGAGCAAACACATTCAAAAGCTAGCAGAAGGCTAGAAATAACTAAAATCAGAGCAGACCTGAAGGAAATAGAGACACAAAAAACCCTTCAAAAAATTAATGAATCCAGGAGCTGGTTTTTTGAAAAGATCAACAAAATTGATGGACCGCTAGCAAGACTAATAAAGAAGAAAAGAGAGAAGAATCAAATAGATGCAATAAAAAACGAAAAAGGGGATATCAGCACCGACCCCACAGAAATACAATCTACCATCAGAGAATACTACAAACACCTCTATGCAAATAAACTAGAAAATCTAGAAGAAATGGATAAATTCCTCGACAAATACACCCTCCCAAGACTAAACCAGGAAGAAGTTGAATCTCTGAATAGACCAATAACAGGTTCTGAAATTGTGGCAATAATCAATAGCTTACCAACCAAAAAGAGTCCAGGACCTGATGGATTCACAGCCGAATTCTACCAGAGGTACAAGGAGGAACTGGTACCATTCCTTCTGAAACTATTCCAATTGATAGAAAAAGAGGGAATCCTCCCTAACACATTTTATGAAGCCAGCATCGTCCTGATACCAAAACCTGGCAGAGACATAACCAAAAAAGAGAATTTCAGACCAATATCCTTGATGAACATTGATGCAAAAATCCTCAATAAAATACTGGCAAACCGAATCCAGCAGCACATCAAAAAGCTTATCCACCATGATCAAGTGGGCTTCATCCCTGGGATGCAAGGCTGGTTCAACATACGCAAATCAATAAATGTAATCCAGCATATAAACAGAACCAAAGACAAAAACCACATGATTATCTCAATAGATGCAGAAAAGGCCTTTGACAAAATTCAACAACCCTTCATGCTAAAAACTCTCAATAAATTAGGTATTGATGGGACGTATCTCAAAATAATAAGAGCTATCTACGACAAACCCACAGCCAATATCATACTGAATGGGCAAAAACTGGAAGCATTCCCTCTGAAAACTGGCACAAGACAGGGATGCCCTCTCTCACCGCTCCTGTTCAACATAGTGCTGGAAGTTCTGGCCAGAGCAATCAGGCAGGAGAAGGAAATAAAAGGTATTCAATTAGGAAAAGAGGAAGTCAAATTGTCCCTGTTTGCAGATGACATGATTGTATATCTAGAAAACCCCATTGTCTCAGCCCAAAATCTCCTTAAGCTGATTAGCAACTTCAGCGAAGTCTCAGGATACAAAATTAATGTACAAAAATCACAAGCATTCTTGTACACCAATCACAGACAAACAGAGAGCCAAATCATGAGTGAACTCCCATTCACAATTGCTTCAAAGAGAATAAAATACCTAGGAATCCAACTTACAAGGGATGTGAAGGACCTCTTCAAGGAGAACTACAAACCACTGCTCAATGAAATAAAAGAGGATACAAACAAATGGAAGAACATTCCATGCTCATGGGTAGGAAGAATCAATATCGTGAAAATGGCCATACTGCCCAAGGTAATTTATAGATTCAATGCCATCCCCATCAAGCTACCAATGACTTTCTTCACAGAATTGGAAAAAACTACTTTAAAGTTCATATGGAACCAAAAAAGAGCCCGCATCGCCAAGTCAATCCTAAGCCAAAAGAACAAAGCTGGAGGCATCACGCTACCTGACTTTAAACTATACTACAAGGCTACAGTAACCAAAACAGCATGGTACTGGTACCACAACAGAGACATAGATCAATGGAACAGAACAGAGCCCTCAGAAATGATGCCGCATAGCTACAACTATCTGATCTTTGACAAACCTGACAAAAACAAGAAATGGGGAAAGGATTCCCTATTTAATAAATGGTGCTGGGGAAACTGGCTAGCCATATGTAGAAAGCTGCAACTGGATCCCTTCCTTACACCTTATACAAAAATTAATTCAAGATGGATTAAAGACTTATATGTTAGACCTAAAACCATTAAAATCCTACAAGAAAACCTAGGCAATACCATTCAGGACATAGGCGTGGGCAAGGACTTCATGTCTAAAACACCAAAAGCAATGGCAACAAAAGCCAAAATCGACAAATGGGATCTCATTAAACTAAAGAGCTTCTGCACAGCAAAAGAAACTATCATCAGAATGAACAGGCAACCTACAGAATGGGAGAAAATTTTTGCAACCTACTCATCTGACAAAGGGCTAATATCCAGAATCTATAATGAACTCAAACAAATTTACAAGAAAAAAACAAACAACCCCATCAAAAAGTGGGCAGAGGACATGAACAGACACTTCTCAAAAGAAGACATTTATGCAGCCAGAAAACACATGAAGAAATGCTCATCATCACTGGCCATCAGAGAAATGCAAATCAAAACCACAGTGAGATACCATCTCACACCAGTTAGAATGGCCATCATTAAAAAATCAGGAAACAACAGGTGCTGGAGAGGATGTGGAGAAATAGGAACACTTTTACACTGTTGGTGGGACTGTAAACTAGTTCAACCATTGTGGAAGTCAGTGTGGCGATTCCTCAGGGATCTAGAACTAGAAATACCATTTGACCCAGCCATCCCATTACTGGGTATATACCCAAAGGACTATAAATCATGCTGCTATAAAGACACATGCACACGTATGTTTATTGCGGCACTATTCACAATAGCAAAGAGTTGGAACCAACCCAAATGTCCAACAACGATAGACTGGATTAAGAAAATGTGGCACATATACACCATGGAATACTATGCAGCCATAAAAAATGATGAGTTCGTGTCCTTTGTAGGGACATGGATGAAACTGGAAAACATCATTCTCAGTAAACTATCGCAAGGACAAAAAACCAAACACCGCATGTTCTCACTCATAGGTGGGAATTGAACAATGAGAACTCATGGACACAGGAAGGGGAACATCACACTCCGGGCAAAGATTGGATAACCTTGGGAATGGGCCAATGTGATCTGACACCTGTTAATGCCACCTATATTGAAAAATTGCCCAATACTACATTTGCTTGTCCTATGGTCTAGGCAAACAACAGAAGTAGAGCTTAGATCACAAGACGCAAGTTTTTCCCATCCCTCTCCTAAACCTACACATTGGCCAATTTAAAGTAGTACGTTCAGTTCTAAGGAACACACCTTAAAAGAAACACAGACAAACCACAGATAAATTTACACAATAATCTGCCATCCGTATCATTCCACAAATCAGTAGAAAGATTCTGAGACATTCAGCTTCAAAAAGACAACTTTTTTAGGGAAGACATCATAGTGCTTTTCCTACAGAAGAAGGATCAGAAGTTTATTCAGATGCACACTTTCTGGTAGAATCAGTATGTAGAATGAGATTGTTTTTCATTCTGTGATAGATTCCCTAACAATCAAAACTGTTTACAGAGAACAGGTCATCTAGCAAGATTCAGTCTTCCCAGCTTCCCACCTTCTGAAGAGCTCAGTGGCTGGCAAACATGGACTGCAGTTGGCATGGGTGCTGGATTCCAAACCTCTGAGATTTCCTTCAACTTTAAGATTTTATGGTTCTGGCGGCTGCAGTGGCTCAGGCCTGCCATCCCAGAACTTTGGAAGGCCAAGACGGGCGGATCGCTTGAGCTCAGGAGTTCGAGACCAGCCTGAGCAACATGATAAAATCCTGTCTCTATAAAAAATACAAAAATTAGCTGAGAGTGGTGGTGTGTGACTGAAAAGAAAAAAGAGATTGAACCACCGCACTCCAGACTGGGTGACAGAGTGAGACCCTGTCTTAAAAAAAAAAAAAAAAAAAAAAAGATTTTATAGTTCTAAGAATACGTAATATATATTCTAAAAATACAATCCTTTAATCAACAGCAGAAAAGGTCCTGCATCACCCCTGAGGAAGAGGTGCCAGTCTGAAATGCCCTCTGCTTATTAGCTGACACCTGCTGCTGGTGGTACTAATCTAGCTTTGCTGACCTGCAGAAACTTTACTGGTTTCCACGTCCTCATGGCAGCAGGTGGGATAGCCCTCACAGGACAACTCAGACTTTGCAGAAAGAACAAGGACAAAGAAAAAGAGACTACCAAACAAAACTCCCCTCCTTGCTTGAACATACATCCAGTTTTAAATTCCAATCAACATTTATCTAGAAGCTGATGTAAACTGCCACAAGAATGAAGATTAATAATCATACCTCTATAGTAATCCCAAGCCAAACTCAACAACGCCTCTGTGGGAGCTTCCTATGGATTTTATTTACTGGGTCTGAAGGATTTAATGGCAAAGGGTTTTGGAGACCTCTAGATTCTTTTTCGCCTTTCTAGAACATCCAGCAAAACACATGTGTACCTGAAATAGGCTTGCTGCTTTATTATAAAGAGACTTCCTACGACTCTGTTTGTATAGGAGTGGGCAGGAGGCTGGGAGGACCTGACATTTAGTCCAGTGAGTTTAGAAACAAAACAAGGTGGCTGGGTGCGGTGGCTCATGCCTGTAATCTCAGCACTTTGGGAGGCCAAGAGGGGCAGATCACAAGGTCAGGAGTTCAAGACCAGCCTGGCCAACACAGTGAAACCCCGTCTCTACTAAAAATATAGAAATTAGCTGGCATGGTGGCGGGCGCCTGTAATCCCAGCTACTCGGGAGGCTGAGGCAGAAGAATCGCTTGAACCCGGGAGGCGGAGGTTGCAGTGAGCAGAGATCATGCCGCTGCACTCCAGCCTGGGCAACAGAACTAGACTCCGTCTCGAAAAAACAAACAAACAAACAAACAAAACCCACGAGGTAACAGGGGAGGAAACGTGGGAAAGTGAGAAGTTGGAAGAACAACAGCTCTGTTTTTAAGAAGCAAATGCACGTTTCTTGGGGGACTTCATCCCGGGAGAAAAATCAGCCTCCAGGAAACCCCATGCCCACTGAGAAAGCCAGGAAGCACAATGGAAGTCTAAGGCACCCTAGTAATTTCTGGTGGTATTAATGGCCCCTCACTAATCCTTATACATATTTTTTAAAATTAGCCAGAACATGGAAATAAGGCAAAGGATGGCACCTGTGCTTTCAAAATCACACCAAAGCCAGTCTAACTGATTTCATTCTCTAGGACGTACTTTATTTTGACCTGCTATTTACTACTAATTAGAGGTAAGTTATAGGTTAATCTTCAGATTTCTTTTTTTCCCATTAGAGATGCAAATTATTTCTATCTTTCAGAAAAGGTAACTATAAAGGTTACAGTTTTACTGCCCTATAGGACATTAACCAGTGTTGTCTAATTTAGCAAACATCTCAGCACGCCTTTCCTGACAGACTAAGCCAGTGGCAACATCCTGCTGGTTCCCTCGTTGATGAGCTAAACAAATTTCTGACACATATTCATGATGTATTTATGAGATAGTTACGTTTTAACAATTTGAAAGTTGTACTTTGATACACTTATTCTGTAGTTACTCACTATTGCACTGTTTACTCTTTCCATCTTTACAGTTTCTTCCTACTGAGTCTAGGTTGTGTCCAAGTTTTTATCTCAATATTGTTTTATACTTGACTATTTCATCACAAAAATATTATAGCTACTGTAGCAGTTATGGGGAACTTGGAAAGTAAATTAAAGATATATGTCTTCCTCTAAAGATGGGTCTTTTCTCAAGACTGAAACATAATAAAAACTGGAAAAGTAAGATCATACCTGTCTCAGGTGCCCTCTGGTTGTTATTTGACCACCTGCTGTTGCTGGTAACTTTTATCACAAAGTTAAGATTTCTAAAGAACTAAGTTCCTCTTTTCCAGTATATGTGATCACTACTCACCCCATACTCAGCAGCTTGCTCATTTCACATTCATCTCTTTCTCCTCTTCAAACTGTTTTTTTTTCTAGCCAATCCAATATTCTAGGGTATTAGAAATCATGCCTATCCTTATCTCTTGAAATGTACTACTCTCTATTAATTGGCTATTTTCTTCAGGAAAGTAAATAATATTACCGAACACTAAGTGCCCAACTTATACTAGGCTGTTCATGTGTTTTGTTTTGTTTTGAGACAGGGTCTCACTCTGTTGCCCAGGCTACAATGCAGTGATGCAATAATCACAGCTCACTGCAGCCTCAACCTTTTGGGCTCCAGTGATCCTCCCACCTCATCCTCCCAAGTAGCTAGGACTACAGGCCCACGCCGCCATGCCTGGGTAATTTTTTTGGTTTTTGTAGAGACAGGGGTCTCACTGTATTTCCTAGGCTGGTCTCAAACTCCTGGACTCAAGTGATCTTCCCACCAGGGATGAAAAGAAGAGTAAAAGTCAGTTCTACACAAATTGGAACATTTTCTAGTACACTGTGGAAAGGTACAGGTATTTTTATTGAATGTTATGTAATTTAAGCCTTTATTAAATACTAAAAATAAGTATTATCTATTATGTAACATTAAAAAACACTGTAAATTCATGTGAATTTTTTTGAGATTGAAGTGTGACACTTCCAAGTAATGTGTGAAGGGTTTATGCCAAGCCTCACTCTCTGGGAACACACCTTCCTTCTCACCATCATTATGAGGGCTTTACTTGAAAATTCCACAGGAGTACTGACTGTGATACTCTTCATCAAATTTGGGTAACATATGAAGCATCTAGAAAAATTTTCCCACGCCCTTTGAGATATTTTGAAAACTCTGCAGTAAGTTAATTGCTGCCATGTTAGTTGAGCTTCTTGGCACCAAAGAATTAAAATCAAATGCAAATTAAGGCACAAAAATCAAGTTACAGTTTTCCCTATACCATGGTCATCCAGATAATATGAAACATGCTTAAGTTTTTAATTTTTTCATAAATAAAAACACAAAATTTTTAAATTATCACAGTACCTAAGAATACATCTCCAGTCCTACAGAGGTTGCTATTAATCCAAACATCACTTGAGTTAATTAAATCATCCTTCCCCCTTAAACCTTTCTAGCCAACTTGTTAACAGGTGTTAATATTTAGCTATATTAACCAATTTAAGTTCTCCCACATTCTCCTCACCTTCCTCTCTTCCGGAAAGCAAAATCAGATATTACAGTGAAATCAACAAATTAGTAACTTGGGGAGAGAGAAAGGGAAACAAAAATCCTAGAAAACCCCCTTGTAGAAAATCAATGCCTAAATAATTAAGAGTCTTATATAATATTATACTGTCCTTTAGCAGTGTTGGCAAAGATGTGGAAAAATCAGAACCCTCTTATATTGCTGGTGGGCTGTAAAATGGGGCAGCCACTTTGGAAATAATTTGGCAGTTCCTAAAAATATGAAACATAGAGTTATGTGACCCAGCAATTCCACTCCTGGGTATATACCCAAGAGAACTGAAAACAGGTGCCCACACAAAAACTTGTACATGAATGTTCGTAGCAGCATTATTCATAATGGTCAAAGGGGGAAACGAAGCAAATACCCATCAGCTGATACATGGATAAACAAAATCTGATATCCACATAATTGAATATTATTCATCTATAAAACAGAAGTACTGATACATGCTATGCTACAACATGAATCAACACTGAAAATATTATCTAAGTAAAAGAAGCCAGTCACAAAAGGCCACATATTGTATAATTCCATTGATAGGAAATGTCCGGAATAGGCAAATCCATAGAGACAGGAGGTAGGTCAGTGGTTGCCAGAGGCTGGAGCAGGAGGAAATGGGGAATGACTGCTAACAGGACTGGGGTTTCTTTGGGGTGTGATGAAAAGGTCCTGGAATCAGTGGCAACAGCTGTACAACTCTTCCTGTATGTGCTAAAAGCCATTTAGTTGAATTAGAAATCATTGGTGAACTGGTATTTAAATTGTATCTTAATAAAGCTTAGAAAGTTGTATTGTCCACTTCCCATGAATTTAGTCATAATTCATCCTTACAAGATTCACTGTTTTACTCCTGTTCCAATTAACAAACATTCTGCAACTATCCTTCGGATAAGAAAACCATTGTGAGCTGCTTGGACAGGTAGAGATTAAATCATTGATTAAATTCCTACAAGTGAGATCAAGATTCCACATATCATAAAGCAGGTAGAATTTTTAATAGTGTACAAATGATTCAGCTATAGAATAAACAGTGTTAGAAGAAGAAATCCTAGTCCTTCCAGTGGAAAGCGGCAGACCAGTCGGTGAGTGGTGAATCACTGAGGACCTACCGGGCTCACTATGCAGCTATCAGCAGGATCACTGATTACCAAATCCTCAAACTGTTACGGATTCAGAAGATGCAAAATAAGGATTGTTAGGTACTCAGAGCACGCATCCTACCTCTCCAGCTAGTTGGTTTCTCCTATTTCACAGAGCTGGATGGTTCGCTCTGTCAGTGGTTCTCAACATTTCCAGCAATGTGCACCTCAGCCTGCAAAGAGCCTGGACATTCTCCTCTCCACTTCCGGTCTTACTCTTCCAAGTCCCAGGCAAAGGAGCAATCTCAGGATGATTGAACGGCGCTAACTTTTCTTTTCTTCTTTTGTAAGTCATATATTTGAAATAATCAACAACATTCAGGACACTTTTAGCTGCACATTTAAATAGCTATAAGTATTGGCAATCATCTTACATAACGTGTGATCTGGCCACTGCCTGTACCACTGCAGTCTTGTGGATGTGGAATCTAGGTTCTACAAGGTGTCTGAACGTCTGCAAGGGAAGCTGCTAGAGTTCATAAAACCATATGAACTCTAGCAGCAAGTGCCTGCCACAGAATTGGCTACCGAACCATGGATGCAAAGTTGGGAAGATGGACTATGAACTTGAATGGCTAAGAAGGTAAGAACCCTCTACAAACTCTTTTCCAGTTTCTGCCTCTGTTTTGTGTCTCTATAGTCCTCAGAGCTTCCACCCTTCTAAACTCGTCACAGTGTGTTAAAATCCCAATTACTGATCTTCTGGCCACCACCCAGCAACTCTCCGCATCCATCTTCCTCATCATGACCACTTCATCACCCGGCACGATGTCTGACATGTAGCAGGATTCAGCCAACAACTGCTCAGTGAGGAACGGCTACGTTTCCACACTAATCCTACTTCTTCCTCCAGACGAAGACCTGCTCCTCTGATATTTGCTAAAGCATAGCTAAGTGCCAAATCGAAGGGATTCTTTTCAGAGAATCCAGTGCCCCTGATGCCACTGATTCCTCTCCAGGCTTCCTCCCACCTGAGCACCCCTTCTCCATCCTTCCTCCTGTTCCTGCCCCTTCCCAAGGTTCCAGACTCAACTGGTTTCTCCAGCTACTCGATGTGCCTGAGTGACCACCACATCACCCATTCTTGGCTCCAGGTGAAGCCATCCTGGCACCAGCTGGGGAGCACCCCCCGCAGGCCTCACTCCTCACACTCAGATTCAACCATACTGAGGCATCTGCTCACCAGGCCCCCAGTACAAACAACATGGCCACCGCCTGTGTCAGCAATGCCTCCGTTCTCCCAGTTCCTCCAACACTGGCCTTTGTCATCTCTCTCCCCCACCCTCACCTACTTTCCCTTGTGCCCCCAGCTAACTGGAGTTATTCCCTCCTGTCCATTTCCTCTGCGACTCCCCTTCCTCAGAGCTCCGTCACTCCCCCCTCAGGATCTGTACTCACTTGTCCATTTTTCTACTCTCCTATCCATACAGCACCCACATGCCAGACAAACCTTCCTGAAGGTCCTCCCCAAGCAGTCACTGCCCTGCTCAACAACACTCAGTGGCTCCTGTCCCTTCCTGGATTATGTGTCAAGCTCCTCAGCCTGGCCCCCAGGGCTCTCAGCCTACACACCTTGACTTTCAACTTCTCTCAAAACCTTAAAGAGCACTTACAATGTGCAGGTCACAGTGCTTGGTGTTTTGAGAACAGCAGGAGGAGGAAGGAATCCTTTTCCTCCTGTCCATCTCTACCAGTGCTCCCAGGACCACCTGTGCTGGGCTCTGGAAGTGCCTCCTGTTGCCTAACCTAGTTTTAGACAGTTTCACCCATGAAGAAGGCTTTTTTTTCCCATGTCACCCTCTCAAAATCCTTGAGATCTTCAAGATCTGTCTCCATGACACCCCTCCCACCACAAATCTTCTCTCTGCTTCTCCACCAGCCTGACCCAATCGCACCGTAGAAGCGGGTAAGCCTATCTGTGTGCTCTGGGGCCAGGGCAGGTGTGCAGACCTAGTGAGAGGAGGGTGCCTGAGTTTCCATTCAATACTCAAGTGCCTACCACATTAAATATGTACTAACAGACAGGACTTCGGGTCTTGACTCTCGAGATGTCTGGAGTGAGTGCAGATGAGGTGATAGGTGAGGCCATGGAAATGGCTGGAAACAGTGGTCTGGAGAAGATGCTGTTTCAGTGGGTAGGAGGAGGAAGAGGAACTGGCACAGAGACTAAAGTGGCAGGAGGAGAACTAGAGTAGCAGGCATCACAGTCACCAAGCAGAGCTGCAAGGAGGAGGAGATTAACACCTCAAAACACAAGCAGAGAACTGCAAGAAAAGGCCACTGAATTGAAAATTAACAGGTCATTGTTTAACTTACAATGTGCTTTTGAGACAGCCAAATGCTTAGGCAGATAAGGTGGTGAGGGGAGCGGGGTGGGTCCCTGGAGAATCTCCCTGCCTGCCCAACAAGAGTTTACATCAGATGCTTTTGTGCAGATGAGGCAACCTGCCTAGGTCCTTGTCTGAGCATGCTCTCAATGGACTGGGGGACCAGGGTGGAGCCACAGATCAGGGGAGGAGCCTGACCTCTTCAGCTCCGGTGTGGTGGCCTGGGTGAGGTGGGGGCTTGTTAACAGGACTCCATCTCACTTTGCCATGTATTTTTCTTTTTTGCTCCCTTTTTGCCCTGCAAAATCCTGCACCGTTCACCCTTTAATGTGTCTGCATGCCTAAATTTTCCTGCTTGTGTGACAAGAACCCGGTTTTAGCTGAACTAAGGAGCAAAATTCTGCAACATTTTCATTACTCTGATGAGGTATGCAGGAGATGCAGGGGCTTTAGAAAGCAATGTAGCTGGACGCGGTGGCTCACGCCTGTAATCCCAGCACTTTGGGAGGCTGAGGCAGGCGGATCACAAGGTCAGGAGATCAAGACCATCCTGGCTAACAAAGTGAAACCGTCTCTACTAAAAATACAAAAAAATTAGCCAGATGTGGTGGCGGGCACCTGTAGTCCCAGCTACTCAGGAGGCTGAGGCAGGAGAATGGCGTGAACCCGGGAGGCGGAGCTTGCAGTGAGCCACGATCACGCCACTGGACTCCAGTCTGGGCTACAGAGCGAGACCTCCACCTAAAAAAAAAAAAAACGGAAGCAATGTATAGTGAGAAAGAGGAGATGATACAGCCATGCCTCGGGAGATATTGCAGGTTTGGTTCCAGACCACAACAATGAAACAAATATTGAAATAAAGCAAGTCACACAAAGTTTTTGGTTTCCCAATGCATGTAGAAGTTATGTGCACATTATACTGTAGTCTACCATGTGTGTAATAGCATTATGTTTGAAAAAAAATGTACGTACAGTAAGTTTAAAATATGGCTGGATAAGATGGCTCACGTCTGTAATCCCAACATTTTGGGAGGCCAGGGCAGGAGGATTGTTTGAGGCCAGGTGTTCGAGACCAGCCTAGGCAATATCGAGAGATGCTGTCTCTACAAACATAAAATAATAATTTAATTTAATTAATTTAAAAAGACTTCATTGCTAAAAAATGGTAACAATCATCCGAGCGTTCAGCAAGTCCTAATCTTTTTGCTGGTGGAGGGTCTCGCCTCACTGGTGGTGGCTGCTGACTGATCTAGGTGGTGGTTACTGAAGGCCGCAGTGGCAGTGGCAATTTCTTAAAATGAGAAGACAGTGAAGCTTGCTGCATTTCTTGCCTCTTCCTTTCACATAGGATTTCTCTACAGCATGCGATGCTGTTTGATAGCATTTTACCCACAGTAGAACCTTCAAAACTGGAATCTTTCCTCTGAAACCCTGCCACTGCTTTATCAATTAAATTTAGGTAATATTCTAAATCCTTTGTTGTCATTTCAACCGTGTTCACAGCATCTTCACCAGAGGTAGATTCCATCACAAGAAACCACTCTCCTTGCTCCTCCACAAGAAGCAACTCCTCATTCCATTTTTATCATGAGATTGCAGCACTTCCATCAAATCTTCAGCCTCCACTTCTAATTCCAGTTCTCTTGCTGTTTCCACCACATCTGCAGTTACATCCTCCACTGAAGTCTCAAACCCCTCAAAGTCATCCATGAGGGTTGGAATCCACTTCTTCCAAATTCCTGTTAATGTTGATATTTTTACCTCCTCCTGTTCTTTATGGCATCTAGAATAGTGAATACGTTCCAGAAGGTTTTCAATTTACTTTGCCCAGACCCATCAGAGGAATCACTATCTATCGCACTTACAGCCTTATTTTATATATATGTGTATATATATATGTGTGTGTATACATATATATATGTAGAGAGAGAGAGAGAAAGAGAGAGAGAGATGGAGTCTCGCTCTGTCACCCAGGCTGGAGTGCAGTGGCACGATCTCAGCTCACTGCAAGCTCCGCCTCCCAGGTTCACGCCATTTTCCTGCCTCAGCCTCCCGAGTAGCTGGCACTATTATAGGCGCCCGCCACCGCGCCCGGCTAACTTTTAGTATTTTTAGTAGAGACGGGGTTTCACTGTGTTAGCCAGGATGGTCTCGATCTCCTGACCTCATGATCCACCTGCCTCAGCCTCCCAAAGTGCTGGGATTACAGGCATGAGCCACCACACCTGGCCTGAAATGTATTTCTTAAATGGTAAGACATGAAAGTCAAAATTACTCCTGGATCCATGGGCTGCAGAACGAATGCCGTACTAGCAGGCAGGAAAACAATATTCATCTTCTTGTACTTCTCCATTAGAGCTCTTGGATGACTGGCACACTGTCAATGAGCAGTAATATTTCAAAAAGGATCTTTTTCTAAACAGTAGGTCTCAACAGTGGGCTAAAAATATCCAGATGTACTGTCATCTAGACTTTGTTCCATTTATGGAGCACAGGAAGAGTAGATTTAGCATAATTCTACAGGCCTAGGGTTTTCAGAATGGTAACTGAGCACAGTCTTCAACTTTAAGTCACCAGCTGCATTAGCCCCTAACAAGAGAATTGGTGTGTCCTTTGAAGCTCTGAAACCAGACACTGACTTCTCCTCTCTAGCTAGAAAAATCCTAGATGGCATCTTCTTCCTCTAGAAGGCTGTTTTGTCTACATTGAAAATCTGTTGTTTGATGTAGCCATCTTCATCAATTATCTTAGCTAGATCTTCTGGAGAACTTGCTTCAGCTTCTACATCAGCACTTGCTGCTTCACCCTGCACTTATGTCACAGAGATGGCTTCTTTCCTTAAACCTCAAGAACCCACATCTGCTAGCTTCAAACTTTTCTTCACCTCTCTCAGACTTCTCAGAATTAAAGAGAGTTAGAGACTTAGAGACCTGCTTTGGATTAGCCTTTGGCTTAAGGAAATGTTATGGTCAGTTTGATCTTCTATCTGGACCACTAAAACTTTCTCCATGTCAGCGATACGGTTGTTTCAATTTCCTAACATTTGTGTGTTCACTGGAATATCACTTTTTTTATTATTATTTTCGGAGATGGAGTCTCACTCTGTTGCCCAGGCTGGAGTGCAGTGGCATGATCTCGACTCATTGCCTCCCAGGTTCAACTGATTCTCCTGCCTCAGCCTCCCGAGTAGCTGGGACTACAGGCACGTGTTGCCACGTCCAGCTAATTTTTTGTATTTCAGTAGAAACAGGGTTTCACCATGTTGCCCTGGCTGGTTTCGAACTCCTGAGCTCAGGCAATCTGCCCGCCTTGGCCTCCCAAAGTGCTAAGGTTACAGGCATGAGCCACCGCGCCTGGCCTGGAGTATCACTTTTAATTTCCTTCAAGAACTTTACCTTTGCATTCACGACTTAGCTAACCATGCGGCACAAGAGGCCAAGCTTTGGGCCTATCTTGGCTTTCAACATGCCTTCCTCACTAAGCTTAATCATTCCTAGCTTTGGATTTAAAATAGAGATGAGCGACTCTTCCTTTCACTTGAACACTTAGAGGTTATTGTAGGGTTATTAATTGGCCTGATTTCAATATTGTTCTGTCTCAGGAAATAAGAAGGCCTGAGAAGAGGGACAGAGACTGGGAATGGCCATCAGTGAAGCAGTCAAAACATATACAACATTTATTGATCAAGTTTACCATCTTATATAGGTGTAGTTCATGGAGCCCAAAACAATTACAATAGTAACATCAAAGATCTCTGATCATAGATCACCACAACAGATACAATAATTTAAAAGCTTGAAATGTTTTGAGAATTATCAAAAAGTAACAGACAAGATGTAAGCACATGCTATTGGAAAAATGGCGCCAACGAACTTGCTCCACACAGGGTTGCCACAAACCCTCAGTTTGTAAAAGGTGCAATATCTGCAAAATGCCATAAAGCAAGGCGGAATAAAACGAGGTAAGCCGGTAGCTGCTTTCCACGTCCCTGTCAAACTTCTATAAATAGAAGGGCGGAGAGAAAGACGGCAATGATTGTGTGTTAACAAAGCCATAGAGAACTGGAGACAGCTAGGACTACTCAGAAAAGTGGCCAGACACCCAGAAGTGTACCTTCTTCATCCACCTCCAGTCATGACTTACGTGTCACTGAGGCAGGGATGATTCTGCAACAGAAAAGCAGATCTTGCTGTGACTATTTCTTTCTCCTGTCTTTGGATAGCTAAAAAATTTTGGTAGCCAAAATTCATGGGTTCTGAAATTCTTAGAATTATACAAGCAGTGAGAGTAGAGCATCTGAAAACAGACGACATTGCTTTGAAAAAGGTAGTTTTGTGGTAGGCTGTCATAACATGCAAGCTGGTGTTTGCTGGAATATCCTCCTCAAGGAAAAGGATTAAGGAAAGTCTCTTTGTTGGTTCTTCTCAGTTTGCATAAATCAGCACCTACACATCTGACCCATAATGAGGCTCTTTTTAACTAAACAGCATGTTAAGTGTGACTTTACACTAATGAAATCAACTTCTTAATAAATTCACCAACTGGACTTTCATGAGAATATGCAAAAGGCAAACACACTAGGATTTCCAATCCTATTTCCAGATCTTTCTTCCCTTTTCTCTTCAACTTGATCAACTGCCTCTACGGTGTTGTTGCCCATTTCAAACAAGTTGCCCTGTGGAGCACTTCCCTCTCAAACCCGTATTTTCTGTGCAGAAAATTAATGTTCCTATAACAATGTTATGCTTTGCTTTGGCCTCCTGACACTGAAGGTTAAGAAACTCTGAAAGGGAACTGATTTCTCTTTAGCTCTTGGGCCTAGCACAGTGGCATTACTTAGACCTTGGGGACAACCTAAAATAATTTCAGCTGCAATCTTGACTCATAGAACATTGTTGATGTCCTATTTTTATTCGTTTCTGGGATTTAGTAAACTCTGTCACCAGTTTTTCTGGGCTATGGCTGCTGTTCCCTCTCGGTTTGAAGACTATTATCAGCCCCCAGCAAACATACAACACATGAGTTTGTGTATCCTTGACATATCATAAACCTCTGACCTTAGTCATACTATTAATCCCTAATTGCTGGTATAGCATCCGATTTTCCTGTGGCTATTCCCAAACCTTCTAATTTTCCACTTTTGCTTTGCAATTAACCCTACATCATGTAAGCAGGTGAAGCAAAGATGACTTCTTCTTTAGGTTCTCCTGTAAACTGTAACATTCCCGTTTCCTCACCAGTGGTTGTGATGGTTAATCTTATGCGTCAGCGTGGCTAGGGCTGTGGTGCCCAGTTATTCGGCCAAACACCAGTCTGGATGTTGCTGTGAAGATGTTTTCTAGATGTGACTGACAGTTAAATCAGTAGATTTTGAGTAAGGCAGATGATGTGGATGGGCCTCCTCTAATCAGTTGAAGGCCTTAAAAGACTGAAGTCTCCAGAAAGGAAAGAAATTTGGCCTTAAGATTGCCGTAAGGCCGGGCGCGGTGGCTCACGCTTATGATCCCAGCACTTTGGGAGGCCGAGGCGGGCGAATCACGAGGTCAGGAGATCGAGACCACGGTGAAACCCCATCTCTTTTTAAAAAATACAAAAAATTAGCCGGGTGTGGTGGCGGGCGCCTGTAGTCCCAGCTACTCGGAGAGGCTGAGGCAGGAGAATGGCGTGAACCTGGGAGGCGGAGCTTGCAGTGAGCCGAGATTGCGCCACTGCACTCCAGCCTGGGCAACAGAGCGAGACTCCGTCTCAAAAAAAAAAAAAAAAAAAAAGATTGCCATAAGATTCAAGCCTAAAACATCAGCTCCTGCCAGACACTCCAGCCTGCTGACCTGCCCTGCTTGTTTTGAACTTGCTAGGCCTCACAATCACACGAGCCAATTCCTTAATATCTCTCTCTCTCTCTCGATGTACGTGTGTGCGCACGCACACATTCTTTTGGTTCTGTTTCTCTGGAGAACCCTGACTAACACAGGGCTCATGAAGAAAAAACTGCATCTATTTGTATGTCTTCTAAGTTAAATCCAGGAATTGAGAAACCTTCAATTATGATGTTGCATATGATGTTTAAAACACTATGCCTATTATGTTAACACCAATTATTTCCTTAAGGTTTCTGAAATGAGACCATATAAAAGACTTATCAATAGTCATTCTGTCAAAAATTATAGAAGGCTATTAATGGATTTAAAATTAAATGAGTAGTTATTTCCAGAGGTAATATAAAAGCCTTAATTTGGCCATTTCAAATCTTGGTTCCTTCAGCCCTCTTAAAAGGTTTATTTCTTACTAAGTGGATCTCCAGATAGCTTTAGAATAAATTACAGTCTTGAATCAGGAAAATCTAAATTATAGGGCCCTAAAAATCATCCTCATGGCAGTACTTCACTAAGAAATAAAATCCCTTGTGGAAAAAATTTCTTTATAAAGCAAGCAATAAAACTTTACTGAGTGCCTATCACGTGTGATGGGCACTATTACACACAAAAGCATTTATTGTATGGTCTTTTGTAACAAACTAGCATCTACTCAGCAGCACAAAAACATGTCATGGGGGGGCTTCAGGGCTTATTATTAGGGAAGGTGGCATGCACGGAGCTAGAGAAAGGGGGGAAATGCCCGAACTGGCAACAAATGCAGCGACAGAGCAGGTCCCCTGGAGAAGCAAAACACAACGCTCGATGCACGTGCCTTTCAAAGACGGCCCCAGTACCCACTTTCAAAGGCAACTGCACTTTCCTGAGGAATGACCCATACGGCTGCTCAGACCCTGGAAGAGTAAAGAAGTGGCCATTTTCCGTAGACTTCGTCACTTGATTAAACTCAGAACAACAGGAAAACAATGGATTTTCCTTTAACACTGCTTTTCATCAAAATAACTAAAGAAGTATTTTATTTAAAAAAAAAAATCTGGACCCATCTTGCCTTTTCAAGTCTTCAAAATGCCACCAGAGAGGTCATCCCATGGTGGACACGATTTTATATTAGGTCCAGTCACTTGGACCTTCACAACTGAGATCATGAAATTAGCAGAGCGTTGAACTTTGTCCTGCACAGAATACAAAACTCCTCACTGTGATTAGTGAGTTCATGCTGTTGCCCAGCATTAAGTTAATGGATAACAACAATTGCACATCAGAGAGAAAAAAAATCAACAAGTTAAACAGACACTCAAGGAAAATCAAAACTGGCAACACTACCGCCAAAAAAGTGATAATCTTTGTGATTTGGTTGGCTCCATTGTACGCTTTTCTCTTCACTTTCCATCCAAATGAGGGTATCTGCTGGTGACCAAATGGTTCTGGGCTGGTAGCTGCTTGGCCCAGCTGGGACCTGCACAGCAGGTGCAGGTTCTGTTGAGCTCAGCAGTTTTGGGTACAATAGGAAAGTAATCTGGCTCCTTGGGTTCAGGGCAGAACCAAACATTTTTCCCAGAGAATTTTCTGTATGGAATTTCCACATCCAAATGATTTTAACACTGACTTTCCAAAATAAGTCATTCTCAGCAAGCACCAGCACCAGGTACCCATTCACTCAAAACTTATTCAGACACAGTCGTCAACAGATGCCACAGGTAAGGAAGCCCTCATAGCTCTGTTACTGTCCCTTGGCACTCTCCTCCACACTTCTCAAGACTGTCCCGTGAAGGCAGCTGGCTTTTCTGGATGACCTTGAGCGCGCCACTTCATGTGTGTTTCAGTTTTCTCCTGGGTAGAGGGGGGAGTAATGTCTGCTCAACGTGCTGTGTGTGGGAAGTGACCCAGTACATGGAAAACACCATGTGACGCTGTGTCCGAGGAAGCTCCCGTGATTATTTTAAAAGTCACATGGAGCAAAACTAGGATGAGAGTGAGTGCCTCCAAGCCTCTACTCCCAGCACAGAGAAGAGTCCTGCTCACCCCGCCCCTCTCTCACCCCGGGAGTGCTGACAGGTGCGGTCACCATTAGCCCATGGAGAACGTTATAAAGCAGGGGTGTCCAATCTTTTGGCTTCCCTGGGCCACTCTGGAAGAAGAAGAATTGTCTTGGGCTATGCATAAAATACACTAACACTAATGATAGCTGCTGAGCTAAAAAAAAAAAAAAGTAAAGAAATCTCATAATGTTTTGAGAAAGTTTACAAATTTGTGTTGGGCCCCATTCAAAGCTGTCTTGGGCTGCATGTGGCCCGTGAGCCACGGGCTGGACAAGCTTGTATAAAGTAGTGAAAGCCTTGACTTGTACCTCTTGGAAAACTTACAACATAGAAAGCATTTCAACCCTTAAACACAACGCTATTTTGTGTACTAAGCTTAAGGCATGATGATGCCCTTGTTAAATGTTTCTAGTTCTGCCATTCAGTCTCGGTTGGGTTTGATGGTAGCTTTACAGAGGGAAATGATAAAGGATGATGTCTATCCTCAAGAAAATTTGTGTTTATTATATTTGACTTGTATTGAAAAAATGGTTCATATATGTGTTTTTATATGTGAAAAATTCAGCCCTCTGCCAAATGCACCTCAACACGCAAACAAAAGAAAATTAGATGAAAAAGTTTAGACTTAGTGAGAGAGTGTGTTGGAAATTATAACCCCTCAAAAGTTATTGCTTTACTACCTTGAAGTCATCCAGGTATGCAGCAATCTCTCTATATCTTTTCTGGCAAGTTATGTGAATAAGGAATATATGTGAGCAGATATCCTCAGAAGCCGATTCCAAGTGTACTGATAAAAACAACGGTGCCCCTGCATGCACTAAGCCACCCTGGGCACCGAGGCCCTGCTGTGAGCCTTCCGTGAGCTGCCTTTGCCTTCTTTGGGTTTGGTGTAATGGCCTAGCTTTGCTTTACCTGGCCCGACTGATGTGGCACAATATGCTGAGTTTTTCTAACACTGATAAAATCGGCACAGCTAAATATACTTAACCCCAGCAGAACAAAATTACTAGAAATGGAAGTTTTAAAAAATTAAAGGAAATGCCTTCAAAAAAGACAGCCATTGATATGGTCTAGATGTTTGTCCTCTCCGAATCTCATGTTGAAATGTGATCCCCAGTGTTGAAGGGGGGCCTGGGGGAGGTGTTTGGGTCATGGGGATGGCTCCTTCAGGACCGGCCTAGTGCCCTCATCAGGGTAATGGGTGTGTTCTCACTCTGTAAGTTCACTTCGAGCTGGCTGTTTAAAGGGCCCATCCTCTTTCCTGCGCGCGCGCTCTCTCTCTCTGTCTCTCTCTCTCACTTCCTCTCTCATCATGTGACACGCCTACTTCCCCTTCACCTCCCACTGTGACTGGAAGCTTCCTGAGGCCTCACCAGAAGCAGATACTGGCACTATGTTTCTTGTACAGCCTGCAGAACCGTGAGCCAATTTAACCTCTTTTCTTTATAAATGACCCAGGCTCAGGTATTCCTTTATCGCAAAACAAAAAAGACAAACACAGTCATACATGCCTCAAAGTTTAGTGTTACAACACTGCTAATCCCATCCATAAACTGAGGCTGGTGGAAAGGACCTTTCCTGCTTCTAAGCCTCAGCCTAACTGGAAACAGATTTTTATCTCACCTGGCCAGGCCTCTTTCCCCATGCAAGGATCCTTCCTAAAGAGGAAAACAAAACCAAAACAAATACCCCAAACAAGAGTTTTCCACAAGTAGTTTAATAATTCCAACACAACTTTTTATTCAAACATTTATTACATGCCAGACACTATATGAGGTGCTGGGATTTCAGGTGTGTGCCACCACATCCGGCTAATTTTTGTATTTTTAGTAGAGATGGGGTTTCACCATGTTGACCAGGTTGGTCTCGAACTCCTGACCTCAGGTGATCCACCTGCCTTGGCCTCCCAAAGTGCTGGGATTATAGGCGTGAGCCACCGCACCCGGCCTACACTATACTTTTTATAGTTTATGTAAAATGTATGCTTTCTACTTACTTAAAAAAAAAAAAGTCAACTGTAAAACAGCCTCAGGCAGGTCCTTCAGGACAGAGTCCAGAAGAAGGTGTTATTATTATAGGAGATGACAGCTCTATGCGTGTTACGTCCCCTGAAGACCTTCTAGTGGGACAAGATGTGGAGGTGGAAGACAGTGATATGGATGATGCTGACCCTGTGTAGACCTAGGCTAATGTGTATGTTTCTGTCTTAGTTTTTAACAAAAAAGCTTAAAAAGTACAAAACAAAAAAGCTTAAGAAGTGCAAAACAAATTTTAGTAGAAAAAAGCTTATGGAATAGGGACATTAGAGAAGAATAAGGCTATAAAGAAATTATATTTATACAGCTGTATAATGTGTTTGTGTTTTAAGCTAGGTGTTATCACAAAAGAGTAAAAGATTTTAAAAAATTAAAATTTATAAAGTAACAAGCTTACAGTAACTAAGGTCAATTTATTATGAAAAACAGTTTTAATAAATTTAGAGTGCTCGCTTCAGCAGCACATATATTAAATAAATTTAGAGTGGACTAAGTGGACAGTATTTCTAGAGTTTAGAGCAGTGAACAGCAATGTCCTAGGCCTTCGCATTCACTCCCCACTCACTGACTCACCCAGAGCAACTTCCAGTCCTGCAAACTCCATTCATAAGGGCCCTACACAGACAAGCCATTAAAAAAAAACTTTTATATCATATTTTTCTGTACCTTTTCCATGTTTAGACACACAAACACTTACCATTGTGTTACAACTGCCTACAGTATTCAGTAGTCACATGCTGTATAGTATTGTAGCCTAGAGGCAACAGGCTACACTAGAGAGCCTGGGTGTGTTGTAGGCTGTACCATCTAGCTTTGTGTAAGTACACTCTGACAACGTTCGCACAGTGATGAAATTGCCCAGCAATGCATTTATCAGAATGTATCCCTGTCATTAAGTGATGCATGGCTGCATAGAAAAAAAAATTCATCACATGTCTATAGGCTTGCAATGAATAATCAAAAAAAAAATTATGAAAACTATCCCATCTATAATAGCATCAGAAAGAACAAAATATTTAGGCATAAATTTAACAGGAGAAGTATAAAACATACACTCTGTAAACTAGAAAACATTTTTGAAAGATATTCAAGACCTCAGTAAATGGATTCATAAATTGGAGAGACTTGGTATTGTTAAAATGGCAATGCATCCCAAATTCAGCTACAGATTCAGTACAATCCTATCAAAATCCTGGCTGACGACTTTGCATGATTTGCAAGCTGATCCTATAATTAACAAGAAAATTCAAGGGAATCAGAATACCCTAAACAATCTTGAAAAGAAAATAAATTTTGAGATTTTAGACTTCATAATTTCAAAGCTTACTATAAAGACACAGGAATCAAGACAGTGTGGTACTAGCACAAGGATAGACATATAGATCAGTGAAAACAGAACTAAAGGTTCAGAAATAAAATTTTATATTCATAGTCAATTCATTTTCAACAAGAATACTAAGACAATTCAATGGTGAAAGAATCATCCTTTCAACAAATGACACTGGGACAAATGCATTTCTACATGCAAAAGAATGAAATGAGATCTTTCCTTACACCGTATGCAAAATAGAGCACAGGCCTAAATCTAAGAGCTGAAACTATAAAACTCTTAGACAAATATAGGGAGGAAATCTCCACGGCCTTGGATTAGGCAATAGTTTCTCAAATACAACACTATGAGCACAACCAACCAAAAAAAAAAATAGCTAAACGATTTCATCAAAATTTAAAACTTTAATGCAAAGAACACCACTAAGTAAGAAAGTGAACAGAAAAGCTGTAGAATGGAAGATACTTGTAAATTATATATCTGATAGGAGTCTAATATTCAGGATATATAAAAAACTCTTACAACTCAACAACAAAATGGCAAGCAACCCAATTAAAAAATGAGCAAAGACTTGAATAGGCATTTCTTTGAAGATATCCAAATAGCCAATAAGCACATGAAAAGGTGTTCAACATCATCATGCATCAGAGAAATGCAAATCAAATCCAAATAAGATGCCACTTCAGACACATTGGTTAAGCTGGCTAGAATCAATAAAGCAGATGGAAAAAAGTGTTGGTGACACGGAAACAGAAAGCAAAATAGAGGTTGCCAGGGGCTGGGAGTGGGATAAATAGGGACTTGGCATTTAATCGGTACAGAGTTTCAGTTTTGTGAGATAAAAAGATTCTGAAGATTGGTTGCATAACAATGAATGTACTTACTACAGCTGAACTGTACACTTAAACTGGTTAAAATGGTAAAGTTTATGTTTTATATGCTTTACCACAATTTTAAAATTTTTAAATAGCACACATCAGTTTAAAAACTGTAGCCCCCATACATAGCTGATGGAAATGTAAAATGGTGCATGCCTGCTTGAGAAATAGTCTGGCAATTCTTCCAAAATTTCAACACTGAGTTACCATTTGACTCAGCAATGCCACGCATAGGTATATGCCCAAGAGAAATGAAAACAGATGTCCACATAAAAACTCGTACACAAATGTTCATAACAGTATCATTCCTAACAGCTAAAAAGTACAGACAACCCAAATGTCCATCAACTGATGAATGAATACATACAATGTGGTACATACATACAAGGAAGTATCATTCAGCAATGAAAAGGAAGGAAATACTGATGCATGCTACCACAGGGATCAACCTTGAAACATTAAGCTGTGAAAGAAGCCAGACCTAAAAGGCCACATATTGTATGAATCACTTATATGAAATGTTTAGAATAGTCAAATGTAGAGGGGCAGACTGTAGATTAGTGGTTGTCTAGGGCTGGGGACTTGAGGGAAAATGAGGACTGCTAATGGGTCCAGGGTTTCCTTTCGGAGGGGATGAAAATGTCTTCAAATTGACTATGGTAATTGATGACTGCATGACTCTGTGGATATACTAAAAACAACTGAATTATATAATTTAAATGGATGAGTTATATATCAATTAGATCTCAATAAAGCTGACAAAAAAAAAAAGAAACAAAGAGGCCAGTTGCTGTGCTGTGGTGTCAATTCTTAACCTAGACAGAAGGTGGTAACAGGCAGAAATGGCACAGTACAAAATGCTGGGTATAATCCCAGCTCAGCCATTAGATAGAATGGGTCTGCTTGGGTCACTAAGTTTTTTGAACCTCTATTTGTTCTTATACAGATAATACCTTCCTAGCAATGCATGGCACAGAGTAAGCTCATTTATTAGGGTACTTATTACTACTACTGTAAATAACTATACTTGATCATAGCCAAAAGGCCAAGAAGCAATTAGTACTATTAATAACTGTATACAAGTGATGTCATAAGATAATGGTCAAAAAAGCTCTTACAGTAAAAACAGTAATGCATGTTCCTCAGAAGTATCAAAATGATGTCTATTCATTCATTGCAGCCATATCATAATGCAGTTCAATACATTTCTGCTAATTCCACAAATATTTTTCAAGAGGATGCTCAGAGGTGGCAGAGGTGGCAAGCAGTGGCTTCTGGAATAACAGTAGGACCTGTTATTATTTGAATGTTTGCGCCTTCTGGAAATTTTTATGTTGATCTGGTTTAGATATTCCCAGTTTAAAAAACAATCAAGCCAGGTATGGTGGTTCACATCTGTAATCCCAGCATTTTGGGAGGCCAAGGTGGGAGGATCATTGGAATATAGGAGTTCAAGACCAGCCTGGGCAAGATGATGAGACCCCATCTCTACATAAAACGAAATTTGCCAGGCATAGTGGTGCACACCCATAGTCCCAGCTACTTGGGAGGCTGAGGCAGGAGAATCCCTTGGGCCCAGGAATTTGATGCAGCAGTGAGCCATGATTGTACCACCACACTCCAGCCTGGGTGACAAAGTGAGGCCCAATTAAAAAAAAAATTCATATGTTGAAATTCTATGCCCCAAAGTGATAATATTGAAAGGTAGGGCCTTTAGAAGGTGATTAGATCACGGAGGTGAGCCCTCCTGAATGCGATTAGAGCCCTTATTAAGAGGGCCCAAGAGCCAGGCTCATGCCTGTAATCCCAACACGTTGGGAGGCCAAGGTGGGAGGATAACTTAAGTTCAAGACCAGCCTGGGCAACACAGGAGACCCTGTCTCTACAGAAAATTTAAAAAATTAGCTAGGCATGGTGGCATGCAACTGTAGTCCCAGCTACTCGGGAGGCTGAGGCAGGAGAATCACTTGAGCCCAGGAGTTTGAGGCTGCAGTGAACTACGATTGCAGAGTGAGACTGTGTCTAAAAAAAACAATTAAATTAAAAAGGCCCAAGAGAGACACCCTTGTCCTCTTCACCATATGAAGACACAGTAAGAAGGCACAATTTATAAACCAGGAAGCAGGCATTCACCCAACAGTGAATTTGCTGGCACCTCTGCCTCCAGAGCTGTAAGAAATACATTTATAATGTCTGGCCGGGCACAGCCAGACACACTGACATATGCCTAAATTATTATGAAAGTATTTGATCTCTTTTTCTCACGTATCTATTAAAAATTTCTTAATTGTTAAAAGTAGTTGAGTCAGAGAAGTAAAGCAATGTTTGTGTCCACTATTCTTTGATTAATTAAGGAATAATTAAGAAACAGAATTGACAATGTAATTTTCAACTCCTTTCTGTACTAGAGAGAAAGGAGGCTCACTAACAAAAGTATATACTACAGGCTGGGTGCGGCAGCTCGTGCCTGTAATCCCAGCACTTTGGGAGGCCAAGGCTGGTGGATCACCTGAGGTCAGGAGTTTGAGACTTAGCCTGGCCAACATGACGAAACCCTGTCTCCACTAAAAACACAAAAATAAGCTGCGCGTGGTGGCACACGTCTGTGGTCCCAGCTACTCAGGAAGCTGAGGCACAAGAAGCCCTTGAACCCAGGAGGCGAAGGTTGCAGTGAGCCTGTGTGACACAGCAAGACACCATCTCAAAAAAAAAAATTATATACAGCATGAACTTGTTATCTATTAATAATTAATAGCTAATCAATCATTTCATTATTCATTTAGATATGTGAACTTCTTTAGAGAAATTACCAAGCTCCATTTTCACAGAAAACACAGTAAATTCCATGAAACAGGTCCAAGGTGAGAGAAAGAAGGCTGACTGAGGGTCATTTCTGGGACTCCTGCCAGGACCCAGCGTGCTTAATCTGTCCTTGGACTTGCCTGTCCCCATTAATCAAAGGATCTAGTTTGCTGGGAAAATAACATGTTTTTGTGATCTGAAAAGCAGAAATTAAAAGGAAACTGTGACATCATGGGGAAAAAGAGAGCAAATACTATGATTTATTTAGCTGTATTTTCCAACTTTTCTGTATAGATTACATGAAAAGTAATAGATCAAGGTCTCTGCTGCCCTTCCAAAGTTGTACCTGGTAAATAAAATGGGTTAAACTAATAGTGTGTTTACAAAACATCAACAGCTTCAGTACTGACACCAGATCTGTTTAAATTCAACCTGGCTTATGTAGCTAGTCCTTATAAAATTGTGTTATGGAAAAGACAGGCATAAGTAACTTTTTGCAGTGTACATGGAGGCTTCAATTTCTCAAGAAATAAAACAAAAAATGGATATAAAGCCTAAGAAATTTACACTTGGACTCTACCTTTGTAACAATCACACTTAAGAAAGAAGCATACACCAGGAGCCAAGCAAGCTCAGATCCCCCATGCCTGCTCCAGCACCCAGCAGACAGGAGACACGCAGAGGATGCTGTGTTTTGAGTTGAAGGTGACTCTGTTAGCATGTCATAAAACATGCAGTAGTTTTTCTACAGAGTATTTTAACTATTGCTTTTCAAATTTAAGCTGCATTATTTGCAACTAAAATAATCTTCAAAGAGAAATTTATTCATGTTTTCTAGTAATCACTCTGCATAGAAGCCACTGGGATTTCTAAAGTTTCTCTTCTGTGGGAGAAGAAAAATGACACCTAGATCCGTGTCTCTCTAGTTTATTTTTATATCCTCAGGGACCAGCACTATGTCTGGAACAGAAGAGGTAGTCAACAAATTGTTTAGAAGAGATGAATAACCTAGCTTTTATAGTAATGATCCATTTCCCTGTTCTAAGTCTAATTAAACAAATACTTGGTAAACATTAAGGTAGTTAACTCATAAACATTACTCAACAAGAAGAAATCTAGATAGACAACTCTGAAACACATCCCTTTCTTCCAGCCCTAATTGGCAAGTTTAGCTGTCTGGACTCTGATTTTGAGATCAAGCTGGGTTTTGTTCAGAGTTTCTAATTCTAAAACAATGGTGCAATGAAATGGCCCCTTTGGTACCTAAATTATCAATAGAGTACATTAACTCTTCTCACTCCTTGTCAAAGTTGCCCTAAATTGGCAATGTAGACTTTTAGTCTCCCTATGTTTGCTGAGCAACATGACTTCAAGTTACCTGCTATCCAATCTTCACTTTCCTTTTTTGCCAAAAAAACACAAAACAAAACAAAAAAACAAATTAAAAAAACAAAAAAAAAACAAGCATCACCACTGAGTCTATAGCAAAACACTCCACTGCAGGATTAATGCCCTCGACCAAAAGGATTAGAGCTACAGAACTCCGCCCTAGGACATCAGAATACACATTCTTTTCAAGTGCCCAGGGAACATATATCAAGATGGACCAATACCCTGGGCCATACAAACCTCAACAAATGTAAAAGAATTGAAATCATATAGAGTGTGTTCTCTAACCGTAACGGAATTAAACTAGAAATCAGTTACAGAGAGTTAACAAAAAAATCTCCAAACATCTGGATATGAAATAACACATTTCTAAATAATCCACAAGTCAAGGAGGAAGTCTAAAGGGAAATTTTTAGGCTGGGTGCAGGGGCTCACGCCTGTAATCCCAGCACTTTGGGAGGCCAAGGCAGGTGGATCACCTGAGGTCAGGAATTCAAGACAAGCCTGGCCAACATGGTGAAACCCTATCTCTACTAAAAAAAAATTCAAATATTAGCCAGGTGTGGTGACACACACCTGTAGTCCCAGCTACTTGGGAGGCTGACGCAGGAGAATAGCTTGAACCTGGGAGGTGGAGGTTGCAGTGAGCAAGATCATGCCACTATACTCCAGTCTGGGTGACAGAGCAAGACTTCATCTCAAAAAAGTAACAATAAAAAATAAAGGGAAAATTTTAATAATATATTTAACTGAATCAAAATGAAAATGCAACACATAAAAATGTGTGGAACATAGCAAAAGCAGTGCTATGAGGGAAACTGATAGCACGAAATGCTCATATAAGAAAAGAGGAACCATCTCAAATCAATCTAATCTCCCACTTCAAAAATCTAGAAAAAAAAAGCAAAATAAGCCTAAAGCAAGCAGAAGAAAGAAAGAAGGTAAGAGCAGATATAAAAGAAATTAAAAACAAATATCAATAAAAAAAATCAATTAAACCAAGAGCTGTTCTTTGAAAAGACTGATAATATGAGCAACTCTACACACATCAACTTGACAACTTCGACAAAATGGACCGCTTTCTTTAAAAATACAAACTACCACAACTCACACAATGTGAAAAGATAACTTCAACAGCCCTTAACCATTAAGGAAAGTGAATCTGTAATTTCAAAACACTCAAAAGAGAAATCTTTATGCCCAGGTGGTTTCATTGGAGAATTCTACCAAAAGCTTAAAAAGAATGAACACCAATTCTACACTACCTCTTCTGGGAAATGAAAGAGGAAGGAACATTTCCTGACTCATATTATGAAGCTGGTATTTCCCTGGTACCAAAACCTGATGAAAACAGTACAAAAAAGAAAACTACAGACCAATATCACTCATGAATACAACACAAAAATGCTTAACAAAACAGAATTCAGCAATACATATAAAATAATTATTCACATGACCAAATGGGGTTAATTCCATTTGGGTTTATTCCAGGGATCCAAGACTGATTCAGTATTTGAAAATTAATCAATGTAATCCAGCATATTAACAGGCTGAAGAAGAAAAACCATACGATCACATCAACTGATACAGAAAAAGCATTTGATGAAATTCAACACCCATTCTTCACAGTTTAAAACCTTTTAGAGAGACAGGAATAGAAGGGAACATCCTCAACTTGATAACGAACATCTATAGAAAACCCTAGGCCGGGCGCGGTGGCTCATGCTTGTAATCCCAGCACTTTGGGAGGCCGAGGCGGGTGAATCACGAGGTCAGGAGATGGAGACCACGGTGAAACCCCGTCTCTACTAAAAATACAAAAAAAAATTAGCCGGGCGTGGTGGCGGGCGCCTGTAGTCCCAGCTACTCGGAGAGGCGGAGGCAGGAGAATGGCGTGAACCCGGGAGGCAGAGCTTACAGTGAGCCGAGACTGCGCCACTGCACTCCAGCCTGGACGACAGAGCGAGACTCCGTCTCAAAAAAAAAAAAAAAAAAAAAAACCCTAAAGCTAACATTGTGTTAATGGTGAAGGACAGGATGTCACAGCCAGTGCAATAAGGCAAAAAAAAAAAAAAAAGGCGGGGAGGCTGGAAGGCTTATGGATGCGAAAGGAAGAAATAAGGCCATTCCATTTGTAGATGACATGATTGCCCACATAGAAAATCTCAAGAAATCTACCAAAAAAAAAAAAAAAAAAAAGCCTAATAACTAGTGAGTGAGTTCCACAAGGCTGCAGGATACAAGCCAAACATTTTAAAAATCAATTGTCTATCCAGGCTAACATGGTGAAACCCCATCTCTACTAAAAATACAAAAAATTAGCCATGCCTAGTGACACATGCCTGTAGTTCCAGCTACTCGGGAGGCTGAGGGCAGGAGAATTTCTTGAACCCGGGAGGCGGAGGGTGCAGTGAGCCAAGATCGCACTACTGCACTCCAGCCTGGATGACAGAGCGAGACTCTGTCTCAAAAAGTATATATTTACATAATACCACTTTCTAATCACTCAAAAAAATGAACTACTTAGGTGTTAATCTAACAAAATGTGTATGAAACCTGTGTGCTGATGAAACTAATCAAACAACATAAAATAAATGAAGAGACACACTGTGTTAACTGATTAGAAACTTAACATAGTAAAGATGTCAATTCTACCCAAAATCACTATCAGATCCCAGCAAGATTTTATGTTGATGGAGAGAAGACTACTCTAACATTAATATAGAAAGGGAAGGGAGCTAGCTAAAACAATTTTAAAAAAGAATAAAGGAATCAAGTGTATCCAGTTTCAAGACGTATGCAGCTATGGTAATCAAGACTGTGACACTGGCTGAGATATAAACACATAGATCAAAAGAACAGAGTAAATAAGCCAGAAGCAGATATACCCAAATAAAACCAACTAATTTTTGATAAAGAAGCAAAACCAACTGAATGCAAGAAGGATGTCTTTTCAACAAACAGTGCTAGAGCAATTAGACATCTACAGGCCAAAAAAAAAAAAAAAAATTTGACCTAAATCTCATGCCTGATACAAAAATTAACTTGAATGGATCATGGACTTAACTCTAAAATGTAAAACCACAAAAGTTTTAGAAAAAAACACAAAAGAAAACCTTTAGGATCTAGGACTATGACGGAGTTCTTAGACTTGGTACCAAAAGCATCATCCATTAAAGGAAAAACTGATAAACTGGACCTCATCAAAGTTAAAAACTCTCATTCTGCAAAAGACCTTGCTAAGTGGCTGAAAAGCCAAGCCACTGATTCAGAAAACATTTGCAAGCCACATATCTGAAAGAGTATTAGTATCATCGGAGAATAACACTGAGTGAGAAAAGCCAATACCAAACATTCCAATTTTATAATATCTTTGAAAGGACAAAATTATATAGAGAATAAAGTAGTGGCTCTCAGGGAGAAAGGCAGGGGAGGGGCAGAGGAAACTAGGTGTGGCTGTAGTGAGTGTGCATGGACAAGCAGGAGGGATCCTGTGGTGATGGGAAAGTTCTGCAATCTTGACCACATCCATCTCAAGATCTTTAGTTCCACTATTGTAGTACAGGCTTGCAAGATGTCATCATTCGCAGAATCTGAGTAACCCCTCCGAATGATCTCAAAATGAAAAGTTAAATTTAACACACTGGTAAGTAAAAATTTTGAGGTATTTGCTGATACAATTATATACTGCCTTAACTTTCAAATCCCTACGCTTTTCTTAGGCCAACCAGTTCTGCCTCTTCTGTATCAGGTATTGACCTTCCCAACATTCCTCCAGCTAAGGAAACTCATCTATGCACCAAAACTTTGTTATTCACACAACCAATCACCAGGATTGGGTATGCCATTAATCTGCAAGTTCAAAGTTATCTTACAGGCTTTTTCTTGAATAGCCAAACTTCACCACGGATACAAGGACAAACGCAGAAGTCTGTCTGAACATGTGGAAGTCAGCACAGCTGACCCAGTGGGGCACCAGCAAGCACATGTGGCCACCTCCTTGTTGGGCCATTTGTAATTATCAGCCCTGTAGGCTGTTCCATTCACCCATCCTTGTGGCACTCCCACTGTCATCTGCAGGACACTGTAGGTGGGAGAGAAGTAGGACATGGCTACTGTCATTCATTATGAAACCATATGTGAGACATGTGTGATGGCATCAGCATTCCCAGCACCAATTATCCTCACTCCACCCTCCCCATGGAAGCAGCAGGTGTTGTCAGATCTGACCTGCATGTTCTGAGACAAGGGTCACGACTTCACCATCTTCCTTTGTCTCTTGCAAAATGACAGCACTGAACACGAGGCAGTGATGGGCACTGCTTTCCAAGTGCCTCATGCTCAGATGGCACGACAGCCACTTCCTGGGGATCTAAAACCACCCAGCTCTAGTGAGCAGTCAGCAGCTGTTGAAAGTCTCACTCGTTTGATGCTGTAGGGTCCTTCGAATGGGAAAATGTATTTCCAACTAAAATTCCATGCAAATTCTCTTCCTTCTGTAAACTCATCACTGCAGGATTCAGAAAGGAGCATGGAGGAATGTGTTCCATGCTCGTTCTTTCTGAATCCCGCACTGATGAGTTTACAGAGGGAAGAGAATAACCATGCAAGTGTAACTGGCCACTGGACATTCCAGTCCTTTTTAAAACAATCCCATCAAAGAACACTCTTCTGTTGCCAAGAACGAATCATACAAACCTATACTTTTTGGAGCTGCTGTTGTTTGTAAATTGTCTCTCAATGACTAAAAGGGTGCTTCCAGGTCTTTCAGTGGACCTGAAAGTACACCCAGAGAGGGTGGCTGTCCCAGTTCTGGGGAACAAGGGCCCAGGAACCCTCTTACTAAACCAGTCTCTTTGCATAATGATCTTTTTACGCCGGACTGATCGGCATAGATACCCATTATCTTCATCTCAGGAGAAAGGTGTTCCAATTCACACAGAGTGTTCTTCAAAAGCCTCGACCTGAGGATAACAGAGACGCACTCTGCAGAGGGCATGGTGCTTCCACAGGAGATTTCCACAAAAGCCTAGAAAGTAGCACCTCTTGCTGATGACAGACAATTCCTTCTTCATTTAGAGATTCCTCATCTCAGAGAGAAACTGAAGGAGATGAGTAGTGTCCACCCACAAAAATTTAAAAAGTCTAGTAAGACTCCCATGGTAGGACGTCAACAAAAAGGTAGTCATCCACTTGGACGATTCCAGCTCAGCAGTTGAGCATGCACTGAAACTGAATAAGCCACTATGCTTTAGAATAATTGTTGTGTGGGGTTTGATTTCATTAATCACAGCAGGCTTAAAAGTAGCCCTCAAGAAGTCAACGTGATCAAGTTACTTCAGAGATGCTAGTGTGGAAATTTAAGGAACTATGCTACCAAATCAGACATACTGAGGCAGTGGCTGGAGCATGATTTGACCTATCCCCCTGCACACATTTGAGGCCTAATGTGGTAAACTGAAGATGGGATCTTGTACTGCCAAACCATTCTCACTTCTGTGTACTGCCTAAAGCTATCTGGTTTGGAACTCTCTAGGGATGAGAACTTTGTATGAAGAGGTCACATTTAAAATAAGGATGAGAAAAAGCAGGGAGAGTTCTTGCTTTCTCCTCCAAGACAACCTCTGTATCAGAAGGGAGGTGTTCATGGCACAGAAGTGCTCATGCCCTGAGTATGTTTCCTAATGCCGAGTGGAGTCTGCAGGCAGAGCAGCCAGGCAGGCGAGGACAGTGGGGACTCACTGAGCCACCCGAACCTCTGGAAGCAGAAGACTCTAGACTGAGAAGAAAGGTCTGCAGGAGGTTACCTTCTTCCCTGACCTCCCATTCTGCAGAGAGCTTGAGTGAGAAGAGAGAGACTAGAAGAGGAGGAAAGAATGGAGTTCCCGCTGAGAAGCGACATTGGGCACCCGTGCCAGACCCCCATCTTGATGCTTCCGGAGCCACATGACCTCGGGAAGGGAAGTTATAGGACAGGCTGTGGGTCCCAACTCACTTCCAGGGCAGAGTCTGGAGAAGGTGTCTGCTTTCGAGCTGTTTATCTCAATGCCGGTCAGTGAGGACAGCAGTCAGAAATACAACAAATAGAACCCAGACTGATTTTGAAATCAGTCTACTCACACCTTACGACTTGTCATGAAAAAATAAAATGTCGAAAGAAGCTGCCACTTTCTTTACCCAGAATCCCACTGTTTAATCTACAGTGAGGCCAGGAGTCTAAGACTCAACTCAAGGGGAGCTTTCCGGGGTTAGTGCCTCACTCCACATCAGCCTGGTAAAACAAGCACACCATTCATGTTCCATCACATTCCAACCACAGGCCACAGCTAAGAACTGGAACTCAGGCAACCACCGAGTGAAGAGCCCAAGACTTTTCTAGGAAGGGCAGGAAACCAAAGTTCTGACAGCGTGGCCCAAGGACACGCAGAGACCCCAATGCCAGGCTAATCCTAACTTGGTAACACAAGCAGGCTCTTTAGTAAGCCAAGCCTAGCAGGCCATTCTGGGGATTTTAGATTTGTTTTAGAAAAGTAAAAGGTATTGAATCTGATAGAAAATCTAAAAAAGAAGAAAAGAAAAAAAAACAAAGAAGAAAAGTCAAAGGTAGAAAGCAGGTCTGGTGGATGGTAAAACATACCATTTAAAGAATACTGTGTGGGCTTTTTATTTTTTAGTATATTTTGAATTATTTAACTTCAAATTTTTTAAATTAAAATGGATTTTTAACTTTCCTCATTTAAATATATTATACTTTTGAGTATCACTGAAGTTGCAGATATTAATATATGCCCTTCCTTCTTTCTTATTTTGAATGAGGGCTGGAGGGATGTTATTTCAGAAGGAGCCATGGAACATTTAAGCAACGGCAATTCCTTTGAAGGCCTGTATTTCTAAACCCTATTCAGTCCGTGGGTAACGCAAGTGACAATGGTAAGACCACACAATGGAGGTTGGTCTTTACCATCATACTGGGCTGCTTGTGTGCTGTGATACAAAAGTTTCCCCAGCGGTAGAGTTTTGCTTAGTGATTCAGCAGCAGAAAAAAATATAGTGAATCAATTCTTTCCATTTGCAACAAACACTGAAATGTACTGGGGCCAATTTAACAGTAAGTGGTTACTTGCAAGCTGGCAGGGCCAAACAAAACCAAAAACATAATCTATCTTTTTCAAAGAAAGAGAATAAATCATAAACTCGAGATATGAATTCACATATTTTTCATGTATGTAATTAATTCAACCCCCCTACCAGGACTGATTCTGCACTAAAAGAAATTAGAAACCGACAGAAATTAAACTGGATCCCAGGCTTCATTCCAAGGGCACCGGCTATGGGTCACTTACTCAAGTCTTACAGTCCTGGGTAAACTCAGTTTTAATAACTTGTCGGGATATTTTAGGATAATTGCTGCATGGGGTTTGACTTAATTAATCTCAGCAGGGTTCACAGAAGGCTCATGAAGTCGACATGAAAAATGCCCTTCAGATGTTGTATTATTAAAAATTGAATAATTACGTCACAAAGAGGCAGAAATAGAGAAGGCTACCATTATAAATTAAGACCAAAAAATCCCTACTTTGTCCATGCTGACAGAGAGAGAAACATGTTTATGTCTCCACAGTAGGAAAAGGGATAAAACTGCGAGCTCAGTGTCAGGGCCCATGCAGTTGCTCAACATTTGCTGAATGAATAAAACAATGAATGAAGGAAGAATGAATATTCATGATGGGACAAGAAATACAAAAAGATTATACACTTTTTCCAATAATGTTTAGAAATACATGGTTTATAACGATGAAATTTAGATCCTAGAAGACAGATCACTCGCCACAGCAAGGCCAAGTCTAGAGATGGAGTGAGTGTGTGTGTGTGTGTGTGTGTGTGTGTGTGTGTAAACCGGCACTTGGGTACAACTGATTGGTTGGGGAAGGTACGAAATCCTAGGGCACCCAATTCACGTAACATTCCCATTCACACCACTCATACAGAAGTATTGGTACTTCACAGTTTTAGAATCTGCCTGTTCAGAATTCAAGCCTGTACTGTTGAGAGGTGAGGAAAATGGTGCCAGGTGCTGGGGAGGCTGGCCCGTGGGCCCTGTGTTCTCTGTTGGCAGCAGCATCTTCTGTATCTTTGCCTGGGATTAGCTTACAGAATTAGCTGTGCAGATCCACCACACTGGAGCTGTTTTACTTCCCAACTCTCAGACCAAATGAGAGGACCACCACCATGTCCACACTGGCACACGTTCAACACTGAACGAGCACTCATTACACAACAGACGTGGTGCCACCACCACCTCCTCCTATCACAGAACCATCACAGCCTCCACCACCAGAGAAACACACACACAAAGCACTTCCTGCGTGATGGCAAAGACACTCCTCTGGCATTTTACAAGGATCAATTCATGGAATCCTCACCTATGACAGTGGTTCCCAAACTTGACTACGCTTGGGAAGCTTTCAAAAATTTCAATGCATAGGTCATACCCCAAACCAATCACGACATTTGAAAGTAGGAGTGGGCACCAATGTATTTAAAGGCACCCTGGTAATTCAAACATGCAGCAAAGGTTTTGAAACCCTGAGAGATGGGAACTGCTATGGTCTGAATGTATGTGTCCCTCCAAAATTTTGATGTTGAAACTTAAACCCCAAGGTGATGATGTGAAGAAGTGGGTCCTTTTGGAAGTGATTAAATCACGAGGGCTCCCCTCTCGTGAATGAGATTAATGCCCTCACAAAAGAGGATTACCATTCTCTGCAAATACTATGAGGCAGTCATGGAGAGTAGCTGTTCAGAGCCCCCAGGAAGCATATGCTCTGAAACAGTGGCTTTCAAATATTTCTGTGGTTGAAAAACATGTAGAAAGCGTGTTAAAAATCAGACTGCTGGGCCCCATCCACAGAAGCTCTAATTTAATAGGTCTGGCGGGAGCCCTAGAATTTACTTTTCTAACAAACCCCCAAGTGGTGTTGACACTAGAACCACGCCCTAGGCACACAGACTCAGTCATGACTGACACGCTTGGGGCTGTAGCAATATAGATGTTCAAGTGTCCCTCTAGTCACCAAGCTGGAGCCCACCTCCTCACCTCTGCTTACGCTGTCCCCCAGGGCTAGAAGGTTTTCCTCTGTCAGCTCCTTCCCTACTTGCTCACTCCTCTGTTAGGATTCAGCCCACACTGGACTCAGCTCTTCCTCCAGGAAGTCTTCCTGGGTCTTTGAACTCTCATCTTCTCCCCTAACTGACTGCCACACTCACTACTTTCCACTGCTTTGCTTTTATATATGGGCCTCTCCCTCTAGACAAGAATATGAGTCTCTTCATGAAAATAGGGACTGTTTCTGATCAATCTCTCCATCTTCAGCATCTGGTACACAAAAGATACACAGTAAGTATTACATACACATTTATGCTTACAAACCAGCATGAAGTATCATCAGTATTACACCTATGATAGAATCTACAAATCCACATAAATCCCTAAATAGGCGATTCCTGAAGAATGAGAAAGACTTTTATACGTTACAGAAGAGCACTCCACCCCCCAGGAAGGGTGGAAGTGGAGCACATTTCTGAACCAGAGACTATTTTTCTTTTAGCTATAGAGTCACAACACACAACCCAGATGTGTTTAAAAGTACATGTGCAAGTTGTTTAGGACTCAGGGCACATTTACCTATCTCTACATCACCCACGGTGACTAAGAGCTAGGGCCTGAGCTCAGAATCCTGTGTAATGAGACTGAATTGTCACATTAACACTCAAGTACAATGGACTGTTCCTATCACACTGAGCAACATTTTCTGCAAAAGATGTGATCAACGTTCTGATCAGCAATACCACAAACATATCTCACTGCCAGCCTCCTGCCCCCATCGGAATAAGACAATAAAAGCCTGCCCTCCCTGTGTACCTGTCCCAGACAGTGGGTAAAGCTGTCCCCTTTCCTGCTGCTAAAGTTGGGGTTGGGGTGGGTGGGGGGTGCAACTGGAAAGGGCTGAGAGAGAAGAAGAGGGCAGGAGACTGGGTGGCCCAGGAACCCAGGAAGGCAGCTCGCCTCCCTCCACTGAAACTCTCCAGTCTGCCCATTTAGGACCTGTGCTCTACTTCTCTCTAAGGAGAGCTTGCCGGTCTTAAGAAACAAAGCCTGCTCTGGTATGAATGGGGGTGGAGGGGAAAGGCTGGCCCTTCCCCTCTCCTGGATTGGACAGGTAGAGTCCTCTTGGAGAGTACAGATGGATGCTGGTGGGTCTTCAGGGCTGACCTGGCATGGTGGGGCAGGAGACACTCTGAGGCAGGCACAGAATCCCTCAAGTGACAATGTCTGCACTCTCATGATTCCACAAAGACTAGGGCAGTCCTGCTTCAGGGAAATGGGTGGAAGTGATTGCTCACCAAGTAGTCAGGTCCTTTAAGGTCCTGGTTCACTGAAGCAACAGTCCCACTTCCGAGATGCTGGAACATGATGACCACAGGACGGCCATTACCTGCGTCCACCAAAGCTGACATCCTGACCACAGCACATGGCCACAACCACATACGTACACAGGAAACACAGACGCCATTCTCCTTGCATTCTGCGGTGTTGCCACAGATCCCCAGGGTTCTCGCAGGCACAGAGGGCATCGTCCACAACCCCGAAGTGAGAGCAAGGGCTGGACTGGGAACTCCTGTGAGCCCTCAGGCTCATGTCCCCTGGTCCCCTGGTCTGTGCTCTCCAGCTTCACCTTCAGCTCAGCACACAGGAGCGACTGATGTTGTGAAAGGTTCTGTGGTGCCATTTCTGCCTCAGGGAGTTACAGGTTACAGGGAAGACAGACACACCGAGGGATGCATGTGGATCTCCTGAGCCAGGCAGCCCGGGGTCCAGTCTCAGTCTTGCTGCTTACTATGCGGCTCTGGCCATGACAGCTTCCCTGGACCTCCATCTCATTTAGGGAGCACTGAAATTTAACTTGCTCCTCAGTTATAACCATCCTCACCTAAACCACAGAACACAGAGGACACCTCATGCAAATGCTTCCTCCCTTCTCCCCAGGATGGTACCTGATCACCCATCTCATCCTAGGAGGGAGGGGTGAAGCTATCACACAGGATGCCTGCCTCAGGGCATCAGGGTTTCATTCTGTCAAGACAGGCTGATATGGAGGAGGTGAGTATCACAATTCAACAATACCCTGCAGGTTCCCTGGGGGAGCCAAAAGAGGCATTAAACAGAGAGGGAGGAGAGGCAGGAGCAACGGGGCTCAGTGGGAGTCCAGAGAAGGGTGTGGGTACAGCAGAGGCCAACAGAAAAACAGCAACCTACTCCATGTTCCCCCTTTACTGCTCTTTTATTTGTGATGCAAAGATGAAGAAAATCAGGTAAGCACTTTGTACCAATGCATTTCTCTCCACGAATGTAAAATACAATTAAACATCCCAGGTACTGATTTTCAAATTGCCATGTATTATATGGTTTCCCTCAAGAAAACCATGGTGTTCCTTCCTGGTGTTTTAGAACTAACAATGATAGTTCTTTCTAAAACATTTGAATTTATACCACTGTGACGTTATGATCCCATTTATGCTATTACATGTCCCATGGGCAAACAGTTCTTAAATGTTTAGTTTTCAGACAAAAAAGAAAGGAAAGCACTGATGAGTTCCCCTTCTAAGTGAAACCTTCCAATGCCTCTTAGCTCAAGGGAAAGGAAGGGAAAAGAAACTTTGTTGCTTTCAGCAGCAAACAGAGAGGTCAACCTACCAAGCTATAGGGCCAGGCTTTGAGCCCTGAACCAGAGAAGCCTTAGAGCCAACTTTGTCCTGCTGCTTTCCCTTGAATATGCCATTTTATTTCCCTGGACCACGGTTTCCTCATCTGTAGAATATAAAGTCCCTTTCAGCTATCAAGGTGCATGCTCTGCTTCAGTATCTGTAAAGCAGAAATACTACTTGCCTCCAACTCTTAGGAAAGTAAAGACTAAAAAAGAAATGTTTGGACAAGGCTTTAAGATTACGTAATGAAATGGGTATAAATAAGACTCATACAGTCACACAGCTAACAGAGACCACAAAGATCTGTCCAGCTAAAGTGAAACGGAACTCTCAATGCACGGGAGGAGACAGCTGGCAGTAGTCTTCTTTTTTTTTAATTTAATTTTTTTAGAGACAGAGTCTCTCGTTCTGTCACCCAGGCTGGAGTGCAGTGGCAAAATCATAGCTCACTGCAGTCTCAACCTCCCAGGCTCAAGAGATCCTCTCACCTCAGCCTGAGTACCTGGGACTACAGGTGTGTGCACCATCACAACAAGCTGATTTCTTATTTTTATTTTTTAGAGATGGGGTCTTGCTATGCTGCCCAAGCTGGTCTTGAACTCCTGGGCTCAAGCAATCCTCCTACCTCGGCCTCCCAAAGTGCTGGGATTACAGGCATGAGCCACTGTGTCCAGCCTGGTCATTTTTATGCCACTTTCTTCAGGGCTTCCTGCGGCTAAGAGGGAAAGCAGGCTGATAGCATGGATGAGCTGACAACCCAGGCACTGGCCCCAGGCTTTCTGAGGGACATCCGGCATTAGGTTTTCTCCATGCACTGTCCTACAGGTATAGAATTCGTGTTCTCCACTGGTGTACATTGCAGACTAAATAAAACATGTCAAATAACAACGTCCTTTCCAAAGCTAAACTCTAGGCATGTCTGAGTTCAAGAGGTCACCCAGCAGGGAAGCTCCACTGTCTGGTGAGAAGAGGGCCTCCACTGCTAGGCAGTGGCAAGAAGTCATGCCGGTTACCTCCTCTGAGCCTTCCTTTTCTCATCGGTCAAATGGGGACAGTAGTAGATCCTACATTATAGGGATGTGTGGAGGATTTTAATTGAGACTGACGCACGTTAAGCCCTCGGAACAGTGCTTGGCACACACCCAGAGTTTGGTAAATGCTACCTAACATCAATATTGACATTAATTCAAGAACTATGTAGAGGATACGACTTCAATAAGAAAACAATCAGTCAGAAGCAGTGGCAGAAGGGAGGGTCCTGAAATCCAGAGGCCTCCTGCAGAGATGCAGCTGCTACTCCTCGCCTCTGACACTTGCAGACATTGGGAGAGAAAGCCATCTGCAAGGTGACAGAGGGCGGACTGGAAGGTACACAAGGAACCCAGGGATGCTGATGGAGCATGGAAAACCGCAGCAGAAGGCACTGAGGCAAGGTGTGCCCTGCAGGCGGGGCAGGCTGTGGCTGGGCAGAGCGCCTGCCAGGGAGAAGTAGGGCAAAGGGAAGAAAGCACCTGTGGGAGAAACATGGGGAAACAAGGAAGAAACCGGCACATGCACAGGAGCACAAATAAGGAAGGAGATGGGAGAACGGGGTGGAGGCAGATGGCAAACGTGGGGGCCAAGGGAGGTAGATGAGAATTAGGATATGGGATAATAAGACAAAGCCGCAGGAAACTCTAAAGGACGGGAGGAGGACAGAGAACAGGGAGGGTGCATGACTAACAGCCACCCCGAGAATAATGCCGTAAGGAAGTTTGCAAGACGGCGGAGGGGGACATTAGGAAAAAAACGAGAATTTGTTGGGAAAGGTGGAAAAAGAAAAAGAGTGAGATTTCTGTGCCTGTTAGTAAGGGGAATAAAGGAGAGCAAATCGCTGGGAGACCAGGAAGAGTTCACAGAGAAGAAAACACGAGGCAGCAAAAAACGAAGGGGGGGACAGAGAAAATCCTGGCGGGGGGAGGTGCATAATATAAGGCTATGGGAAGCCATGGGAACAAGGGCTGAATAAATTCACCGTATTATTCCATTTATCCACATCCCTATGCAATGCTGGGAAGCAAATGACCCACAGGGTTTTGTTTGCTTGCTTTGGTTTGGTTTTCCTGCACTTGGAGGGAGGGAAAATTTGCTCAAGCTCTGTAACCTTGCAGTCAGATGGGTGGCCCAGCCCAAGTCACCGAGCTCCCCCTGACGCCGGCAGCAGCGCGGGCTCCTACCTGCCTGGGGCTGGAGTCCCAATTCCCCCACCTCCTGCACAGAATGGGACCAAACCAACTCCGCTAATGCATTCCCTGCAGTCCACAGACGACGGGCACCGGGTCCCAAAATCTTTCCCCTGGAATAATACTCCGCTGGTACCAAGAGAAACTTGCTTTCTAAACTAAGCTCTCCAACCGCATCGCCCCGGGTCCCCGGAGGCACCAGCCACGCCGCCCGATGGAGCAGAGCGTTACAGGGCTCCGCCGCGCCAGGCTCCCCAGACTCTGCCGCCCCCACAGGCCAGGCCGCAAGCTGGGAGCGCGGGGTGAAGTTACAAGGCGACCTCCCTGCAGGCGTCCGGCTGGAAACGGCCTTTTGCGAGAACACCACGTGCACGTCCTCCCAAAAGCGATGGTGCCGGGTGGCCCAGAGGGCGCAGAGCCACCGCCGGGCAGGGAGCGGGCGCACGGACCTAACAGGTGAGCACCCGGCAGCCTCTACCGGCTGGGGAAGCAGAGGCGAAGCAGCTGAGAGCTGGACATCCCGAAGCCCCGAGGCAGTACACTGGGACTCAAGTCCTCCCGGGATTCTACCTAACAGCCCGTGCCCGCGCCCGCCCGGCAGAGCCGCGCGCCGGACGCCGTCTTACCAACTGCGGCGCCTCTTGGCGGAGCCTATAGAGTCAGCGTGTCCAACACGTCCCTGTCCTCAGAGCCACCTCCAGTGCCAGCGGAGCCCTGGGGTCGCCGCGCTCTCGGAGGAGCCTGGGATCCAGCGCGCGCCCTCGGAGCTAGCGACCCGCAGGGCGACCGCGGGAGAAAGCGCAACGCAGACTCTCCTCCCGCGCCGCGGCAGCACACTCAGCCAAGCCACGCCCCAGCCCCGCTCCCCACCAGGCCACGCCCCCAGCCCAGCTCCCACAAAGTCACGCCCCAGCCGGGCTCCCTCCCCCAGGCCGCGCCCCCAGCCCGGCTCTTCGCCCCCTGGCCATATCAGGCCACGCCCCCAGTTAGCTCACTCCCTCAGGCCACACCCTCGGCCTCGCCCCCACACTACCAACCACAGCCGGGGACCCCCACCCTTCAAAAACAGTTCCCCGGCCAGGCGCAGTGGCTCACGCCTGTAATCTTAGCACTTTTGGAGGCCGAGGTGGGCGGATCACCTGAGGTCAGGAATTTGAGACCAGCTTGGCCAACATGGTGAAACCCCGTCTCTAATAAAAATAAAAATTAACCAGACGTGGTGACAGGCGCCTGTGATCCCAGCTACTCAGGAGGATGAGGCAGGAGAATCGCTTGAACCCGAGAGGCGGAGGTTGCAGTGTGCCGAGATCGCGCCACTGCACTCCAGCCTGGACGACAGAGCCAGACTCCGTTTTTTAAAAAAGAAACAAACAAAAACAGTTCCCTCAGCCACCAGCCAGCCCCCACCCCTCAGGGCGGGAAGAGGAGTCTCATCTCCCGGGCAACCGTGCCCCACTGCCCACTGCCTCACCTCTGCCTGGGCCAGAAGTTCACTCCCTGTGAAAGGAAAACGCAGGGTAGGGATTTTTAAACCTACACGTTTCCCAGGGCCTGGGGCAAGTTTTGAGTAGTCTGTTTCAGTAAACCCACTCGAAGGCCTATCACCTTTCTTGTGAGGCTCAAGGCCTAATCATTAATTGACATGAAAACCACAGAAGAGAAGCAAACCCTTCTGTGCTGGGATCTGTGCCCCAGTGCTCCATGTTCCCTGATAGGCAGCTAATGGAATTCATAAAATAAATGCATGCTTTCTACAAGCATAGTTTTTTAGATGATTCATTTAGTGGCCAGCACTATTATTTAAAAATGTCTGTTTTCTTTTATAATCAAAGGACAATACCCACAATCTGTAAAATAAAAAACAAAAATTATATTACCCAATAAAAAGTGAAAATTAATTTTTTGTATGCTTTTAAAATATTGAAAAAACTCTGTATGACATTATAATGGTGGCTTCATCTCATTATGCATTTCTCAAAACTCACAGAATGTACAGCATGTGGCATGAGCCTCCTGTAAGCCATGGACTTAGTTCATCTTAATGTACCAACACGAGTCCATCAGTCATAACACATGTGCCACTCGAATGTAAGATGTCAGTACAAGCAGATGTACGTGGAGGGAGGGGTGTGAGGGAGTGCATCAGAACTCAGTGTACTTTCCATTCCTATTTTCTAAACCTAAAACTGCTCTAAAAATAGTCTATTAATTAAAACACACACCAAGATTAATGATAATTATCTGTGGGTGGTGGAAATATGGGCAAATTTTATTTAATTCTTTGAATTGTTATTGAAATTACCCCAAGTTTTAACAATGGCCATGTATTTTTAAAGCTGAAAAAATATAAAAACCAAACCTCGGAAAATTTTAGAAACATAGTATGTGAGGCTAATATCAATGATTATTCCATTTTATTTCTACTCTAAAAAATCTGCACGAAGCATTCACAAATGCTAAAACGAAATCTATGTTAGTATTATTTAAAAAGACTATCACGGTCTAAATTGAGGGGTTTTTTATTATCTCTTTAGAATTAGCACAAATCTGAGGAGCAGATTTTGATTTTTCTTTAAAAAAATTGTGTTTCAAAAGGTTATTTCTGCCTACTTGGAAACCACTATTAATATTTATATGCAATACTTTTTTTTTTTTTTTTGAGACGGAGTCTTGCTCTGTCACTGCAAGCTCCGCCTCCCGGGTTCACGCCATTCTCCTGCCTCAGCCTCTCTGAGTAGCTGGGACTACAGGCGCCCACCACCACGCCCGGCTAATTTTTTTGTATTTTTAGTAGAGACGGGGTTTCACCGTGGTCTCGATCTCCTGACCTCGTGATCCGCCCGCCTCGGCCTCCCAAAGTGCTGGGATTACAAGCGTGAGCCACCGCGCCCGGCCTGCAATACTTTTTATCGTGAAGAAAACACTATATTTGAAACTATATCCTTGGGAAACAGGCCTGGCCCTCAGATGAATGGATTTCTGTGGAGTGATACCAACTAGACCTGAAGACCCCCGCATCCTTGAGGCCCTGTACAAGCCCTGGGCGAGCGCTGGACCTTGCTGAATCTCAGCTTCCTCGTCAGTGAGCCGGTGACAGTGGGACCTCACTCTGCATTGGGTGGAGAATTAAAACTTTAGCCCATGTAAGACTCTTAGTATCAACTTAGCACATACAGGTGCTTGCTGATTGTTAGTTCGTGTCTTTTAAAAAATATTTTTTTCAGGGTTTCAGTGAAAACCTTTTGAGCGCCTGGGATAAAAGATATGTCTGGGTTCAGATTATAAATCTGTTAGAGGAAGGCAGGATGGCTCAAGAGAAAATTCATTGATCTGACATGAAGGGGCGGCGCTCTCCAACCTGGCTCTAACCAGCTGTGTTCATCACGGGAGTAAATCACCAACCGACGCTTATTCTCGCTTTTCCAGTCTGTTAAGTCAGAGATTAGGACAAGCAATAGCTAAATTTCCTTCTGTTTCTATCATTCCTGTGGGAATCACAATGTGGCCTCTGTGTAAAAGCCTAGGTCTCCCGCACTGGCTTTCTGTCAACATGGCTCTCTGTCCACATGGCCGCCATCACTCACAGCCTCGCAGACAAGGCCCGCATCTGCATTCTGTCGTTCCCCACAAGTGGGAACCTCCAAAGGTCGGTGACCTTTTTTCTTGTCTGCTGATCTTTCGGTACTCAAGACTCTAACTGGAGCCTGAATATTCAAAACCTTCACCCAAGATCGTCCTAACAACACTGATGCTTTCTGCAGGAGAGTGTCTAGGGATAGAAACTACCACCTCTCACAAAGCTAACGCAATTTTTTTTTGTTCCACATAACATCTCCAAAACTAGAATGTGTCTTTCCCTTAATATTTGTTGAGCACTTATGCCATGTTGTTTACATTCATCATTTTCTTAAATCCTCAGACACTCATTGAGGTACAGTTATCCTTCTCATTTTATATATGGGGAAAATGAAGTTAGAGAGGTTGAATGAATCATCTGAGGTCACACAGCTGGTGAGCAGTGGAGCCAGGATTTGATCTCATGCTCCTGTTTTAAAATGCTCTGAACAAAGCAGTGCTGTGAGTCCCCCCAGGGTTGGGGAGAAGCAATGCTGTATTCCATCTGCTGAAAGTTCCATTCAGCAGGGGTTTCTCAGGAGGTACAGGGCAGAAAGAAACTCCTTTCTCCTCATTTTAGTTTTTTTTCTTTGAGGATTTCCCATAAAGTAACCCGTATAGCTTCTGCCCCACCCTCTACTGCAGAAAAAGGAGTTACCGGCCAGGCACGATGGCTCACACCTGTAATCCCAGCACTTTGGGAGGCCAAGACGGGCAGATCACGAGGTCAGGAGATTGAGACCATCCTGGCTAACACGGGGAAACCCCATCTCTACTAAAAATACAAAAAAAAAAATTAGCCGGTCATGGTGGTGGGCACCTGTAGTCCCAGCTACTCGGGAGGCTAAGGCAGAAGAATGGCGTGAACCTGGGAGGCGAAGCTTGCAGTGAGCAGAGATCGTGCCACTGCACTCCAGCCTGGGTGACAGAGCAAGACTCCATCTCAAAAAAATATATTAAAAAGAAAAAGGAGTTACCTGACTGGTTGGAGAAATCCATTGGTAGACTCCCTTGATAGAATAACCTGATTTATTAATTTATTAACAGAACAGAGTATTCACTCTTTTTTAACCTTTCCACCCAGATTACGGCTGGGAGAAAACTGGGGTCAGTGTCTGGATGCCACAGACCAGACTTTCACCTGGAGGGAGTAACTTAAGGTCTAGCCCTGGTTGGGGAAGCAGAGGCAAAGGAGCTGGGAGGTCACTCAGATCATTAGCAACTATTGTGCACTCATTCTCCAGGTGATTTTGTCAGTAATATCACTGGCATTTTTATCTTCATCTAGCAGCCTCCAGCATCTTGTTGGTTGTGAAGGTGGCAGGGGACAAAAGGGGGTTGGTTGAACCACAGATGCCTCTGGCTTATAAGGCAAGACCCAAGAGAGCAGGAGAGAACCTGAACCTCTTCTGCTCTCTGTCCTTGTGGGTTCTAGGAAAACTTCATAACCTCACTTTGACCAGCTCCTTATCTGTGATATCTTATGGTGAAAATTAAATGTAATAATGTATGTAAAGTCCCAGCTCACTGCCTGGCACGTGGCCAAATGCTCTATAACTGGTGGCTATCATTATTGATTAGAATGGATAAAGTGTGGCCGGGCGCGGTGGCTCACGCTTGTAATCCCAGCACTTTGGGAGGCCGAGGCGGGTGGATCACGAGGTCAGGAGATCGAGACCATGGTGAAACCCCGTCTCTACTAAAAATATTTAAAAAATTAGCCTGGCGTGGTGGCGGGCGCCTGTAGTCCCAGCTACTCGGAGAGGCTGAGGCAGGAGAATGGCGTGAACCCAGGAGGCAGAGCTTGCAGTGAGCCGAGATCGGGCCACTGCACTCCAGCCTGGGTGACAGAGAGAGACTCTGTCTCAAAAAAAAAAAAGAATGGATAAAGTGCGTTTGCTATATTTTATTCTACAGTTTACTAGAGCAGATATCTCTCCAATTTGAAGCTTCCTAGGATGACAGAATAATGTTTGGCATCTGTTACATTATCTTAGCACATAAGTATCTATTTGGCTGTTGAGGTGGTGGGAAACCCAATTAATTGAGGCACAGAGAGGAAAGCATTTTGCCTCCAGGAATAGGTCATCAAGGCCAAACGACTAGAGTACAGAGGGGATGGGCCAGGAGCCAGGTCCAATGTGCCGTCTACAGTGCCTCCCTGTCTGCTCGGAGACAGGAACCCCATAATACCTGGGTTTAGAGCGGGGAATACGAATGGGCAGGGCAGCCACAGGCAAAAGAGGAGAACGAGTGGTCTCACGCTGTCCTCACAGTTGCTGTGGACAACAGGTATGGCAATTCCTTAAAAATCAAAAAAACTGCTTGTAATCCCAGCACTTTGGGAGGCCGAGGCAGGTGGATCACGAGGTCAGGAGATTGAGACCACGGTGAAACCCCGTCTCTACTAAAAATACAAAAAAAATTAGCCGGGCTTGGTGGCGGGCGCCTGTAGTCCCAGCTACTCGGAGAGGCTGAGGCAGGAGAATGGCATGAACCCGGCAGGCGGAGCTTGCAGTGAGCCAAGATTGCGCCACTGCACTCCAGCTTGGGCGACACAGCGAGACTCTGTCTCAAAAAAAAAAAAAAAAAAAAAAAAAAAAAATCAAAAAACTAGAATTACCGTATCATCCAGCAATCCCTCTTCTGGGATATACCCAAAAGAACTGAAAGCAGGAGGCACTTGAACAGATATTTGTACATCCACTTTCATAGCAGCAGTATTCACACAGCCACAAGGTGACAGCAACCCGAGTGTTCATCAATGGATGGATGAATAAACAAGATGTAGTAAATACATACAATGGAATATCACTCAGCCTTAAAGAGGAACAAAATTCTGACACATGCTGCAACACAGATGGACCCTGAGGACATTACATTAAATGCATAAGCCCATCACAAAAGGACAGATACTGTGGGATTTCACTTATATGAGGTGCCTAAGCAGTCACTTATATGAGGTGTCAAATTCACAGACAGAAAGTAGAATGGTGGTTGCCAGAGGCTGCAGTGGGAAAGTGGGGAGTTACTGCTTAATGGGGATGGAATGTCAATTTTGCAAAATGAGAAATGTTCTGTGGATGGATGATGGTGACGGTTGCATAACAATATGAATGCACTTAATGTACTGAATTGCACACTTGAAATTGTTAAAATGGTAAGTCTTATGTGTATTTTACCACTGTCTTAAAAAATGTCCCATTTTCTAATCTGCAGGCCAGAATCTGCACGAAGTCATTGGGATGTCGTGGTAAGGAGCTGTCTCTGCCACTCACTGACTCTGGCTTGGTTCTGCCAGCCCTGTAAGCTTCCACTCCATCCCACTGCCCATCAGTCCCACTTTAAATAATGAGTCTAGGCACTGAGAGTGTGTGTGGACTAGCACTGACGCAGACCACTATAGAAGAGCCATCCTCCACAAGCAGTATTCTCTTTGCTTTGAGTAACTCCTGAAAAACCTGTCTTCTTTATTAAATTTTCATGATTGATAGCTTCATCTGTCAATTTTTGTTTTATCACTTGGACTCCATCATTACACACTAGGCCCTAAAGTTCCTCCAGGACAGATCTCTGTCACTGGGGATGGAGCACCACAGAGGCACATAGACCTTTCATAGAATCCCCCTTTCATCTTTCACTAGCTGGATGCTTTGGGCAAACTGCTTGGAACCTTAGTTTCTTCATCTGTAATATAGAAATAATAATAACCAACTGGGCACGGTGACTCACGCCTGTAATCCCAGCACTTTGGGAGGCTGAGGCGAGTGGATCAGGAGTTTGAGCCCAGCCTGGCCAACATGGTGAAACCCCGGCTCTAGTAAAAATACAAAAGCCAGCTGGGCATGGTGGCACACACCTGTAATCCCAGCTACAAGGGAGGCTGAGGCATGAGAATCACTTGAACCTGGGAGGTGGAGTTTGCACTGAGCCAAGATCACGCCATTGCACTCCAGCCTGGGCAACAAGAGCGAAACTCCGTCTCAAAACAAAACAAAACAAAACAAAACAAAACAAAAAAAAACAAAAAAACTGGTCTATCAGTCACACAGCTCCAAAGAAGTGAATTCTGTTGACACTAAGAATGAGCTTGGGAGCAAATTCTCCCCCAGTCAAGCTTCTTGATGAGAACACAGCCCAGTCCAACTGTGGCAGCAGCCTCATGAGGCCCGGAGCTGAGGACCCAACTAAGCTGTGCCCAGATTCCTCACCCCTGGAAACTGGCTTAAAAGTGTGAAAATAAATGTGCATAGTTTTAAACCCACTGTGGTGCTTTGTTCCACATCATAGAAAACTAATACAATATGAAAATATTGAAAATTTCTAGCTCCTCCAGACTCCTTTATGTGCCCCCCCATTGGCAATGCCTAGTACCCCAAAGGTAAGCATTAATGTTTATTGCCATAAATTACTTCTGTTTTTGAACTTCATATAAACGGAGTCATGCAGGATGTATACTTTTGTATCTGACTTCCTTAACAGTATGTCTGTGAGATTCATCCATGTTGCTCTGTGTAGCACTTGTTCATTTTTTTCATTGCTGTGTAGTATTCTGCTGTTTGAATATACCGTGTCCTATTTTATTGTTGATGGACAATTAGAGTGTTTTACTTTTGGTTACTTTGTGGCCAGAACATGAACATGCTTTTAGTAGAAAAAAAATCACACTCTTTTTGGGTATTTACCCAGGAGTGGTACTGCTGGATCATCAGGTGTGCGTATGTTTACCTTCTGTAGCTATGGCCAAGCTTTTTTTTTTTTTTTTTTCAAAATGCTTGTACCAGTTTACACTCCCACAAGTGGTAGAAGAGAGTTCTACATGGTCCCCCACCTTCACTAAAACTTGGTATTGTCTCAGCCTCAGTTATCTCATCATAAAAATAGGGATAACAATAGTTCCCACCGCCCAGAGTTGATGTGAACATTAGGTGAGAACATACATAAATGTCTTCATAAGATAATACTTATTTGATGAAGGGTGGATATTTGTTTCCACTAAGCAGCTCAGTCATATGGTTAGAAGTGGCTGGGCTGGGATTCCAACCCCAAGGGATGAATTCCAAACTCCACTCTCTCACTATACCTCACCAGCGCACTTTCCAGTAATTTTTAGTGGTCATCAATCTCCATGAATATTTCAAAATGACCTCCTGTTTTAGACTCTGTTCTCTTGCGTAGATCCACACAAAGTATGTGCTCTTCATACATATGGCTTCAGAGATAAATGGAACTGCAATTGACATGGGCAGGGGATCTGTGATTATTTTACCCTAGACCTACACAGTCTTCCTTGCAGCATACTGTGGATCATTCTCTCTACCATGTGTCCTCTGTTGAAAGCGGCCTTGGCTGCCTTCACTAATTCTGTCACCTGAAGGGTGTACTTTATTCGTGCTGAGTCCTAAATTGTCAATGTCTTCACTTTTCTGTCATGTACTAGCAGAACCCTTGCTCCATTATTTATTCCTTGTCTACCTGAGTGTGAGAAGATTTGTGCTGGTGGCAGTGCGGAGGAAGTGCACTGAGTGAAGGCCAAAGACAGGACTGCAGGTGGAAAAGGGGGCATCCACATCAGAGGTGCCAGGACCACCAGGGCCTATTGGAAACCCTAAACATACATGAGACAGGCCAGCATGACAGCTCCTTTGCCAGCCAGCTAATGTGTCTGTATGTGGACATAATGTTTATGATGGGGAAATGCAGATGATAAAATCAGATTAAAGAGACACCATCCACAGAGGATGCCCAAGTCCCAACTTGGAGGTCCTAAGTACACATGAGCACAGATGTAACATAGACATTTTTCTCACACACACGCACAACATTGCTTTTGTTCTGCATATTGACCTTTGTCACATTCAGCTACGCTGTGTATTGGATGTACTTAAAGGTTAAACGGAGGTGAAAGTCTCAATGTAAAATGTAAAAGTGAGAAAGAAAAGAGATAATCATCATTTGAGTTCTGAACATTTGCTGGAGGAGAGGGAGAGAGAGAGAGAGAGAGAAAAAGCTGTTTCAAGACCTGTCAATTCCTCCATGACAAGGACTTGGAGCGGCTCTGCATTTTGTCCCTGGCACCTTCCTCAGAGTGACCATCCAACACAAGCCTGATGAATGGGCAGCTCATATTTGAAGAACGGGTGATGGTGAGTGACAGAGAGAGACATCTTCCACAGCAGGACTTTGAAAAGGCCATGGGCATCATTTTGCTGTGATTGGAGGCACTGGTCACACAAAAGGGGATGTGGGAGCTGTGGGGCTGGAACGCTTTCGTGATTTTATTCCCTCACTGGCATAGAGCACCTGCTGTGCAAGGCCTCACTGGGGAGGACCTCCCTGGTGGAGCTCATCAAGGAGGAGGAGGAGGAGGTTGTTACACACAAAGTGACAGGAGGGGTGTCAGACAGAGCGGTGAAGTAGGCACAGAGGAAAGTGGCCATGTCCTTTCGCAGGAACCACGGAGTCCCATGGCACCTGGCCTGTGCCTTGTTCGGGGCTGCGTGCTAGAGTCAGAAAGCTTGTGTCCACCCTCATGAATGGGATGAGTGCCCTTATAAAAGGGGCAGAGGGAGTCCCCGTGCCCCTCCCACAATGTGAGGGCACGTACAAGGCATTATCAATGCAAAACAGTCTTCACCAGACACTGAATCTACAGGTGCCTTGATCTTGGACTTCCCAGCCTCTAAAACCGTGGGAAAATAAACTTCTGTTGTCTATAAATTACTGAATCTAAGGTATTTTGTTACAGCAGCCTGAACAGACTAAGACTGTTCAGTGTGTTCACGTATCACACTCTGCCTGTGTCTGCTGCTCCTGGAAGGCCCTGCCACCTTTAGAAAATTCCCTGAGAACTGAACCACATTTTCACAGCTTTATGCCCTTCTCTCCCTTTGCAGCCCTCATCCTGGGCAATATCGATTCACTACTGTTAGCTAAATTAATCAAGCATCTATACTGCTTCGTACTGTTAAAGACTATGCAGATGGTAAAAATGGTAAAGTCTATTAAATACCTAGTATGTGCCAGGTTCTGTTCTAAGCATTTTACATGTTTTACTCATTTAATCCTCATAATAACCCTAAAAGGTAGGAACTGCTAATATTACCATTTTACAGATGAGGAAGCTGAGCCCTCTCTGCTAGGTTGGTGATGTACCCACAGCTGGTGTTTGAACTTGGACAGTTGAGCTCCAGACCCAACACTCTTAAAAAAAAAAAAAGAAAAAAAAACTTCGGTAATGGACATCTATTCATAACTTGAAATGTTTATTACAAAACCCTGAGAGAGACAGGACTTTCATGTATATAACTGGGTATTTTCATTCTCTGCCAAATAAATTGGTTGTAAATGATGAAACATTCAATATTATAGCCATTATTATTGTCCAGTGCATGGTTACTAACAGCCAGGCACTGTGTTGCATATTTCACTTCATCATTAAAACCAGGGGGAGTTTATCATTATTTTCATTTTACAAATAGGGAAACTGAGCCAGGAGTTAAACAAATGGTTCCAGGTCCTCAGCCCCATGTGTTTGACAGAGCAAGGATTCAGACCAAGATCTGCCTGTCTTTCAAAGTCCTGATGTACCCTGAATGCTGAAGGACGCATGCCCACAATCACAGCACAGATAGCTCAGCACTGCGGGAGGACGCATCTGGGTCTGAGGGCTGTCTCCTGGATTCTGTCTCCAGAACTGTGTGATGTGGGGCAAGTCTCTTAATCTGTGTGAATCTCAATGTTCTCATCTGTATAATTATGAGGATTATGAATCTTCCCAGGATTCCTGTAGGAATGGATTAAAATATGCAAAGACCCCAGACAGGGACTTGTCAACTCTTTAGTGGGGTTTGTAATGCCTAACTTTATGCATCAATTTGGCTGGGCCATGGTGCCCAGTCAAACAGCATCTAGACAGCAAACGCATCTAAACAGCAGTCTCTGTGTGGCTGTGAAGGTATTTTTAGGTGATACTAACAGCTAAGTCACTAGACTTGAGTAAAGGAGAGAGCCCTCTGCCATGTGGGTGGGCCTTGTCCAATCAAGGGACAGTCATAGGAGAGAAGATGTGGGTTCCCTGAGGAAGAAGGACCTCGGCCTCAAGACTGCGACACAAAAGCCTGCCTGAATCCCCAGCCTGCTGTGGCCTGCCTCACCCTGTTGATTCTGGACCCAAGACTTCAACATCATCTTTTACCTGAGTCTCCAGCCTACTGGCCTACTTACAAATTTTGGACTTGCCAGCCCTCAAATTTGTGTGCAATTCCTTTAAAAAAAAATCAATCGATATTTATCTCTCTATATATATCCTATAGGTTTTGTTTCTCTGGAGAACACTGACTAATTCAGGATGGATCGGAAGTTAGAAACAGCCTTAAAAAGGAGGTCCTGCCTGAATCAGGTCTCCCCAGAGGGCACCCGTGCCAGTCGGTGACATCTAACAGGATTGGAATTCCCAGTGCTGAGATGCACTGCCATGCCACTGAGGCTGCAGGCTGCTCTCTAGGGGACTGGCAGGAGCTGTGCAGCAGTGATGCCACTTGAGAGCACTGAGGACATGGGGTGGGTGCACTGGTGCTGGGCAGGGAGAAACCCAGGGTGTTTGGAAAAGTGGAGGCTGTGGGAGGAGAGCACGGGGAGACAGGCGCTATGGAGCCAATGTGCCTGAGGGCAGAGGGTCTGGCCCACCACGTTCTAATGTGACTGTCCCTAATCGGTCCACCTAAGAATCTCAGCATTGCCCAGCTCCGTCTCCTCCAGGCTGCACACCTGGCCACCAGTCAGGCAGATATCAGCTTTCTGTGGGACAGACACTCTCCTATGCCCCACACTCTCCTTTGCCTCCCCACAGCCACCTTGCAGCGCAGCGGCTCTCTCCCTCCCTGACAGCCCCTGGATGCAGGCCTTCCCATCTCCGCGTTCCTCCCCAACCACCTTCTGCTGCCCAGGAGCTCTTTCTGAAACACCCCCAACTCCTGTCAGGCCTCGGCACCCACACAACCAGGTTCAAGTTTCTTTGCATGTCATGCGAGGCCCGTGACAACCTGACCCGCAGCCTTTCAGCTCTATCCGCCCCGCAGGGCCTTTGTACAAGCCACTCTCCCTCTGGGTTCTTCCCCACATAGGTAGGAGCTTTCCCGCCCCCATCAGCCATTTCCAGTGATTCGAATCCAAGCTTTTAGCTCCAAATTCAGGACGCTGCACTACACCACAGTGACAGAAGATCTAGGAGTGTGAGGTGGCCTCAGGGCATCTCTCATTCCTGAAAAAGTGGCAGCAGAGCTCCTCTAATGAACGCTAGAGTCAACCAGGGACTGTCTCTTCAGAGTCCACCCTTATCCAGATTTGGACACAAAATTCTCACTGACAGAAAGAGAAGGTCCAGGAACAGAAGACAGGCAAAATGCCAGGGTGGTTTTCAAACTTCCGACCACAGCCCACAGTGAGATGCATATTTCACCCCCACGATCTCACATACGAGAACATAAAGAGAATGACAAACGATACCCATCTTGACTTCATGGGGTGCGTTCAGTGTTCTCTCTTCTCTCTTGGGTTGTTGTATTTAATTCTGGTGGAAACTTGCTAAATTCATTTCAGGACTCACTAATGAGATAAAGCCCATCACTGGAACACACTGCAGTGATCAGCAATGTGGAAACGACCCAGTGTGATGGCAACAGGCGGGGGGCAGACAGGACGCCTCTTTCATCTGCCCCGTGGTTTCTCCCTGCCCCCTTTTGCCCACTACCTCCTTAGCCACAAATAAGTTTACCGTGACTTTGAAATCCTTATTCTCCTTTGTTTGTGGATGGAGCCTACATTCCACAAAGCCCAGTCACCAACCCTGAGTCACAGAGCCCTGCTCTCATGTGGCATGCATAGGAGAGCCTTTCCTGGTATAAACACTCATGGAAACCATGAATAATAAACAAGCCGCTCTACCAAAATGAACAGCAGCTCCTGTGTCCTTACTTCCCTTGTTCTATCCCTCCCTGCCTTCCTCAAACTTTCCAGATCTCTCTGGACACACACTCATTGCTAGGACAGAATGCTCTTTTTTAGGTGTTTTACTTGTCTGATGTGTTTGGTCCATTAAGCCTTGTGTACAATGCCAACAGTTGTAGGCATAAGAAAAAGACTGAGCCAGTTGCTTGCAGAGATTCTCAACTCTCCATCCAAGTTCTCCCTCTGACTAAAAGCCTCTTGTCAACCGTATTAAACTCCTAACGTATCACACTGGTTATGTGTACACCAAGGGCTTGTGTTTGATGCTTCAGGTCAGAGAATCCTGCAGGGACCCTGGGAGGCAGGGTTACGGAGCAGAAAACTGAGATGGTTTCATTTTTCTGAGTTACTTAGGTAATACAGCACAGAGTTATACCCCCGCCTATTTATTCCAACTCTATGGCCATTTCTGCTCTGATGGGATATACGCATTTCAGGAAAAAAAAAATCAAAAAACAAAAAAGCCTTGTGTTCTGTGAAATTGTGCACAAAAGACAACGGGGTTCATGAAAGTAGGACTGAGACCCCTTGAACCCTGAGGACTTCATCACCAGAGACCTAACAATAGTAACAATCGTAATCAAAAGACATAGGCAGTTGAAAAGGCACATTAGATTTCTAGCAAGGAACTACAACTGCAAATGCTGTGTAGGAATGTCTTTTAAAAATATGGGAAACTATATGATTCAACAATTTTACCCCTGGGTGTATGCGGAAAAGAACTGAAAGCAGGATCTTTAACAGATATTTGTACACAACCTAGTCATGGCAGCATTATTCACAAAAGCCAAAAGACAGAAACAACCCAGGTGTCCAGTGGTGGATGAATGGATTTTAAAAATGTGGTGTATACATACAATAGAATATTAGCCTTAAAAGGAAGGAGATTCAGACACATGCTACAACATGGATGAACCTTGAGGACCTTACGCTAAATGAAATGCATCAATCACAAAAAGACCAATCCTTTACGATTCCACTGATATGAGGTATCTAGAGCAGTCAAGCTCAGAGAAGGAAAGTAGAATGGTGTCTTCCAGGGGCTGGAGTAGGGGTGTGGAGGGAATGGAGAGTTAATATTTAATGGGTACAGGGTTTCAGTTTCAGCTCTGGAGATGGATGGTGGTGTTGGTTGCACAGCAATATAAATGTACTTAATACACTTAAACATGGTTAAGATGGTACATTTTGTTCTGTATATTTACTACAAGTTTTTGTAAAAGGTGTGGGTGGCTTCCTGGAAGGGGCTTAACAGCTTGAGAGTTGACACTGCTGAGATATGAAGACAAGGGCAAAATGCTCCCAGATTGAGAGCACCGAGCAATCACCACTTCTAAGGGAGAAGGGAGCACACAGAAGAGAGTGGATAGACAAGCTTGGCCAGCATTAACATGTAGGGCAGAAATTGCTATGAATCAGCACAACTTTCACATGATAGTGACATTCTGCCCCTATTTACCAGTCACCTACAAGCTAAGTTACAGAAACTCACATTTAGCAAAGCAGACTACACTCACTGTCATGGCCCAGTTACTCAATACGGTCATCATTCTATCTCCTTTCCACCTTCTCTGCATCCTGTTCTGCCTAAAGTACGAGACATGCATCACACATACCACCAGGCCAATTAATCGGAGTAGTCTTCTTGAAACAATTTTAATTACAAGTTGAAAAAGCATTCCATTCTTGATGGTAAGAAAAAAATTATCTGAACAATCAGATATCATCTTCCATCCAATGCATGCTTGGAGTTATGGGCAGCGGAAAATAATAAACTCATCCAGAGGCCTATTGGGCAATGAATTTATTGACATATTTCAAGACTCACCAAGATGTTTTCTTCTCTTTATTTCCAAGTGAAAGGCATAGTTTTTCTAGGAAAAAAAAATTCATATCTGAATGAGATTTTTTAAAAGACTGGAGCTTGTAAAATGTCCAAAATTGCAGGGGTGGGGCGGGGGCGGAGGCGGAGGCGGTGGTAAAGAAATCTCGGTCCATCTGGGAGATAGGCTATTCCGTAGCGTGTAGAGGGCATTTGAGACTGCAGGAAGCATAGCTGACCACGATGGAAAATGCTTTAGACACAAAGGTATATACTAATTAAATGTATAACATAATCATGGCATTCACATATCTCTAACCTGTGACAAGTAAGAGAAGTACTGGCATTTTTTTAAATTGCTGTGCATTTCCATTGCCTTAGTGCCCTGTGAAAGAACATTTTAGAGGGTATTTATAGCCTGCTTTCCTCTGTGTTAATTATCATACAGGTTTATGTATTATTTCTTATCTATGTAGATAAGATTATGGAGTACTTAGTTATGTATCGCCCTAGCAATTTTAGTTACCAATTCCTATCTTTAAATGAAAGCCAATGAATGCAGGCCTGCCTGCATGGAAGCAGCTAATGATCACAAGGGTACTTGGTGAGCTGGCCTGGCCACAGGGAGAGGAGTTGGAATTGGAGGACTAACTGTATCTGGCTTACAGAGTCTGACCTCCCTTTCACAATGGGAACAGCCTTGTCAGCGGGGCTGGAGTGCCCGGATTTAATTGGCTTCAATCCCTGGAAGTGATCTATGAATTAGGCTGTCTTTGCCAGTGGGATCAAGATACCCAAAGTCTGTTGACTGAGAGTCCCTCTATCCTAAATAGAAAGTGGATAGGTGCTGCCTAAAATACCATTTCTCCTGTGTGTCACCCTCCCCTCCTGCTTAATCAGCAAAGATTCCCAAATCCGAATTCTTCCTAGCTGCCAAAGCTCTCCAGAGAGGGACCTTGTGCTACCTGTTCAGTCCAAGTGTCTGCCGCTCCCCACCACATTCAGCTGCAGACAGATTGGCCCCCGCAGTCTATGCCTGTAGACTTGGTCGGGAGTGCTTGTCCCCCTTCTTTCTCACATCTAGAATAGGCTCCTTCCCTCCATCAGTATAGAGCTCTCTCTCCTCCAAGCCCCAGCTGTGCTCTGTCTCCGCCGTGAAGTCTTGGCCAATGCTGTCCACAAGGATGTTTTTCCTGTCTTAGTCTCCTTCACGCCCTCTTAGCAGCATCACCAATTTGAAAGTTAGCTGTTCTCTATTTATTGATCATGAACAATTCTCTCCACCTGAGCTATGTTTGCACTTCCTCAGCCTCACCTCAGTTACTAATACCTTCATTCCCCAAACTGTAAATTGAGAAATGCAGGACGAGTTCCCCAATCCCTGCTTTGTTCTAATCTAGCTACACAAATGCTGTTATTCAGGCACCAACACCACCCCTCCGACTCTTCTTACTGAGGCCTGGAGTACTTTCATTACATCTGTTACCAGCTCACTCGGTTTATGTCCTCTGTGGACTCACATGAACTGAGAACAATCAGAGGAACGTGCTGGTAGGGATGCTACAGACAGCTTCCTTTCCCCTGCAGGGACATACTTTAAACCTTGTTCAAAGCCCCTGAAAAGTCCTGTTTGGCTGGAATCCTCTGACTCTTTCACAATGCCACCACTGTTAGTAACAGCCCTAATTAATACCTTCAATAGAAAAATGAAGTTAGACCTTTGCCTCTGTCTACTTGGTATTTTGTGGCTGTTGTAAAAAATCAGATTGTTTCAGGGCAGTAGGATTTATGCATTTTAATCAAGCGCCTTTCACACTGTCTCTTTCTGACACCCCCAGCATCTAAATTACAAAGTGATGTCAGTATTGCCAGGGAGTTGAAAAGAGGGTGGCTAGAACAGTTTCCTTTAACTTGCCCACTTCAGAAATAGTGTACCATTTGGTTAATTGCTCTAACTGCTCATTCTAACTATATTCACAATGTCCCTTTCCTCTACCTGCCTCCCACTTTATCACTACCCAAGGGACCTCTGTGTCCTCACCCTCTATTTGGTCATAGGTCTAATAAAATGTTCATCCAAATTTGGAAGGAATGAAGGATTTATTGGAAAGTAGGCAGCACCTTAGGCCAAGAGGAAAGCTCTGAGCAGAAACTGGAAGACAAAGGCAAGGAGGTGGATGGCCACGTGGGTGCAGGAATTTGCTCAGCATCCCGTACTGCACAAGGCTACCACCAGAACCTGGAGCCCTAGTCTCTGCCTCTTCCTTCCCTGGTCAAGAAAACACCAACTACGCCACGCTGGCCAAAGTCTGGAAAGGTGGGATCCTCTCTCGGTGGCTGCTGCTGCTGGGCTGGTGTGCTGCAACCCGGAAGGAGCTGAGTGAGGGGCACAATGGCAGCAACTTGCAGGCACCAAAGAGCCTCCAAGAGCTGCTCAGCGGTGCCTGATCAAAGCTCGTCTGGGCCAGTGCTTGTGCATTGTGTACGCTGTGCGACAACCAGGAAGGAGAGCTGGGTTTTGCCATCCTCCAATGCTTCTTAAATAGGAAACTTTTTGGGTAGCACCTGGCCTAGTTCCTGGAACACAGAAGGTGCTGAGTGATGTTAGTTTCATTCGCTCGTCTTGTCTCTTGGGCATGGAACAGAGTATATACAAGTGCGCTTTCATTATCCATCTTGATGTGGGAAGGTGGGGCAGGGGAAGACGAGTACCCGCTCTCACCCTTCGGTGTGACGTATGTACATGAGGCACGTGGGAGAGTGGATCACAGCATTGGACAGCCTGGATCCAAGTCCTGACTCGCCCACCTACAGTTACATCCCAAGAGGCAGGGGCTTAGCATCTTTGGGAACTGAGTTTCTGCTCTGCGCAGTGGGATCACAATAATGACCTTGCAGATCCCGCTGGGGCCACTGAGTTAGTGCATGTTCAGCTTATGAACACTCACAGTCAGGGGTGTGGTGGGAGGCTCTCTGTTCTCCCCATTCTATGTGCTATGAGTTTTTCTGGCCAACCCCGGGCGGCCTTTCTCACCTGTGACCTCTCATAATATGCCTTGTGGTCTCAGGGCAACCACATGAGATAGGTGTTCTTTTTCCCATTTTGCAGATGAGGACATTAGAAGAATAACTTGGCTAAGGTCATCTGGCCAGAGAGAAAGTGTTACATGTTCCTCCAAGTAAGCCCTTTCTCCTAGTCTTAGAGGTCACATCTCAGAACCTCTGGGACTATCTATAGCAAGACATGGCATCAAGGAGCCAGACAGTTTCTGAAAAGGGCTCAGCCCCCACTGTTAGATGTTCTGTGGTTCCCTTGGAGGACATTTCAGGTTCCCTGTGGGTGGTATCAGGACGTTCCCCAGAGCTCAGGTCATTCATCTCTCTCCATAACTGACAGCAGAGTTGGAAAGCCTGGGAAAAAAAAAACTTCTACTTGGAAAGGAGCAACTTTTTAAGTTAGAAAACACATTTTTCTTTTCTGCTTTTGGTCACTCATCTTTGCAAAAATAGGAGTAACTATCAATTTATCCAAAATATAAAAGAACACAGGAATGAGAGCGCTGCCAGCAGCTGCGGATTTTTATCAACACAAAAACCTCTATTCTAATGCCTTCCCCTTGCAACCCTGCTCCAGGTACTACTTAGGATTTTTACTTTAATATTGGGGAAAAATGGGAGAAGTAAAATGAGAAAGGAGGAAGGGGCAATGTAGGTGTCCCTCCCATATTTCTGGGCACTTGCAGTTGCCTTAAACACCAGGGGCTTCCATCTAGACTTCCTGCTTCCTGCCCACTGACTCCTTGTCTGCAGGCTTTTTCTGGTTTGGACCAGAACAAAATGCCAGAAAAGGAATGCCCTGGGGAGCACCCTCACCCAGTGGTGGATGGAGACTGAAGATGAGGCACCAGCCTTCCCTCCCTTCCTGCCTCTTGCCTGCTGCCCGGCAGGTGCTTCCTGGGATCACCTCCTAAAGAAACAACCTGGACTCAAGCCATTGTCTCAGGGTCAGCTTCTGTGTGAACCCAACCTCCGAAGCAGTCTGTAACCAGTGAGAGGCCGGGCACGGACGGAGAGCTGCTTCAGCCCTGCAAGAAAGGAGAAGGCCCTGGAGGACATGAGGATGACCAGCCCAGTCTTTCCTCGGGCTCCCCAGGGGCAGGGAAACAAACACCCTTCCAAGGGAATCCTGGCCCATGAATTATGATTCCAAATGCCTAAGCCTTTTGAGTGACCTACCAAATGCCTGAGAAAGAAAAAGAATATAAAACGCCAAGAGAAGGATAAGGAGAAAAAGAAGGAGAAGGAGAAGGGAGGAGAAAGAAGGAAGAGGAAGAGGAAGAAGGATGAGGAAGAGGAAAGGGGGAGGAGGAAAAAAAGTTGTTGAAGAGTAGTAATTACCTCTCAGAGAAAAGCTCCAATATACACACAAAAAATTCAGGGAAAAACATTTCTCATGCACTGGGAAGGTGCAGCATCTGTTCTGTGGTATTTCTGCCCCCAAATGCATAATCTCAATCTAACAGGAGAAAACATCAGACAAACCAAAACTGAGCGGGGAGAAATGGGCTGGTGCTCTTCAAAAGTGTCAAGGTCATGAAAGACAAAGACAAGCTAAAGAACTGTAACATTTGGAGAAAACCGTTTAGTTTGACAACTGACTGGAATGTGGGATCCTGGACTGTAACCTGAACCAGCAAAAGGATGTAAGTGGGAAAATCAGCAGATTCTGAATAAGGCCTGTAGACTAGTAGATAGTCTTTGTATGGATGTTAATATCCTGGTTTTAATCAGTGCACTGTGGTTATGTTAGATGTTAATATTGGTGGGTACATGAGAACCCTCTATCCTATTTTTAGCATAAAAAAGCTAAAAAAAAAAAAAACCTTTCCCTACAAATGATTAATACTGTCCAAGATTGCTGTAATATCACGACTGTAAACCACAATTATTGAAAACTTGATGGATTATTTCTGGAAAAAAGGAAAAAGACACTGTGCAGTCTACTTCAAGGTTCATCTGAGAGGCCCTGGTGAGGTGAGTAAACAGCAACATGAAGACCTGACTCCATTTGCACGCCCAGTTAAATGGCAGCAGTGAAGAAAAGGAGAATACCAGACTGGCCTGAAGTAATGGTTAGCCTGCTCTGAGACAGCACATTATTACCCTTGAAGTGATGCATGAACTAGAAAAAATAACAATGTTCACTTAATGATAGCTCTCGATCTTTTCTTAGCCACGGGAGGCTCCCTAGCTATTCCTATGAAAAGCAGCAATGTTTATGGGTAGCCCCATTTGTTACTTAACTAACAACCATTCCATACCCCCTGCATGGCAGGCGCTGGGCTGCAAGGATGAACATGACTCGTGCCCTTCCCTCATGAAGTACTCATGTTATCACAGGGACTGCCCTAGTGATTGTTCTCTGGATAAGCTCCATAACAGAGGAACATGCAGAAGGTTCTGGGATCATAGGAGAGAGAAGGATTAGAGCTCAGTTGGAGGAGTCAAGGAAGGCTTTGAGGAGTAAGTAGGACCCTGTCAGGCACAGCAGGTAGGAGGGAAGCAGGAAAAGGCAGAAGATTCAAACGCATTAGCAAGGCCCAACGTCAAAAAGTGACTTTCACTATAATTCCTCAGAGCACTCAGTACGTTAATTAATTAATTAATTAATTGTAGGGTTAATTAATTATCTGGGTCTCACTGTGTTGCCCAGGCTGGTCTGGAACTCCTGGGCCCAAGTGATCCTCCCACCTTGACCTCCTAAAGTGTTGGAATTACAGGCTTGAACCACCATGTAGAGCCTAATTTCTTTTCTTTTTTTTTTTTTTTTTTTTTTGATCCAGAGTCTTGCTCTGCCACCGAAGCTGGAGTGCAGTGGTATGATCTTGCTAATTGCAACTTCTGCCTCCTGGGTTCAAGCAATTCTCCTGCCTCAGCCTCCTGAGTAGCTGGGATTACAGGTGCTCGCTATCATGCCTGGCTAATTTCTGTATTTTTAGTAGAGACAGGGTTTCACCTTGTTGGCCAAGCTGGTCTCGAACTCCTGACCTCAGGTGATTTGCCCACCTGTAATCCCAAAGTGCTGGGGTTATAGGCGTGAGCCACAGTGGCCAGCCAGGCTTAATTTTTAAAATATTCTCCTTTACGATTATATGAAACAGGTAAGCTTTACTGGTTTTAATGTTAAAAATGAGGCAGACATTCATCAAAGAAGTGAATCCTGGTGTCCATCACTAATGAAGTTAGAAAACCCAGAATTCATAGGTTCACTTCATTATATAATACTAACATTCTTGGCTATTTAACTTAAATACGCTGCAGTTTCACAAATAATCCCTACATTAGTTGCAGTCCCGTGTGTTTAATAAAGCTTGAGAGCTGTCTCAGAAGGACATGCACAAGAGCAGGGGCACCCATGAGACTGAGCTTTGAAGAGGAATGTTTGACTCTGTAGGGAGAGGCTGAATTTTGATCCAAACAGCTCCAGTTCTGCACATGACCCTTGTGTTTGGGGTTCCAGAATTGCTTAACCCAGGTTCCACTAAATTTCTTGTTTATAAAGGTTTTTGAAAATGAAAACTCTATAGTTGAATTACTAGTTCCACTTCCAGCTTCAATGAACCTTTTATATTTTGAAAATATCCTCTCTGTCTGCTGGGACAACAAACTATGAACTGATTTCCTGAGCATCTCAGCATGCGTCAGAGCTCTTGACCTCCCCAGAACCCACCGTGGTGTTCACAGATTACAATGATTTGAATATAAGTGAACTTTAACCTAAACGACTAGGCTTGCATTTATAAACACAACATGGAAGAACTCTGTACCCCTACAATGGATTTAACTTATTACGGCATTTGCAGTCCTAGGTTATTAGCATTGGCAGGAGCCTCAGAGACGGGTATACTTTGCGGGTTACAGATTTTTTTTTTTTTTTTGAGACGGAGTCTCGCTCTGTCGCCCAGGCTGGAGTGCAGTGGCGCGGCCTCGGCTCACTGCCAAGCTCTGCCTCCCGCGTTCACACCGTTCTCCTGCCTCAGCCTCCCGAATAGTTGGGACTACAGGCGCCCGCCACCACGCCCAGCTAATTTTTTGAATTTTTTAGTAGAGACAGGGTTTCACCATGTTAGGCAGGATGGTCTAGATCTCCTGACCTCGTGATCCACCCTCCTTGGCCTCCCAAAGTGCTGGGATTACAGACGTGAGCCACCGCACCCGGCCTGCATGTTACAGATTTTGAAACAAAAACAGGTACATCAATTAAACAAATCGTTCTACATCATGTAGCTAAGCAGTGCCACAGCGAGAAATAAACCCAGAGCACCTTCCTAACTTACCAAGCTCAGAGAGGGTTCCTGTAGTTCCAGTTGGTGTTTAGTAACTAGTGTTCTGAAATCTTAACAACCAATGTACATGTTTTTAAAATCCAAGTAGTTAAAAATTTGGAGGACACAGCTTTCTGCAGCACCTTTATATAACAGATCGTAATAAACCTAGAAAGATTCTCCTCTGCGATTGTACCAGTCACCTGCCAGTGATACAATCCCAGAGGAGAATCGGTGTGGGTTTTCGCTTCTTCTCTGTCAGAACGTCCTGTTCGTATTTTCTTTTTAAGTGTTGTTGTGGGCCGAACAGTGCCCCCATCACGAGCTAGGCTGGAGTCTCAATCTCTGTGAATGGGACCTTATTTGGAAATGGGTCCCTGCAGATGTAGTCCAGATAAGAGGGGTCATACTGGAGTAGGGTGGACCCTAAACTGACTGGTGTCCTTATAAGAGGAGGGGAATTTGGACTCAGAGACACATGGGAAAAAGCTATGTGAAGACAGAGGCAGAGACTGAAATGATGCATGTGTAGATCCAGGAACAGCAAGGATTCCTAGCAACCAGTGGAAGCTGGAAGAGGCGAGGAAGGATGCACCCCTGGAGCTGTCAGAGCACAACTCTGCTGACACGTCCCAAAGTGTGAGAGAATTCATTTATGTTGCTTTAAGCATTCATTTATGTTGCTTTATAATAATTTGTTTTAGCAGCCCTAGGAAATAACATGTTTATTAAATAAGATGTTAAAATTGAATAATACTCCACTAGATGAAGGATATGAAAAGATATTTTAGGCCTGGCATGGTGTCTCATGCCTGTGTTCCCAGCACTTTGGGAGGCCAAGGCAGGAGGATTACTTGAACCCAGGAGTTTGAGACCAGCCTGAGCAACATAGTGAGAGCCCATCTCTATTAAAAAAAAAAAAATTAGCCAGGTGTGGTGGCACAAGCCTGTAGTCCCAGTTACCCAGGAGGCTGAGGTGGGAGAATCACTTGAGCCCAGGAGTTCAAGGCCTAGGTGACATAGCGAGAATCCATCTCTAAAATAAATTAAAAAATAAAAAACGATCTTTACAACCAAAAAAATTATAATTATTAAATTAACATAAGAACAGGATACTTGCTAATTATTAAAGAAATGTATGTTATAAAACCAATGCAGTAGTCCTTTTATTAAAGTAGCAAAAATTCAACATCACGTCAATCTTCAATAGCAGTTCCAGTTCTAGGAAAACTGATGCACTAAACCCCTAGTGGAGAAAATACAGAATTTGTACAAGCTTCCCAAGAAACAATTTAATCATACTAATTCAGTAAAACCTTTTTTTTTTTTTTTGAGATGGAGTCTTGCTCTGTCCCCTAGGCTGGAGGGCAATGGCACATCCCAGCTTACTGCAACCTCTGCCTTCTGGGTTCAAGCAATTCTCTTGCCTCAGCCTCCCGAGTAGCTGGGAATACAGGCACATGCCATCACGCCCAGCTAATTTTTGTATTTTTTTTTTTTTAGTAGAGATGGGATTTCACCATGTTGGCAAGGCTGATCTTGAATTCCTGACCTCAGGTGATCCACCCACCTGGCCTCCCAGAGTGGTGGGATTACATGCATGAGCCACCTCGCCTGGCCCAGTAAAACTTTTATAATCATCTCTGGGCAAATGACCAGGTTCAAACGATGCAGAGTAAAATTTCAAGATAACAACCAGTCATCAAACATCACTGGGGGTCAGGCTTTATCAAGTAGAGCTGTTTAGTTACCCATCTCTCTGACTCTCCTTGGTCTTATGTCCTAACCTCTGATGAGGCACATAAAATAGTCAGAGAGCACAGTACCTCTTGACCATACTTAATGTTACTTTTGGTTTTTTCTGGAGACAGTGTCTCACTCTGTTGCCCAGGCTGGAGTGCATTAGCATGATCATGGCTCACTGCAACCTCCGCCCCACAGGCTCAAGCAATTCTCCTGTCTCAGCCTCACGAGTAGCTGGGATTAGAGGCATGCGTACCACGCTTGGCTAATTTTTGTATTTTTTGTAGCAGCGGGGTTTCACCATGTTGGCCAGACTGGCCTCAAACTCCTGGCCTCAAGTGATCCTCCCGCCTCAGCCTCCCAAAGTACTGGGATCACGTGGGTGTGAGCCACTGCCCATGGACTTAGTTACTTCTTGATAATATGTAAGCAGAATGTAAAGAAGGTTGTAAGTAGTTTTAGTTTTCTGTATATTATGGTGTTTTGACATCTTAAAAATCCTTTCTGGCTGAAGAGAGACTGCCCCTTTCGGGACTAGTAAATTCTTAGAGACAGCAAAGGCCCAGCCAGGAGCGGGCCCCTGGTAAACCCAGGGCTGGAGCCCATGTCTTCTTTGAGTTCAGCGGCCTTTCACCTCAACTGAAGCCCAAAGGGGTGAAATAATTTTGACAAGTTCACACAGTGATTACCAGATGTCAACACCTGTCTCTAATGCATGTGACCTTGTCTCTCATAAAAATAAAGAACATATTTAATCAAATTTGCATCCATAATTCAGACTTGTTGCATCCAAATCCATTTATCCATTCAGCACTCCTTAAATATTTCCTGCAGGCCTACTATGTGCCAGTCTTGTGCTAGGGCCTATCTCTCAGAGCCCAGTAGGCTCGGAGAATCCACAACGTTGGTGAACATCGTGGCCCCAAAGCTGAGCCCATCAAATTAGCTTTGGGAAGTCTATATACAGAATTCATCTGACAGTTTTTTCTGAGCATTTCTTAGTTCTCTTTCTTTCTTTCTTTCCCTCCCTCCCTCCCTCTCTTTCTCTCTCTCTCTCTTTCTTTCTTTTTTTTGACTAAGTTTCACTCTTGTTACCCAGGCTGGAGTGCAATGGCACGATCTCAGCTCACTGCAACCTCTGCCTCCTGGGTTCAAGCAGTTCTCCTGCCCCAGCCTCCCAAGTAGCTGGGATAACAGGCATGCGCCACCACCCCCGGCTAATTTTGTATTTTTAGTAGAGATGCAGTTTCTCTCTGGTCTCTTTCAGGCTGGTCTCAAACTCCCGACCTCAGGTGATCCACCCACCTCCGCCTCCCAAAGTGCTGGGATTACAGGCATAAGCCGCATGATTGTTTATTTAAAAATAAGGAATTTTTGTGGCCTGGCAATGAAAGACCATTCAGAAGCTCAGATGAGTAATTTCCTGTTAATAATCTTTTTAGGAAAACTTCTCTCCCACACCAGCCCAACTGAGCTTCATGCTCTCTGAGCAACTTCTGAGGCTGCTGCTGGTTCAAGGCAACCAAGAGCTTAATTCTGCTCAGGAAAGTGAACACTCTGTTTCCAGGAGATCAAATTGATTCACTTAAAAATAAACATCCCAGCCCTCCTTTTCTTTCACATCATGCTAAATTTGCAAACTTTTGTGAGGCTAATATGCCTGCCTCAGGTTGGGCTGAGGAATCACTCCAGAGGATCCTGAGCTTGCAAGCATTTACTCTCAGAAAATACACTGGCATTTCCTTACAGTTCCCCTCACCCAGCACTAATTCTAAGGATTAGCAAAAAGCTCATAGTTGGAGAAAATAAACTCTATCTAAAAATGCTTTTTTTTTTTTTTTTTTTTGAGATGGAGTCTCACTCTGTTGCCCAGACAGGAGTGCAGTGGTGCGATCTTGGCTCACTGCAAGCTCTGCCTCCCAGGTTCACGCCATTCTCCTGCCTCAGCCTCCCGAATAGCTGGGACTACAGGTGCCCGCCACCATGCCTGGCTAATTTTTTGTATTTCTTAGTAGAGACGGGGTTTCACTGTGTTAGCCAGGATGGTCTTGATCTCCTGACCTCGTGATCTGCCCGCCTCAGCCTCCTGAAGTGCTGGGATTACAGGCATGAGCCACCGCACCTGGACCTAAAAATACCGTTAAAGAGTGAAAGTGAGACACATTATATAATTTTCAGTCTTGCTGTGAACAAATATGATTTTAGAGGATACCCAGCTTTCAAACTTCTATCAAAAATACATATGTTCAAAATTGCTGTACTGTCTCTTTCCTAATTATTGCATATCAGAGGAAAAGATGAGAGAAGAAAAAGTTTTTTTTTTTTCGAATAATGAGTGTATTCATTTGTTAGGGTTGCCTTAATAAAGTATCACAAGCTAGGTGGCTTATACAATAGAAATTTATTTTCCTGGGGCTCTGGAGTTGAGAAGTTCAACATCAAGGCATTGGCAGGGCTGTTTCTTTCTGAAGGCTATGAGGGAGAATCTATCCCTGTCTTTTCTTTCTGGCTTGTAGATGGCCATCTCGTCCCTGCATCTCATGACACCATCTTCCTTCTCTGCATAACTTTGTGTCTAAGTCTCCTCTTTTTTAAGGACACTAGTCATATTGGATTAGAGCCCGCCTTAATGACTTCATCTTAACTAATTACCTCTGCAATGATCTGATTGTCAAATAAGGTCACATCCTGACGTTCTGGAAATTAGGACCTCAACATACAAAATTTGGGGGGACACATTCTGTCCATAACAGTGAGTGAAGCCATCCTGAGGCCATAAAATCACTGAACAAAGTCTTCATGTTTTCTAGGCTCAGGGAGCAATGTTGGTGCCGGTGAGGGCTGAAGAGTGGGTCACGACCAGCTGCTCTTACAAGTCAGTGGTTCTTAAATGAGTAAAGGCCATTCTGGTCTATCAAGATGGCACATCCAGGGTCTCTACTGATGTTCCCCTGCTACTCCCTGTGCTAAAAAAAAAAATCAATTTTCCTCTCTCCTGGAAGCATTTCCCACTGGGACCCTTTGCTAATCCAGGCCCGGCTTAAACTGCCAAAAAGAGATGTGCTGCTCTTGGCATCCTTACAACCTCTATGTAGCAGGTGCACCCCCACCCACCTGCCTCTGTGATAAATAACAGCAAGAAGTCAGCCGGGGGCTTGTTCGATGCCCTGAGCAGCACACCAGAATCTTCCAGAGCATAACTACTCACTGGGAAGGGGGCCAGGGCTTACACTTTTCATGGTGCGGTTTTAGGGTACTTGGAAAAGCCCCAGAAACCAACATATCAAATCTAGGCACTGTCTACCATTACTCCCTGCATAAAGGCAGTGAGGTCCTCATGCTGGGGAGAGAAATTCATCGGCCCAAACCCACAGCCAAGGATACAGGTTTTGTGGCTCTCTTGGCATTTCTGGCCTGGCAGAGTTCTATCTGGGTACCATTCTACCTTGTCACTCCGTTTGGACAATTTGCTACATCTTCCTACCTGCTCCCACCTCCCGCCAGCAACCACACTTAGCACAACCCCTGGAAGGCATGCAGAAAGAGCCTTCCCGCAGGTGCTGGAGCCAGCACCCTCCTCAGACAGGATACATGAAGCGTTGCTCGCGAAACCCCCACTCTAGATGCGCTGTCTGATTCTACACAGGCTGTCACTTCTTCTGGAGGCCACATCCCGGGGACTCGCTCTAGTGCTGATGACTGTTTGCCCTGCCCCCTTGCCCCTTTGGACCACAACTGTGTTCTCTTGCCATTTCCTTTCTGTGGCCCCGGCACTATTCTGCCTCTCCTCCCCTGTGCTCTGGTTCTGTAGGTATGGCCAGCTTCTCCCACAGCCGTCTGCTAATATCTCTGCTGGGCTCAGCTCAGCTGGGCCTCCCTGTGCTGCACTCCACCTCCTCACATGTTATGGTCCATCCTACACACACCTTTACGCCTAAGTACCACCTGTTGCCTGTCTCTAGCTATTGTGTTTTACCCGCATGACTTGCTTTTTTTCCCTCACCTTCAGGCATCCCTGGCACCTGCCCGAGCTCAGCAGGGGTATCTAGTTCCAGGGCCTACCCTGTCTGTCCTTCCTGTGCCCACTGACATTAAGCTTTCTGTAGCTATGGGCAAAGGCATTGAAATTTACAACGTTTAAATACACAGAGAAATATAACATTATTTTCTATAACAGATCTCAAATGTCCCAGGAGCTGCTATTTCCAATTGGGCTTACACAATCTCTACCAGGTGAACTTAATCTCATTGGGCTAAGTACTCAGTGTTTCACATTTTTCTTTCCCTTCAACCTGTGCAGAGAGGAAGTTTTGTGGTGGGGCAGTTTGGTCTCTGTGCTATCATCTGGTCTGTACAGGCTGCACAGTATAATCTCACTGGGCCTTTGGATACCAGGATCTCTGGTTATGTCTGCTGCTGGACCCACCTGCCCGCTGGAAGTAGGTAGGAATCCATTGCTAATGTTGGCTCCTTCCCTGGCCTCAACTGTCATATCATCTCCAGGTGTGCTTTCCTACACTTGTTCTTGTTGTCTTTTTTTTTTTTCTTGTTTTTTTTTTTTGTTTTGTTTTTTGTTTTTTTTTTTTAGACAGAGTCTCACTCTGTTGCCCAGGCTGGAAGTGTAGTGGTGCAATCTTGGCCCACTGCAATCTCTGCTTCCCAGGTTCAAGTGATTCTTGTGCCCTCATTGTACCGAGTAGCTGGAACTACAGACGTGTGCCACCACGACTGGCTAATTTTTGTATTTTTAGTAGAAATAGGGTTTCATCATGTTGGCCAGGCTGGTCTCGAACTCTTGACCTCAGGTGATCCACCTGCCTTGGCCTCCCAAAGTGCTGCAATTACAGGTGTGAGCCATCATGCCCGGCCATCCTTTCCTAGACTTTGAATTCCAAACACCACATTTTCTTAATGCCTTCTTTTAAGCCTGGCCTTACTGAGTTAACCCCTTTCTGTACTTTCCTAATAATGTTAATACTTTTCAAATACTTTTAAATAATTTTAGTTTCAACACAGTCTGTGAGATGTTGTTTTGGCAGTTAGTTTACCCCAAATTTGAGGCTTGGGGTCCTAGATGGTTTGCCTAAGTCACACACTCATAAATAAGGACAGCCAGGACAGAGCCAGGACTGAAATTCTGGCCTCTTGGCCTTCTGTCCAGGGTCTGATCTATTGGAGTACAGCATAAATTAGGACTTGGTCCAGATGGCCCTATGAAACTGAAGCCTGAGCATGATGGCTCAACTGAATAGAGGTTCACTGTTCTCCTATAACAGAAGATTTTTTTGGGGAAGCCATTCAAGGCTGCATGGCAGCTCCACAGTGTGATCAGGTTCCAGGCTTGTTCTAGATTTCTCTTCTGTTACATCTAGCATGTGGCATTTATCCTGTGGCATTAAGATGGCTCCTACTTCTGCATTCCAGCTCTGTGCCCAGGGAGAAGGGAGAAGGGCAAAGGGAAACAAACAAAATAACACATGTCAGCTACTTCTCCTTCAAAAAGCATTCTCAGAAGCCTCAGTCTGTGACTCCAAGCACATCTCATTGGCTGACCTTTGTCACATGGTCAACCCTAGCTGCAAGGGAGTCAGGGAAGCTGTGTATTCTAAGCCAAGCGCATTGGTATCCTGAGGGACATGTGAGCTGTTATGAGGGAAATAGAGAGAATAGATGGTTGGCTGTGTCTGCCACAGCTACCTACCTCTCTAATCTGCCTTCCCTTGTTTTATGTTGCCATTTAACACCCTGCCTTCTCATGTCCTCATCCTGTCTCTTCCCAGTTGCCACCCCAAAAGTGTTAAAATTTCCCAAGAGAGCCAGGGTCCACATTGGTTGTCCCTATCCTTCAGCAAAACTCCTATTTCCACAGATAGATGTTAGAGCAATAATCTAGTAATTTGTACAGCTGTATGAAAGCTGTGTCTTTCCAGATTTTCTTTATATTTTCCACTTCAAGTACATGGTTCTGCTGTTCTCATAAGCCACTGAAACATCTTGTAAATCTCGACATTTCAGCATCCAAACTTTACCTCCTGGACACCTGGAAGTAGCACAAAATCCTTTTATCTGACTTGTCTTGATTTCTAGTGATTTCCAGGCCCTTGGAGGATTCTGAGGTGAACAAGATAAGGCGCTTCAGTGCCCAGGTCAGGTAAGTAGAGATGCTTTGGGTAGATGGTTTTGTGAGTCAGCCCTGTGAGAAGTCAGCTGGTCCTTGGCCCTGGGGCAAGGAGGGGCAATACTTTCTGCACAAGTCCAAGAAGCATCATAGGAAAGAGGACTAGTTGGTCAGGACAACATATGCCCATATGTGATGGAAATTCCTTTATTTCTCTCCTATAAACAAATGCACAAGAACTTAAAAACCCCAATAAGCATTTGTCTCTTCAAAGCAGCCACCTAATAAGTGGACTTAAATAATACAGCTATTGTTCAAAGCATTTTTATAATTCCTTTTCTGGATTACTTTCAAGCTTATATGAAAATCTCTTGAATTTCCTTACTGAACAATCCTTGTCCTTTAGGATGGGTTTTATTTCAGAAAATAAGGAGACTCACACGAAGGCAAGTAAGTGAGTCAGGATGAAGCCAGAAAGCGCCCCCCACTCCACCCCTGTTTAAGAACCCTGTCTCATTCCTCCGTATCATCAGAGCTTTCTTTTCAGCAGTTTAACCTGCAGAGATTCCTGGCTCCTTACATTACATATGTTAAGCCTATAGAGAGAAAAATAAAGGTTTTAAAAAGCAGTCAGCGTCTGAATAGGCACTTATTTAAGTCCAGGAAAATAGTGTGTTTACAGGTTCTGTTGATTTCTGTCTTCACAGTCATCTGATATGTGGTTACTTCTTCACATGTGGTCTGTGCTTTTTCTAAACCACTGTTAAACCTTCAGCATGCTATCAGCACAAAGAACTATTCACTTCACTTAGGGAACATGGACGTGGAGTTATTAACCCCATAAAGCTGGCCACCTTTAAACTTCTGATCTTGTCTGATAAACGCCTTGTTCCCATGACACTAAACAATGAGTTGAAAGGTAGTCAATAAATCAGAACACTGACTCCTCCCACGTACTTCTACAGTTCTCATGAACCACGCTTTGCCTTTATCTCTGACCTCTTCCCATTTTTTCTCTTCTCTGATTCATGCCTTCTCTCTAATTGGCTGGGTCCTAGACTGTGCTTTGATTTGTATTTGCCAAACAAATCCTTTTGATCCAGTTACAGGGAGGCGCCTGTACATCAGCTCACACTGGGAACGAGAAGAACTGGGCTCTGCTCACTTAATCCTAGTCCTACTGGCCATGTGTGTGGAGCCCTGGGCCAGCCCCTGGCTTCCAGGGTGGACTCCCAGGTGCAGGGGCTTGTGATGGCCCTGAATGATTCCCTTCACACAAGGTGCTGAGCACCCAGGCAGGGTGCAAACCTGCCTCAGCCAGGACAGACCCTGCAATAGAGGGATGATATCAGCCTGTGTGTTCACCACCACTCTGGGCAGAAAGAAAACATCCTGAAGGAAGGGGCTGAGTGGAGTAGCCTCCTGGCTACCTCACCCACCTCTTTGCACTTCCCTAATCCACAGAGGACTTGGAGGGACTCCCAGGTGAATTTCTCCATCTGGGAGCGGTACAGGCAACCAAAGGCTGGGCCCCCAGGGTCCTGCAAGGTCCTAAAGTTATTAATCCCCCACCCTTGTCCCAGAGCTGTGGCATGGGTCTTCAGCCCAGGGTACAATGACAACAGGCACAACAGCACTCACCATACAGGGACTGAGGCAGGCCTTGGCCACATGGTAAGCTGATGCCAGGCGAAAGTTTGTCCTATGTCCTGAATAATAACTGTGTGTCCATCACACAGCCTTTGGGTGTACAGAGCCTATTTAAAGCAGAAACAGACAGAAATCTGGCCAGGAACCAGAAGCCACTAGCTCTTCCTTGGATTCCATACACAGGGTGGCCCTGCCCATCTCCTCTGACTTCAGGCAGGCATCAGGCAGGTGATTCAGCCAAATAACAAACCTGTCCCTACTAATTTCAGGGTTAGGCCTCCAGCAAACCTCAGGTCTGCAGATCACCCTCTCCCCTCCTCTAACTCCAGAAGGTTGAGGGCCATGAGAACTTTTAAGTTTAAACTTTTTGTCACATCCTCAACAATTCTCTGGACTAGCCTTGTTCTGTGTGTTTTGACAATTTTTTTCCATCCTGAAACACGGAAGTTAAAAAAAATCGAGCATGGGAATTGAAGGATGAAAGTCAGATCTGGGATTCCCTTTCCCTCCCGCCCACATGGGACAGACGCTGCACTCGGTCTTTGACGGCTGGCTCCTCCTCTGACCCCAGCATTCAGCGTGGACTGTGGAAACCCACCCGACACTAGCACCAGAGTCTGGACAGTTCCTTTTTTCAGCCCACACCACCTGGACTTTGGATTTAAAGCCTGTGCTGCAGAAGCCACTTCCTTAAAGTATAGGATCATTAGAAGTCAGCCCATCAGAGGAATTCAACAAACAGATGGTGCGGTGCCACAGGGTGACAACAACAGAGAGGGTCACTTACTGCGGTGTAGAGTTTGTCACCCAGTTTTGCAGCAGTCACACAGATGGGCTGTTCTACTAAGCCTTTAGTGGAACGAATCATTACCTGATCTTGGGTGAGAAAAAAAAGTAAAAAAAGGTTTTAGCTCACTTGTTTTCTTGCCAGATCAACTGGTAATAAAATGCCACTTTGCTTGCAATTGCACAATGCAATTATTCTACAAATAAGTGCAAGTGGCTAACCTTAGGTACATATTTTTTAGGGGAAGTAAGCAGTTTTTTTTTTTTTTTAATAAGGTAGGACTTTTTTTTAATGTTTAAATTCTCCTGAAATACACTTTTTAGTTCTCTTGCTCCCGGGAGTCCTGTTTCCAAAACAAGGCCTGTCCACATCAGCGAGGAGTGTTAGAATGCAGATTTCTGGGGCCCAGCATGGCTGTGGAGGCCTTAGTTTGGGATGCTGAAAGACAGGCTATTCTCAGAAAGCTACCTGAGGCCTGAGAAGCATGACCTGGCCCCATGGACTTTCCTAATGGCTCTGCCCCACCATTTAATTACCTCTCAGCAACACCCTTCTCTTCACCCAGCTAGCCAGAAGCCAGAAAAATCTGACTGTACATTGGGGTTTGAATAAATTAAAGTGGATGCATTAGAACATCTTGAAATCTTTGCAGAGCAGGTTAGGCAAGTTCCAGAAGGACAGACCTGGCAGAGCATTTCTGGTGATGAAGCCACAATGTCCTTTCCTGTCCCACGTGTAGGTCACCCCTCCGGGCACAAGGACAATGTCCAATTGGCCATTGTGGAGTCCAATTCTCAGGGCAGTGGGCTTGATTCTGGGACAGTCCACTCTACTGCTGCCTGTAGAAGGTGCTTTCTTCCTCTGAATAAAGTCCCAGGACCCCAGGATTTACAGCTGATATATCAGAGGCTCAGTCCATCCAGAGCCTTCCCTACAAGCAAAAAGCTTCCCCACCCACCTTGAAGAAATTCACAGACATCAAAAGATCATTGTGTGGCACATGGGTTAGCCCTTGAATTACAGAGCAATTTGCTGTCATTTACTGTAAATGCTGTTAGTTCATTACATCATCATTCTGCCAACGGAGGAGTGAGGAGTACTTGGATGCAAACTCAATTCGGTAGGAAAAGTAAGAAATAAACGAAGCTGTACCAGACTTGATGCCTGACTTGTTTTTATTCCCTTGCTGTGCAATTTAAATTTATGATACCATTGTCTTTGAACCTCAAATGTTAAACTTGCTCACAAGTCAGTATTTTTTGCTTTTTTCAGAACCTGATCACTGTTCAGCAACCATTGATGGGCGCATATTATCTGTATGGAGATTTACCAATGCTTTGTGAGAAAACAAAAATGCCTGTTCTCAAGAAACTTACCAGCTATGGGCTGGAAGGCTCTAAACTGAACTTGAATGACTCATCACAGTCATCTCATTTCTTGAGCTCTTGCTGTGCTGGAGATCTTCTGTCTCCTTGGTTCACTCTATGGTTCACCCTTCTCCACCTGCTGTGTCCCCAGAGGCTGCCCTCAGTAGAATACCTGCAGGGGCTTCCCTACCCTCTGGCCTCTGGTTGGATTTGAGCAATGGGGAGGGAGCCCAGCCAGGGAACTGGAGGGAGAGAGAAGGAAATGACGCTGGCTGTCAACTCCTCCCTGCTGGTGTCGTTGTGGGATGGCTTTGTCCCTTGACTAAAGGTCACACAGTACCTGCAAGGCAGGTTCTGGCAATGCCCTACTCTCACCCCCTCAGAGCTGGAGAGGGTGGCCTCACTGCTACCAGCCTGGGTAAGCTCTGTCCCTGTTGCTTCCTACCCTGGCCACACCTTTGTAAATACCTCCTTTATTAAAGAGTCTTCTAGTCATCCCCCTTCCTGCCAGGATTGACTGGCATTTCTACCTCAACACTGGTATTCTCCACTTAAATCCTCAATGCTTTAATGAGGTAATATTACTAACTTCATTATACAAACCTCGGAACTGGTCTCAGAGAGATGAGATAAGACCACACATTAGATAACGAATGTGAAAGGATTTAAACCCGTTTTTGTTTGATTTCACGATCTCCAATCTTCCCATTATGATCTCTAGAGAGACAAAACTTTTATGGTAAAGATTCCCAGAGCTGCTAAGTTAATAATAAAAATAATGGACTGAGTGCAGTGGCTCATGCCTGTAACCAAATCCCCAAGCTGACAGGCCAAGGCAGGTGGATCTCTTGAGCCCAAGTTTGAGAACAGCCTGGGCAACATAGTGAGACTGCATCTCTACAAAAAAATATAAAATTAGCTGGGCATGGTGGCATACACTTGTAGTTGCAGCTACTCAGTAAGCTAAGGTGGGATGATGCCTTGAGCCCAGGAGGTCTAGGCTGCAGTGAGCCATACTCATACCACTGCACTCCAGCCTGAGTGACAGAGTCTGTCTCTGTCCTGTGCTCTGGGAGTCTGTCTCTCTCTCACACACACACAAATATATAATGTAAATACTTATTTTTTGCTCACTTTCTCTTGTCAAGGAAACTCCAGGATAGACACAATTGTCGTGGGTTTTAAGGGACATGAAGAAAAAAGTTACCCAAGTCCAACATTTACTGAGGAGCAATCTGTCAGCCCCACAGGTCAGAGCAGAGCGTGGCAGTCATAAGTCGAAGATCTGCTTTTGAGTCCCTCCATTTCCCATTAAGTTAATGCTGTGAAAAACTGTTTCATTGGCCTTAGGCTGTACTCCACCTCCAGGTACCCCTCCCCCAGACTCAATCATGGGTCACAGCCACAAAGGCTCCCCATGGCTCCTGCCCCCATGACTTCATCCTGGAGAGGAAGTCCCTGTAGCAAGTGAGGGCAGAGAAGGGGGTGGAATTCCAGCAGGATCTTGCAACAGACTGAGAGTGGAGGAAGATGCTCTCTCATCACTTCTAGAATGCATCAGAAGGGAAGATGCAAGACTCTCGCCTGTTTGATACAGGGCTCTTGGCTCCCCTGCTCTATTCCTACCTCCCCAAGAACCACAGGGCCCAAGCCAGGAGCAGAGCCCAAGGCAGTTGCTTTCAGCTGCAGGGAAAAGCATAGGGAATAATAGGGAAAATTTGAAATCCACATTCCAGAGTGGGCCCCCTTTTGCCTTCCATTCATCTTTTCCTCACTCTTCCAGTTAATTGACCAGAAGTTTAATGAGCACCTATTGTCAACAACAGCACTAGGCTTCCTGTGTCCTTCTGCCTCCTGGTTCCTTTTCGCTCCTTCAAAGTGCACCTTTCCTTGGGCTGCCCTCCTCCTTATTCCTCACCTCCAAAATGAACTCTTGCCTCCTTCCTGCTCCTGAGCAACAAAAACATCCATCCCTTGAATCTTGACAATCTCATCTAAGTCAAGGAAGAATTCCTTGGCTAGTAATTCTCACTACGTGAACTGAGAACTCTGCTTAATTCTCCCTCGCTCCTTAAACCACTTGGTTGGTGAATTTTAGAAACTATGCTGGGGGTGGTTTAGGTTGCTCCATACGACCCCTCAAGGGATCATGTGTATTCTGTATGCTGAAGGAGGTGTGGAAAAGGAGAAACCTGCAGTACACACCCTCCATGCCCCCTGGTTCCTGCCTTCACTTTGTCTCTTGCCTGCACTCTGAGGCTCCAAATGTCCTAAGTTTCTTTTCCCAAGACAGTAAGGTGACCCTCATTAGGAATGACAGGAGGTTTCCCTACTCTAAATCAAGGGGCTCCTCCCTCTCCCTCTCTGTTAGGAGACGCAACTCCCTAACGTGGAGCCTGCAGGCTCCTCTGCTGAAGAAAGCAGAAGAGGTGAGCCCTGAGCCACTAAGCACCGATTCCAGAGCCGGTGTAGCCGCCTCTCCATGCAAGCTGATGTCATGCGAGAGCAGAAACTAAGAGCCTCACAGAGGGTATGGGTCCAGGGGTTGGAGAGAAAGGAAACAAACGGCAGAGAGGAGAGACAATGGGGACACTGGGAGAAATACTGGGGAGAGCCCCTGCCTTGCCTGACATTCTCTGACATTCTCTAATGCTTCCTGTCTGCCACCACCCACTCTGACCCTGTGAATGAGTTTCAGTTCCTTTCAAGCACATGATCCTTGACCTGAATGAGGCTTGGTTCTATAGATCTAGGCAGGCAGGCAGGGCGTGATAGAAAAAAAATAAGAAAAAATCTGACAATATGCTAGTAACATCTGATCCCTCTGCAAACATTCAGACTAGTCTATGTGGAATGTAAGAAACTAACAAAATGGACCAACAATTGATGATGTAAAAGTAGTGTACACATTAAAAAAAGAACAAACCTTGGAGTAATTATAACTCCTGTTCATTACAGCAGACAAAAGCAGTATCTATACAATATAGAATTGCTAAACCAAACTTGGAAACTTCTGTCAAGTGGGCTGTTTAGCTTTTGAAGAGGTAGAATGCCATGTCGTTAGACTTATTTGATGGACTATGACTAAATTCACCTCCAGGACTGCCATTCTCATCAGAATCTAGATGAGAGCACTGCGTCCCACCAGGCCATCCACCTTCCTTCGAGAAGGTCTGATACTCTGCAGCTGCCCTGGAAAGGCACCTTGCCCTTCTATCCACCTTGTCCTTCTGTTATGTTAGACACTGAGGGGGCTTTACACCAAGACTGTGTCCTGAAAGAGCTTTCAGCAACCTGCTCCCTAGGAGTCTGTAACTTAAGAGAAAGAAGTGTGACTGTTACCTTCCTCATCTTATAGATGAGAAATGAATGAGAGAGATTCTAAGCTGGTGTCAATAGGCTACTAAAGACAACAAAAACACATTTTAATACACCAAACAAATCTTTAAAAACCGAAAATCAGTTTATCATCAGCTGCTTTCTCTGTATGAACTCTAATAACTGCTTTCTTTGGTGAATTTATATGTTGCTGGGTGCTTAGAAGACTCTGCTGCCCAGGCTTAAAGGAAGCTGGTGATGATTCTGACAAATCCCGTTGCTTTGTGTGTGTCCAGAAGCCCAGGCCCATCCTTTCCTAGCTGGGGCCATGCTGGACGGCACCAGCATCTCACAGGGCCCCTGAGCCTTCCTTTCCCATGGCCAGAGTCTGCCCAGGTTATCTCAAAAGCCTGAAACAGGAAATGTGTTAGGGAATTAACAATGATCTCTGGGTGGAGGAATTTTATTTTCTGCTTTAAACATTCCTGTATATTCCCCAATGGGCCTTCACTGCCTTTGTAACTTTTATTAATCAAGGAGTTTCTCATGCTCTCACCCTGAAGAATCCGAAGCCCCATATACAAGGCATTATCCAAGATGTTATTTTTCCATTGATGTGCTATATAGATGCTGATGAGGAACTTTGGCAAGAAGACCCTTACGAATATATACTCATGAAGTCTGATGTGTTCGAAGATTTCATTTCTCCTACCCCTGCTGCCCAGACACTTTTATTTACAGTCTGTAGTAAGAGGAAAGAGGTACTGCAAAAGACTATGGGATTTTGTTACCAGATTCTTACAGATCCAGATGCTGACCCTCAAAAAAAAAGATGGGGCCCTGCATATGATTGGCTCTTTAGCTGAAACACTTCTGAAGAAAAAGATCTATAAAGATCAGATGGAATGCATGTTGCAGAATCATGTACTCCATCTCTTCAGCAGTGAACTAGGCTACATGAGAGCAAGGAGGCTTGCTGGGTACCTCACTATTTTTGTGAAGTGAAGCTCGAAAGTGATCAGAACCTTCAAACAGCCTTAGAGCTAACAAGAAGATGTCTGATTGATGATAGAGAAATGCCTGTGAAAGTGGAAGCTGCCATTGCCCTTCAAGTATTGATCAGCAATCAAGAAAAAGCTAAAGAATATATCACACCATTCATCAGACCTGTAATGCAGGCTCTTCTTCATATTATAAGAGAAACAGAAAATGAGGACCTTACCAATGTAATTCAGAAAATGATCTGTGAATATAGTGAAGAATTTACTCCTATTGCAGTAGAAATGACACAACATTTGGCAATGACATTTAACCAAGTAATCCAGATGGGGCCAGATGAAGAAGGTAGTGATGACAAAGCAGTTACTGCTATGGGAATTCTGAATACAATTGACACACTTCTTAGCATAGCTGAAGATCATTAAGAGATAACCCAACAGCTCCAGGGAATCTGCTTACAGGTAGTTCCTACTATTTTACAACAGCATGTCTTAGAATTCTATGAGGAGATCTTCTCTTTAGTGCACAGTTTGACATGACAACAAGTGTCTCCACAGATGTGGCAGCTACTTCCCCCTGTACTTGAAGTCTTCTAGCAAGATAGCTTTGATTACTTTACAGATATGATGCCCCTTCTTTGTAATTATGTAACAGTTGATACAGACACACTTCTGTCTGACACCAAGTATCTTGAAATGATATACAGTATGTGCAAAAAGGTTCTTACAGGAGTTGCAGGAGAAGATGCAGAGTGTCATGCAGCAAAATTGTTAGAGGTCATCATTCTGCAGTGCAAAGGGCGTGGCATTGACCAGAGGAACTGGGGAGTAATGAAGATGATATTGATGAAGATGGGCAAGAATATTTGGAGATTCTGGCTAAGCAGGCTGGTGAAGATGGAGATGATGAAGATTGGTAAGAAGATGACGCGGAAGAGACTGCTCTGGAAGGCTATTCCACAATCATTGACGATGAAGATAACCCTGTTGATGCGTATCAGATATTTAAAGCTATCTTTCAAACTATTCAAAATCATAATCCTGTGTGGTATCAGGCTCTGACTCACCGTCTTCATGAAGAACAAAGAAAACAGTTACGGTATACAGCAACTCTGGCTGATCAAAGAAGAGCAGCCCGTGAATCCAAAATGATTGAGAAGCATGGAGGATACAAATTCTGTGCTCCAGTTGTGCCAAGTTCTTTCCATTTTGGAGGCCCAGCACCAGGGATGAATTGAGTTATCTCTTTCTTTCCTGCTGTGTGATTGTAGTGAAGAGCTTGTGTTCCTCCTAGTAGTGGTTCCAGAAGTGGTTCATGTTATCTGTTCTAAACTAATGATCAATAGATGGACAAAAGAAACAACAACCCCAGGAGATGGGGCCCTATCATGCAACCTGGCACTGGAAAAGCGGGATTTTGGGGGGTCGAGGGGGATGGGAGGTACCTTAGGGGGCATATCTCTTTATTTTTTGAAGAAAGTAAGATCCTGCCTGTGAAGCTTCAAAGTGACACTGTGGAAATCTGAAACAGGGGATGTCATGAAGGCAGCTTTTCTTTTTCTGAGGAAAGAATAGGCATGGGCTACAGGACTATTTAAAATGTCTCATTTACAGTATAAAACTCAAAGGTAGATGTAATTTTTACACCTATGAGCATTTGTCTAATTTCTGTCTCTTCCTCACCATTGGGTACCTATTCTTTATATGTAAATAAGATAAGGTAATCTGATAGCCTTATTCAATCTTCATCATTTTCATTCGTCATTGTTCCTATGTAGATTATTGGTCATTTATTGTAGCACTACATAACTGATTATAAAAATCAGTAAATGAATTGGCACTTTCATACTGAAACTAGCCTGCTAGCCTATGTATAAAATAGCAAAATATTTGCTCTTTATAAAAAGATGTAATGGGGTGGGGGGCAAGGGTAGTTTCAAGTTACTAATTTAAAAATGAACTAGCAATTTTGTACCTGCTGACTTTGTGGTGCGCTCACCTCTGATAGTGACTTGAATTCGGTATGTAAAAAGGGGTTAGTGGTATTTCATTGCTGCTAAAAATGACAACTCCCTCTGTGTCCTGTGTTTCTTAAAGCTGTCAGTGTACAAGTGGGTATTTGAATACCAGAACTTACTGTGAAAAATAAGAAAGGTGGTATCTAGAGCATGTAAATTGGATATAAAGTTCTACTCTTAAAGAGTTGATCTAAGAGTATGGCTAAACATCTATATATGCAATCTATTAAAAGACCTTAATTTGGGAAAAAAAAAAGAAAAGAAAAGCAAGCAAGCACTCCTACTTCCTCCTTATCGTTTGTTATCTTGCAGTTTTGTTCCTCAGACCCAGACCCCAGGAAGCTTCCCACAATCAGTACCATCCACTCTTTCGTGACAGCGCAGTATCTGAGTTCACCTTTGTGAATAGAACTCAGTGTACTTTTCTCTCCATCCATGTTTAGCCACATTTCTTCTTTTAAACTGTAAGTACCTGGTAGGCAATGAAAACACCTGGCAGCCTCACCAGCTTCTAAACATGTGCAAGGACTTTTTTAAGAGGATATCTTAATTTTGATTTTAAGCTTTTGTAATAACAACAAGCCTTTATGGAGCACTACTTTGTGCCAATTCATAAGCATTAATATTTCACCTTCATGGAACCCAGGAACTGGATAATACTATTGTCCCCCCTTTTCACATGACAAGAGAGAGGCAGAGGGTGGTACAGTGGCTCACCCAAGGTCAGGCAGCTAGTGAGTGGTGTAGCCAGAGTTTGAATCTAGGTAATCTGACCCTGAAGACCATGCTCTTGATGTGCAAAAGGTGGAGAAATTTAACTCCTTTTACTTGTGGTTCCTACTGCTGCTGTACCTGATAGGGACACAGGCAAGTAAAGACAACTTAGCCATAAATCTTCCGCAAAGAAAAGCAACACAGCCAAAGTGCCAAAGTTAGTGACCCAGGCGACTTGCCCAGAGCGTCTGCTTGGCAAAGGCGTGGGTCTCTCACGGTCTGCAGTGTTTCCCTGTAGTCACACTCCAATTTCTCAATAACCATTTACTAGGAAATTAAACAGTAGTAGTAGTAGAGTCCTGATTTTTTTTCAGAGGTGGAAACAGAATCCCAAGAGTTTCCAAGGAGGGAGGAAGGAACAGAGGGAGAGAGGGCTGAGAACTGCCTAAGTGCCTGATACAAACCACAGCAAGCCTGCACCTGATCCATTTGCCCAAAGACAGAGAAATAAACAGATCAACGGAACAACAGCCATTTGGTGATTGTTTCTTGTCACTCTGTGGGGGTGGGGCTGGGGATGGCTGAGAAACTGCAAGCTATCTGAAGAAAACTTCCACATTTGCTCCCTCATGGAAAAGCTAATGGGAATTCTGTCTAAAGAGCATGGTGTGCACTATCAGGACATTGTCCCAAAGCATTCTCCTAGCATGCGTAGACTGATGGAAAATTAGCTCTGCCTGCCATGCACGGGGTGGGGCTGGCCAGGTCTTGGGCCTTGGGAAGCTCTCCCAGGCTTCCTTCCTTGGCAGCCACTGCAGGAATCCTGAATTGTTTACAGTGAAGCCAGGAGATAAGACCCTCACCGCAAGGAGTTCAGATTCTTTTGCTAAATTAGAAGAAACAGACGAGACAAAGCTTGCAAAGGGGCTCTGCTGTTGTAAGCAAGTCATGGGCTGCCTTCGAGGACCCTTTAGAGAGCTGTGGACACCATGCAGAGGTTCTCACAGATGTTTACCTCAGTTGGAGCAAAAGCATTCTCCAGAAGAAGCTCTGAGAGATGCCCATGAAGGTGGTATCCTACATGTCTGGACCCACTGAAAAACATCTAGCAGCTGTTGAGAAAAAATATGGTTTGCAAAGTCAAGTTTGGTCAATGTTTTTTTCTCCCTCAATATCAATTTGAAAACTTTTCTGTTGAATCTGTATACAATTTTTTTTCTTTTAAAATATTCCTGTGAACATTACTCAAGAACTTTTTTTTTGCGGGGGGGGGCCCACCACAAACTGGCCATGTTACTTTGGGCCAGTTGCTTAACCTCTCTAAGGCTCCATTTTTCCCTCTATAAAATGGGAATCTCAGTTAGTGTTGGTTGGGTACGGTGGCTCATGCCTGTAATCCCAGCTCTTCGGGAGGCCAAGGCAGGCGGATCATAAGGTCAGGAGATCGAGACCATCCTGGCTAACCTGGTAAAACCTTGTCTCTACTAAAAATACAAAAAAAATTAGCAGGGAGCAGTGGCAGGCGCCTGCAGTCCCAACTACTCAGGAGGCTGAGGAAGGAGAATCACTTGAACCCAGGAGGCAGAGGTTGCAGTGAGCCAAGATCACACCACTGCACTCCAGCCCGGGCAACAGAACAAGACTCCATCTCAAACAAAAAAAAAAAAAAGAAAGAAAAGAAAAATGTAGTGTCTACCTGATAGAGTTGTAATCTTTGTAAAGTTCTTACTTAACACAGGAACTAGCATGTGGTTAGCCAAATAATAGTTAGTTCTTCTTCCTGTTGCTATTATTTGCTGTTGAGAGGTGATTATGTGCTAGGCACCACACCAGGGCTACAGATGGGTAAGGCTGTCATGTGGTCCCTCTCCCTAAGAAACACAATCATGCAGTCCTGCTTGGGGTGTGGTTCCTGAAGCTACTGCACCAGCATCACCAGGAATTTGGTGAAAATGTAGATTCTCAGACCCTACCCCAGACCCACTGGGTCAGAAATTCAGGGGGTGGGGCTTAGTCATCTGTGTTTTAATAAACCACCTAGAAGACCGATGCAGGCTACAAGCTTGGAATGAATGAGCCACATCTGACATGTGCTTTGTAATGATTCTACATTTCAGTGAATTGAGCTTCCTGTGCTTAGGAATTCCTTGGTTCCTGAATATATCAGGTATAAATAATCCACATGTGCCAGGAGTAACTAGTACGAGTAGTTTTGTAATTTTCAGCAATGCATAAGCAATTTTGCACATGTGGCATTTTTTTTCAGTTGTAAATTAGAAATATCTATAAATTAGGGATTAGACCCCTGTTGGTAAAAAGAGACCGTGATGGGGAGTGAGTGCTCTGAGGCATAGAACAATGTCAGGTGGTGGAACACAGAGTGCTTTTTCCCAGCACCTGGCTTCTGCGGTGGTGGTCTACGCTCAGGTTTGGAGTTATATGCTGTTCCAGATTTCCTCATAATCTTGGGGCTTGTGGTTTTCTGTTTTAGAGTTTTGGTCAACCAATTTATAATCTGTAGTTGGTTGTAACAAATGGAGCTGACAGCCAGAAAAACATATTACACACTTCTTTAAGATAACTAACATCATTCAAGTTTTTCTAATGCCATTTTTTTTGAAAAGTGAAATAATTGTTACAATGTGAGTTTGATGATGTGTGGTTTTTATAAACAACCCAATTATATTGTCAAAGCTGAATAAGATATACATTACTGGTACATTAAAGAATATAAACAAAAAATATTTCTTTACATAATGACATTCCAGCTCTAGGCAGGATTTACACAGCCCAAACATAAGTGAATGAAATTAACAGCAAAACTCAGGCCGCTGCAGTGTCTTAGGAGGACTGTCACATCACAGTAAAGGAATGAGTTTGGGGTGTTTTTTTTTTTCTCTTAATTTCTCTTTCTCTTTTTAAAGGCACTTAAAGGCTATTTTAGAAGCCTCCTTTTGGGACAACAAAGCTCAGATAAAAATGTCATAAGCGGTTCTAGAGAACTAGATGGTGACTATACCTCCTAAGGTCTACAATTTGCCCAGATCCATGCAGGAATGAATCAAAAACTGACATCACTGAAGTCATACAGAAATATATTTGATGAAGTATTGTCTAAATGGTGAGAAACTGTAAACCCAGACTGCATCATCTGTAGTGGCATAATAGTCCTGATACAATAGTTGGTTATGGGTTAGCAAAGACAAGGATAACTAGGTTACAGAGCCAGGACAAGAGAGAAGAAAACCTGGACAAGGCCCCATCAATGACAGCTAATTCCTAAAATTAATATCAGATCACAGACACTATGTCTCTATTAGATACACTATGTTCTATATCTACATAGAGATTACTAATCTGTACGTAGATTTGTTATCACATCTACAATGTAGGTACAGTTGTTATAGAGCAGCAAATCTCATTTTGTTTTGATAAATGTAAAAATTACATTTATAAAAAGTGCAGCATACTGATTATCTTAGTAAGTTTGGGTTGGCTCTAACAAAATTCCATAGACTGGGTGGCTTAAATAATAGACATTAACACTTCAGAGTTCTGGAGGCTGGGAAGTCCAAGATCAAGATGCCCTCTGATTAAGTTCCTGGTCAGGACTCTCTTCCCAGCTTGCAGACAGCTGCCTTTTCACCGTGTCCTCACATTGCAGAGAGAGGACACAAACCCTCTGGTATCTCTTCACCTGATGGCATTAATGCCATTATGAGAGCCCCATCCTCATGATCTCATCTAAACCTAATTACCTCCCAAAGGCCCTTTCTCCAAACATCAGCACATGGGGGGATACGGCTTCAACATACAAATTTTGGTGGACACAGTTAAGTCTATGGCAATGGTGAACCCCTAATGCTGCAGAGATGGTTGGTCCTAGGTTGAAATCTTACCTCAGCGACTTTGCATTTGTGAGACGCTGGGCAAGTGCATCACCCTCTGAGACGTTTCATCTGTAAAATGAAGGTAAAATGAACTCCTAGATACAGTCGTTGTGGGGACTGCCTGAGATAATGAAGATCAAGTGCAGGAGATGAGTGCAAGGCAGAAAGCATGGGCTCAGGAAATGCTACTGTGGCAGCCACCCTCCAAGATGCCCCCACGATCCCCACCTGCTGCTGTCCAGGCCTTTCAGGTCTCAATGTATGTGTCCCCCAGTTCTGTGTCCCCATCTGGGAGGATGGCAGCTGCAGTCAGCAGCCGTCTTCTGATGGAGGTGGGCCTTTGGGGGGTGATGAGTCATGAAAGCAGAGTCCTCACGGCTGGGACTAGTGCCTGAGAGCTCAATTGCTCTGTCCATCACGTGAGGACAGTGAGAAGATGCCGCCCATGAAAAGCAGGAGCTTACCAGACGCTGAACCTGCTGCCACCTTGATCTTGGATTTCCCAGCCTACAGAACTGTGGGAAATTTCTGTTGTTCATGAGCCACTCAGTTTATGGTGTTCTGTCATAGCAGCCTGAATGGTCTAAGACGTCTATATACTCACCTCCCACAGTGATAGAGCTGACCTGGGACTCCAAAAGGACATTGCAGAAATGATGGTGTGTGACTTCTGGGACTAGATCATAAGGTGCTGTGGCTCTCACCTTGTCCTCTCCTGAGTCACCTGCTCTGGAGGAAGCCAGCTACGAGGTTGTAAGGACAGGAAAACTGTGCTCAGGAGAGATCCATGAGGTGAGGAGCTGAGGCTGCCTGCCAGCCACCAGCACTGACCTGCTGGCATCTGAGTGAGCCACTCATGAAGTGGCTCTTTTATTCCTGGTCAAGCCTTCAGATGAATATGGCCTCCGCTGACACCTTGACCACAACCCACTGAGAAACCTGGAACCAGAATCCCGACACTCTGACACTGCATGGGATGATGAATGTTCATTGCTGTTGTAAACCAGCAGTCTCCAACCTTTTTGGCACCAGGGACTGGTTTTGTAGAAGACAGTTTTTCCATGGACATGAAGGGAGAGAGATGGTTTGGGGATGAAACTGTTCCACCTCAGATCATCAGGCATTAGTTAGATTCTCATAAGGAGCACGCAATGCACATCCTTTGCATGCGCAGTTTGCAACAGGGTTCACGCTCCTATGAGAATCGAATGCTCCTGATGATCTGACAGGAGGCAGAGCTCAGGCAGTAATGCTCACTCACCTTCTGCTGTGCAGCCAGGTTGCTAACAAACCATGGACCAGTGCCAGTCTGTGGGCTGGGGACCCTGCTGTAAGCTGCTGAGTCTTGGGGCTATTTGTTATGCAGCAGTTGGTCATGGACATGGCTAGAGTCACTGCTGCCATGACTGCTGCTGTGAGAGGCACCTGGTGGACCCAACTAATACTTGCAGTCAAAATTGTGTTGTTCCAGGGTGCTTTCTTGCTCCAAGGGCTTCTGATTGCATTCATTAATTTCACCATATCAAAACACAGGGCCAGATGGCCTCCACGGTCATTTCCTCCTCTATGCAGAAGCCTACACGGCAAACAAGATACCTTGTCTTCTCCCCTGAAAGAATGTTTCTGGGAATTCCTCCTGTCAGAGTCTCTAGGACTCAACCTGGGCTGGGTTCAAAACAAAGCCAAGGGGCCGGGTGCAGTGGCTCATGCCTGTAATCCCAGCACTTTGGGAGGCCAAGGTGGGCAGATCACCAGAGGTCAGGCGTTTGAGACTAGCCTGACCAGCATGGAGAAACCCCATCTCTACAAAAAATACAAAATCAGCCAGGCGTGGTGGTACATGCTTGTATTTTCAGCTACTCGGGAGGCTGAGACCAGAGAATCACTTGAACCCGGGAGGTGGAGGTTGTGGTGAGCTGAGATCGCGCCATTGCAATCCAGCCTAGGCAACGGGAGCAAAACTCCATCTCAAAACAGCAACAACAACAACAAAAACTAAGGAGAGTTTGACCTTGAGCTCCTTCGAAAATAAAAAATCGAAAATGGAAGAAGTCATTTAGAAACAAAAAAAATGACAGCCTTGAATCAATGTGGCAGCCAGTTGACAGCCTGAGATGCCAAGAGAAACAGTGGAGGCAGCACCAGGCCAAGTGTGTGCTGGCCAGCTCTCTTTCCTGCTCACCAAGGAGTCTGCTGTGGTAAGGCACTATGACAGGCTCTACATGTGTGCACACATGCACACACACACGTGCACACATGCATGCACACACATGCACACACGTGCACACTGAATTAGCTTCTATATGCTCACATATTGGTTTTCAATCAGTTCTAACTCTCAGAAAGCAATGAGAAAAATTCACAATCAGATTGGACAGACCCCCACAAAGAGGAATATCAATTGTTCTTTTGTAGGCTTTCAAAAAACTGGCAGGCAGTCTCTCCAAGAGCTGTTTCTGGAAAGCTTCTGTTGCACCCTGTAGCACATCTGAATTATGCAATCTAACCAAAGTCTACATTTGTCACTCTACACTGCATATGAATGTCTTGCACCTCTTAGATAAGCACTAATAAGAAATTGAATGACTCTTCCACATTCAGACTTGTAGAAAACATTTTCATCCCTCAAGTAATCTGTATGAAAGATCAAACCCATAACCACGGAGAACACTTTGCAAATTTGCAAACTTGTAGCACATCCTTGATACTTCTGTTGGTGTTTATATAACTGTATTTTCTTTCTTTCTTTCTTTTTTTTTTTTTTTTTTTGAGATCGAGTCTCACTCTGTCACCAGGCTGGAGTATAGTGGTGCAATCTCGGCTCACTGTAACCTCCGATTCCCTGGTTCAAGCAATTCTCCTGCCTCAGCCTCCCAAGTAGGTGGGATTACAGGCATGCACCACCATGCCCAGCTAATGTTTGTATTTTTAGTAGAGATGGGGTTTCACCATGTTGGCCAGGATGGTCTGGATCTCCTGAACTCGTGATCTGCCTGCCTCAGCCTCCCAAACTGCTGGGATTACAGGCTTAAGCCACCGTGCCCAGTCTTATTTTCTTGTTTCATTTAAAAAGATAATATGCTTGTTTTACAGAAGTAGCTTTCTTTACTTATCTTAGCGATTCTCATGCCTCATCCTCCTGAGTAGCTGGGACTACAGGCACATGCCACCACGCTTGGCTAATTTTTTGTATTGTCAGTAGAGACGGGGTTTCACCATGTTGGCCAGGCTGGTCTTGAACTCCTGACCTGAAGTGATCCACCCGCCTTGGCCTCCCAAAGTGCTGGGATTACAAGCTTGAGCCACTGCACCTGGTCCCAGAAGTAGCTTTATGAAACATCCAATTCAAGAGAATTGGTGTCACTACTAAGGATGATTAGAACCAAAGTAACTTTTGCCTACAATATTAAATAACTGATGTAAAAATATGTTTTCCTTTGGCATGTGCAGATATAGTGGTTTGCACATAGTGGTTTACAAAACTAAAACTTAAAGTGGACGTTGTCTGGTTAGCCTTCTAAGTAGCATTTCAGGAAACTTTAGGAAAGAGAGCCGAGAAGTTCCTCAGTGACAGCATTTGTTCTAGTTTCTGGGGGAGGCTATGCCTGGGAACCTAGGCTTCCAGGAAGCCAGACTTTCTTGGTTGTGACTCATTACAGTAAGTAGCCCCTCCTGTTGAGTCTGCCAGAATGAATTATAAATCAGTAGAATTCTAGAAAGTGCTCAAGGAAATCTGAACCGTAGAAGGGAGGCCTTAGCAACAGAGCAGTGGAAATAGAATAAGAGAGTGAATGCACGGGTAAGAATCTGAAGCAACGACAGCAAAGACCAAACCATACAACTACTAGACATGGCAGGTCTTACAGAAGAAGGTTGAGTGCCCAGCCCACGAAGGCAGAGAACAAAGAACTGTGGATCAAGACTGAGAAAGCAGACGAGGGCTGAGACATCGGCACCTCCTGTTACACAGTGATAATATAACAAACAAACAGCTGTAATGAGCTGTTTGTGTTTAGCTGGTAAGAACATTTTGTTCATTTATTCAACAAACATTTACAGGTTTGTGTGTGTGTGTGTGTGTGTATGCCTGGCACAAGAAATGGGATGCAAAAATGGATTGCATCCTTGCTATTTCCGTGGCTGAGCATGAGAATTCAATTCCTCAGCATGGGAAGTACAAGGATGAACAAAGCACAGTGTATATGGAGCTCAAGTTCTGGTTGGAGATAAAACACGTGTAGGATTGATTGTCCTACAATGTGGGGAGCACTACAGAGTGGCACAGAGGTGCTGTGGGGGTAACAAGAGCAGAGTAGCAAACTGACCCAGTGGGTTAAGGGTAGATTTGTATTGTAAATGGAAAATGTTTAGGTCAAACCAAACAGCTTTGCTACAATGCCAGAGGAGAGAGTAATCTGTTTTAATTGGTGTCTGGCCAACAACTCAGCTCTGCAAGAAGGAAAGGGGGGCAGAAGTGCAGAAAGGAAAGGACACTTCCACTGTAAGTGAGACTGAAGGACAGCCTAGAGAGTGTTCTGCGGGCCAACTAGAGAAGATGCATCAACTGTATAAAAATGCTGCTTTTAGAAGATGAGGCCAAAGAACTACCGTTTACCAACTGTCGAGGACAAGAGTCTTTATGTAATTCCAAACGATCTAGAGAATGTAAAGATGAGAAAGTGCTTCTGCTGATTAGACAGATGCAGTATAACCTCAATACCAACATCAAACAAGGACAACATAAATGGGGAGATTATGAGTTGGTCTGCATTATAAGCACGGAGGCAAAATAGTGAAATAAGACATTAGCAAAGAAATTCTAAAAATCTATTTTAAAATAGCTATCATGACCAAGTAGGAAATGCATGGATGGTTTCACATTAGAAAACAGGAAAAAATGATCAACTTGTTTACATTACAATATGGAAGCAGGCCAGACATGGTGGCTCATGTCTATAATTCCAGCATTTTGGGAGGCCAAGGCAGGCGGGTTGCTTGAGCCCTGGAGTTTGAGACCAGCCCTTGCAACACAGTAAAAACCTGTCTCTACAAAAAATACAAGTTAGCCAGGTGTGGCGGTGTGTGCCTGTGGTCCCAACTACTCAGGAGGCTGAGGTGGGAGGATTACTTGAGCTGGGAAGGTTGAGGCTGCAGTGAGCCTTGATTGCACCACTGCACTTCAGCCTCGGTGACAGAGCAAGACGCTGTTTCTGGGGTGGGGGTGGAGGGGCAGGACAGAGAGGATGCAATCAAAGTCCTCCTGGAAGGATAGATTCCAGGAGGGAAGATTCTTGTTAGAGAGATAAAATAATGAGTATCTGAATTAAGGTACTAGCAATAGAGATGGAGAGGATGGAAGATATTATAGTTTGTTAGAAATGTTTTTTTACTAGACTCTTTTATTATTTTTATTAATAAAGAGGGAGTTGGCTGTGTGTGGTGGCTCATGCATGTATCTGGCCTCTTTGGGAGGTCAAGGTGGGAGGATCACTTGAAACCAGGGGTTCAAGACCAGCCTGGGCAACATAGCAAGACCCCATTTCTAGAAGAATACAAAAAAAATCAGCCATACATGGTGTCAAGTATCTGCAGTCCCAGCTACTCGGGAGACTGAGGTAGGAGGATCACCGGAGTTCAGGAGTTCGAGGCTATGACTGCATCACTGAAGTCCAGCCTGGGCAAGAGCAAGACCCCACCTCAAAAAATAAAAAATAAAAAGAGATAATCAAGAATATGCTATGTGCAGAGATGGTGCAAACATATTTCAGTCTTTAGCAGGGGTCCAAAAACCTTGATGTTTATTCTTAACTTCCTTATCTCAAGTTGGTTATTGGGTGGAAAGATCTGCCCTTTCCTATGTGTAATCTGCTTTACAGTTTCTACAATTATTGCTCAGTTATCCTAGGTTACATATGTATTCCCCAAATAGCTTGTAAGAACCTCATCAGCAGGGGCATGTTTGTTTCCTTTCTGTGTCCGCAGGATCTAGCACAGTGTCTGGCCCATGGCAAGTGTTTGCTAAAGGTTTGATGAATGAATAATAAATGGTTATTTACCTACAAACCCTGCTTCTCCACCACCTTAGGAGGCAGTAAAGATTAGGCTTAGATTGGGGGCTGATGCAGATTCAAGTGAAGCAATTCACCTCTACAGCAGCCAGCAGAGTCAAGGGGTTTGGAGTTGACCCATGGACATATTACAGTATTAAGTGAGTCTGGATCTGTTTCCATCAATCCTAGTCCTAAAACGCAGTCCCCTCCCAAGGTTTGTCCTCATTTCCCCCTTATTCCCTGTAGAATTCATTGCACAAGGGAGAATGAGGTCTGGGGTAGAGCCATCCTCCCCCGCTTCCTCACTCCTTGACCAATGCTCTTGAGGCTGGCAGAGCTCAGCTGGTTCCGGGAGAGCCGGCTCGGCAAGCAGCACACAGCTGCATTGATTCTGTGTGCTCCAGTTTTTACTGTTCCCACTTCCTCTGGAAAGCCAGAGAAGGTAAAGAAACAAAGTGCCATTATTCACCCTATAGCTGGAGTGATGTAGTTAACAATAAAGTCAGCCAAAAATGGAAACAAAATGACATGTCCCCCTGCCAAATTTGCAATTCTAAAAGCATAAGAGCATCTGAGATAGAAAGAAAATCAGTTCTCGCATGGAATGGGAGTGAAAACTTGATACAAACTTTCTGTAAGGCAATTTGGCAATGTGTATGGAAAGCCTTAAAAAGGTGCCACCTTTGATTCAGCAATTTCACTTCTAGAAATATATCCCAAGGAAACAGGTGGCGATGGGCACAGGTGATATTATTCATGCAACTATATTCATTGCAGATGTATTTACTAGAGTAAAATGTACAAACAACCTCCTAGCAGTGCTGGTTAAGGGAATTACAGTCTATCCATGTAATTTTTGGGGAAAAAAGGCTCCAAAAGGATACGGTTAGTATCAGGTCATTTTTAAAAAGTTTCCGTAGGTTCTGGTTCTGATTCAATATGGCTGACACAGGACAAGGAGAAAACCCGTGAGTGTGTCTATCTACCTCTACCTCTGCCTCTATCTCTATCTTGTCACCCTTTTAAGACCTCCAAATGACAGTAAGGGAAAACAGAAGAGAATGAATGGCCAACATTAAAGAGAGCTGGAGTGTGGGAGCAATCCCATTACTGGGTATATACCCAAAGAATTATAAATCATGCACTATAAAGACACACGCACATGTATGTTTATTGCGGCACTATTCACAATATCGAAGACTTGAAACCAATCCAAATGCCCATCAATGATAGACTGGATTAAGAAAATGTGGCACATATCCACCATGGAATACTATGCAGCCGTAAAAAAAGGATGAGTTCATGTCCTTTGCAGGGACATGGATGCAGCTGGAAACCATCATTCTGAGCAAACTATCACAAGAACAGAAAACCAAACACCGCATGTTCTCACTCATAGGTGGGAATTGAACAATGAGAACACTTGGACACAGGGCGGGAACATCACACATCAGGGCCTGTTGTGGGGTGGGGGGAAGGGAGAGGGATAGCATTAGGAGAAATACCTAATGTAAATGATGCGTTAATCGCTGCAGCAAACCAACATGACACATGTATACCTATGTAACAAACCTGCACGTTGTGCACATGTACCCTAGAACTTAAAGTACAATTTAAAAAAATAAAATAAAATAAAAGAGAGAGCTGGAGTGTGGGCTACAAGCAGGGCAAAGAGATTTTTAAACATTTCTGGAAGACAAAGCAAATACAAGTGTGTTACTAGGTGAAACCCAGGAGAGTAAACTGCAGCCCAGAGTAGTCACAGAAGAGGTTGGGGGCGGGAACGTGGGCGCCAATCTTTCTGAAAAATCCCAAGGAACTGTGGGCTCGGGGCCTCTAGGCTTGAAAGGTGAGATGAGGAAAGGTGCGGAGCTGCAGGAGCTCACTGGATGCAGCCTAGGGGTCCCAGCATCAGGCTCCCCCCCGCCCCTCTGCCATGAAAAGCAGCCGGCACTTACTCCCAGGCTCCAAACTGGAAGGTTCTTCCAAAAAGAAATTCAGTAAACTGCCTCAGGAAAATCCTGGCTGCAAGGGTGAGTGTCTTGGCACAAGCCCTCCCTAAAGCAGTTTCCTTCAGTAAGCAGGTCCCGTTTCACAGAGTCCCAGGCAGGCTCCCATCCTAGGGCTGCACTCCTCAAAGCCCACGCACCCACAGTGAGTCACAGAGGCCTTTATTGTAAAATATAAACAGGCACACGTCCCACTAGGGGTTAAGTTCAACACTGAGAGAACAAGAAACTGAGGTTTAAGCCTCGGTGCAAAGGTGCAAAGGGAATCAGAGGAAGCACTGCTGTGGTCTGAATGTGTCTCCCGAATTCACGGGTTGAAATGTAATCGACAATGTGTTGGTATTAAGAGGTGGAGCCTTTAGGAGGTGATTGAATCACAAGGGTGGAACTCTCATGGATTAGTAACCCTATAAAAGAGCTTGAGGGACGTGTTCCCCCTTCCCCCTGCAGCCGGGTGATGGCACAGCATTCACCCCTCCAGACGGCACAGCAGCAAGGCCCCTCTTGGAAGCCAGGATCAGGCCCTACCCAGACATCGAGCCTACCAGTGCCCTGATCTTGGTCTCCCAGACTCCAGAACTGAGAAATCAATTTCTGTTCTTTATAAATAACCCAGTTTGTGGTATTGTACTATAGCAGCACAAATGGACTAAGATAAGAACTAAGCATAATAATTAAAATTGTGAGAAGCACCAGAATAGTGAGAGTGAACATCTTCCACACCAGGACTTAAAAATTACCACCTAGATTTAACATGCCGATAGAGCAGTACACATCTTATTAGAGTTCTGTGGGAGTTACCACCAAAGTCTAAAACAGAGAGATGAGAAGAGGCTGCTCTGGGATCTGGGAACCCTTCTCTACTCCCATTTTTTTCTTACCAAGTCTATAGTTTCAGTAAAACTGAAAAATGCAGGGAAGAAAAGCTGATGTAGACACTGTCATTGGGCTGTTCTATTTCCTATGTGGAATTCACAGGCATATAAATATAAGAGTGTTAAGAGTTGGCATGGAGGTACCTTTGGTGAGGAGGTGATTTTTCTCTATGAATGTCCATAAACTCAGAATTGACACTATTTGCTTTTCATGTTTTCTGAGAGAAACAGCTGAAGTCAAAAGCAAGTATGTTTGCTTTTATTCCTTCCTAGGGCCTTGGGTATTTCTTTTTAACATTTGGCAACCATTTTTCGGGCTCCTTGGGACAACATAGTAGAGACTGTGATGAGGCATGCTCGTTTCTCTGGGGACAGTTTTCACTGTGCCTGTGTACATACAGCATTTTCACTGCCACGACCACAGAACTGTGACTGAGTGGAGAACCAGCCTTGAGCTTTTTTTTTTTTTTTTTTTTTTGCCTCTTGTTCAAAAGGGCACTTGAGTACCCAGCCACTGTGTGATCATCTTGCATTTCACTTTCCTCCTAGACTTAATATCTGCTTTAATTTCTAGTATTTCCTTCCCCTGATAGAGCTGTAAAAGCTCTATTTATTCCCTCCACTATTCTGGCAAGCATAAATTTCTTCCTTTTTTTTCCCCGTCCTTATCATCTTTTCATGTTGTGCTTAATCTGAAGGTTCCCAGAAATATAGTTTTCAGAGAGGAAATGCACTAGAATCCTATCAGTCAATTCCCCAAGTGTTCAGAATAGTGCACAGACTTTACTACATGGCTACCTTTTGAATCCATGACCCCGTATTTGCTGAAACTCACTCAATCTGCTTTATCTGGAATCTTCAGTGAATTTAGGAACAAGATTTTTCTTTTGTTGTCTCTTTCTCTACAGGACTACCTATTATTCACATGTCTTTTGGCAGGTTCTTGGTTTTATAGCTGTCATGTGGGGCCTCTGTAAAGTGCACATGGCCCTCACCTTGAACCTGTTTGTTAAGCTTGCCCTGGAACGAGAGCCAGCTCTGTCGGCCCCAGCACCAGGGGATTCCACACTGGAAATAAACAATCACCGAATTGTCAGTACTTAGACCCAGTGAGACACAAAGCGAGTGCTGTTCTGTACATGTGGCTGGTGACCCACTGCTGAGCAATGCACCGACAGGCTTGGCCACTGCTGCACAACTGCTCAACTGAAGTGAGGGGACAGGAAACCAAAACACCTGCCAGTATTCCCACCCACGTCAATGGTGGAATGGTTTCCATTTTCATATACAAGGAAAAGTTGAGTGTGGAGAAAAATAACTTTTGGTTTCTAACAGATGAGAGATAAAAGATGAGGAAGATTTCTTTTAATTAGAAATCTTGGGCCAGGTAAGGTAGCTCACAACTGTAATCTCAATGTTTTGGGAGGCCAAGGCAGGAAGATCATTGAGGCCAGGAGTATGAGGCCAGCCTAAGCAACACAGAGAAGCCCTGTCTGTACAAAACAGTAAAAAGTCAGCCAGGCATAGTGGTGCACACCTGGTGTCCAAGCTACTTGGGAGGCTGGGGCACGAGGGTTGCAAGAGTCCAGGAGCTCAAGGCTGCAGTGAGCCATGATTGTGCCACTGCACTCCAGCCTGAGTGACAGAGAAAAAATAAAAGAAATCTTCTTTGGACTGCTGTAATAAAGTACCACAGATTGGGTAGCTTAAATGACAGAAACGTATTTCTCACAGTTCTAGAAGCTGGAAGTTCAAGATTAAGGTGTCAGCAGGCTTGGTTTCTTCTGAGGCCTCTCTCCTTGGCTTTCAGGTGGCCATCTTCACACTGTGTCTTCACAAGGTCTACCCTCTGTGTGTGTCTGTGTCCTAATTTCTTAAGAGACACCAGCTGATTGGATTAAGGCCCACCATAAGGGCCTCATTTTAACTTAATCAGCTCTGTAAAGGCCCTGTCTCCAAATACAGTCACATTCGTAGGTACTGGGGATTAGGGCTTTGACATACGAATGTCAGGGGGGGACACAATTCAACCCTTAACAGAGTGCTTTTATGTGCTTTCCATTTCTATCCTTTCCTCCACTTCTATTCTAAAGCACATCCTCTGTAGGCCTATTTTAGCTGCTTCAAATCTCACCCTTTTCTTTTTCCACTCATTCAACATCTATTTATCAAGTTTATTTATCAGGCTCTCTCATTGTGCTTGGTGATGGCAATCCCAGAACGACTCCTGCCACTGAGAAGAAATTGATATGTCAAAAAAAAAAAAAAAAGGAAGAAGTCAGGCGCAGTGGCTCACACCTGTAATCCCAGCACTTTGGGAGGCTGAGGCAGGCAGATCACTTGAGCCCAGGAGTTTGAGACCAGCCTGGACAACATGGCAGAACCCTGTCTCTACCCCCCAAAATACAAAAAATAAAAATAAAAATGAGCTGGGCGTGATGCTGTGCACCTGCAGTCCTAGCTGCTCTGGAGGCTAAGGTGGGAAAATCCACTGAGCCTGAGAGATGGAGGTTGCAGTGAGCCATGATCACGCCACTGCACTCCAGCCTGGGCAACAGAGTGAAACTCTGCCTCACAGAAACAAAACAAAACAATTGAAAGAAGCCAAGAGGTACCATAGTGGAGGTAAGAATAAAATGTGTGGAGTTCAGAAGACCAAGTGACTCCTTCTGCCTGGAAGCAGGCAGGTCTGAGGAGAGAAGATGACAAGTAGCTCCTAAAAGGATGGACATAAGACCGTCAGGCAGAGAAGTTGGAGATGACACCATTCTAGAAAAGAGGAACAAAAAATCACAAAGCACAGGTGTGTGAAAGGGTTTGGCATGGCCTCTGGCGAGGAGCTGGGGGAGTGAGCATGAATAACACTGGAGAGGAGGCTGCAGCCAGGCTAAGAAAATTAGGACTTTACCCAGAGTTTAAAACATTAACTAACAAGTTATTATATCAAAATCTATGGCACTTACTATGTGCAAAGCACTGTTTTTAGATTATTTAGATAGATCCTCAGTTACTTGTGCCTTATTAATTAGACTCTTAGCTCTTCAAAGATGGGACCTTCCCCAATACTTTATTTGCATTCCACATGCTCCCCTCATTGTCACTATGAGTGAAGGAGCAAATGAAAAGAAATCGGCTTCTTTCTGAGGAGCTCTTGTCTCTAAGGGATGCCTTGTATCTATCCATGAAGATGAAGATACCTGCATATGTGCGTATATACAAAACACTTTCCCTTAACTGCATATTTAAATAAATGGTTAAGGGAAAGTGTTTTAAGGATTAGCGGATTTATGCCTGCCTTGAGAATTGTAAAATCAAACCTCTCTAAAAATTGAGTGGGCTGAATTGCTTTTTCATTTTATAGACTGATGGAACCAGGATCCCTTTAAATTAAGACGAAGTAAAATCCTTGTTGTCAAAACACCAAACATTATTTCCAAAACAAAAAACAAAAAACAAAAAAAAACCCATTCTAGCTTTACATTGCTCAACAAATCCAAACTGTTCACCCCACCGTGACCTTTCCTTACTGGGATTTTCTCAGCACGTACACATGTGCGGAGCAGAATGACACGGGCATTCTCGAACGTGTCATCTATAGCTCTCTAACAGTTTTATGTAAGTAATTTCATTTATAAAATCATTAAAACCACAACATTCCTATGTCCCCATCAATGAGAAAGGCTGCAGAAAAAAGAGTAAGTAAGCATTCAAAGTGCTGGAATGGGCTCTACTTAGAATCACTCCTAGTCAGCTAATCACAGAGAAAGTGACATCTCTGAGCAGCGCTGGTGTGAGGACACCCCCTTTAAGATTTTCCCCCTCAGGAATAATGGCATGGCAGCTCTGGACACCGCCTTGTAACTCTGAAAGGGATGAAAATTCTCTGTAAAGGGATGTAGATGCTTGAGTGTGGGCTTCTCTACAGGGAAACCTTATCTCACTGCCCTCTTATCCTTCCTCCCTTCTTTCCCTGCCACTGGAAAATAGCACCTGCTGCCAATTTTGTTGTTACAATATATAGACATACATATAGATACATCTAGTGCACCTATATATGTGTAATTATATATAGACAGTTATACAAGCTATATGTTTAAGTAACATTTCGGTGCTGTGGCAGGCATTTTTTACCACATGTGTTTTCTTCTTTTCTTTTCTCTCTCTCTCTCCTCTCCTCTCTCTCTCTTTTCTTTTTTTTGAGACAGGGTCTTGCTCTGTTGCCCAAGCTGGAGTGCAATGGTGTAATCAGGGCTCAGGGTAACCTCAAACTCTTGGTTCCAAGACATCCTCCCACCTCAGTCTCTTCAAGTGCTGAGATTAAGGTGCAAGCCATCGCACCCAGCCTATACTGTACATGATAGGACAACAGCAACACTATTGGCATTTTCAAATTATAAGTGTGTAAAGACTAGACATAGGTAAAGAAAATAAACTGGTAATAACCTGGTTTAGCATCTGTAGAATATGGAGAGAAGTCAATAGCTACACTGTATTTGTTCATTTTCCATTTTGACATATTCATAACTATTTTTAAAATGAAGTTCATGAGATTCTTCTGCCCTCATTATGCCTGACAATGAAACCCAAGAATGACTTAACATATCTGATTTATTATTTTTCATTTTACCTCGTAAAAAATTGTTTAACTCATCTCTTCAACAAAAGGTGCTGGGAAAACGGGATAGCCACACACAAAGGAATGAAGTTGAGTCCTTATTTTACACCATCTAATCAGCTCAAAATGGGTTAAAGACCTGAAACTAAAATTCCTAGAAGGAAAACATAGGGAAAAGGCTCCATGATGTTGGTTTTGGCAAAGATTTCTTGGGTATAACACCAAAAGCATAGGCAACAAAAGCAAAAATAAACTAATGGAATTATGTTGAACTTAAAAAATTTCTGTGAAGCGGCTGGGCACGGTGGCTCACGCCTGTAATCCCAGTAGTTTGGGAGGCTGAGGTGGGTGGATCACCTGAGGTTAGGAGTTTGAAACCAGCCTGGCCAACATGGTGAAACCCCATCTCTAATAAAAATACAAAAATAGCCGGGCTTGGTGGTGGGCACCTGTAATCCCAGCTACTCAAGAGGCTGAGGCAGGAGAATCGCTTAATCCCGGCAGAAGGAGGTTGCAGTGTGCCAAGATCACGCCACTGCACTCCAGCTTGGATGACAGAGTGAGACTCTGTCTCAAAAAAAAAAAAAAAAAAAGAAAGAAATTCTGTGAAGCAAAGGAAAAAAACCAACACTCTAAAAAGGACGCTTACAGAATGGAAGAAAATATTTGCAAACCATATATTTGATGAAGAGTTAATATCCAGAATATATAAAGAACTCCCACAACTCAACAACAACAAAAGCAAATAATCCAATTTAAAAATGGGTAAAGGACTTGGATAGGCATTTCTCTAAAGAAGATACGCAAATAGACAATAAGCACATGGAAAGATGTTCAATGTCATTATAAATTAGCAAAACGCAAATCAAAACCACAATGAAACACACTCGCACCTGTTAGAATGGCTACAATGAGGAAAAACAGAAAATAACAACTGCTGGTAAGGATGTGAAGAAATTGGAACCCTATGCACTGTTGGTGGGAATGTAAAATGGTGCAGCTACTATGGAAAAAATATATAAATTTCTCAAGACATTAAAAATAAAATCACCATATGATCCAACAATCCTGCTTCTGGGTATATATCCAAAAGAATTAAAATCAAGGTCTTGAGCAGATATTCGCCCACCCATGTTCATTGCAGCATTATAAACAACAGCCAAAAGACGGAAGCAACCCAAGTGTCCGTCAGTGGATCAATGGGCAAAGAACATGTGGTATACACACACAACAGAATATGATTCTGCCCCAAGAAAGCAGACAGTTTTGTCATATACCACAGCACAGACGACATTTGAGGACATTAAGCTACATGAAATATGTCAGTGGCAAGAGATAAATACTGAACAATTCCACTTATATATGTGCGTGATTCCACTTCTACAGATTAGTAGAGACAGAAATTGTAATGTTACCAGGAGCTGAGGAAAGAGGGAAATGAGTTGTTCAATGAATATAGAGTTACAGTTTTCCAACCTAAAACACTTCTGCATGAGAATGTGCATATGGTTAACACTACTGTACTGTACACTTAGAAATGGTTAAGGTGGTAAGTTTTATGTGTTGTTTATTTTTACCACAATTTAAAAAATAGTTAAATTGAATACACAGCAGTATTAAATGGGTTATGAGAAAAAAGTATCCAAGCTGGATGGCAAATAAGCAAACCATGGGCTAGCATTAAACCATGAAAAAAATCGAGTACAACCGTAGTCATAATGCTGTTGAACTGAGGATGAACTGTTTATCCAACATAGGGAATGTTCATGGTGCATCTGTATGATGAAATGGTATATGGACTTCAAGAAGAGTTTTGAAAATTATATGTGTTTGAGTATGTGAAGAAAGAGAAGAGAGGATAGGAAGTAAATAGATGAGAACAGTAGAGGAGCAACGGGGGCCACGGTCACCAGGAGGAGTGGAGGCACCAAAAGCCACTTAACCTACAGCACAGCTTCCCTGGCATACCCAAGTGTATGCCAATTTCCCCTTAAGAGCATCCACCAGGTTGCTGTTGCCTATTTATTATCATGCACTCTCAGGATGGTCATAATTCTCAGGAATAATGCTGTGCTACGTCAGTCACATGAAATAGAAGTTTTTCTTTCCCTTTTCAATGCCCTAAAACCCAGTGAAGATTTTTATCAAGAGAATGCATGAATGCGCTATTCCAATTATTTTCAAAATACTTACTCAAGGCAAGAGTTCACCAGAAGGAGGGTGGGAAGCTTGGATGAAGGTGTGCAGTGAAATGCATCTTGCAACAGTGGGGAAAGTTACAGGCAGCATGGGAGTGAGGAGCTCAGGTAAGAGCAAAATCTGCTGCAGTCTCCATACCGGCTTTTGAAGAGAAACAGAACTGGTGAGTAGAAGATCCACATTCTAGCCCCGACTTTGCTCAAATTAGTTTTGTGACTTTTGGAAAATAGCTTCCTCCTTCTATGGGCTTCAGCTCTCATAAGGGAATATTAAAGGGGAGAGACTCAAATCAAATCAATCATCTTCATGTGTCAGAACATTCCATCCCTACAAGATGGAGGAAAAAGGCCACATGCGCTACTGGAAATAGCTGGGAGAGGGAGAGAGGGAGTGAGAGCAAGAGTGAGAGACAGGGAGGAAGGGAGAAGGACAAGTCTCAATAAACACATATATTACAGCTGTTGAGAAGTAAACTCATCTGCAAACTAAATGCATAAGCTGACAGCAGGAGAAAGTGGAAAATATTTCTTCCTCCTCTAGGGAGCCAGGCAGTACCTCTGAGCCAGCAGAGTATGAGGGTCTTCAATGCAGTGTGGCAATACAGGTGCCACTTGGTAAAAAGGTTCAGTAAACACATTGAATGACTATAAATCATGGAAATTAACTTGCCAGGGGCTTGCCCCAGTGATGTACTCCTTGGTTTGGTTCTTTTTTTTTTTTTTAACTATTTAAAAATTATAAAATAAATCATTGATAGAGAAAGCCACGAAAAAGAATAATATAGCTTAATGAGTTATTATAAGGTGAATACTGTTGTCACCAGTACCCGGGTCAGCAAAGAGAACTGTGCCGGCCACACCAGAAGCCCCTCCATGGACCCTGGGCCAGTCACAGTTCTTCCTCCACTAAAAACCATTGCCCTGCTTTTAGAGAAATGGCGTCTTTGCATTTCTTTGTAGCTTTTCATCCAAGTGTTTATTCACAGACATGATAGTTTAGTCTTGACAGTTTAAAATTCTAAGCCTCTGTGAAGCTGCATCCTCCTTATCCCTTTCTTTTTCTTATGGTTTATCTGTTTAAAAAAACCCAGGCCATGTGATCTGCAGATTCCCTGAATCTGGAGTTTTCGAACTGCATATTCGTGACACTGATCACATGGCGCTCATCCTCTGTGCTTCCTGTAAGGTGACAGCTGCATCCAGGGGCCTGGTCTGCCTCGTGGTGGGTCTCTGGCAACACCACCGGGGGGGTGCTGTGGGCCCTCCCCAGGACACCTGTCTGTTTGCCATGCTGTGAGGCCAGTGCCTACGGATGCACGGGGTCTGAAGCACACCCTCTAACAGAACTTTCCATGGTCAAGAAAATGCCCCATGTCTGCATTGCCCCACAGGGTGGCCACTAGTGTGTGTGGCCACTGACGACTTGGAATGTGGCCACTGAGACTGAGGAACTAACATTTTTATTTAATTTTACTTAAACTTTAGGTGGCCAGTGACTAACTTGTTGGACAGGACATGATACTTCAATTTCATTGGGATTTGCAAAATGGTGATCTTTTAATTCCACATTTTGGTCCATTTATTAGATAGAATGATATTATAAAGAGATGCTCATCCTCATTTGTTGTACCAGTTGGTATCACCTGTAGAGATAAAGCAGGATAAATGCATGCTTTTCTCCACTATTCACAGATTTTCAAGAAAATGGACTGGTTCCCCCATCACCCTCTGAGGATGACCATTTAGTTTTTAAAGATTCTTTTTATTTTTAAATTTCTTAGAGACAGGGTCTCACTCTGTCACCTAGGCAGAGTGAAGTGGTATGATCATAGCTCACTGCAGCCTCAAACCCCTAGGCTCAAGCCTCCTGAGAAGCTGGGATTATAGGCACATGACATTATGCTTGGCTAATTCTTTTTTCTTTTTCTTTTTCTTTTTCTCTTTCTTTTCTTTTCTTTTTTTTTTTTGAGACGGTGTCTCGCTCTGTTGCCAGGCTGGAGTGCAGTGGTGCGATCTCAGCTCACTGCAACCTCCACCTCCTGGGCTCAAGCAATTCTCCTGCCTCAGCCTTCCGAGTAGCTAGGACTACACGCGTGTACCAAACGCCCAGCTAATTTTTGTGTTTTTAGTAAAGACGGGGTTTCACCATGTTGACCAAGATGGTCTCGATCTCTTGACCTGTGATCCACCTGCCTCGGCCTTCCAAAGTGCTGGGATTACAGTCATGAGCCACCACACCTGGCCCTTTCCTTTTTCTTTTTTCTTTTTTTTTTTTTGGACAGTCTCACTCTATCTCCTAGGCAGGACTGCAGTGGTGTGATCACAGCTCAGTGCGGCCTCAAACGTCCAGGCTCAGGTGATCCTCCCACCTTAGCCTCCCAAGTAGCTGGGACTACAGGCTTGCACCACCACACCTGGCTAACTTTCTTTTGTATTTTTTGTGGAGATAGGGTTTTGCCACGTTTAAGACTTAATTTTTTTTTTAATAGAAGGGGTCTTGCCCGGGCTGACTTTCAATTCCTGTGTTCAAGAGATTCTCCTGCCTCGGCCTCCCAAAGTGTTGGGATTACAGGTATCAGCCACTATGCCTGGCCTATTCTTCACTTCTGAAATTACTTTTTATTTTATTTCTGTTTATTTTCTGTGTTTTGCTACTTCACTTTTGTATTTTTCCATTTTGAGTTTTATTCTTTAAAGATTGTTTTGAGATAAAAACTCCCTTTTCAGTGAATGTAACTTTCATTTGTTTTTCTCTGGGGCCTGGTCTTTAATAGCCTTCTAGTGCCATTTTCATGTGAAATTAGCTTTCCTGCACTGTGAGGAGGATGCAGAGTCAAGGCAGTTTGAACCTCATGGAGGCCCTTCTGTTTTCATGTAGTATTCAAAACTACAGTGGCTTATTCTGAAACTTCCTGACTCTGTCATCTCCCATGGTTGTCTGTCCCTTTCGTGTTAAATTTCATTCTGTTCTCCGCGATTTCTCCTGAGTGTGGGCCCTCGCCTGCGTTTGGATTGTACAGTCTCATCTCCAGCTGCTGTTCTCAAATTGCACCATGCTTTCCGGTGCATACCTTTGGATATGTTGGGGGTACCCTCTCCTTACATGATCCAGGTACCCCGTTGGTTCCCTCTCTTTTCTCTTGCACAGACACTGAAACACTGAAACTATGCCTGGCTTGTTTTAGTTGGTGGTTTGGCTCCTCTTGTTTGAAATCATTGGCTATCTTGCACCTAGTTTTGCTGTAATTGTCGTCCATGAGTTGTTCTAGTTGCGTTATCAGTTTTCATGTTAGGATTCAAAGGACTTAGAAACTAGGCTGTCGCTGCTGCAATCTCCCCAGAATCTAGTATTTTTGCCTTAGAGCTAGGAAAAAGTGGTCATCAACCACACTCTCAAAACTGAGGTTTAGCTCTTTTCTGCCAGTTTTGTTTTCTGATCTTCCCCTAAACTTTGGGTCCTGGAGTGAGTAGACCAGGCTGTGAATTTCCTGAGTCACCTACTGGTTGCATGACCTTGGGGAAATTATTTAGCTTCTCATTTGTAAGCACCCAGCCCACAGGCTGACTGAGAGGACTAAATGGATGATGCAACATGTTTAGCACAAAGCCTGGCATATAGTGAACTGTCAGCACACAAGAACTATTAAATACCTCACATACCCACCCAGCCACCCATGCCGGGTGCACCGACAGCTCCCTCTCTGCATTTAATCCCTCCAGGAAGCCCTATTAATTCTATCCCAATTTCACTTCAAATCCACTGGCACCATTTCAGCCTGGGCCAACCCTGTTTCTCCTCGAATTTCTGCATTCACCTCTAACTAGGCTCCTTGTTTCCTCTTTTGTCCCCTTTTAATCCATTCTACATAAGGGGCCTGAGTGATCTTTTAAAAGGAAAATCTGGCTATGTCATGCTCTTGCTTCAAATCCTCAGCAGCATCTCCTTACACCTGGGCAAGAGGTCACAGTCCTCTGTGTGGCCTCCACAGCCTGAAATGATCTGGCCTGCATGATTCTTCCGGCTCTGCACCTCCACCTCCTAGCCAGGCGGGGCCCACTGAGCTCTCTTCTGCAGGGTTCTGCCCTGGGGCAGCCTCTGCTGGGGATGCTCTTTTCCAGTTCCCCCTCTGTTCTTAGGTGACTCCCCCTCATGTCTAATTTCTCAGTTGAATTTCTCACTTCATCCTTGTGGCTTTCTATGGCTTCCCCATACCTGTCCAAATTAGATCCTCCTTGTTATTATTATTATTTTTTAGACAGAGTCTCACTCTGCTGCCCAGGCTGTGGTGCGATCTTGGCTCACTGCAACCTCTGCCTTCTGGATTCAAGTGTTTCTCCTGCCTCAGCCTCCCAAGTAGCTGGGATTACAGGTGCCTGCCACCATGCTCGGCTATTTTTTTTTTTTTTTTGTATTTTTAATAGAGACAGGGTTTTGCCTTGTTGGCCAGGCTGGTCTCGAACCCCTGACCTCAGGTGATCCACCTGCATCTGCCTCTCAAAGTGCTAGGATTACAGGCGTGAGCCATGGTGCCCAGGCCTCCTTGTTATTTTCTATTATAACATTCTTTTTTCTTTATAGCACTAACCATAACTTTATATATTTATTTAATGTTTATATCCTCCCAAGACTATTAGCTCCACGTGAACATGGGCTATGTCTGTTTTCTTCTTTGGTTTAGCTCCAGAATAAGTCAGGCACCAGGCAGGTGGTAGGATCCCAATGAAAAGTCACTGAAGAAAGCATCACAACAAGGCATGGCCTGATGCATGGAGGCAGCAGATAGTGAGGGCTCTGGGAGATCAGGGAAGCCACCAGGCTTAGCTGGGAAGTGACCCAGTCAGCCTCTCAGAGGCAGGCATAGGTACCTTGCTGTATTTCTTCTGGAATAAAGGGCTCTGGATTTAGCCCCAACATCTAGGTTCTCGTCTGAAGGAACCTGGCTGTGATAAAGGAAGTCTGAGAGATGCACTGTTATTGGTATGGCACCAGAAGCAAGACATAGTTCATAGATAGAAATGACGGTTTTTACAGCTGAACCAATCCAAAGCACTTCTCTGGGATGGGAACACTTATTTGGGACAGGATGGTTGGGAAAGTTAACCCAGGGAACCAAATTGGTAGGGAAACGAGGGTAGATTGCAAGTCCACTGTTTTGAGTTTTGCATCCACATAGAAGAAAAGTCTACAGATCCATTCAATACCCAGTCTCATTTTACTGTTATCTAAGGTGGTTTTTCTTTTTAAAAATATTTATTTTTAATTGTGGCAAAATATACATATTTACCATCATAACCATCTCTAAACGTATAGTTCCATGGCATCAGGTGCATTCCCACTTTCATGTAACCAGCACTTCTATCCACTTCTAGTACCTTTTCACCTTCCCAAACTAAAATTCTGTACCCGTTAAATTTAACTCCCCTATTCTGCACTCCCTACCCCAGCCCCGAGCAACCACCCTTCTATTTCCTATCTCTATGATTTTGACTACTCTAAGTACAATAAGTGGAATCATACAGTATTTGTCTTTTTGTGACTGGCTTATTTCACTTAGTATAATGTCCTTGACATTCATCTGTGTTATAGCATGTAACAGGTTTTTCTTCTTTTTGTGAAATTATGCACTAAATAGTATTTCATTGCCAGTGTATACCACATTTTGTTTACCCATTTATCCACTGATGGACACTTGGGTTGTTTCCGCCTCTTGGCTGTTGGGAATAATGCTGCTGTGAACATGGGTGTGCACATGCCTCTTTGAGACTCTGCTTTTCATTATTCTGCATAGATACCCAGAAGTGGGATTGCTGGATCACATGGTGATTCTATTTTTAATTTTCTGAGAAAACTCCATGTTTTACATAGTGGCTACATCATTTTACAAATTCCCACCAACAGTACACAAGGGTTCCAATTTCCCACATCCTCACCAACACTTAGTATTTTCTTTTCTTTTAGTAGCCGTCCTAAATGGTATAAGGTGGTAAGGTGGTTTTTACTTAATGAGCTTGAAAAGGCTGTCACAAATGTAGATTTTATTTATTTATTCTGAAATATTTTACATATTAATTTTTAGAGACAGTGTCTTGCTATATTGCCCAGGCTGGAGTGCAGTGGCTATTTGCAGGGTATGATCATAGTTTACTGTAACCTCAAACTCCTGGGCTCAGGCAATCTTCCTGCCTCAGCCTCCCCAACAGCTGAAACTAAAGACGTGCACCACCACACATGGCTAACTTAAATTAGGCTTTTAAATTTTAAAACATTTTTTAAAAACATTTTCAGCATACAGAAAGAATAAGGCCTATAGAGCAAATATCTGTGCACCCAACTCCTCGCTTTGTCCCGTCACAGTATTTGGCAGATGCCATTCTGCCTTCCTTACCCTGCTATGTGCTGGCATTCTGAGATGTCTTGCGATGGGAGAGTTTTCAAGTTATCTAATCCTCCCCTACAATGTTGATGTGTTTTTCACAAGCCTGAGGAGGCAGAAATCCTTATTCAGAATCACTAAATGTACCAGTGGGAAGCTGCAGTCAAAACCTGGTTTTTCTATGTTAACCCTGAGTTCCCATTTGTGAGGCCACGATGTTCTTCCCAAAGTCCTCAGGATCACACTCCCTACACGTGCACAGGCATTTTTGTGCTGCCAAGCTGCATCAAATAGTACTTTGGGACATGTTGAAATAATGGCTTTACACCCAAAATGTGCCCCCCACAAGCCTGTTCATGGTCTTCTCCCAAATCTTATAGCCCAGGTCTGCTCCAGAGCTGTTCAGGACATTCTGGTACAGAAGGAAGGCACCAGAGACTCATTCATGCTGACATCTACTCTTTACATCCATTCTTCCAGGCATGGCCTAGAGCATCATTACTGCACAATGACATCTAACCTCCGGGATGGGGAGAGGCCTGAGGTATGGAATCTGATTACAGTTGAGGCTGCATCAGGTCCCCCCACCCAGAAGGCACATTTTCAACAAACATCCAAGATGATTCTTACAGTTCCATGACCCAGGCTTTGAGAGGCAGTCCTCTAAGTATTATGGCTACAGCCTAGATCTTTTCCCTGTACCCTTCCTGCCTTTTGGTTCTTAAAGCAACCAAGCTTTTCATAAAATTGTAACATTAAAACAAATAGAAAATATTTAAAATAAACCTATCTAGCAGTTTCCTCACAGCCACCAAGCCAAGCTTCTATTTCCTTTATGTGACTTTGCCTCTCCCCACAATTGGTCCATTCAGCAGAGAAGAAACAAACCAATCAGATTTCAATGGAGCATTTTGGGCCTGATCTTTCCAGCTGTTTTTGGGGTGTATCTGAAACGTGCCTGAACTTTGCATCTGTATTGGGACCATTTAATAGGCCATTTCTACCTAAGGCCCATCTCAATTTTCAGGAAGTCATTTTACCTTTGGAAAACCTAGATCACTAACCATATGGCCTCTTTTAAAAATGGCAAAGGGTGATAGAGTGTTTGCAAGCTTAATGGCACAGAACAGTGGGATACTGGAGCCTGGAAAAGGAATTTCACCATTTCCTGACTTGTATTCTATTCAGGAAGGATGAACAGCTTGAGTGAACCCAAAGACATTTGTTTTGACCCTTTATAAAACGTGCTTGAAACCAGGCACAAAGAGACACAGCAGATTCCCACTGATGTCTCTCAGGGAGCCTGACCTTTGAACCTTCTGAAATATAGGGCCTGTTTATTAGGGTCAGGTGGAAAATGGATGGATTGTTTATTGGCTTTGGAAAACAATTCAAGTAAAATGTGACCTTACTAACAAAATGTGATCATGCCCATTGTTTTACCAGGATGCTCTGGAAAATAAGATTAATCATCATGGCCTTTGATGGTACTCTCAGATTCTCTGTGTAAGAAAATAGTCATCTGTATGGTTAATGAGAAGATGCCAAACACTGAAACATTCAACTTAATGTCAGTGTTTCAGGCTTACTCAGGCAATCTTCTAGTTGTTACCAGCCTTTTCAGTAAGTCCACACAGTGGAGTCTATGGAGTGTAAAAGCTCCACATACAGAAGCCCAAATATGACTGCTAAGAAATCTGCTTTTTTAATAAGCAACAACTTTAAAACATGCAGAAATAGCAAGCTGTCAAATGTGGCAGTTTGAAAGGGAATAAACAGTACGTCAATAGTACAATATGTTTTTAGAAGCAAAGGGCAGCAGAAAATATTCTCTTGTGTAGTTTCTACATAGGCCATCTCTAAGAGACCCTAAAATGGGCTTTCCGATTGCCTTTGAGTACTCTTAGGTTTCAACTGTTTTTCTTACAAACTCTTACTCTTAATTGGTTTCCATGTGACTTCATCATCACCATTATCTTAAAACTCCTGGCTCCTATTAACTTTTCTGCTTCTAAAATATAAACCATTATCTCTTTTTATTCCAGTTATACCAATTGCAGTCATTCACTAACTATGCAAGAGCAAGGCAGTAATAAAGGCCTACTATGGGGTATGAGAAATAAGTAAAATAAATATCTAGTGTTTTATCTGATCACACCCTTCCTAAAATTGTCTTCCTTAGAGAGCTGCCGGAATGTCTAGAAAACATCACATGATCATAATTTCCTAACTTGGGTTAAAAGACAATCTCAAAAGCACTTTTAAAAGATCAACATTGGAGAAGTTATTGCCAGAATAGAAGAATAAGTACCTCCCAAAACCTGTTCTTCCATAAAAGCAATGAGAAAACTGGCAAAAATGGTCAAAACAAGTTTTTCAAAATACTGCAAATTCACCAAAGGCTTGTAACTATCCAAGGAGTAAAGTGTTTATTCAAAGACTATGACTGACTATCAGTAAGAACGGTGATTTTGTGGCATTTCAACCTGCCCTGCTCCCATCTCCCCTCTGTCCAGCTCCATGGTAGCCTTAGACCTGTGAAAGCCTCAGAACAGCAGCCTAGCAGCCATGAGACGGGCGATATAAGCCTAGAGCTCCCCTAAAGCCATCCCCAGAAAACTACCCTTATTTAACTTGGCTGGCTGTTCCCCAAAATACTCAATTCTTTTTTTGAGATGGAGTCTCCCTCTGTCACCCAAGGGCATGATCACTCACTGCAGCCTCCGCCTCCCAGGTTCAAGCAATTCTCCTGCCTCAGCCTCCTTAGTACCTGGGATTACAGGTGCACACCACCACGCTCGGCTACTTTGTGTATTTTTAGTAGAAACGAGGTTTCACCATGTTGGCCAAACTGGTCTCAAACTCCTGACCATTAAGTGATCCACCTGCCTTGGCCTCCCAAAGGGTTGGGATTACAGGCATGAGCCATTGCATCCAGCCTGAAAAGCTCAATTCTTAGAGCTTGTCTTCATTTGACCTTACTCAGAGAATATTCTATTCTAACAGCTGTATCTCAAAGGCGTTTGTCAAACACTATTAGCGGCAATTGTTTAACACAGCAGCATTTTGAAGTGGTGATACCACATGGGACTAACAAGAGGCTGACCAAAAAGCTGAAAAGGAAATACTAGGGAATGAGATGTCCTTAAGGGGTTTGTAAAGCTATGACATATTACCGAGAACCAGGAAGGCCACACCCATGTGCAGGGCTGTGTGTATGCCCAGGCAAGATCTTAGAAGGTTTTAGTCTCTCATCTCTTGCTGACCTTAAGGCCCAGGGCTAGCAGAGAGTTCAGGCTAAGGCAGAGATATGAACTGTCTGCTGGAGTACTGAAGGTCTGCCCCAACACACACACAGAGCCCCTCAGCAAAGGCTGAAAAACTGACCAGTTCAATGCACGTAAGGAAGTCTCTCTCCCATCATTAGGCAACCACTAAGCTAACTAAGCAGAGACTTCGGGAGCTACAAATGACAAAGAAAGCAGACCTTATAGAATCAGACCAGAAGTCACTAAACAGGAAAACAGCATCATCAACAACAAAAATCCAAGAGAGGAAGGAATCTGATATTTAGTATTTGAAACATCCAGTTTTCAACAGAAGATGTGAGACATGAAAAGAAACAGGAAAGTTTAGTTCCACGCACACAGGAAATAAAGCAGTCAATAGAAACTGTCCACGGGGCCCAGATGTTGGATTTAAGGTTTTTAAGTCAGCTATTATAAACATGTTTAAATCACTGGAGGAGATCATGTCTAAAGAATTAAAAGAAAGTGAAAGGATGATGTCTTATCAAATAGGGAATATCAGTAAGTTGGGGCAGTCCAGTCAAGAAGCTGTGGTGACTCTAAGTGGGATAGGGACAGTGGGATGGGAGAAACAGAATGGAAAGAACCATGCTCTTTCGTTGTGCAGCCACTCTTCCTCTGAACTGTGTCTTCTGTGGCATTCTCAGCTATGGGTCCTGCCCTTGAACTTGTCCTTGCTGCCTCTGCCTCCTCTATTCCACCTTCTCGCCAGTCCCCAAGCCTACAGACCCAGCCATCGAACTTGTTTTCTGAATTCATGCCTTCTTTCATATTTTTCCCATAATTCAGGTCCTTGTGGTCATGCCAGGATGACTGCCCACGTTTCCCCATGAGCAGCCCTCTCCCTGGTGTCTTCTTCAACTGCAGCTGTCACCCAAGCAGGTGGGTCCTCCTAAGAGGACTCTGCGATCACAAAACTTCAGTGACTTCCCCTTGCCTGGGCTGCCAGATAAAGCACAGGACACCCAGTGAAAGGTGAATTTCAGCTTTCTTTCTTTGTAAGATGTGGCGGATTGGATGGAGGAGCACGGGGAAAAAGAGGGCAAGGTCAAAGCTCAGGTGAGGACACCATTCGGTGAGGGGACAGTCAGGAGGAGCTCATGTTTGTGGGGAAGACAGTTAACCTTAGATGGTTGTGTTTGAGGTGTTTGCGGGACATCTAGGAAGAGATGCCAAGTAAGCGGTTAAATGTACAGGTTGGATGGACAGGGATGGGCTGGAGCTGCGAAAGGAAAAGCTCCATTAACACCAAACCCTGTTCACAGCAAGCAGCATGAGTAAGACCCTGGCCAGAGCAGAGCAGAGCAGTCACCACATGTGAGTTTATCATGGAAAGCAGAGCAAAGTCCATAAGGGGATGTCCAAATGCAGAGAACTAGGGGGGAAAGCTGACCAATGTCAGAAGAATTACACTTGCCAGATTTAGAAGAAAAAAATAAAGGAAGTCCAGTGCTATAGTCTGAAGGTTTCCCAGAATTCTTGTGTTGAAACTTAACCACCAACATGATATGGTATTCAGGGGTGGGGCCTTTAGGAGGTGATTAGGTCCTGAAGGCAGAGCCCTCATGAATGGGATGAGAGACCTCATAAAAGGGTTTGAGAAGACAAGTCCATGCCATGTGAAGACACAGCGTTTGCCCCTCCAGAGGGCAGGGCAGCGGGACATCATCTTGGAAGTGGAGACTGGGCCCTCACCAAACACCAAACCTGCTGGTGCTCTGATCTTGGACTTCCAAACCCGAGAACCACAAGAAACACATTTCTTTTGTTTGTAAGTTACCCCCTCAGTCTGTGGATTTTGTTATGGCAGCAGAAATGGGTAAAGCACCCAGTGAAATTTGAATTTCAGATAAATCACAAATACTTCCTGTAGGACAACTATATTCAAATATTGCATGGACCACACTGATATTAAAAATTATTTGGCATTTTGGTGATTTGTGGCTATTTCATTAAAAGGTACATTTATATTATGCAAATTCTACCACAACACTAACTGATTGCCCTAGCCCAGAGGGGTTTTGTAATAACGCATATTGTATAAAGACTCCATCAGATTTAGAACCGATTGAGAACTGTCTTTCAGTCTGGACTCTTCTGCTTACTAAAAGACAATAATAGACCAATCTTGTGCCCCTCTGGTCCTTAGAGTCCACAGCAGTGAAAATGGAAATATATTTATCTCCTTTTTGTTTTTGCCACAACCGAGCTGTTGTGAGAATGAGGTCTGAGTGGTGTGTGTGGAGGTCCCATGCAAATATGGTCACAGCACCGCTCATGGACTTATGACCATACGAACAGCACACCATGAAGCAGAGGCTGGCCAGCATGGGCACTCAAAAATCATGTGAGACACGAGGGAAACGCAAGACACCGGGCAGGCACTAGAAACTCCTCCTATGTGTGCTTCCGTTATTCCCTGTGGAACTGTTTTTAGTTAAAAGGTTGTGTCACCTGACACACTGGTGTCCTCATCTATGAAAACTCCCAATTGAGTTGTCTTGAGATACTTTTCAAAGCCAACTGTGAATGTGTCCCATCCTCATCAGCATTTGTGCAGGTTTCTGTTTGTCATAAACCCAGAGTCGCTGATGACCCCATCCCTGTCTTCAGACCCAGATCATTCCCTTCCACCTCTTTTGCCTGCTGCACAGGAACCGGTGGACCCAGGAGCCCTTGCTTGCGCTTTCCTGGAGCCAACCTCCGGGACACTCCTCAGCCAGCACTGACGGAAGCTGGGGTCACACATTTCTGGCCTTTGGTGTTAATTCATTAAATGATGGCAGATTGGCTCTCAGAACTGGCTCAGTGCCTGGCCCTGGAAACGCAGCTCTCAGTGAGAAGCAGGGCCCGAGTGCCACTGAGTTTCTACTATACACCTTCTAGAAGGCAGTGATTCTGAGCTTTGATTTTTTTATTCCATTTTGGGAAAGAGAAAATTGAGGTTAAAGAGATGTGTTTATTATGTCATTTTAAAAATGAGTGCAGTTGCCACCTGCTGGGACAGTACTGAGATTCTGCCAGTCTTTGGGCTGTGGACCCAACGATCAACACGTGGTGCCCAGTGTTTCCCTAAGAGAAGTGGCAATGTCCAGGGTGACGGGCTTGGGTTCACATGTGTCTTCATCTCAAGAGGAAGAAAGGAAACTGCGGCTCCATACTGGAGCATGGAGTACAGGGTTCAGAACTTGAAGTCAGCTGGGTTTAGGTTCTAATTCCAATTCAGACACTTAATAGTCACGTGACTGCAGGCCAATTCCTTACTGCTCTGAGCCTTGGTGTGCTCATCTGTAGAATGCAAACAATCCCTACCTCAAACACTGTGGGCATCCAGTGCTGTCTAGGTAGCATTAACATGCCAGTTCCCTGTCTGCCAGGACACATCTCAGCCCAAGTTTTCATATGACAGTCCACCGTCATTTAATGAGTGAGGACCACAAGTCCAGAAATGTGTGACCCCCGGACTTTCATCTCAGCTAGGCATTTGGCTGATTCACAAATTAGAGGGTAAAAAGCAGCTGTTGAGACATTATAAAATTGTTACTAAATACAGCTGGACAAAGGCAGCTGGAGGAGATGCTGGAGGAAGGCCCAAAGCTGGAAGAGCTGGGCTGGCTGACCGCAGGGGCTGCAGCCAGTGAGCAATGGGCAAGACTATGGGTGGGACCAGGGGTGTGTGGTCACCAGTCCTCTCGTGTCCTTATCAGGCAGCTCCACCTAGGCTGTGTCCAGGAGCTCTGGGGAGGAGCAGGAGCCCCGTGGCCACCCAGAACACGGGCTCCCTGGAACACTTGCCAAGTTGTAGATCGAAGAGCTTCCCAGGGTGCCAGAGGCCTCCCCATAGCTTCTGTGACCTAGAGAAGCATGTGTGTAGAGAAGGAATGAAAGATGCCATGGCAGGGGTATTTCAGCAATTCCAACTTTACTCCTGTAATGCCTCAGTTTGCCCCACTGTTCACTGACTTTAAAATGGAATCATTCATTGATATTCAGCTGGAAACCCAAAGATTTTCACCTGCATAGGAGCCTGAAACCTTCAGGTTCTATTAAGGTAGCAGTAAAATTCAGCAACTTTTAAGTCTCTGGATGCTGTTCATGGCTAAGGGTCACAATCTACTTTCTCCCGGTGTCTTTGACTAAAAGGAAACAGAAGTGTTTGAGTCTTCTCTCGTGTCCAATCCTGCCCCTGGGGGAGGGAGGGCAAGGGGCTGATCACCAGTTTGCTGTGACAGAAACGCTTTGCAGAGTGTGCAGGGGGTGGGTAGCAGGCTTTGCCCAGGAACTCAGGCAAGACTGGGGAGGTCCCAGGCCCCTTGTCTTGGGGCCTCACCCCTGTCCCTCTCTTCACTCCAGACCCTGGGCTGGCAGGCTCTGGGAGAGGTGGCATTGCCAGGTTTCCCTGTGATCTTTGGGGATGGGAGTGTGAGGCTGGAGAGAAAGCCTTGCTGGGCACAAGGGAGGTCCAAGCCCACTGTGATTGTGGGAGGGACCCCATGAGAGCAACTGCCATTGTTTCTCCACGTTTGCTGTTTTGCTTTACTAAAAAAAGAAAAAGGTCCTAATACTTTGGGCCACAGGGAAACCAGCTTCACTTCTTAGCCCAGATTAGAGACTGGGTCTGTTTGCCAAGCAGCAGCCTTCTCCTGGCTCCCTCCTGGGCTGCTCCTCTGACCTCGCTGCTCCACTCTGACCCTGGAGGGAGGCATCTGCCTCATTGCTGGCTTCAGCTGCTGCCACTACCCAGGGCCATGTCAACAGCTCCCACCCCTCTCCCTCCTGGAATTCCGCTCTGCACCCGCTTCTGCTGGCTGGCCCTTCCCACTCACTGTCTAAATGAAAAGGTTTTCAAGAGAACTCGGGAGTCTGCCTTCTTTCCTTGTGCAGCCACTCATCCTCTGAACTGTGTCTTCTGTGGCATTCCCAGCTATGGGTCCTGCCCTTGAACTTGTCCTTGCTGCCTCTGCCTCCTCTCTTCCATCTTCTCGCCAGTCCCCAAGCCTACAGACCCAGCCATTGAACTTGTCTTTTGAATTCATCCCTTCTTTCATGTTTTTCCCATAATTCAGGTCCTTGTGGTCATGCCAGGATGACTGCCCACATTTCCCCATGAGCAGCCCTCTCCCTGGTGTCTTCTTCAACTGCAGCTGTTACCCAAGCAGATGGGTCCTCCTAAGAGGAGTCTGCGATCACAAAACTTCAGTGACTTCCCCTTGCCTGGGCTGCCAGATAAAGCACAGGGCACCCAGTGAAAGCTGAATTTCAGATACTTTTTTTTTAGCAAGACTATGTACCATGCAGTATGAATGACATACTTACACTAAAAGACATTGGTTGTTTATCTGAAATTCAAATGTAGCTGGACCTCTTATATTTTTATTTGCCAAATCTGATGGTGCTATGTCTTGCCTTCATAAGGAAAGTCAAACTCACCGGGCGGCATTTATGGCTATCTGCCATTTGAGCATTTCTCCAGCTTTCTCCCGCGACTCCTACAGTGAAACTTCTCTGCTACTCACCTTGGCAACAAACACCCTCTAACCTAGAGTTTCCTTCATCCTCTCTCCACTTGCTTCAGTCTGATTCTCCATTTAACTCCCTCTCTCCCTGGAAACCCTCTCTGGCGTCTCTGCCTTCTAAAGAACCTGTAGTGTTTGTTTACTCTGTGGCTGCACCCTGGTTCCAGTACTTTGCACTATTAATAGCGCCCTGGGGCTAGGTAACACCAAAGAGCTAGGAAATACACTGGACCCTAAATGGAACTCTGGGTCTCACCTGGCAGAAGCAAGAAGCTGGCATTCCCGCAGAGGCTGGCTGAGTGGGCCATGCCAGCACCCAGCAACCAGTTCCCTCTTCACTGCCCAGCACGGGAGGTAAACCCTTCCTGGAAAGGGAGTCGGGCCACATGGAAGTGAGTAAAGTCAGGTAAAGGCAAAGTCAACATGAGGGGAAGGCATGTGGTGGCAGAAGGAGCACCTTCCTCTGGATCTAGGGTCCCTCAGACGTCCTCCTTTGAGCTGATTTCTGCACCCTGGTTCCTGCAGCTGTCCCCACGGGGCAGGGCTTCCAGACAGCACTGCCCCCTGGACTTTTCTAAGTTGGTCAATGTTGCTTATTAAAAAGCAGGCACAAGCTGGGCTCCACCTGTAATCCCAGCACTTTTGGAGGCTGAGGCGGGCAGATCACTTGAAGTAAGGAATCAGAGACTAGCCAGGCTAACATGGCGAAACCCTGTCTCTACTAAAAATACAAAAATACAAAAATTTGTCAGGTGTGGTGGCGGGCACCAGCCTGTAGCCCCAGCTACTCGGGAGGCTGAGGCAGGAGAATTGCTTGATCCTGGGAGGCAGAGGTTGCAGTGAGCCCAGATCGCACCGCTGCACTCCAGCCTAGGTGACAGAGCAAGAATCTGTCTCAAAAAAAAAAAAAAAAAAAGAGAAAGAAAAGAAAAAAGCACAGAACCGAGCCCTACATGCCACACTACACACTCCAGATCAACACCACCACAAAGGCACCGCCTCCCCAGCCCAGAATCCCAGGCGACTGCAAACACACAGGTGGCTGAGTTAGGGGTTTATTGCCCCAGTATCTTATGATTAGTTGGTAATTCAACAACATCAGTCCTTAGATATGTTTCTCATAAATTGCTGTCAAGACAGGTTTCCTCTAATCTATACTCAAATTTATAAATATATATAGTTATATATATTTTTTGTAGAGACTGGGTCTTGATATGTTGCCCAGGCTGGTCTCGAACTTCTGGGCTCAAGCGATCCTCCTGCCTCTTGGCTTCTCACAGTGTTGGGATTACAGATGTGAGCCACTGCGCTGGGCCACTTCATTGATTTAAAGTCAGCATTCCAAACCACTGGAAGACAGGCCCTGCTGACTAATCAAATGGCCATGGTGTGCCCCCTGAACACCTGGTAAGTGAGCCCTGTGGTTCTCCACCAGAGACCCTCAGGACGGAACTGAGCAGTCATCACAAATTCACCTCCAGCTGAAGAACTGTGTAGTGTTGCTTTCTTAAAGAAAAACCAGAAAGCCAGGTTTCCCTGACATTTTGAAAGGAAACCCAGGTGGTGCTAAGAGGGCTGGAGGTGAGTCAGGGTGCAAAAAGTGCCCTGCGTACCTCGCATGTCCAGAACACACCATGAAAAACCCAGATTTCTTCCCTGGGCATCCTGCCCATCTTAAGGGAGCATCATAAGCAGCATCTCCGTCATGCGCGGGCTCAGCTCCTCCTTCCTTTCTCAAAAGAAGCAGAACTGCAAGCACAGAGACCCTTTTCCCCACCAGCAAACGCCTCCTTCGACTGCACCTGGGGCCCTTTTCCCCTCTTTCAACCACATCTCACCAACGCATTTAAATTGTTCAGCTCCTTTCTTCTCTCGTCCCGCTTGTTGCTAAGTTACGGAAGATAATTAGGATTAGGCTTGGGAACTCATTACAATTCTAGTCACGGGCTCTCTCTTTCTCCCTCTTTCTCTTTCTGAGGAGAAGGAGTAAAAATGCTTGTTAAACTATAATCCAGAAAACCTTTCACTTTCAGAATAGGCAACAGAAATGCTGGGCATGGTGTGGTGACTCTTGCAAACTGCACACCTAAAATCCATGCATATTGCAGAAATTCATGAAATGCTTCATTGGATTCCTGCCCTGCTGTAAGGAAAATGTCAGAAGAGCACCTGCATCTCCAGATGGGGATTTTTCCCCCAATGACAAGGGAAGGAGCAGCCGGGAAATGAGCAGTTAGAGCTTTATCATTCTAAAGTAGCAAAGGGAATTGCTCTTATCTCCATGTGGCTGAACGCAGTGTTTCAAACCAGCAAGTGCAGTCTTTCTGTCTGAAAAGTGACTCCCCTTGATTTGCCAAGCAATCCTTGCAGGGCAAATCAGAATAAAGTAACCTTTTAATCCACTCTGATTAATGTTACAAAACCAGATCTCCCAACACCTGTAATATTATTCTCCGAGCAAATGATGGAGGAGAACAGGCTTGGAAACTTAGGGAAACCCTACAAACCTCCAACCACCTTCAACTCCACAGAGAGCTAGCCATTCTCCCTGCAAGCTCCGCCTGGACTTCAACTCAAGTTTCTGGTTACTGTGGTCCGATCTGCAGCACCTGTGGCCGAGGTCAGACCTTGACTCTACTGACTTGTTTGTGACTTGCAGAGCCCAGTTTCCTTACCTGCCCATGGGGTAGGGTTGAAACCGACTCCTGCGGGCAGAGCAGGGTTTGGTGTCTGTGCCCTTTGTCAGGTGGCAGGAGCTGGTGTCACTTACGGCCTGCAAGAGGACTGCATTTGCCAAAGGGTGTCTTTCTATTCTATTGCCCTAGGGGGTCTCCACTGGCTGATAGAGAACTTACTCGGCTCCCAAGTTGTTGGTTGATGCTGTTCTGATCAGCTGGTGAGCACCTCAAGGCTGGAATGAATGCCTGTCCACCTTTGCATCCATAAAAGTTTTTATTGAGCAAATGAATTTTCACCCTCAACTGTAGGCTATAATTTCCAGTCCAGCATAGAAGGCTTGGGCTATTCCAACCATTAAACATTTAGATTTATAGTCAGAAGCACTTGGCAAAATTACACAAAAAAATACTATTCTTATAAAATTACAAAGTAAAGAAGACAGCCCTTCCATACTGAGACTATCTAGAAGTTTTTCTTGTTGTATGTAAGTGGGAATAATGCAAAGATCTTATTTTTATTTTGGCTGTAGTTGAGTACAGAAAAGCCCACAGCTTCCTGTGCATCCCACTGTGGTGGACAAAACTCTCCAAAGGGCAGCTCAATCATCTCAAGGTGAATTCTCCATCAGTGTTACCCTCCCCGCCGCAGACATCACAGCTAGTTATGCTGTTTTAATAAAGCTAACCTGGTGCATTTGCTAATATATGCCTTTCAAATCACTCCGAGCTCAGCACCAGTGACTGACATCAGGTCAAGCCTGCCTCTGCCACAGAACACTTACGTGCTTATGAGAGAGTAGCTCACTCTTTCTGAACCTCAGCATCCTCCCCTATTGAAGAGATATTGCTATCCTTGTGAAGATGTATTTTGGATCCTGCATGTCAAGCAACTAGCAACTAGCATAGAGGTTGGCACACAGTAGATTGCAGTAAGTGGCAGTGGACATCATCCTTGCTATGATTCTAGGTTCCATCCTGATAAAATGAAGTATAAGTCTGCTGGCATGAGTGCAAATGGTGCAGCCACTCGAGACCAATACAGCAGCACTCAGTGAAATAAATAGATGTGCATATGACCTATGGTTCATCAATCCCACTCCCAAGAAGAGACTCCCAGAGAGCACCAGCACCAGGGAACAGGACCCAGGTAACTTATTCCAGCACTGTCTGTGGGCGTGGAAAGTGAAAGGCAACCTGGGGTTTAACCCAGGGGAATGGATGAGAAAAATGGTGAAAAATGGCTGTGAAGCCGACAGGGGAATGAGCTCCAGGACTGCCAGCAACATCCAGTGGTCTTTAAAACATAGTGTGCAATTTTTAATTTTTTTTAAATTTATGCTTACTTTTTACTTATTTATTTTTTAAGAGACAAAGAGTCTCGTGCTGTCACCCAGGCTGCAGTGCAGTTGTGCAATCATAGCTCACTACAGCCTTGAACTCCTGGGCTCAAGCAATCCTTCTGCCTTGGCCTCCCAAAGTGCTGAGATTACATGCATGAGTCATCACACTGGGTCGGCTTTTTAAGTAAGAAATAGAATGAGACCTACAGCCTCATATTTTGATGTGAGTTTATGATACTTACAGACATGCTACAACACTATATTTCACAGACGCATACATATCCAAGGACATAAGTGCTTAGGCTGGGAGGAGAAGAGTGAATGAGAGTGGGGAGTATAAAGAAGTGGGAAAAAAAGATAATAAAATAAAATAAGAGAAGGGCCTCATATAGATTACTGGTGAACTGTGTATGATTAACTCAACTCTTCACTTTTTCTCCCCCCGAAAAACCAAAAAAAGTGGTGGTTTCTCATGCATGACTTGCACAGATCTACCTGAAAGGAGTCAAATTATTGCATCAATTAGGCCAACTGCAAGGACAAAATGGAGGCCTTTGAGAGTAACACTATGTGTTCACTCATCTTTATATCCACAGCACCAAGCACATAACAGGCAGGAAATAAATGCTTAGATGAATAAGACAAAACCTGTTGATATTCATGCAGGTATCTTCCTCCTTTCCTTACCAGAGGATGACAGCAACCTCAGAATGACAAAAGGGAGCATTGGGAACTTATTAGGAGGCAGGTGTGTTTCCAGGAGGTGAGGGGACAGGAGAGAGGTGCACTGGAACTGGTTTCCCAAATGTCAAGAGAGTTGCCTAACTCTTTGGAGGAAGATAAGACTCCAAGAAACAAAATGATTAAAGAACAGCCCACGAGGCACATAGTAATGCACAACGTTAACATGTGCTTTGGACGTTCCACATGCTACAAGGCACAGAAGATGAGTCTGGCTCCACTGTTACCTACAGGGTGAGGTGTACAATATGTTATACAGTGTCACTGATACTCTGACATCGAGGCCACCAATGAAATCTCAAATCTACCTGCAAATTTAAGGGGAAGTTACCTTCTTAAGTGGTGTGCAGCCTGTTCACACTAATGGGTTCCAGAGTCTCACCTGACTGGCTTGACTTCCCACCTGCAGTGTGTGCACGGTGATCCCCATCCTCCCTTCCCACCAACTCTGTATTTATGTGGCAAGATAGTAGCTTTTGAGTGTTTTATTCATTTTGAGTGATGATGCATGTGATGGTGTCAAGGTGACTGGGCCCAATCCGCCAAACCTTTTGTTCTCATTTCTAGTAAGTCGTTGGTTCCTGCTTATTCTCTTCACAGCCCATTCATTCCATAGCAGGGAATGTTTCCGCTTGCTGTGATGTCCTGAGCCATTTGTTTACAGTAGTAAACCTTACTGGGGTGTGTTTCAGGAGTCTGATTCTAGGCGCTGCTGTTTTGACATACGGTCATGTGAAGGAGAAGAATCCTTTTATGGCAAAGAAGAACACTGGGGTTAAAAGGGTTTGAGATTTAGATTTGCCTGTTTTAGATAAAAGACCCAAGAAGTAATTTCTTCATAATTCACAGTTCACTTTCTCACTTCTCCAGTTGGGTGATGCTGAATATTTTAATATAAAATTCCTTCTAATTTTGGTTTCATTTCCATTTTGAGGCACTGAAGTTTAAAACTACAAATCAATTCCTAAGCAAGAAATGCTGTTAGACCTTAACTTGAAAGTCAGCATCTTCAGAGATGCTGGTTGGGACATGGGTTGACTTTGTGACTTACTGTAAACAGTGTATGAGTATCACCATCCTCATGGGAGAGTCAAGGAAGGCCCAAAAGGTGAGAGGGGAAATGGGGAGATGTAATCAAAAAGTACAAAATTGCAATTCTATAAGATGAGTCCAGAGGCCTAACGTAGGCAGGAGGCTGTAGCTAATGATATATAATTGCACACTAGCACTGTGCCAAGGGAGATTTTAGATAAAAAAGAAGAAAGAAAGAAAATAAAGGAGAGCCCAGGAAAGAACTGGAGCCCACACTTGGCAGGAAAAGCCTCTCCCTCAAGCCGTCAGGACCCCCCTGTGTTACTAGCATTTGCCCATCCTGCCTATCGCAGGTCGGGATCATCAGCTGAAACTTCTAGACAAGACTCTGAAAGCAATCTGCAACCAGGTAGCAGGGAAAGTTCAGCCAGTCTTTCAAATGGAAAAGCCCAGACCAGGAGTCCTCTGCTCTGCTCCATCTCTGGCTTCTCTGCAATCCATTCTGCAGCAAGAAACCAGGGTGATCTTTTCAGAGTAGCGTGGATCATGTCACCCCCTCAGCTCTGTTTCACCTCATTCAACAGTTTCCCGTTGTTCTTGGTTTACCAATAAAACTGCACCATGGCGGACAAGGCCCTGGATAGCTGGATCCTGTTTACATCTCCAGTTCTACTTCACACCCAAAGTCTCTCCTGCAGCCACGTGGGCCATCTACATGCCATGTTCCCACGTGCCTCAAGGCCTAGGCACCCACTGCCCTCCCCCGAGCTGTCCCCCTCTTCCCTTCTGCCACTGCCTCCTACTCATCCTCCGTTATCAGATCAGTACCACCTCCTCCAAGAAGCCCTCTCCAATTTTCTGGTTGGGCCAAATCTGGTGAACTGTGCCCTACATCTTCCTTTAGAACAACTCCTAGTTGGAATTTCATATATTGGGTGATGATACAGTTGTCTGTTTTTCCACTGAATGGTAATTACCAAGAAGCTGTGCGCATCTCCCAAACTGTTGGGTCCATGGTACCCAGCACGGTAAGTGAGGATAAGGGATGTCTCTTTAGTCATTGACTGAATGGGGTGATGAATGAATAAATGAATGAGGAAGCCAGGGCTGAACCCCATCACACAATTGGGATAACAGCCTTGGCATGGAATGGGAAGATGAATGTACATTGATGGGCTATTGACGGCAGAGTTATGCACTTACGAGTATGACTTTATGGACTAGGGCGACAACTGCGTCCTAAACACACCTACTGGGAAATGGAGATCTAGACTGACAGTAACAGCAAATAACAACTGCCTAGGCCTGCTGCTGTCGGCTCCGTGCTGGGACCCTCACTCACATTATTTCTAGAGGTTAAGTGAGCATACTTAGAGTCACATTATGTCAGACACCTGGCTCCACTAGTTACTAAAAGTATGTCTTAAATAATTAGTGAAGTGCCCCAGGCCTGTTTTCTCATTTGTAAATGAGACAGTAACAGCATATACTTCAGACTGTTACTGTGAGTCTTCAATGAGCTACCATCTGTAAAGCCCTTACCATGGTATTTGGCATGTAGCAAACACCAAAAATATCAAAACTACTATCATGCCCATTTGAAACACAAGAGAACTAGTAAATGGTTGGGTCAGAACTCAAACAGAGGCATGTCTGGCTCCAGAGTTTTGCCTCTCTTGATCCTGCTTGGTATGACGGTGGGCAGCACCAAGTCTCTCGGCTGAAGGTCTTTGGTATTTGCAGGTGAGCTAAGCTGGCACTGCTGTGGGGGCGAGCAGGTGGCAGGCAGGCAGCTGTGCAGAGCTCTGACACACGTGCAGGAGGAGAGCAGGCATCAAGTGGTGGGACTGGGAAACTCCATGAAAACTCATGGACGCTGGGACCGGTTTGCAAAGTTAGTGTGGGGTGAGCAACAAGCTGGCAATCGCAGGCCAAGTCTTGAAGGTCCTCAGATCAAGGCTGAGATCAAGCCTGGGGTGGGACACGGCCTGCAAGAGAGAAGGATGTGGGACCAACCAAGGGAACAAAGAGTTGTGGGCCCCAGAGCAGACCAGTCCTCACAACATCAGTGGGTCCCACCTCCTGAGGTTTCAAGCCAGGGGGCTGGACAGCAAGAGAAAGAATGTAACCTGCACCTAATATTGGAGCTGGGCATGTAGAAGTATGATTATCCATGGTCCTGGGGCCTACAGCATAGTGTGTGCCGCTCTATAATACACTGTGTCCTGAATCTTCCAATGCAAATCCAACTTCCATATTCTGTTTTGTTTTGTTTCTGTTTTTTTTTTAATTTTATTTTAGATCCAGCAGATCCCTGTGCCTGTTTGTTACGGGGTATCTTGTGTACTGGTGGGGACTGGGCTTCTAGTGTCCATTCTCCAAATGGTGAACATTGTACCTGATAGGAAATTTTTCATCCCTCACCCACTCCCTTCTTCCCCCATTTTGGATTCCTGAGCATCTATTATTTCCATCTTTATGTCCGTGTGTACTATATTCTGTTCTTTCGTTCCAGTATGATCACATGTAATTGTCAACTCATGGATCCCAATTTTGGGTTCAGAGAACATGGCTCCTGTGACTATAGTTAACCTCTACTGTGAATTAAACCAGCTTTTGTGGACTGGGGCTCTTTTTTTTTGACATGGAGTCTCGCTCTGTCTCCAGGACTGGGGCTATTTCTCATAGGAAAATTTGTTCCATGTTCCAGATAACTTATGGAATGGAACCCTTAGGCATGGCCTGCATGGTAGAAACATATATTTGTTATTATTAAGTTCAACTATGATGTGTGGTGCCCTTCCTGGACATTGTTTTATTTTCTTCTAATCCACCAGAGATCGTATTTTAACAAAAATAATAATAGTGAAAACTAGCTCGTTAAGAAACCCAGGGTCCCCTCAACAACATATGAATCAAAGGGAAGGACTTTGCCTTTCCCCCTGGAAAGCCTGTCTTAGGGATAAGGCGAGGTTGAAGAGCTGACCTGCTGCAATGACTGTGTCAGCCCATCTGGCCGTGAATCCAAGAGGACTAGGGGACTCCTGTCCATCATGCATGCAAGAGGACCTTGCTGGAACATGCTCCCTGGGACTGCCTTCTGCTTGACTTCCACCTGCTTTTCTGGTGGTAACTTCCTTTTACATAAGAGTGACTCTCTTTTGTCTCTAGGTGTTTTCTTGTGAGCAGATCCTTCCTTCCTTCCCTGTCCTTGCACCTCACTGTGTCCCCATTGTCTTCGTTTTTGCATTTTGCATCCCCCACAGCACCATCCCAGACCCCGGGTCACCAGAGCCACAAGACCCTCAATGGCCTGGTTTCCTGTCCCAGGGTCTGCTGCTTCCTTCATATTCACTCTTCTCAGTTAACGAGGAGCTTTGTTTCACTTTTGGCACAAATAATATCAAAACAACAATTGAGAAGCAAAACATCAAAAACAAATCCAGGCACTTGGCCATCCTTTGGAACAGCTGTTTTCATTGTCTGTTCCCCTCGTCCTTGCCCAGTTGCAGACGTGCTTTCCCACTGATTTATTTCATCATCCCTTAGTCTGTCACTCAGGGACAGAGAGTCTGCCAGGCACGGGGCTATAACCTGGCACACAAAGATAAATCACTTATTTCCCAGGAGTTCAGGCTGCATAGTTAATAATCAACTATTAAGAACTGCACCTGTGGGCTGGGCGCGGTGGCTCACGCCTGTAATCCCAGCACTTTGGGAGGCCGAGGTGGGCGGATCACGAGGTCAGGAGATCGAGCCCATCCTAGCTAACATGGTGAAACCCCGTCTCCACTAAAAATACAAAAAATTAGCCAGGCGAGGTGGCGGGCGCCTGTAGTCCTTGCTACGCGGGAGGCTGAGGCAGGGGAATGGCGTGAATCCCGGGGGGCGGAGCCTGCAGCTGAGATGGCGCCACTGCACTCCAGCCTGGGTGAAAGAGGGAGACTCCGTCTCAAAAAGAACTGCACCTGTGGCAGTTCTTAAATGATAAAAGCATGTACAATGCTGTTTCTGTTTCTGTTTCTGTTGTTTTCCTCAAGAATTTCTCAGTCAAGAATGCACATCAGTGGTGCTTATTACCTTAATGAATTTCAAAGTCTTCTTTTCTCTATTTTACAAGTGGGGAAACGTGTTTCCGTGTGAGAGGAAAACAAAGTGGTCAGCTTAGTTTGGGCAGCACATTTTTAAGACATCAATGGAAACAGAAGGTGTTTCCACCGCATGATTTGCTAGATTTAGTTTTTTCCCCCCCATTCTAGACTATTTTTGGTCCTAATTCTTCTGCAGAAATTATTTCTTCTATAGAAATCTCTCTTCTCCCAGGAGAGACATCAATAAAGGGAGAAGCATGGCAGCAAATGCTTTCAGGCCTGGCTCTCCTTTCCACCCACAGGCTGCTGTGACACCAGCGGCAGAAGGAGCAGTGCTTCCTGTACACTTTTTTTGCACTCCAGAGTTGGAGGTCAAGGCGAAAAACTTTCACTCGTTTTACCTCCGCCTGAAATTACAGACAATAGTTATGTTTCTTTGAACTAAATACTTAACTTTTACAAAGTGGGATAAGCAACGTTGTCCTAACTTTTCCAGTTCTGTGAAGTAGAAACAGTGCCAGCATTATGATTAATCTCATCAGCAAACCCAGCTAGCTGGTATCAAAATGTCATGGGGTCATTAGAAAAAAATAGGACATTTTAGCAATTCTAATTAAGTCTTGAGTTTATTTAAACCCTTGGCTTAATGAAAAGATTTTTCCTCTTTATTAACATTTGCTTTATTTTTACTTTTATTATTACAAGACTTTATGTTGCCCAGGCTTATTCACTATTTCAGTCAACAAATATTTACTGAGTGACTACTATTTGCCAAACCGAGATCCAGGCTCTGGGGATATAATTACGTAAAATAAGCACGAGGTCTGTGCTTTCATGGAGCTGATATTTTAGTGGGAGATTAACTATGAATAAAAAGTAAATTAATACTAAAATGTTAGAGAGTACTAGTAGCTACATACAGATTTAAAACAGTGCTGTGATGAAGAGTAACTGGGTGGTCAAGAAAGGCCTTTAGCAGAGCAGGACTGGGGCATGGGACCTGGGTCTACCATGTTCAATTAAGTATGGCCTAAAGCTGCCTCCTCACATATTCTAAGCTTGGCCTAAGGGTTTTTCCATTCAGAGGAAACCATAACCTAACTGCAGGTGTAAACAGACTGTAACTTACTTTGCATCAATCACAGAGTTTCACCAATCACAGGCAGCCAACTGTTCAAACTGTGTTCAAATAAGGCAAATGCCAAACTGCACCCAGTCTAGCTGTGTCTGTGCCTCACTTCCCTTTCCTGTATGTCTCCTTTCTTTTTCTGTCTAGAAATCCTCTCTGACCACGTGGCAGCACGGAGTTGCTCCAAACCTATTCTGGCTGGCTAACAGGAGAGTGTGCTGCCCAACTCCAGAATCTTCCTCTGCTCCATTAAACTCTGCTAAATCCAATTGCCTGAAGTTTTTCTTTTAATGGCCACCAGGATTCAGTTATTTGAGCAAGTTCCCTAATTCCTAGGAGGCTTTCTATTTTAATCACTTTACTCCTCATTGGTAAAATTTAGGTAATAATAACTCCTAACTCACAAGATTGGTGCAAGATTTAAGGAGTTAATGTATGTTAGAGTAGTGCCTGATACATACTAAGTGCTACATAAGGGATAGTCATGATGAGTACAATTAAATGTGCTAAGCATATACACCCAGGTTCATAGCCATACTATTCACAATAGCCAAAAGGTGAAAGCAACCCAAGTGCCCATCAATGGATGAATGGCAAAAAAAAAAAAGTGGTTTATTCATACAACAGAATATTATTCAGCCTTAAAAAAGGAAGGAAATCCTAGCACATGCTACCACATGGATGAACCTTGACTGAAATAAGCCTGTTACAAAAGGACAAATACTGTGTGATTCCACTTGTATGAGGTACCTAGAGTAGGCAAATTTATAGAGACAGGAAGTAGAAGGATGGTTGCCAGGGGCTGGGGAGAAAGGGGCATAGAGAATAGTGGTTTAATGAGGACAGAGTTTCAGATCTTCAAGATGTCCTGAAGATTGGATGTACAAATGTGAATGCACTTAACATTACTAAACTGTGGCCGGGCACGGTGGCTCACGCTTGTAATCCCAGCACTTTGGGAGGCCGAGGAGGGCAGATCACGAGGTCAGGAGATCGAGACCACGGTGAAACCCCGTCTCTACTAAAAAATACAAAAAAATTAGCCGGGTGTGGTGGCGGGGACCTGTGGTTCCAGCTGCTCGGGAGGCTGAGGCAGGAGAATGGTGTGAACCTGGGAGGCGGAGCTTGCAGTGAGTGGAGATTGCGCCACTGCACTCTAGCCTGGGCGACAGAGCAAGACTCCATCTCAAAAAAAAAAAATTACTAAACTGTATGCTTAAAAATAACTAAGATAGTAAATGTATGTATATCTTACCACAAATTTTTAAGAAGTGCTAAGTGTAAATTACAATGTGAAATAAGAATCGGGGTGGAGACAGGGAGTACCAGCTGTACAGCAGCAAAGTGTATTGTGGTGTGCAAAGCTGAATATCTCCAAGAATTTCCATTTATGTCTTGGTCTACGTAACAGGCACACCAGAGGTGCTCAGTTCGCAGCCTGCCTGAATATTCATGGTATTTCAGACTATTTCTCCCTCCCACATTTCCCTGAGGTGTTAGTCAAGGTTCTTGCTGCAAGCAACAGAAACTAGCAGGAGAGAAGTTTATTTAAAAGATATTAGATGGGCTTGAGAACTAGGCTCAAGGCCAAACTTCCAGGAAAGATCCCAAATCATGCTGCAGTAAGGGCCTGATGAGAAAACCAAGCCACTGACCTCACTAAGTCCTAAAAGCTTTAAGGACTGGCCTAAAGTCCACTTACTCAAATGTGGCAGTAGTTGCTATGGCCACCAGCACCAATGTCACCTGTGTGTGAGGACAAACTGCCACTCCCAAGAACTGCATGCCTCAGCTGCCACTCTCACAGGCAAAAATGAATTCCACGTGGAACTTCCTCTTTCAAATTTCTAACGTATGACAGACAGGTATAGATAGATATTTCTATTCTATCAAATAGAAAACAAGTAACAAAATTACATGCAGGTGAGTCTGACTGATGGAGCATAAGACACTTGCCTGGGCCCAAGTTGATGAAGAGGCTGGCACAGTGAGTTTTCTCAGTTCTATCTTGGGGTAGTGGGATTCACAAACCTGGGAATTTTTTTAAATTGCAAGGTGAACAGTACAGAGCAGCTGAAACCTTGACAAATGTCCACTACAGTCCCCCACTTGGCCTTCCAACATCAACATACAATCTTCTACACTTCAACCTAATAATCATGACACTATCCAGAAAATGGTCAAATAACTCCCCATTGTCTTGGATTAAAAAAACTTGACATTATCAAAATATCAGTGATCCCTATGAAAATCTATAAATTCATAGAGACAAGATCTACGGGATCAATGTTGGACAGGTTCAGCTTAAAATGCTAAAGGAACCCCACATATAGAGTTTGCGAGTTTACCTGGTTTGCACATATGGGCTGGAGTCATCTGTGCACTAGGTTTAGTTTTGGATGAGACGACCAAGGATTCAGCTTAGGCTACACTTAAGGGGATGCAAAAAAAAAAAGTAGCCAACAGTAGATACTGAGGAGGAGCCATCGCAACTCAGAGGAACCAGGAAAAAGTGATGCTGATGGAGGAGAGGCTACAAGGGCATTGTAGGTACACAGATGTGATGAGATTGAAGAGGAAAATCATCTCTGGTTTGGCAAGCAGGTCACTGGTGATGGCCCAGAAGGCAGATTCAATGAAATCCAGAAGGCAGATTCAATAAAATCACGGGAATGGAAGCCAGGATTCTGGGGAATGAGCTGTGTGTGAGCAGGAGGTGCTGAAGGAGAGGCAGCAAGTCTAAACAACTGTGTCAGGAGGCTCATCTCTAAAGTGAAGTGGGTGCATCAGAAGCCCTGACAGAACAGGATGGCCCATGTCCAGCCCTGCCATGAGCACATACTGTGAAGATCCACCTGCCTCAGGCTCAATGCGAACATTAATCACCCATATGCCCAGTTCATATAAATGCTTGATTTCCCATTTATCTTTCTGCAAAGTCCATTGAGTTTATCCAGGTAGAAAGATTTTAAAGACAGTTTCTCTTCTGCTCTACAAACGGGTACTTAAAGAGAGACAACAGTTTTGGCAATGACTTGAGGGCTTTTAAAAATTAATTTTCAGCATTGATTCTACATTGTTTGTTCTGTATGTGTAGGGTTAGTTACAAGCCATTTTGCATTCTAAGAACACATTTAGCCTTTGAGAGAGAACAGCTTTTCTCTCATGTACTTGTGTGTTCAATTTTGTACTTTCTCCAATTCACTCTTCCTTAATATTCGTGATTGGACATGTGCACTTCTTTTATCTTCTATAAAAATGAGAAGAGGGCATATGGATTGAATTATTAATACACCAAGCACATGTTACATCTTTATGCCAACACCACCACCAATACCTTGCCATAACCAGCCGCAAATCCTTAAGAGCTCTAGCTGTTAGAGCACTCAAGTCAGCTATTTTAAAGTGCACACAGGGAGAATCATCTTGCTCAAAAATTCCTTAAAGTTTTACAAAGTTAAAACTTTGCTTAACATAAAAACAGAGCTTCCAGGCATCCAGAAAAACAGCAAAGTGAGTGACAATGCCAAGAGCCTCCTCCTCACTAAATGCCCTTACTTAGAATACAATGAAAAATGTTTATCAACAACAATGCCAGCAAGGAACATTAAATGTGATGTGATTCAATGCAGGGTGTGCCTGTTTGCATGTACAGTCAGACACGAAAGGAACAAGCTCCATACTACAGAGGGCTGAGTCAGACCAGAGGTCACATCTCTGCATGCTGGTTTTCCCTAGTTCCACCAGAGAGAAGCGATTGAGGATACAGGGTGAGGTACTTTATTTCTAAGCCTTGGCCTTCTCATCTGTAAATTACAATCAGACCCACTTCACAGGGTTGTTAAGAGAGTTAAATACAACAGGGCAGATAAAGGTTCACTCTAATGCCTTGCACCAATAACGGTGGTGGTGGTGATGTTATTATTCCACTTAAACACAATTCCCTGAAGTTCAGCATGGCAGGCTAAGCTCCAACTAGCTTCTGGATCACTTCGGACAATGTCTGGCTTCCCACCCGTTGGTCTTGCTGCCCTCCATTCCAATGTGTCTACTGTGAGTCCTAGGGCTCACGTGACTCCACTGAGATGCAGCTGTCTCCTCTACAAAGGAATCATATCTCATCATTCAAGCAGTTTATGACTGGGCTTAAGCACTAGTTTTTTACGCATCTCTAGTTCCTCTAATCATACTAAAGTCCTTCCTGAACCATGAGTGCATTCATCATGGTTCTCCAGGGAAACAAAACCAACAGAATATATATAGAGACATAGACATTAACACAGATGTAGACATATACATAAAGGTAAGGACCTGACACCTACAATTGCGGAGGTCAGCACGTCCTAAGATCTGCAGCCGAGTTGGCAGCCTGGAGACCTGGGAGAGCTGAGGACATAGTTCCAATCTGAAAGCTGGCAGTTCTGAGATCCAGGAAGAGCGGCTATTTTGGTTTGAGTCTGAAGGCAGGAAAAAACCAGATGTGCCAGTTTGAAGACAGTCAGGGAGGGGGAATTCTTCATTACTCAGGGGAGGGTCAGCCTTCCATTCTATTGAGGCCTTTAACTGATTGGAAGAGACCCACCCAAATTAGGAAGGAAAGTCGACTTCACTCAGTCTACTGATTTAAATGTTAATCTCATCCAAAATCATTCTGACAGAAACACACAGAGTAATGGTCAACCAAATATCGGCACCCTGTGGCCCAGTCAAGTTGACACATAAATTTAACCATCACAATAAGCACATAGTCCCAAAGTAAGGCCTAAGCTAATCAGTAAATTTCTATTGGCTCAGAGTAGACACAACCCAAACCACTACCAAAACAAGCCAGAGACGCCAAATACATGGACTTCTGGAAAGAGATATCTCCTCTCTCTCTTCCTTTCAATGGGGGGGCCCATCCCTATCCTGAGGGAAGTGAGCATATGGTGGGGGGGCGGGAGAGGCAAGGAGAATCCCAGAGAAATGCTGCAGCTCTGGTCAGCCATGCATCAGGGCTAATTTCATCGGACATTTCTGTTGCCCAAGCAGATCCATCACGTTTACCGTGCAAACCAATTTGGATGGATTTTCTGTCACCTGCAAGATGAAGTCTAACTGCTCTACTCTGACACTGGAACCGTTCGAGTCAACGATCTGCCCCTGCCCCTGAACTCTGTACTCCAAGCAAGCAGTCAGTATGTGAAACACTGTCCAAGCTAAATTATATTCTTGGAGCTGAGAAGATGTTCCTCAAATGTCCATGCTGCCTAGGCTTACCTCTATCCAATGAGTTACTTCCAGAGACCCCCCTACCGCACTCCCACGTCTCAGATAGGAATGCCCTCCCAGAGTGAACTCACATTGGGGACCTTCCTTTGGCCTCTGAGATTTGCAGTGTTGGTCACCTTTTGGGGTCAAGCCCTCAATCCTGCCGTTTCCCAACTTTCTCACTGTCACAACAGTCAGTGCCATTTGGTCTTAGATTATGTACAAATGATAGAATTATTGAACTGGTAATATTACATGAAAAACAGAATAAATGATCAAACAAAGAACAGTTGTTGGCAGGATAAATGCTGTAGGTGTTCAAACAAAAATAATGCATGTTAGGCATGCACCCCTTGAATGTAAAATTAAGAAAAATAAAAACAAAGTTAAGTCCTGGCCAGGGCAATCAGGCAAGATAAATAAATAAAGGGCATCCACATAGGGAGAGAGGATGGCAAAATATCACTGTTTGTAGACACATGATCCTATATAGGAAACCCAATCTCAGACCAAAAGCTTCTTAACCTGATAAACAACTTCAACAATGTCTCAGGATGCAAAATCAATGTGCAGAAATCACTAGCCTTTTTATATACCAAAACAGTGAAGCCAAGAGCCAAATTACGAATGAATTCCCATTCACAATTGGCACAAGGAGAAAAAATACCTAGAAATATAGCTAACCAGGGAGGTGAAACATCTTTACAAGGAGAACTACAAACCACTGCTCAAATAAATCAGAGATGACACAAACAAATGAAAAACATTCCATGCTCATGGATAGGAAGAATCAACATCGTAAAAATGGCCATACTGCTCAAAGCAATTTATAGATTTAATGCTATCCCTATTAAACTACCATTGAGATTTTTCACAGAACTAGAAAAAAATATTTTAAAATTCATATGAAATCAAAAAAGAGCCCAAACAGCCAAGGCAATCCTAAGCAAAAAGAAGAAAAGTGGAGGTATACGCTACCTGACTATACTACGCAAGAATATACTACAGGGCTACAGTAACCAAAACAGCTTCTGCACAGAAAAATAAACTATCAACAGAGTCAACAAACAATCTACAGAATGGGAGAAAATATTCACAACTATGCATCCAACAAAGGTCTAATATCCAGCATCTATAAGGAACTTAAACACATTTACAAGAAAAAACTTCAGTGAAAGTGGGAAAAGGACATGAACAGACACTGTTCAAAAGAAGACATACATGTGGCCAACAAGCATATGAAAAAGAGCTCTATATCACTGATCATTAGAGAAATGCAAGTCAAAACCACCATGAGATACCATCTCATGCCAGTCAGAATAGCTATCACTAAGGCTCTCACTGTATAAGAATGCAAGTCAAAATAGTCCAAAAATAACAGATGCTGGTGGAAATAACAGGTTGTGGAGAAAAAGGAATGCTTATACACTGCTGGTGAAAGTGTAAATTAGTTCAACCACTGTGTAAGACAGTGTGGTGATTCCTCAAAGACCTAATGATGGAAATATCATTTGACAGAGCAATTTCATTACTGGGCACATACCTAAAGGAATATAAATTGTTCTATTATAAAGACACAGGCACGTGTATGTTCAGTACAGCACTAATTAACAATAGCAAAGACATGGAATCAACCTAGACAGATTGGATAAAGAAAGTATGGTACATATATACCATGGAAAGCTATGCCACCACAAAAAATAACAAGATCATGTCTTCTGTAGGGAGGTCATTATCCTTAGCAAACTAGCAGGAACAGAAAACCAAATACCACATGTTCTCACTTATAAGGGGGAGCTAAATCAGGAGAACTCATGGACACATAGAGGGGAACAAAACACTCTGGGGCCTATTGGAGAGTGGAGGGTGAGAGGAGAAGAGGATCAGGCAAAGTAACTAATGGCCACTTAGGCTTAATGCTTGGGTGATGAAATAATCTGTACAACAAACACTCATAATACAGGTTTACCTATCTAATGAAAATGCACATGTACCCCGAACTTAAAATAAAAGTTAAAAAAAAGAAAAATTTAATTAAAAACAAAACAACTATAATCCTAGCACTTTGGGAGGCCAAGGCATGCAGATCACCTGAGGTCAGGAGTTTGAGACCAACCTGGCCAACGTGGTGAAACCCCATGTCTACTAAAAATACAAAAATAGCCAGATGTGATGGCAGGCACCTGTAGTCCCAGCTACTCGGGAGGCTGAGGCAGGAGAATCACTTGATCCCGGGAGGCAGAGGTTGCAGTGACCTGAGATCATGCCACTGCACTCCAGCCTAGGCAACAGAGTGAGACTTCATCTCAAAAACAAAACAAAACAAACAAAAAGAAATCATGCATATTAGGTCAAATCAGCAGCTTTTTCTACCCCAAGATTCTGTTCCTGAGGTGACACAGCATACAGCCTTCCACGCTGTTAACTTCAAAAGAGATATTAGTTTCAATTTTCCATCTCAATGGATTTTAAATTTGATATTTATTACAGCTCTATCACTGTGAATTTACTTATATAACTTTCTTGAATCTACTTGTATTTTTGATGTATACAAAAATGTGGGCTTGGTATTTGATGGAAAAGTAGTTCTTTATGTCTTGCTTTTTATTAAGACACCTAGTTTTGATGCTCTTAAGTTTAATGACTAAATCCCTATTTGACCTAATTATGATCCTTGACTTACAAAGGTACATATAGCTCAGGAAGCATGGAACAAGAGGCAGGGACATGGGATTAGCAGGATTGCCAGCTATTTGCTATCTGGATTCTGGTGTTTATTCATGGAAGTCATAACTGAGTAGAGTTCCAATCAGGGATGGGGAAAGTGTGAAGACTGAGACCGAAGTGTAAAGATTGGGCAGGGAGCAGTGCCTGGGCTGGGAAGTCTATGCAGCTTGGTGGGGTGTGGGGCAGCATGGAGCTGGAGGGTGCTGGATCCTAGCCAAGAGGGAACAGAAAGAAATGCAACCAACTTCATCTGCTTCCAGTTTAGCTCTGAACTGGGTATACTGAGGATGGCACAAGAGAAAGGCATTGGGCTCTAAAACTGTGAGGTTAACAGAAGCTGCTGTAGCTATTATCTTGCAAATGGCAACCCCAGGCCTCTCCTTGGTTTGGTTTGCCCCTCCCTAGGTTATGATTCCATGGCTGTCTGCCAGTCTGCCAGATCTGGCCGGAGTCCCTGAATCTGGCTGCCACAGAGGGCTGATGCCTGCTGGAGTTTGAAGGCTGACTGTGCAGCTGGCATTGTCAACCTGAGCCTGCTCCCTGTTTTTAAGCCATGGTGTGTGCCAAGCAGCAGAGACCTGTTTGAAAGAGTGAGGAGGGGAATGAAGGGGAAGGGGGAGCCTGAGGGGTGAAAACAGACCCCCTCCTGGCCCATGAAAGCAGGCGCTGGCATGAAAGGACCCATTGTGAGCACAGTGAGCACCTGCTGTCCCCTCCATGGGTGAGGCACTCCTGCCTTTGAGAAGTGCCTCTGCATTGATGCACAGCTCAAAGACAGGTTTGTCCCAGGGTGGTAAAATGGTGGCCTGTTTGGCAGCTGGTCTACCACGGCAAGAGTCCTGGGCTTGAAGCTGGGAAAAGAAGGTGCAAGCTCTGGGAGTCTCACCTCCTGGCCGTATGACTTGGAGCAAATCCTTTAAACTCTGAGTCTCAGTTTCCTCATCGGCAAACTGGGAGAAAGAATGCTTGTTTCAAAGAATTGTGATGAGGGTCAGGCGAAATGAGGTATGTGTGAAATTCAGGCGGGGCATATCTGGAAAGGAATGAACCCTGCTTAAGCCACCATCCTCCAGTGGGGCTTGGCATTTTGGGGTGAGCAGATGGATTTCCTCACCTGGTCTTACCCATTCTGGCCACAGACTGATTAATTCAACTATTACCTTGGTCCACATGTAACCTAAAGGTACAATATAGGTATGTACCTTTAACAATTCATAATCAATTATAATGGTAATAGATTACACTTGTTTCACACATACTACGTACTTGGCATTATTAGGCAAATGCTTCAGGTGTGCTATCTCATTTAACCTTTACAACAGCCCTAGAAAGGCCAGACCAATCTCAGGTTTCCCTGTGACAAAATGTAGCTCAGATTACTTAAGGGATCCAAGACAAGTCAAGTTGTTAAGTGGCAGAGCTGAGATTCAAACCCAAGTATTTGGACTTCAGAGCCCATGCTTTAGAACTTAGAAAAATTTTTTAAAACTTAGTTGAGAATGACAGAACCCAGAGCACTGTCGAAAGAACTATTTATGGTTGACCAAACTTAGCTATATCATAAATATCTATGAAACTATCATAAATATCTATGAAACAAATACAATACCATGTGATTCTAGTGTTAATTCCATCCATTCATCAATAATAAATTGTTGATATATTTAGTCAGCTGTGGCTTAGGGGACGTCTCTCTCTCTCTCTGTCTTGTGAGGAGCTTATATTTTTGTTATCCAATTCCATGTTACTTGCTAATACTCATTCATATATCCCATGCTGTCTTGAATGGTCAGTGAGTTCTCAGTGTTGGCTAGGGTAAGACTTGCTCAAAAGTAAGACTGAAATTCAGAGTTACAGGTGGCTGTATTTCCAGAGCGTCTATGACTGCTTCCTGGAATCTGTTACTATACAGAATTGTGCAGTGGAGGAACATAAGGAGGCTCACAGCCCTCCCACACATGCTCTGTCTCCCATCTGCTACCCCTCATACAACCTTCTCCACCACACATATCAAAACCCCCACTCTGAAGCTCAGCACATGGGGGAAGTTTAAGAATCACCTTAAACTAAGTAGACAGCTCTTGGTGGCCGAACGGCCACCTGAAAACTTTCTTTCCTATACAGTTGTCATTGATCTATTTTATGTTCTATGTGCATTATTAAACATCCCCCTGACAGGTAAACATCTTAGAGTTTTGCTACCGTAAATTGTAAAGATTTAAAGTTTCTGACATTGAAACTATAAATGTTGTAAAGTTACATAATGTTAATATAAACGCAAGGTCCCATCCAGGACGTCACGTTGCATTTCATTACCCTGGCTCCTTAGTCTTCTGTGGTCTGTGACAGTTTCTCGGGCTTTCCATGTTTTTCATGGAAGTTTTGAGGAGTACTGATCAGGTATTTTACAGAATTTTCTTCAATTTGGGTTTGTCTGATGTTTTTCTTATAATTAGACTGGATGTGAGGCTTTTTGAAAAAAATACCTACCCCACAGGTGAAGTCACATCCTTTTGGGGGTACATGACATGCTCATGACATCACTGGTGGTGTTGACCTTCATCACTGATTAAGAAGGCACCCAGCAGCATTTTAGTTTGGCTGCTATAACAAAGTACCATAGACTGGGTAGCTTAGAGCCAACAGAAATTTGTCTTTCACAATTCTGCAGGCTGGCAAATCCAAGGTCAAAGTGCCAGAAGATTCAGTGTCTGTTGAGGGCCTACTTCCTGGTTTGTAGATGTCTATCTGCTTGCTATGTCCTCACATGGCAGAAAGGATGTGGGAGTTCTCCGGGGGCTCTTTTATAAAAACACAAATCCCATTCATGAGGGCCCTACCCTCATGACCCAGTGATCTCCCGAGCACCTCACCTCCTAACAGCCTCTTACTAGGGCTTAGGATTTCAACATATAAATTTCGGGGGGACAAAAACATTTAGTCCATTGCAGCCAGGTTTCTCCACTGTGAGGTTACTGCTCTCCCATTGATTTAATTGTACTTCACTGAAATGTAATCTGAATGTGGTCTAGTCACTAACTCAAAAATGTGGGCTTGACAAAACTGAGACTATAGCCATTCTAGTAGCTTTGTTGTCTGTTGTTATACTGACGTACTGTGACCTTTAGAACTCATTAAGTGATCTGTGACAGGCTGGTCCATTCACAGGGAAAATAATCTGGAGTGGCCTGATGAGGCTGGAGAACAGGTGCAGTGAACACTGACAAGAGAAAGTGCTGGAAGGGTAGGCAGGCATGGTCAAAGAGAGAAATGGCTGACTTGAAGAAGATGGCAGAGATAGAGCAGATCCAGGGCACGTTTGCTCCAGAGGCACCCACTGGAGGCGGTGAGGCCACACAGTGAGGAAGCAGCCCCTCACAAAGGAGGCAGGCAGGGAACGGAGACCTCAGGTCATTAAGGAAGTCATCTCTGGGGTCTCCTGGAATAATGCTGGGATGGTGAGTGGAGTGCCCTGATCCCTGTGAGTGAGGCAGGAAACTGGACACAAATTCAGGACAGCGACGAAGAGAAGAAAGCTGGATGACATGTGCGGTAGAGAGCAGGTTTCTGTTTTGTTTTCTTTGATTTTGTTTTATAAAGGGTGAAACATCAGCAAAGAGAAGGCTGTCCCTCTTCCTGACCCTGAGCTGAAGAGGATGTGGGAGAAGGAGCTGCCCCCACTTGAGTGGGCTCAGGGAAGCTGTGTTCTTGGGTGGCAGCCAGGGTTCAGTTCAGCAAGGACATGGAGGAACATTTAGTGATGACGTGGGGGAATTTGGTTTCCTGCAGGGAGGGTTCTGGAGAATCTGGCAGGCATGTTTGGGAGGAAAGGCCGCCGAGGGATGTGGGCCAGGGGACAAGATGGCAGTCAGAGGCCAGAGGCGCTTACACAGATCAAGCATTGTGATAACTGAATAAGTACGCGAAGGAATATGTATGTTAAGTAGCTCGATTTGGCCATCCCACGATGTGTACAAATTTCAAAACCTGCTGCACATGATAAATACATACAATTTTTATTTTAAAAAATCAGATATGATCTTTCACTCCTCCTATGAATCCCCAGTGAGTGCTCTCTTTGTGCCCATGGCGGTTTGGCAAGGAGGAGGCAGACGAGAATAAAACCAGGTCCTGGCTGTGGAGCTCACCCTCACGTGGGGCAGACCTGGGGCCAGGGCATGGTGAGCACTGGGAGGAGGAGCCTGGTCCAGGCTGGCTGAGGACAGAGGGCAGGGCTGGGTCTCAGGCAGGTGACCCCGAGGCCAATCCCAGGGAGGATATCTGGGCAGGGAACCTCTGAGGAGGTGCTGCGAAGTGTGTCCCTTGTCCTGAGTCTCCCCCCCAAACCCCCACGGGGCACTTTGGCTGTGCGAACTTGGAGGCCCTGGCACTGTCAGATGGCAGGATCATGACCACAGAATGCCATCCACAGGCATGCAGTTTGCAACAGTTTCCAAAGTAATTTCCTGGCAAAACCCACTCCAAATCGAAGTTTAGAAATTCTGATTCTTCTCTCAATCTTCAAGAAGGGCTATGAAGGATGGAAGATAACAAATGTATGTGGACACATGCAGACACGGTGCACACACACACACACACACACACAACCCCTTATTCAGTACAGCTCAGGTGCAGTCATGAAGATACTTCACTGGGTCTTCCTTACACAGTTCCAGACACACCGAAGCCCGACTTTTATAAGAAAACGGAAAATTAGAACTGGATGGAGGCTCCTTTGTCACCGGATCCCCACCCTCTATTTTGCAAATAAGAAGTGTGGCTCCACGGAGGTGAGGTGACCCAGGTTCGCAGAGCTCTGGAGCGGTGGGGCTGGTGGGAAGGCAGAGCCCCTTGGCTCCCAGCGCCATGCACCTTGGCGCCATTGGAGGAGAATTATCCTGACTGTATGCCCTCAGCTCTGTTCGTCCTGGTCAGCCCACAGTCAGTCCCTGGCCTCCTGCCCCCAGCCCTTTAGTCCTTCCTCCAAAGATGACAGCCTCACCCATATCCACAGGATTTTGCATTGTGCTCCGCCAGCAGCACTTTGAACCATGAGAAGTGGACACGGGGCTAAGAAGCCCTAGAGCTCTTCCCGGAATAGTATCACTAGTAAACAGCCACACTGTACCAGAGGTCACAGTAGAGCATCTGAAATACAAACATACCTGTCAGAATTCACACAGGCAACTGAGTGTGTTCCTCAAAATACCCCCATGGGTGGGTCATGTCTCCATCCAGTGACGCTTCCATTGCACGTAACACCTCTGGATCTCTGCCTCAAGGCAGCAACAGCAGTGAAAAGTAGGCTTTGAGTCAAAGATATCTAAGTTAAAGCTTAGTTCTAAAACATACCAGCTGGCTGTGTGGCTTTGGGTAACGTACTTAACTTCTCTGAGCCTCATTTTTTTTCTTTTTTTTGAATTTTTAATTTTTAAAAAAGCTTTTATTTTAGGTTTGGGGTACATTTGAAGTCTGTTATATAAGTAAACTCTGGAGTTTATTGTAAAAATTATTTCATCACACAGGTATTAAGCCTAGTATTCATTTTTTTTTTTGCTATTTTCCCTCCTCCCACACTCCACTCTCAAGTAGACCCCAGTGTCTGTTGTTCCCTTCCTGGTGTTCATCGCTAAGCTCCTATTTATAAGTAAGAGCATGTAGTATTTGGTTTTCTGTTCCTGCATTAGTTTGCTAAGGATAATGGCTTCCAGCTCCATCCATGTCCCTATAAAAGACATGATCTCATTCTTTGTTATGGCTGCATAGTATTCCATGGTGTATATGTACCACATTTTTTTTAATCCAGTCTACCATGGATGGGCATTTAGATTGATTCCATGTCTTTGCTGTTGTTGAACAGTGCTACAATGAGCATTTGTATGCATGTGGCTTTATGGTAGAATGATTTATATTCCTCTGGGTATACAACTAGCAATGGGATTATTGGGTCAAATGGCAGTTGTTTTTAGCTCTTTGAAGAATTTCTACATTACTTTCTACAATGGCTAAACTAATTTATGATCTCACCAATAGTGTATAAGCATTTTTTCTCTACAACCTTGCCAGAAGCTGTTATTTTTGACAGTTCAGTAACAGTCACTCTGACTGGTGTGAGATAGTATCTCACTGTGGTTTTAATTTGCATTTCTCTAATATTAGTGACATTGAGCTTTTTTTCATGTGCCTGTTAGCTGCATGTATGTCTTCTCTTGAAAAGTGTCTGTTCATGTCATTTGCCCACTTTTTTTTTGGGGGGGGGCAGGGCAGAGTCTTGCTTTGTTGCCCCAGCTGGAGTGCAGTGGTGTGCTCTCGGCTCACTGCAACCTCTGCCTCCGAGGTTCAAGTGATTCTTCTGTCTCAGCCTCTGCAGTAACTGAGATTACAGGCGTGCACTAGCATGCCCAGCTAATTTTGGTATTTTTAGTAAAGGCGGGGTTTTGCCATGTTGGCCACGCTGATTTCAAACTCCTGACCTCCCAAAGTACTGGGATTACAGGCATGAGCCACCGTGCCCAGCCACATTTGTCCATTTTTAATGGAGTTGTTGGCTTTTCTCTTCTAAATTTGCTTAAGTTCCTTACAGATGCTGGATATTAGACCTTTCTCAGAGCCATAGTTTGCAAATATTTTCTCCCATTCTGTAGGTTTTCTGTTCATTCTGTTGGTTTTCTGTTCTTTCTGTTGATAGTGTCTTTTGCTGTGCAGAAGCTCTTAAGTTTAATTAGATCCTGTCAATTTTTGCTTTTGTTGCAATTGCTTTTGGCATCTTTGTCAGGAAATCTTTCCCTGTGCCTATGTCCAGTATGGTATTGCCTAGATTGTCTTCCAGGGTTTTTATAGTTTTGGGTTTTACATTTAAGTTTTTAATCCCTCTTGAGTTACATTTTTACATGGTGTAAGGAAGGGATCCAACTTCAATCTCCTTCATACGGTTACCTAGTTATCCCAGTACCATTTATTGAATAGAGGATTCTTTCTCATTGCTTTGTCAAAGATCAGATAGTAGGTGTGCAGGTTGTAAGTATTTCTGGGCTCTCTATTCTGTTCCACTGGCCTGTGTGCCTGTTTTTGTACCAGTACCATGCTGTTTTGGTTACTCTAGCCAAAATAATGTAGTATAGTTTTAAGTCAGGTAATGTGATGCCTCCAGCTTTGTCCTTCTTGCTTAGGATTGCCTTGGCTATTTGGGCTCATTTTGATTCCACATGAATTTTGAAATAGTTTTTTCTAGTTCAGTGAAGAATGTCATCGGAACTTCTCAATAAACCAGGTATTGAAGGAACATACCTCAAAATAAAAGAGCCATATACAACAAAACCACAGCCAACATAACACTGAAAAGACAAAAGCTGGAAGCATTCCCCTTGGAAACTGGCACAAGACAAGGATGCCCCTCTTACCACTCCTATTCAACATAGTATTAGAAGTCCTGGCCAGAGCAGTCAGGCAAGAGAAGAAAATGAAGGCTTCCAAATAGGAAAAGAGGCAGTTAAACTATCTCTGTATGCAGATGACATGATCCTATATCTAGGAAATGCCATAGTCTCAGCCCCAAAGCTCTTCACCTGGTAAACAACTTCAGCAAAGTTCCAGCATACAAAATCAGTGTGCAAGAATAACTAGCTTTTTCAATTATAAAATGGACACACTTATACTTACTTGACAGCACTAATGAGAAGATTAAATGAGATAATGGAAATGAAAGTATCTGTCCTCAGCATATAATAGCCTCTCCAAAATGTTTTGTTTTTGTCTTCCTCCTTTGGGGATTCCACCTCAGAAACAAAAGCATTAGTGTAAGTGACTTGGCAGTGCCAAATCTCTGTCTTTTCAATACAGCCAAAGCCTATTTGGATTCAAGTGTAGCCAGTGAGACTGGAAATCAAGTGGAAAACACAAGGCACTCCCTCTACATTAGTACTGAGAAGAATCTTCTGAGAGATCAAAGACAAGCCTTTTTTTTTTTTATTTTGACATTCACCAAGTCCCAAGAGTTGTGCTGGGTGGTGAGGTTACAACAGTACACAGATCAGGCAGGATGTGGTGGGCCACACCTGTAATCCAAGGACTTTGGGAGGCAGAGGCGGGCGGATCACCGGGTCAAGAGATAGAGACCATCCTGGCTAACACGGTGAAACCCCTTCTCTACTAAAAATACAAAAAATTAGCAGGGCGTGGTGGTGGGCGCCTGTAGTCCCAGCTACTCAGAAGGCTGAGGCAGGAGAATGGCGTGAACCCAGGAGGCGGAGCTTGCAGTGAGGGGAGATTCCGCCACTGCACTCCAGCCTGGGTGACAGGGCAAGACTCCGTCTCAAAACAAAACAAAACAAAACAAAACAAAAAAATAATACACAGACCATGGCCCTTGTCCTGGAGCTTACAGGTCTACATGAGACACAGTTGGCATCATTACTGGGGTAAATAAATGCACAGCTGTCCAAGAAAGGTGATGTTCAAAGATAACTTCTGTGGGGTTGAAGACATTCTGGAAAGTTTATGTAAACATAAATCTTGCTACCTGACAGGTTAAACCAGTGAACCTATAGCCCCCAACATAAATCATAAGAAAGAACAATTAGACAATGCCCCCAATAGTTAGCGATTATTCACTGATCTGTCATGTTTTATCAAACTTAAAAATAAGCAACTAATAAATTATCTGAATTTCATAATTATGTAGACTGTTTTGAAGCCATGAGTTTCACACCAAGAAAGTTATTAAGTTAGTAATTTCCTCTGCTAGACTCTCCAGTCAGGTAATCAATTATTCCAAGTAATGTGTAGCCCTATGACATACAGATGAGTCTCACATGTGTGAGCTGTTCCTTTGTCCTGTATATAGTAATCACCCAAGGCAGAAACTCTAAAGCTTTTCGATTTTGCCTCAATTTTCTCAGTCATAAAATGGAGATATCAGAATTCCCTACTGAAGGGATTATGGTGAGCATTAAATGAGTTGATATAATTAAGGGGGTTTAAACAGTGACTGAATCAGGTGAGTTTTCTATTACCATTGTTAATCTAATCCGATACCCAGATAACAATATCAGGTAGAGAGTTTTCAACACTAGAATCCTTCCTTCCACTTATGATCAAAAGATGTCATCCTATGTAAGCTTTCTGGGTTTGGTTTCATGGCCAGCAATAACTAAATTTATGTAGCCTCATAATTATGTAAAGGTAAATAAATACAAAGACTTAACACTCCAATGTGGGATCAGGTGTGGGGCCACAGCATGGCCAGATGGGAGCTCATCTTGGGTTGGGTGTATTAAGCAGAATGACACTGCCAGGCTTGAATTTGGCCATGAACATCTCCTTTCTGCATCCCATGGTCCATTGCCACAGCATCCATGGAGTGAAGATATAATTACATGCAGTTAGGGCAGCGTGGGGAGGAGTTTCCACACCAGCTGCTGAAATCAAAAGAGAGGAGGGGAATCTGGAGTCTCTCTCAGCCTGACTTCCCTCACTAGTGCTCTCTGGACCCCCAAGGAGGAGGCTGGGCTCTGAACCTCCCCTCCCACCTGACTGCAGTGTTGGTTTAGAGTCAAGGTGCTCAGAGACCAGAGAAGAGATCACACATCTATATGGTGTGGCAGTTCCAAAAGGCCAGGCTTGCCCGTCTTCAGGAAGTAACATTTCTCATGATGGCTGGAGGTTGGGGATAGGGGTAGGGTAGAGAGAAAACAAAGAAGTGAGTTTATGCCCCAACAAGATAAATCAAATTCCCAGCCCTGCACCAGTCCTTTCAGTGCCTTTGGTCATAAGACATTCATGCAGAACATCCCTCATCACCCAGTCCCATATGGATGCAGTCACAGGACTCAGAAAATGCCCTGTCAACACTGGCTTCCCTGAGGGGCTCCATTTAATAGCATCAGAAAACCACCTCACTAGCAGTGAACTGAAGAGACCCCTCTGCAGATAGAGAGGGAAAATTCAGGACTTTGTCAAGAGGACCCAAACCTTCAGTGAGAGTGCAAAGCGCCACAGGCCGAGAAGTGGCCGAGATTAAGAAGTTCCATTTCCCCTTCCCCTGTCAAGGATAAGGAAGGCCACTCCCCTTTTATGTGCAGGATGATGTGAGGGGCAGAATTGGACCTGTGACCAGATCAGCTTGGAAATCTTATCAGACACACACAGCAATGTACTTGTCTTTTCTTCATTCCTCTCCCAAAAAACAAAGCCACCAAAAGAGACAGTCTTCTATGTACCATGTATTCACAGTTAAGAAGGCAGGGCTGTCCAAAGAAGCCATCCCTTCCATTCACTCAACATATATCCATGCATATATATTCCCTCCTATGTGCTAGACACTGTGCTGGGCTCTGTGGGTACAGCAGGAGGCAATTCACACAACATAGAACTTGCATTGCAGAAGAGAAGAAACCGTCAAACATATAATTAACAGTGACACTTAAGACAGAAGGACAGAGGTCCATAGGGGTATGTAAGGTGAGCATCTAACCCATCATATGTCTTGTATGGAAATGGAATAATAAGTCTAAAAGTAAGTTTATTCTTTTGCTACTTGAAAAAAGCTGAAATGCAGATCTACGTGGTTAACCAGATGTGTAAGCTTTGTCTGTCCACCCCTTTCTGGAACTTCCAAAGAATCTCCAAATGGGTCCTAATGCACTTTAAGGTAGACATATAGTAGATATTCACTGAGGCTGTTCTGGGCATTTTGTTCTATTCCTTCATCACTTCTAGTTTTAACTTTTCCTATTTATTCATTTGATACAAACTGACTAACTTCCTCTATTCAACTGTTACAACATCTGTGAAATTCTGAGGGGTGCCCTTCATCCCATCTTTCTATCATAACCGTGAGCTCTACCATTTTAGAGGACTTTTCATGGAGAAATGTGTTGGCTCCTTCCATCCATAAAGCCTGTTGTTAACGTACTCTCCAAATCACTTGAACCACTGATGCTAATATGGAATATCCTCATGTCTCCTTGCACCACAAACATCCAAAACCACTTTCCATAAAAAGGCACGGCATTGCCAACGTCATTTGTCTAATGTAGCGTGGTCACTTTATTCTGGACCCATGCAGTGGTGGATTGGACTCCTCGGCCAATGAGAGCAGATTTCCACAGAGCCTACTTGGATTAGAATTAGGACATCCAAGAATATTCAGAGTTGGAAAGTAATTTTGAGATTGTCTATTCCATCTTTATTACTGGAGAAGGAGAACACTGAGGACCTAGGAAAGTGGGTGGCTTAGCCAAAGGCACCTGGCGAGTAAAGTCCCACAGCACCTGAGAGCTGGTATTGGAACCCTTGTTCTCGAATACTGTTTTCTGCCACCATCCCAGAATCCCTGAAGCCTAGCACTGTGCCTGGTAGAGCAACACACAATACACGGTTTCTCAATGAATGCATGGTTACTAAAGGTGCGTCAGGCACTGTTCTAAGACCTCTGCATGTTTTAACTCATTTACTCTCCCTACCAGTTTAGTAAGGTGGGTCCTGTTAATATCCTCCATCTCCCTAGGCAGACAGAAATTCAGATATTTGCCTAAGAAAACACAGATAGAAAAGGACAAGGTCGAGATTTGAACCCAGGCATGCTGACTGCATGTGGGATCTTACACGATGCACTGTACCCACAATGAAAGGATGAATACATATCATCTATAACACTGAAGGAGAAGGAGAGGACTGGGGAAGCAATTTAAGAACAACAACAAGATAGAAACTGGGTGTCATGTAAGTGTACAAGATTTTCACAAAGACGCATGCTTTGTAACAAATATGCACATGAATTGCGGGCTGATTGCTCTGTGCCGTATATGTAAAGATACAACCTTCGGGCTGCTGGAGGCTGTGGGCTTGCTCAGACTGTAAAATATGACAGGGCACAACATTGGCATATAAATTTTGAATTAGAGCAACCGGCATTATATTGTTTATAAAAATTGAATTATGAATGTAAAATAATAGTCATAATAACCAGCTTCTGAAAGGTAGCTAGCTAAATTGACTTAATGTTTAAACGCTGGGGCATATGATCACAAGAAGTGAGCGCTGTTATTGTTTGATCTGTCATACGATTTTTTTTTAGAAGAGGTTACACTTCATAAGTGACTGAATTCATTTTTCCAGTTTAACAATAAAAAGTGCATATTCTCCATTTTATATACAAGTGAAAAATGCATATCCTCCTTAACCTTTTCTCCTATGAGGTAGTATTAAACCTGTACACACTGGTTAAGAACCATCATAAATTAACGGTGTGCTACTGTTATTATATTTCACATATTTTCTCTTATGTACTCTTCAGAGTTCTATTAAATGCATTTTAAAAGTTCCTAGGGTTTGTTTTTTGGGGTAACTATGAATTGCTTCTACATGTCAAAGTTAATTTAAACTAAAAATGCATATCTGGTTTGCACATTAGACAGCTAATCTTACAATATGGTCCTTGCAGTGTCATACAATTTCCCCTAATACTGAATTGGAAAGTTATCTCTAGGCATGCTGCTATTTCTAATGCCACCACTGCCACTGCCAGTAGCAGTCTTAGTGATGTCTTCTTGGAAATCTCCCACTTGGATACTTGGACAGAGCTAGTTTTGTTAAACTTCACATTTATCTATCTCAGATGGATTTGCAGTTCTCTTTAAATCCACCCTGAAAGATTTCTCCCCTTTTCCTAGCTAAATGAACCAGTGGTCTCACACTGCATGGTTGCTGTGGGGTGTGATGGGAACTCCGGGCTTCTGGCCTTGGAAGTGGCAGACGAGGGATCTCTCATGGTATCCTTGACCTGACCCCTCTTTGTGGGCTTCTTCACCTCCTCCTCCATGCTGCCCTCTCCATGGTTCACGGTGGCCCTGAGCACAGGGTGCCTGTTCTTCAGAGTGTCCCCGCAGGGCAGAGCTGCCCAGGAGCCTCCGTCAGGCCAGTGACACAGAGGCAGCTGTGGCTCTCTCATTTTTACAGACTCTCTATGCCTCAAGCACATAGATATCCCATAATAACACTTCCTTTGTGAGTTCACTGATGTTTGGGAAAGTCTCTTGTGAATTCCTACTTCATGGCATTAACAAGAACCCATTCCTGAAAATGTGAATGGTTCTGTTGGTTTCAAACAGCCATCAAGAAAACTAAGGGGTTGTTTTGGTGTCTTAAAATTCTTGTCTGAGTCTCAGTGGCTGAGACAGCAGCCCCAAAATCATACAGAAGTGAAATCCAAACATTGTCTTCCTCACGTCAGCAGATTCCAAGGACGACAGGACGACAGGTGTCTTAGACAGCTCAGCCCCAAAGTGGGTGCTCCTGGGACATCTAGTGGCCATAGAGAAAAATACTCCCACCGTGGGCCAGGTAGTAGCAAGGGAAGTCTATAAGGGTGCTTAGATATCAATTGCATTCAACCTCCCCACTTCTAGCCAGGTAAGAAAGCTGAGCTCCCAGGTAAGAACGGCTTGCCCAATTTCACATCTCCAACAAGGTGTTGGTACTTACTTCTCATAGATCATTTCTACCTGAATTTTTTTATGCAGGAACTCCACGTGAATCAGCCATGGAATGAGTGGTTGAGAAGTTTTAGTGGCCTAGAGTTCACTAGGTATTTGCATCAAATGCAGTGATTTTCCAGATTCGATTACACATTCCATTGTGAATCATGGCACTGAGGCAGAATCCTAGCTCTGAAACTCTATGCTAACTTACCTCCCGCAAGGCCTTTCCTGAATTCCATGATTATAAAATGCAAGTAAACAAAAATGTTCTTGCTGCTCAGATACTTGATGCTTTATATCTAAAACAAGAATATCACAGAGAAAAACAAGTTTGTGCTCTAGGTACTGATAGGTCTCAGAAAATTGAAACAAAACAATAAAAGAGAATTCCTATTTTTCAGCCCAAAGAGCAGCAGTAGAGAAGAGAAAATCCAAGAGAATTGGGAATCAGAGCTGTTATGCAAGGTAGAGAAAGGAAAAATCAAAAGCCAAGGTTCCCAGTCCCAAAATATCCCTGCAGGAAGCTAAGTGGAACAATTTTCCACAGAAAGTATGAGACATGTCGTATAAATACTGTGGTGGGCAGGGCACAGTGGCGGGAGGGTGGGGGCACAGCAGTGGGGGGGGCACAGCGGTGGGGGGGGCACAGCGGCGGGGGGGCCACAGCGGCGGGGCGGGGGTGGGTGGGGAGGGTCCCCTGGAGGCAGGGGGAAGTGCTGCACAGGCCCCTGAGCTGCTGGCTGCCTCCCGTCACAGGAACACAGCCGTGGGCCCAAGGCCAGGATGTTGAATATTTATATTCTGCTTATAAAATAGAAAGATTGAGAAATTTAGACACACTCTACTGTGTCCAAAGAGTCCTTAAACTCACATCCTTTCCATTTTCCATGTTCTCTTGTCACCAGGCCAGTATCCACAGCCTGGCTTTAATTTGGAATCGGGAGGGTGAGGAGAGGTGCTGTGGCGGAGATTCCTCACAACTGCCCAGAACATTAATGTCTCACATCATGGGTTTAAAAGAAAAAAAATACATATATTTCTTTTTATCAATAGTTAGAACCCTGAATGAAAGTGTTGGTTATTCTGAATTTTCTAAAATTTATTTTTACTTTTTTAATAATAGTTTGTTGCTGTTGTTGTTGTTTGTAGAGATGGGATCTCGTTACGCTGCTCAGCCTGACCTCAAACTCCTGGACTCAAGCAATCCTCTGGCCTCAGCCTCTCAAATTGCTGGGATTATAATCCTGAGCACTGCACCAGGCCTATTCAGAATTCTAATATACAACTGATTCTTAATGATAACCAAGAAATGAAGACTTGGAGCTCAAATGGTGCCCCTGAGGCCTGCGATTCTTGAGAACCGTGCTTCCTCCTCCCTTTCTTCCATTTGGAATTGCGTTAAGCACAGAGACCCGAGGAGCCCGAACACAGCACAGGATGCTGGTGTCAGAAGCCAAACCCTGCCTCCGAACACAGGGACCCCTCACCAGCTGGTAGGGCTTCAGTGCATGCAGAAGAAGCCAAAGGACTAGCAACGTGCACAGATGAGGTGGGAGGATCAGAGCCAGGACGTCTGAACCTGGTGAGGAGCTGCAGGGGTGGGCCGGGGCTGAGGAGGAGGAACAGGTGCTGGGGAACTCCTAGGACCCCAGCCTGGCGGCCACTGCCTCCTCTGTCCCTTGGGCACCTCCCTCTGCCCTGCCCTGGAGAATATAACTCTTAGCAGGCTCTTGCAGCCTAGACTTTTGATGGCACTGCTGCCTCTGACTCCAATCGCTACCACTTTCCCCCTAAAGCTTCCACCTCTGAAGATTCACCTCATATCATCTCCTCTGTGTAATCTCTTCTCAGCTTCCCCTTGCCCGTAAGTCCCCACCCCTCCATCCCCAAACAGGCAGCATTGTCTCTGCTGGCTCCACTCTACTAGACCAGCAGGGAGATGGAGGAAGCATTTACTCCCTGGCTTCCTTCTGTGGACCACCCACTGGGCATAACCTCCTCCCCTAAGGGTGGGGTGTGCATGAGTGTGTCCCAAGTGCCATCACCCAGGCAGATGCAAGGACATGTGAAACTGGAGGCGAGAGCCTGGCAGGCTGTACCTGGTGTGGCTGAAAGGAGATAGGGAGGGATGCCAGGCAGTCCTTAAGGGGACCTGGGGAAGCTTCATCTTCAACCCCAGACAAGGGTCATTCGCCTGAAATGCCAGGACCAGGAAGTCCTGCCGGCTGCAGGCACAGCCTGTCCAACGTGATTGGAAATCACTTCCTGCTGTTCATGTCCTCTTGGAAGGTCAGGTGGCCACTGCAACAAGGTATGTGCTGCGTGGAGACTGGGGAGGGGAACTAGGGTCTCCAAAAATTTCAGGAGGCTAGCCCCAGCAGTGCTCACTTGGAGTTCATGTGCTCAGTGACATTCATAAAAGGTGGGGGAAATCCGGAGAAGGAAAGAGGTTCTCCCACAGCCACCCAGCTGGCGGATGGCAGATATGGGTCTAGAGCCTGCTTAGCTCACAGTACACTCACCTGCAAAAACAGCTGGAAAACCCTCAGGTAACACAACTCAAGATATTTTAGTACTGAAGTTAGCAAATAGCACATTCTTTTGAGAAGTGGGTAAGGCCTCCCAGGACAGTAAGGCTGCACCAGTTTAGGATGCTTGCCCCTTTATTTGGGTGTCTGAGTGTTACACAAATGACTGCCACTACTACACGTGGTGGGTGGCACGAGACACCTTGGCCATAAAGTCCTGCCAGCGCGGGAGTCACAGACCATGCTCGTCAGCATTATGCATGGTGCCTGCATTTGGAGCAAGACAAAGGCAAGTTTTAGAAAATGCCTCCACATCCCTGCATTGGAACTTCTGGCTGAGGCACAGCATGGAAAATGCCTTGTGGATTCCTGCCCATGGCTGAGACCTGGCCAGCTGCCATGCTGTGTCCTGGGTGCTGCTCCAGCCAGACGCCAGCTGGGTCCCTCCTTTCCTGTCTGTGTGCCTGACTAGGGACAGTGGCCCCTAAGCTATGGCTCCCGGGTCTCGAATCCTATACAACATGAGGCAGCCCATCCGTGCTGTCTGTTTTTGTTTTATTTTGATGCTGTCCTCTAATAACAAGGATATGTGATTTCTTGTGAGGATGAGTCAAGTGGGTAAATTTGGCTCTGGAAACTGACTCATCAGCATTATCAGATTTCAAGGAACTAGAGTGCATTTAGTCTTTTGTTACCAACTAAAAATCAACTTTCTATTTTTTTAATATCTATTATACTTAACAGTTTCTCATAAATTCATGGCCAATATCAATACTGTGACTTCCCCAGATGGTTCAGAAAGAGTCTGAAAGGCCTGGCACGGTGGCTCACACTTGTAATCCCAGCACTTTGGGAGGCCGAGGTGGGTGGATCACAAGGTCAGGAGTTCAAGACCAGCCTGGCCACACAGTGAAACCCTAGCTCTACTAAAAATACAAAAATTAGCTGGGCGTGGTGGTGGGCACCTGTAATCCCAGCTACTTGAGAGGCTGAGGCAGGAGAATTGCTTGAACCGGGGAGGCAGAGGTTGCAGTGAGCTGAGATTGTGCCACTGCACTCCAGCCTGGATGACAGAGCAAGACTCTGTCTCAAAAAAAGAAAGAAAGAATGAGTCTGCAAATGTCTGCAAATGGAAAGAATCCGATTTCCCTCTTCTTGGTTTGTAAAGGGCCCTGCAGATACTGTCTGTTGGCTGCATGACAGACACTTGAGGTACTTTCTTCAGGATATTTACACATGTGGTGCACATGCCTTGCTGACAAACAGATCATCCACTCCCTTCACAACCCATCAGTTTCGCGTTTTTAGTAGCCTGAGGTTGGCATCATTGCCTGTATATTACAGACTCCCTATACAGGCCTCCTAGATATTGTATGCACTGCTTAAGTTGCATTACAGCATGTTACATTTTAAACTTTACTGTGACCACTGACACCTTCTTAGGTGTAGTCATGCATTACTTACTAATGGGGATACATTCTGAGAAATGTAGGCAATGTTGTTGCTATGTGAACAGTACGGAGTGTACTCACACAAATCTAGATAATGTAGCCCAACCACACAGCGAGGCTGCACATTGTAGCCTATTGCTCCCAGGCAACAAACCTGCACACGTTACTGTACTGAGTACTGTAGGCAGCTGTAACACAATGGTAAGTATTCGTGCATCTAAACACACCCAAATGTAGAAAAGGAATAGAAATGTGGTATTATAATGTTGTGGGGCTGCTGTCCTGTATACGAGGCATCAATGACTAAAATGTCATGCTGGGCACAACTGTATTGCTGTTGTTACTGCTACTGTTGTTCATATTTTACAGCAAAGGAGACAAAACAACTGGAGAATCAATACACTTGTTTTAGGCTCCTCATCACGTCCAGGGTTAGAAGACTTTAGGCATTTCTTATCTTTTTAACCATAATCCTGAATTTAAGTAACCATTTGGTAGCCCCTGTGTCTACTTCATTAATATCAGTTCCTATCCCAATTAATTTCCTTTTCATAGGTCCTTTTGGTTTGTTTTGTCATTTTTTTCTTTGAGTTTCTTAACATGAATTCTAACTTGTAGTTTTAATTTTCTTCTATAATAAGGTATCTGAAGCTATTTCCTCTAAATACAACTTTTCCTGGATGCGATAAATTTGCTACGAGGTCTTCTAGTTTGAATTACTATTTCTTTAACTTGGAATTTCAGCTTGACTTCTCCTTTGCTTTAGGGACACTTTATGAGAGTGCATTCTGATATTAAACAGTTCAGCTTGGGTCTTTATACAATTTATTTATCTTTTTTTAAATTTTGATCAGAGACTGATGACTCTAAAATCTCTACTTTCCTCAACTATTTGAAATGTTTTCATCATCAAGAACCTAACTGAATTTTAGAAATTTTATAAAGTACAAAGGAGAAAAAAATAAGGGAAAGTTATATATTCTATATTTGTAGGATGTAAATTTTATATGTATTATTATGTGAAATTATGAATGTAAGATCCTCTTCATCCTTGATTACTTACAGTTTACTAGATCTACTAAATTATTAAATGAAAATATTTAAAATCATTCATTATATTTGTGCTTTACCAAGTTCTGTTTATATATTTTTATTAGCTTTTGCTTTATATGTCTAGTTACATGTTGCTTTGTATATTATATTGTATCTTATTTTCTAAACAATATAAGGTAATGCTAAAAATGCAACAGTCATCTGGGAAATGCAAATTAAAAGCATAGTGAGACAACACTACACCATAATGTGTGATAGTGAATTTTATGTGTCCACTTGACTGGGCTGAATGATACCCAGGTGGCAGGTAAAATATTATCTCTGGGGTGTGTTGAGGGTATTTCTGGGAGAGATTAGCATTTGAATCACTGGCTGAGTAAAGATCCACTCTCTCTAATGTGGGAGGCGCTGGCCAATCCTTTGAGGGTAGGAATAGAACAGAAAGGCATCAGGGAGAGTGACCTTGGTAAAAAGGACATCTGTCTCCTACCCTGGGATGTCAGACATTGACACACCTGGTTCTTGGGCCTTTGGGCTTGGACCAGGACCTATACCACTGGCTTCCCTGTTTCTCAGGCCTTTGGGTTTAACAGGAACCACACCAGCTCTCCCACATCTCCAGGTTACAGACAGCAGATCCTGTGCTTCTCAGCCTCCATGATCACATGGGTGAGTCCCTCATCATAAGTCCCTTTCCATATATCTATACAGACTCTATTGGTTCTGTTTCTCTGGAGAGCCCTTGCTAATACAAGTGAAAAAGCCAACATGAAAAAGAGATAAAATACCAAGGACTGATAACGATAAAGAGGAACTCCCACACTATATTGGGAGTATAAATTGGCACAGCCACCTTCGAAAACTAATAGGATTTACTAGAGCTGATGAAACTGTCTTTGCAAAATTTGTAACAGTAAGAGAAATTTAACCTAACTAACTCCATCTTGCTTCTATTCTCACAAGCTAATTGCCTTTGTTAACTTTAAAACAAAGACGGTAACAGTCCCTCCCTGAAACTAACTCCCTCCTTGCTCAGGGACCGAAAATGCCTTTGTAAAATGAATGGAGGGCCACAAGATTAGGATTTTGGGAGGGGTCTGAATTCTACTAAGATGTAGGCTTAAATGATAACCAGCCACTGTTCTCTGGCTTGCTTTTCTATTATGCCTTGCCTCTTAGGAGACATGGCCAGAGGTCACAGGATTGGTGACTTTTCCAATTGTTCCTACAGATAACACTACTTTTATATTGCCTAAGATTGTTATTCTGGGATGTTTTTCAGACTTCTGCATCCTGGCAAATGAATGACTGCACCTGAGCCGTGACTCATGACTCAACCAGTCCTGTGGACCCCGCCCTGAGGTGGACTCAGTGCACCAGGACCATTTTCCACACCCCTACGATTTCATCCCCAACCAATCAGCAGCACCCATTCCCTAGCCTGCTGTTCACCAAATTAGCCATGAAACCCCTACCTAGTCTAGCCTCTGAGTTCTGAGAGAGGCTGATTTGAGTAATCAAGTAATAAACTCCTGTTCTGCTTGGCTAGCCCTGTTATTAAACTTGTTCTCTACTGCAATACTGCTGTCTCAGTGAACTGATTTTATCTCTGGAGTGGGCAAGAAGGATCTGGTGATTACACTGATCGATATGCATACCTTCAAAGCAATTACATCTCTAGGTATATATCCAATAGAAATGGGTGTATGTTTACCAAAGATGTATAAGAATGTTCATATCAGCTTTATTCATAAAGTCCTCAAACAGGAAACCCGAATTTCTATCAATAGTACAATTAATAAATAAATTTTGGTATTATACATTGGACATCTATACAGCTACAGGAACTAACAACAAACTGTTGCTACCCACACATCATGGATGAATCCTGCAAACATATTGAGTGAAAGAGGCCAGACACAAAAGAGTACATACCATATGACTCCATTTATGTAAAGTACAAAAATAGGCAAGACACTAGCCTGGGCAACATAGCAAGACCCCATCTCTACAATAAATTTAAAAATTAGCTGGTTGTGGTGGTGTGTCCTAGCTACTTTGGAGGCTGAGATAGGAGGATCATTTGAACCCAGGAGTCAGAGGCGTCAGTGAGCTATAATCACACAACTGCACTGCAGCCTGGCGATAGAGCGACACTCTGACTCTTAAAAAAAAAAAAGGCAAAAGAAATCTATGGTGTTAGAAGTCAGGACAGTGGGTAACTTCCTAGGATGGGAAATTGACTAGGAGGTGACAGGAAGAGGGTTTCTGAGGCTGTTTCTTAACCTAAATGCTAGTACATGAGTGTTCACTGTAAAAATCCAGGCGGCTACACTCTTGACTTAGATGCTTTTCTGCGTATGTGATACACTCCAGCAAAACTTAAAAAAAAAATCTAACACATGGCTCTGCACAGCATTTATTATGAAACAGAACATGCAATGCTTTGTATTTTTTACAACGTAGTAGAATTCAAATTTGAAGGAAAATTGTGCCAGGCACTGTGCTAATCCCTTCTCACAAGTCACTTTAATTGTCCACATTGCCCATTGAGGTGGGTACTATGATCCCACTCTCCAGATTAGGGAAATGAGGCTCAGAATGGAATCAGTTCGTCTGAGACCACACACCTGCTACCTGACCATGAGGAGGTGAGGAAGGCAGCCCGGTAGGCCAAGAGCCTGCAGTTGGAACAAATCCCAGCAACCCTGTGGCTCAGCCTGTGTCTCTCTGCAGGGCAAATGTGATCTTTTCCCATGTATTTTATAGGACTTGCTTGGCGATTCTTCACAACTAAAATGAAGCCTTAGCATTCTTCCGTTGAACTTCTCGACTTCCCTTGAGGACTGATTTTATTTCATGACCCTTTGTCATGAGCCTGGTATTGTTTACAGAGTCATTTTACACACTAAATTTCTTCCATAACAACATTTACTCTACAATGTTTTTAACAATTTAAAAAATGTGTATTATGTGACCTACCTAATTGAATTTAATAATCTTACAGCTTGTTTAGGGCATTTGATGTTTTCACATCGCAGCAATTTAAACTGAGAGAAAAAAATGTTTATGCAAAACGCCTGTTTCCAAAAACTTTGGCTCATACTAAAAGGTGCATATAAAATAAGGCTAAAATGCAGAACTTTTTAAAACCTCATAGAAGGAGAAGAAACATAATACAAAGGTCATGGTTGAATATTAAATTTAGCTCTAAGCTTTCTGGAAGACAAGAAGAACATAAATCTTCTTATCTGATAAAAGGAAATAGATCAGTTATGCAAAGAAGACAATCTTTCAGGTACAAATTTCCAAGAATGCCACAGAAACACACAACTTTGTCAAAAGGATTGGCAATGAGTGACATAAATTACACATAGGGTGATATTCAAAAATGTCATTGTAAGAGGAAAATCTTACAAACTCAGCAGCCCTGGATTTTATTTTTAGAGAGGGAGTTCAAGGGAAACACAAAAGAATAAAGGAAGAAAGGGAGGGTTTGAATTTTAAAAGGCTCACAACTTACTTCTCCTATCTAACTGTAACTTTGTACCCACTGACAAACCTCTCTTCACCCTGCCTACCCCCACCCCAACCCCCTCCTCTGGAAACCACCGTTCTATTTTCTGTCTCCAGGAGATGAGTATTTTCAGATTCCACATATGAGTGGGATCACGCAGTATTTGTCCTTCTGTGCCTGTCTTATTTCACTTAACATAATGTCCTCTAGGTTCATCCACATTGCAAATGACTATTGTTAACAATAATGTACTGTACATTTCAAAATAGTTAGAAGAATGAATTTTGAATGTTCTTATCACAAAGAAATGGCAAGTGTGAGATGATGGATATGCTAATTACCCTGATTCGATCATTAAACAATGTAAACATGTATTGAATCATCACACTGTACCCTGTATATTACCATGTGTCAATTGAAAATTAAATCAAAAACAGGCCAGGCGCAGTGGCTAACGCCTGTAATCCCAGCACTTTGGGAGGCTGAGGTGGGCGGATCAAGAGGGCAAAAGATCGAGATTGTCTCAGCCAACATGGTGAAACCCCGTCTCTACTAAAAATACAAAAATTAGCCGGGCGCAGTGGCAGGTGCCTGTAGTCCCAGCTACTTGGGAGGCTGAGGCAGGAGAATCGCTTGAACCCAAGAGGTGGAGTTTGCAGTGAGCCATGATAGTGCCACTGTACTCCAGCCTGGCAACAGAGCAAGACTACCTCTCAAAAAAAAAAAGAAAAAAGAAATTAAATCAAACAAACAAAGGCAGCAGAGGCCCACTAGGCCATCACCGTGGTGTGGCTTTGCAGCAGAGCAGCCCCGGGCCAGGCTCAGGCAGCCACTCTCCAGCCAGGGAAGGAGCCCTCCACCTTCTGGGCTTTCGCTTCTCATCATGGAAGAAATGGAATTAGTACTTTCCCTGACTGCCTCCTGGTCAGAGCACCCCGTGAAAAGCAAAATGTTCCACCAGTGTAAATCCATCATCTTACCTCCAAGCAGCATCATCAAAATGGAAAAAAACTAACCCCACTTTCCAAAGTTGGGGAGCAGTTCAAGTTGCCACCCACCATTCTCCTGGCAGTCCTTATTTTGAGGGTGACTTCATTTGTTCCACTTACAGTCATTTCCAACAGAGTCAGGAAGGGTATTTAATAGAAAATCTCAGTGTGTGATGAATCAGCACAGAATCAGGAAAATGTGCTGCAAAATGTGACCTTTCGCTACGAGCAGGCCATGCCCAATATTTCATCCTTTCCCTTTGGCATAAGGCTATCAACAACAAAAAAAATTCCCTCAAAGTTACGAGAGACATAAAACTTGGGGACACATTCACTGAGGCCTTTATTCTCCAGAAAAGCATGTTGTTTTCTCCAAGCTGACAATGGTGAATTCTAAGCTAGAGATTACCAGTGAGCTCAAGACTCTGTGTGTGCAAGATGCATGTGCACAGAAGTGTGTGTACATGGGTGTGTGTGTGTGTAACCATCAATCAAGGTCCAGAACCTGGGAGGTGCAATGTTCTCAGTGTTCTTTTCCTGAGTATCCCTATGGTTCCTACAAATGATTTACCAATCCATCAAGCTGCAGGGACCAGTGCTGCTGAGATGGGAGAAGTGGACGCAGTGTTTGGCCACAAAAAAGGGCAGCATCCACCACATGAGCACCTGGACTCCTAGGCCCCACCCCACTACTCTTGGCCACGCAATCCCGTGCATGTTTGTCATAGCCAAGACGCATGTCCGAGGCGAGGCAGCTAAGGGAGAGGAGTGATAAACCACCAAGCCAGAGAGGCAGTGCGGAGAACACCCAGGCCAGCCGCTGCTGATGTTCCTCTATGTGACCTAAGCTGAAGGAGAGATGCGATCTCGCCAATACCTGAAACACACACTTGAGATTTAATGAGTTTGTGGGTGTTCCACTCAACTGAGCCGATACTGGCATTATTCACTAAGACACACATTGCGAAAGGGTTCATTATCAACTCAGGCTACTTGAGGATATATTTATGGAGGTATTTCTATACATTTGCATCATTCTATCAACTGTAAATCTAAACAGACAGTAGGCTTCTGAGGAACTATTTTTAAACGCACGTTTCCAGTGGTGTTTCTCAACATGAGATTCTCAGACCACGTGTTAGAATGAACTGGGAGAGCTTGGTAAGATGCAGACTCTTGGGCTCCACAGTTGGCCAAGTGAGGTAGCCTCACTGGGATTGACACTTAGGGATTTCTGTCTTTATCAAGCTCTCCCAATTATACGCATGCACTATGCATTTCGAGAAGCCCTCCCCTTTGAGTTAGTTCAGTAAGGTTTACCCCCTGGTGATGAATACACCAGCTGACCGCCCGTGAGCCAGTGCTCTGAGAAGCGAGTTAGTGCACGGGCGTGGACACGCGCTTGTGTCTCTGAGATGTGAGTTAGTGCACGGGCGTGGACGCGCGCTTGTGTCTCTGAGATGTGAGTTAGTGCACGGTGGTGGACACACGCTTGTGTCTCTGAGATGTGAGTTAGTGCACGGGCGTGGACGCGCGCTTGTGTCTCTGAGATGTGAGTTAGTGCACGTGGTGGACACGCGCTTGTGTCTCTGAGATGTGAGTTAGTGCACGGGTGTGGATGCGCACTTGTGTCTCTGAGATGTGAGTTAGTGCACAGGCGTGGACACGCGCTTGTGTCTCTGAGATGTGAGTTAGTGCACGGTGGTGGACACGCGCTTGTGTCTCTGAGATGTGAGTTAGTGCACGGTGGTGGACACGCGCTTGTGTCTCTGAGATGTGAGTTAGTGCACGGTGGTGGACGCGCGCTTGTGTCTCTGAGATGTGAGTTAGTGCACGGGTGGACCGCGCTTGGCTGTGTCTCTGAGATGTGAGTTAGTGCACGGGGGGCGCGCTTGTGTCTCTGAGATGTGAGTTAGTGCACGGTGGTGGACGCGCGCTTGTGTCTCTGAGATGTGAGTTAGTGCACGGTGGTGGACGCGCGCTTGTGTCTCTGAGATGTGAGGGGGGGGGGGGGGGGGGGGGGGGGGGGCGGGTTCTGAGATGTGAGTTAGTGCACGGTGGTGGACGCGCGCTTGTGTCTCTGAGATGTGAGTTAGGTGGCCGGGTGGTGGACTGACGCGCTTGTGTCTCTGAGATGTGAGTTAGTGCACGGGTGGCTGAGATGTGAGTTAGTGCACAGGCGTGGACACGCGCTTGTGTCTCTGAGATGTGAGTTAGTGCACGGTGGTGGACACGCGCTTGTGTCTCTGAGATGTGAGTTAGTGCACGGTGTGGACGCGCCTTGTGTCTCTGAGATGTGAGTTAGTGCACGGTGGTGGATGGTGCTTGTGTCTCTGAGATGTGAGTTAGTGCACGGGGGGCGCGCTTGTGTCTCTGAGATGTGAGTTAGTGCGGGGGGTGTGTGTGTCTGGATGTGAGTTAGTGCACGGGCGTGGACACGCGCTTGTGTCTCTGAGATGTGAGTTAGTGCACGGTGGTGGACACGCGCTTGTGTCTCTGAGATGTGAGTTAGTGCACGGTGGTGGACACGCGCTTGTGTCTCTGAGATGTGAGTTAGTGCACGGGTGTGGACGCGCACTTGTGTCTCTGAGATGTGAGTTAGTGCACAGGCGTGGACACGCGCTTGTGTCTCTGAGATGTGAGTTAGTGCACGGTGGTGGACGCGCGCTTGTGTCTCTGAGATGTGAGTTAGTGCACGGTGGTGGATGTGTGCTTGTGTCTCTGAGATGTGAGTTAGTGCACGGGCGTGGACACGCGCTTGTGTCTCTGAGATGTGAGTTAGTGCACGGTGGTGGACACGCGCTTGTGTCTCTGAGATGTGAGTTAGTGCACAGGCGTGGACACGCGCTTGTGTCTGAGATGTGAGTTAGTGCACGGTGGTGGACGCGCGCTTGTGTCTCTGAGATGTGAGTTAGTGCACGGTGGTGGACGTGGCTTGTGTCTCTGAGATGTGAGTTAGTGCACGGTGGTGGACACGCGCTTGTGTCTCTGAGATGTGAGTTAGTGCACGGTGGTGGACACGCGCTTGTGTCTCTGAGATGTGAGTTAGTGCACGGGCGTGGACGCGCGCTTGTGTCTCTGAGATGTGAGTTAGTGCACGGTGGTGGACACGCGCTTGTGTCTCTGAGATGTGAGTTAGTGCACGGTGGTGGACACGCGCTTGTGTCTCTGAGATGTGAGTGCACGGGCGTGGACACGCGCTTGTGTCTCTGAGATGTGAGTTAGTGCACGGTGGTGGACACGCACTTGTGTCTCTGAGATGTGAGTTAGTGCACGGGCGTGGACGCGCGCTTGTGTCTCTGATCTCAGTGACTCGTGAGGATCGGCACCAGTGGCTTCACACAGCAGCCTGGTTTGCTTTGGAAACAGAAGCACTGTGAACATGCAACATCTCAGAAAGCGGCCTATGGATTTTTCCACAAAGGCTACAACTGCATCACTGGCTTTCCAACTTGAACTTTTACATTTTATGTTAATTTTTCCTGTGTCTCCCATTCAGCTAGGGTTGAACATTTCCATTGAAACCAATGGAGCTTATCCATCAGCCTCAGGGCAAATAGTATCTCCCTAAGATTTAGGAGTAAGAAAAGAGTCACAGAACGACCTTCTGGACCCTGCTTTCTCCCTCACAACCCACACTAGGTGGTCATAGCCGACGCTCCTGTGACACAGAGGACACCACGCTTTCTCAGCAAATGTGCCTGAAGGGAGCTTGTGCTGCCCCTAGAGTTGATCCACCTGCCTTGAAATGTGACACACTTGGCTGCCTCTGTGCCCCACACAAACCAAGAGCAAGGAATTCCCGGGTACACTTTCTAAACAGGCTTTAGGCAACATTTTTCAAATAGGATGAGGAAAAGGGGAGGACTGTGTGTCAGATACATTCCAATTGACCGTTACGCCTCACTCTGATTCCACCTGCTCTTTGCAAAGCTTCCACTGGTGGCCAAGTCCTCTCTGCCCTTTGCTCGGCTGAGGTCAGCCTTCCTTTACGTGTCTCATGCTTTCCCACCTTCCTTCTAGACATGGCTTGTGTGTGACCTTCTCCTGGGTTGAGTGAGAATAAACAGGATGCCCTGATCCACCACTCATCCTGACAACTGCCTTTCCCCAGCCTAACCCTCATCTCCCTTCTTTTCTACTTTCTGATAGATATTTTCCCTCTAAGAAGAAAAAGAACGAAAAGAAAACATTTTCTTAACATCACCACGATTCCTGGCACAACTGCATGTTTATCTGTGCTTCCAACATCGTTTAACATTTGACCTACAAGGTATTTGATAAAACTGATACTGACGTTTTGCTTAGCTGTATATATTATATGATGATATCTTTTACACCCTGTGAGATTTCTATTTACATGTGACATTCTGATTCTGAGTCATTTAATTTGGACATAGGCATCATAGATTATGCTACTCCAACCTGGGTCAAAATTTGTCAGTAGGGAAAATGATCTTGAGAGAGAGAGAAACAAAAACCCTTTACCTATAAAATTCAGGTTGAAATGTCCTTTATTAAACATCCAAATAACTTATATAACAATTAAATTGCCAGGAGATTCTTCAAAACATGCCACCTTTTATTTAACAAACAAGCTTCTCCCATTTTTCATTGTGGTTCTGAGCTACTGTGGGTTGAATCAAGCTAAGTGGATAGGGCTGCACCATTTCAGCCACATCCTACCCCCATCCCACAATGTTCCTATAGATAAGAGCACAGGCAGGCATTGTGATTTTGCTGTATTTGTTGTTTCACAGTAAAACTGCCTTAATTGTGCTTGTCCACATGCAGCTGTAACCATGTGACCCACCAGCACCTGGCCTCATTGTTCGTTCCCCCTGAGTCTCCGAGTCTCCCTCAGGGGCTTCCCAGTGGGCAGCAACTGCAGTATTTTAGTTCGTGGTGCTCTAATCTGAGCAAAAGCTGCTTGTGTTGGGCCAACCACAATCTGTATCCTCAAAAACTAGGAAGAGTTTTACAAAGGAATGACAGCAAACAATCAGCAAAAGCTGAAGAGAAGAGCCTCGGACTACTAAAAAATTTCAAGTTGGGGTGCCTTGAAGCCACCCTTTCCCCCTTTCAATTGGTACAATTTGGATCCACAGGAGAGGAGGCCTAGTTGGATTTTCCTCAGGTCATTTCTCCTCATTAAAACTGAACTTTACAAAATTGGTGCTTGGCAGGCTTTGTGTCCTGGACCCTGTCTCCCCTGGACCCCAAGGCTCTGTTTACCCTTGCCTTCCAATGTCCGCAGTGTCCTGGTGGTAGCCTCCTCTCCAACCCCATCTGCGTGTCTGTAGAACACAAAAGTGTAGTTACACCTGGTTTCCCGTCAAGGGTGGTGCTGTGAATTTCTACACTCCATACTCTAATGACTACTTGGCATGCTCTTAAAAACATACAGACAGATGCTGTTGGCTGAGCCATGTACCACCTGGGAGGCCTCAGGACTTAACTTCTCAAGCCCCCGATTCCCTGATTTGAAAAATCAGGTTTGTGAGACACACAGGGCCTTTGTCCAGAGCTGGATGCACACAGAGCACTCAGTGGAGGTCATCTCCCTCCTCCCCAGGCCGGAACCCTGACTTAACGCTCTCTCCGGTTTTGCTGGCACAGGGCACTCGCCATCCGGTTTGGCCACCCAGCATCTCAAGCCTGTCTGTGTTCGGGGGATTTCTGCTGAATGGCCTTTAGTGGAAGTTTTAGAGGAACTGCTACTTAAAATGATCATCTGAATATGCTCACCTCACCAAACGGTGCTTGTGATTGGCCAAACACTGCCCAGCTTCAGTCTTCCTTGCTTCTAGAGCAGCTGCATGCAGCCTGGGCTCCACCGGTCAGAAAGGCCCTCACCATACACAGGAGTGAGTGGCCCAAGAAGGGAAGGTCAGAGCTCAGCCTGTCTTTGGTGGGGACAGTGCTAGAGGTAACTGAAAGTGTGCTTCCCTGGAGCAAATGTGGTATCATTATGACAGCATTGATAGCTCTTCTTAAACCAAGTTCTGGTACAGAAAACAATGCACAAAGCCAACTACAGAATTCCCCCAACCCCAGTCACATGCAGGATTCGGAGAACAAATGGCAACTTACAAAACGCAGAAAAAGAAACTCACAACCTATGGACCCCTCCAGTCCACAGAACAGCAAGAGACAAAAGGAAGAACAACCAGAGCAAGAACTAAGAAACGACCCCTTGAGGCCCCAGAATTCCTATTGAGAGTGAGAAAGAAAAGTGCCCTTTTATGAACTTGATAATAAAAGAAACATAAATAAGTCAAAGCACTTGCCAAGTTTTAAATTCTGATTGCCAGATGCAGAATTCTGATTCTGCATATTCTGAAGATTAAACTTGTGAGAAGCTGTGAATCTGCTTCCACTATATTTGTGCTCTCTTAGGAAGGGGGCCACTGAGGCTCTCCCTACAATGTCCATTCCCACCAGGCTTTCCTCCTGCCGCGAAAGTCTGCAAGGTGGAGCTGTCAACACCAGGTTGGTAAATTGAGTAGTAGCTGGTGGAGGGATGACCGGCAGCTGCAGCCACAGCCAGGCGCAAAGGCAGAATTAAAAGTGGAACAATCAAGACAGTGTTTCTAGCATCGTGGTGACATCATACACCATGAACATTTTATTCATTGTGTGCACAGAGCACAGAAGAAAGCTTCACTAATTACAGAGAGGCAGATCAGGGAGCAATCCAGATTTTCTAACAAGCCTGCACTCTCCTGGTTTGTGGTGGTGTAAACAGTAACTTTTTAAATCATCTCTGATAGAAGGTACGTGATCGCTGGAGCAATGACCACAAAACTGCCCCTATTTCCCCGCCCGTGTCACGGGGCTGCCTGTCTGGGCCACTGCCTGGGATGAGCAGGTTTCTCTCGATTTGTGTGCTCCCTTTTAGCCAAGACTAGAATTACCTATGATTGGTGGAATGCAAAGTCCTAAGAGTCCCCAGGATTCCACCCTATTTTTTGATGTTGTGCTTCCTTATTATAACTATAACTCCTGCGTCCTAGTGAGCTGTGAATTAGATCAGAGGTTCACAAACTCCAGCCCATGGGCCAAATGCAGCCCCTGCTTGTTTCTGTAAATAGAGTTGTTTGGATGCGAGGGGCCAAGTCACTTGCCTGTTTGTGGCTGCGCTTGTGCAGCAATGGCAGAGCTGAGACGTCACCACAGAGAACATACGACCTGCAGAGCCTAAAATCCTTACTCTCTGCACTTTACCGAAGATGTTTGCTGACCCTGAGTTGGATGCTATCTTGCTTCTGAGCACAAAGAGAGGTTCCCTGCTGAAGTGCTGCAGTGATTTGTCCTGCTTCCCTGGTACTAACCGCTGTGTGCATGGGAGGAAACAGAACAAAAACTCCCTTCCGAACACAGACTATGTTGGAATATCAAAAATAACCAGATGGTTGGGACTCCAATGTAAACATAGAACAGGGGGAACTAAAGCCCACTGGCACAATTGAGGAAGGATTTGCTTTTGTAGATGTGGCCTTTTCTGATCTTATTATAGCAGATACTGGGTTTAAGAACTGTAAAAAAGGACCAGAGTATATATTTGTTAAAAATCTAGCCTAGTTGGCCAGGCGCGGTGGCTCACGCCTGTAATTCCAGCACTTTGGGAGGCTGAGGCGGGCAGATCACGAGGTCAGGAGATCAAGACCATCCTGGCTAACACGATGAAACCCAGTCTCTACTAAAAAAAAATACAAAAAATTAGCCGGGTGTGGTGGTGGGCACCTGTAGTCCCAGCTACTAGGGAGGCTGAGGCAGGAGAATGGCGTGACCTGGGAGGCGGAGCTTGCAGCGAGCCGAGATTGTGCCACTGCAATGCAGGCTGGGCGACAGAGCGAGACTCCGTTTCAGAAAAAAAAAAAAATTATAGCCTCGTTGTTACTAACCTTTTACTGGGGGGAAAAGCAGAGTAATATTTCTGAAGAATGATATATACACAGACATCCACAATTTCACTTACAAGTTCTGGGGGTTCATGAGCCCCCAATAAGCTAATCCACAAACCCCAGATTAAGAAACTCCGATCAATTTTTCTGCTTGCTGTGGGAAAAACAAACTTTAAAAGTGTTAGCCGGCTGGGCATGGTGGCTCATGCCTGTAATCCCAGCACTTTGGGAAGCTGAGGCAGGTTGATCACGAGGTCAGCAGATCGAGACCATCGTGGCCAACATGGTGAAACTCTGTCTCTACTAAAAATACAAAAATTAGCCAGGTGTGGTGGTGTGCACCTGTAGTCCCAGCTACTCAGGAGGCTGAGGCAGGAGAATTGCTTGAACACAGAAGGCAGAGGTTGCAGTGAGCTGAGATCATGCCGTTGCACTCCAGCCTGGGCAACAAAGCGAGACTCTATCTCAAATTAGTAAATAAATAAATAATTAGTCAAGAACCTGTTTTCTTTTCTTTTTTTTTTTTATAACTTTTTTTATTATACTTTAAGTTCTAGGGTACATGTGCACAACATGCAGGTTTGTTACATATGTATACATGTGCCATGTTGGTGTGCTGCACCCATTAACTCGTCATTTACATTAGGTATATCTCCTAATGCTATCCCTCCCCCGTCCCCCATCCCATGACAGGCCCCGGTGTGTGATGTTCCCCTTCCTGTGTCCAAGCATTCTCATTGAAGAACCTGTTTTCAATTGGCTTAATTAAAAATTAGCAAGTGGTTATCTGCCAATTAATTTAAAATTGACAGCATTGGCCAAGCGCGATGGCTCACGCCTGTAATCCCAGCACTTTGGGAGATTGAAGTGGGCAGATCAGGAGGTCAAGAGATTGAGACCATCCTGGCCAACATGGTCAAACCCCATCTCTACTAAAAACACAAAAATTAGCTGGGTGTGGTGGTGCACACCTGTAGTCTCAGCTACTCAGGAGGCTGAGGTGGGAGAATCACTTGAACCCAGTAGGTGGAGGTTGCAGTGAGCCGAGATTGTGCCATCTCAATCAATCAATCAATCAATCAATCAATCAAAATTGACAGCACTTACTAAGGGCCAAGTGAGTGGTACCGACAATAACGTTATTTGAATTGAGAAAAGAAAGAGATAATTGTTGTTTAGTAAGGTGAGGGCAGCCTTCACAGAAGAGATGCAATTTGTCTATGATCTCACAGAATTGCGAAGTTTTAGACAAGCAGAAGGAGCAGGGAGGGCTGGGCTGCAAATGTCTTCAAGGCTCAGGGAGATCTCGTCCTTGGGTGTCTCCCTGTGGGCCCCAGGTGGCGGGGGAGCTAAAACATCCCTAAAAGTCACCTAAAGAACGTTCAGGTGTCTGTTCCAGATTCTACAGTGCACCTAACCAGTGAGAAACCACACTAGTCAAGAAACTCAAGCTAACCTGCTATTATCTAAAAAGTCTGCTTACATACTCCTTTTTCCATTTCCATACCTCTGTGAGGCCAGACATTCTTCCCCTACTTCAGCCAAGGCAACACATTGTAACAAATTCAGCCTAAATGCAAGAGCAGATAAGGACAGTCCAGCTGTCTTCCATTAACCCTGACGCCAGGGAGATTTGCAAAACACCAAAACACTGCCGTTCTTCTTACTCATTGTCTTTGGGGCTTTGGAAAATATAAATACATTCATAAAAATATGGAATTTATGTAATGGAATTTTTATTGTGCTTTTAAAGTGAATATGTATTTTTGAAACTTCTCAATTTTAATTTCTAGTATTGTAAATAGTAGATTTAGCCCATCAGAAACAAAAGCTGCATAGGATCCTCAGGTTTTTTTCTGTCTTTCTTTCTTTCTTTTTTTTTTTTTTTTTGGAGACAGGGTCTTACTCTGTCACCCAGGCTGGAGTGCAGCGGCATAATCTTGGCTCGGTGCAGCCTCAACCTCAGGGCTCAAGCGATTCTCCAGCCTTCGCCTCCTGAGTAGCTGGGACTACAGGCGTGAGCCATGATCACCCAGCTAATTTTCGTATTTATAGTAGAGATGGGCTTTTGCCACGTTAGCCAGGCTGGTCTCAAACTCCAGACCTCAAGTGATCCACCTGCCTTGGCCTCCCAAAGTGCTGGGAGAACAGGTGTGAGCCACCTCGCTCAGCCAGATCCCCAGTTTTCGAGAACATATAGGGGTCCTGAGACTGAAAGTTTGAAGGGAACCATTGCTTTATATAAACTAAGTACAATTCAATGACACGCCTCCTGTGAATCAGGTTTTTCTGGCCTGTTTTTCTCATGTTTGTTTCTTATTTTTTTCTGAGTTAGGCTGTGTGCCCAGGAACCCAGAAAACCAACCTGTCCTTGTGGCCTGTAAAGCTCCTAACATTCTGTTCCAAGTCTCCACGGCCAAAGCCCAACCAAGAGGGTTAAGAATACCATATAGGCCAGGCACAGTGGTTCACACCTGTAATCCCAGTACTTCGGGAGGCCGAGACAGCAGATCACTTGACCCCGCAAGTTCAAGACCAGCCTGGCCCACATGGCAAAACCCGTCTCTATTAAAAATATAAAAATTAGCTGGGTGTGTTGGTGCATATCTGTAATCCCAGCTACTCCGGAGACTGAGGCACGAGAATTGCCTGAATCTGGGAGGTGGAGGTAGCAATGAGCTGAGATTGCACCTCTGCATTCCAGCCTGGGTGACAAGAGTGAGACTGTCTCAAAAAACAAAACAAAACAAAAACATATAGAAAGTAAACAATGCCCAATAAAGTATAGGATGTTGATTTCTTAGAATTTTACTATGAATGTGATATTATTTGCCAGTTAACTCATGTCTTTTGAGATAAATGTTAAATAAATGAAAGTTGATGTGTCATGCAGAGCTTTATTTCTTGGCAAGAAAGCTGATGGGGTAAAGACGGCCACAGTTGCTTTGAACTCTCCCCATTGAGAAGCGGAGTTTATCTTCCAACAGCCTGAATTTAGCCTGGCCCTGTGAATGCTTAAGCCATAGATTATGGCAGAGTGGCGCTGTGCCCATTGTCAGCTCAGCCTCTTAGAGGACTGATGAGAGCTTTTCCTTCTGCTCTCTGGGGACAATCACTCCTAGGACTCTGCCTCTCAGCCCCTGCTGCTGTGCTGTGAAAATCCCAGGCCATACAAGCAGCCACGTGTAGGTGCCGTACCCACTGGCAGCTATGGGATTGAGCTGTCATGGAGGCTTCCACCTGGTGAACCTCCCAATGAATGTGGTCCAGGTGACATCACAAGACTAGGGCCCAAGAGACCATGGTCCACACACAGAACTCTGGGGAATAATAAAATGGTTGCCTTAAACTACTAAGCATTGTCTGGTTTGTCATGCAGCATTATATGTTATATATATATATAGAATTTGGGAAGACACTGCTTGAATTGATCACTTTCTCTATTAAGACCTGTTAGGTACATTAATCAATAATTGCTACAGACCCTGAAGTAAGCATTTTGCATTAAGTGATCGGACCCAACCAGTTTGATGGAAAATTTGGTCTCCTACCTTATTTTTGATCCAGAGCACAAGGGATTATTAACTTTCTTTTCCATTACGCTCCTTCACTCAGCAAGCACTGTGTTGAGCAAAGGAGATTATCAGGTTATACAAAGAAGGTTCTCCGGGGTTTGAAATTTAGATTGCTGACTTTCCTACTCGAGTTCCCTTCTTGCCCAAGACCATAATTCTAGGAATTCCCCATCATCATCCCAGGAGTCTAAACAGTCTTTTGAACAGCTGCTAAATGTTGATGGTCTCATGATTCCTTAGAGGAATTTTTCTGTGGGTGGAGGAAGCCACCCTTATGGCTCTTAATCAAATGTTGAAAGTGTGCCCACAACAATGACTGGAACAAAATGGAATCTTCAGAATTGCGATGCAGATAAAGGGTCTCCTCTTCCATAAATAGTGACTTGCTACAGAAAAACACTACTGCTTTCTTTTCTGTTTAGTAAAAAGATGATTGTTGACACACGATAAAAGCCAAATAAGCTCTAATAGTCAAAAAGTTGCTCCAGTCTCCTGATTTCCCTTTCCCACGTTTCCCCTGGCACTGACTTCCTGAGGAAGTCACGCAGGCTGGATGGCAGGGCTCACCTGTCACATGACGGAGGGACACGGAGCCAGGTGGAGGTGATTGCTCCATCAGCACACTACACAATCTCCCCCTACTTCACTGTGCTTAGCATGAGATGGGGGACACTGAGCACTCACAGCCACTCAGTGCCACACCAGGTCCCCACTGCAGGCTGGACAAGGATCCACAACCTTCATGAGCCCCCTTGAAGCTGAGGCCTGGAATGGCTGCTGGATGCCTGGGTTCTCCTCAGGGTCTTCTTCCAGGTCAGTCCAAGCTGAAACCAAGAGGTTAGCAGAATATTCTGGGTGGGGGAAGGTACCAGAGATACCTCTGTGCACAGCCAGCATTGACATACTCATTAACAGAAAAGGAGAGTTCATCTCTGATGCCACGAGCATCTGGCCATCAAGAACAGAGGGAAATGCAATGTGCCCCTCTAGCCCTATCAGAAACAAATACAGAGGAGCCTCTCCATGCATGCCTCTTGACTTGATTGCTTTTTTTTCTTCTATACTTGACTGCTTTTGTTTCATTTTTATTAGATTTTTGAAATTCTATGTTTTGAGCAGTTCTGTCCAATTTGGTGGCTTCACACAGAGTGTGGAGGTTAGCTAAGTGGTCTTGCTTTCAAATGATACTCAAACCTTGCAGGTCTGGGGACTTGCACCTGCTACCTAACATCAAAGGACTTAGTGCAGGCCTCTGAGAGACAGATCTTTTTGAAAAATTAAATTAATGCTTTATGTATCTAGAAAAAAATCTAAATTTGTATTGTCTCCATGAAAAGTACTGTATTACACAAACCTTTCCAATCTACCCAAAATGAGTGAGACAAATAAATGAGTCATTCTCCCTGGCCAGGACTTTATCAAATGCCCCAGTATTCCCAGTGTTGGTGACCTATTAATAGAAAACAAATACTAAGTCTCAGATCTACTTACTCAACTAAACTGAATTGTAAGAATAAAAACTGGACCTTGGACTCTGGCAAGCCACTAGGGCAGGGCCACCCCAATGTAGTGAGCACATTTAGGTTTACTCATATTTAAAAGTTTAGTCACATTTTAGGGCAAACTTAACTCTCAAATATAAAGTTATTTTGAAGTTATTCTGCTCGTGCCCTGGATTTTCCCATGTTCCTGAAACTCTAATGCCTTATTTTCAACCAAAATCTTCTATACTCTCCATTACTGCAGAAAAGATAGGGAAGGAAGCTTTCCTTGCAGTCAGCTGCCCTGTGAACAAGTATAAAGGAAACCCAACATATTTGTAATGACTCCTTTTGAAATCTCTGGCAGAGACAGAGCTGAACTGATTCCAACAACATTCCATTTTCTCCTAATGCCATATGAGTGGTTGTTAAGAATAATACCATGTGGATTGTTTAAGAAGAAATATTCCCATGACACTTGTTACAGCACAGTGAGAAAGAATTTATTCAGGACCATTGCAATGGGTATGGGGACCACCGCAATGTGGTATTGCCACAGGGGAGACAGAGCAGGCTCAATGTTGAATACAGCATGGGCAAGTGGGAATTTATAGCCAAGGAGTAGGGTGGGAGTCAGTGGACAGAAAATCACTAAGAGGAAATGTCAGGGTGAGGTGGGGTTGTAGCTGAACCAGCCTACCAGAATTCTTGCTGAAGACAAGCCGGGTGATCAGACATCACCTGGGGGATGGTGGAGGATAATCAGACACCAAGCATGGGGTGTTCTTACTAAACTGACTTACCAGGGTTCTTGCAAAAACTGAATTTACCAGGTACCAAACAGATGGGCATAGCAGAAGATTCAGAAGCTTGACTAAAGTTTGGCCAAGCAAAGAATCATTGTCAGAACTTAGAACACAGAGGACAACTGTGAAGAATTATCCAAAAATGAAGGAAAACATTGACCCAGAGAAGGAACTCACCTAATGTGATAGCTTGTAAATATGGTACACAGAGTATCTTGGAAATCCAGAGGGTGTCCAGAGTAAATATCCTCTGCTCTGAAATTAACTGCAGAATCCTGGATGTAGATATAAGAAAGATAATTTTCTAGTGTTGACTGAGGATTGTTTAAGGGAGAGAGAAGGTCCAAGATTATAAATTCCCCAAGGGCAGGTCATATGAGGTCTTAGCTATTTTTGCACCTACAGTGCCTGACATAAGCTCAATGTATGTTCATTGTTTGACCTATTCTGTGGTAGAAATCTCAGTTATTGAAAATGTTCATTTCACCAGATTTTTCATGGCTCAAAGGCCATTTAATTTCTTTAAGTTACTTAACTCTTTGTAATTCCCGCCAAGCATATGTCTAGTCATAGATGTGTTTTCTCCATTGTCTTGATATCTGGAAAGATCTGGGAAAGCGGACACAAGCTACCGAAAAGGACTCTCTCTCATTGTGAACTAACACATTGGCAGTCTGGCTTAGGAGATGTGCTAGCATGAATTGGTGTGCTAGAGTCAGATCAACTCCAAAGAAACCAGTGGAAGGGAGTCTCCCAACCAGTTATGTTAAGGACCAGACCTTGGTCTGTGCTAAACGCCCTAAGAAACTGCCACAGACTGAGGTCCTGCCTAACCTACAGGCCAGTCCCAATGCTGGCATCCATGCCATCCATGAAAGGGCCTCCCCTCCGCAGCAGTTCTAAGCATGGTATCAATCAATCAATGAATAAATCAGCCACAACTAAATAAAATTAAAATAAGCTTTAAAACCATTTGCTACTTTGAATGGTAGAAGATATTGAGAAATGGAAGAAAATGCAGCAAACTGGGTGAAAATATAGGCTTTGGAGACTAGAAGAGCTAGAATTGAACAGTTATTCAATTATTATTGTAAGATTGGTTGTTACTTTGTGGACTTAAGCAAATTATTTAACCTTTTAAAATCTCAGTGTTCTCTGTAAAATTAGAAAAATAGTATCCATTTCATTGGGCTGTGAGGATTAAATGAGATTACCTACATAAAGGTCTTTTCCATTGCTGGCAATATGGTAGACTAGAGAGTCTAAAAATCCTCCCACTATAGAACACTTAAGAATATTAGAGTCAGTATTTTTTTTAAAGAAACAAAACCCTTAAACATTTATGGCTGTAGTAGCAAGATAAAAGAATTCCCCTGAAATCAGGAATGAAGTCATAAGATAAATCCAGGGAAATAAGAGATTGTTGAATACTCAGCCAGCCTGGGGCATCTTCCAGTTCTAGGGAGCTGGGGACATCTAAAGCTCTAGGCTCTGGGGCTAGGGCTTTAATATTAATGGAAACATGGGTGGGCAGGAGATTAGGGAAAAGAAGAACCAGAGAGCACCACAGAAAGACAAGACACATCAAGGCTGTGCCCTTGGAGAAATGTCAAGGAGAGCATATGCACCCTACCGAAACTGTTGACATGAAAGTGACCTGTCTTGGTCTTGGCTCTTAATGAAAGTTTTCTATGGGTAGGGTTTTCAGTTTTACCAAATAAAATATGAAGTACAGGAGTTTATAGAGTAGTGAAACTCTTCCATCTGATACTATAATGGTGAACACATGCCATTACACCTATGTCTAACACCAGTGAATGCACAACACCAAGTGTGAACCCTAATGTCAACTAGGGACTCTGGGTGACAATGATGTGTCAGTGTTGGTTCATCAGCTGTAACAAATGCACCACCCTGTGGGGGATGTGGATGATAGGGGAGGGTGTGTGTGTGTGTGTGTGTGTGTGTGTGTGTGTTAGGAGAAGGTAGGGCATATATGAGAACTCTACTTTCCACTCAATTTTGCTATGAATTCCCATGGAATACTATGCAGTATACATAGTATAGGAATACTATGCAGCCATAAAAAAGAATTAGATCACATCCTTCGCGTGAACATGGATGGAGCTGGAGGCCATTATCCTTAGCAAACTAACTTAGGAAGCGATAACCAAATACCACATGTTCTCACTTATAAGTCAGAGCTAAATGATGAGAACATATAGACACCTAGAGGGGAACAACACACACTGGGGCCTGTCAGAGGGTGGAGGGTGGGAGGAGGGAGAGGACTCGAAAAATTAACTAATGGGTACCAGGCTTTAATACCTGGGTGATGAAATAATCTGTACAACAAACCCCCATGACACAAGTGTGTGTATTTAACAAAGCTGCACTTGTACCCCTGAAATTAAAATATCAAAATCTAAATTTAAAAAATTTGCTGTGATTCCAAAAATGCTCTACAAAACAGTCTATATGTTAATATATATTTAAAAATACAGGGTCCCCAGTTTATTTGAATTTATGTAAATAACATACAAAATTTTTTTGTTTAATTGAAATTCAAATTTGACTGAACACTCTGTATTTTTTATGGCAACCCTACTCCTGAGAATCTGTGGCTATTAGCCAGCCCTAACATGGATTTGGGTCTTGATTTCACACTATTTGTCTAAAAAATGTAAGCTTAAATGTTAAATAGATCCAAATTTGTACTGTCCTGAGGCATCTGGTAAAAGCAAACAAAAATTATTTCTGTAAAAGATGCATCTTTGCCTCAGACTTTAAAGTATTCCCATGAACAGATTTTCAGAGGCCAGGTGTGTTGGCACATGCCTGTAAGTTCCAGCTACTTGGGAGGCTAGGTAAGAGGATCACTTGAGCCCAGGAGTTTAAGTTCAGCTCGGGCAACACAGTGAGACCCTGTCACTAATAAAAACTATTAAAAATAAATTCGACAATTAAAAATAAAGGTTTTGAATAGATATAAGCTTATAACAACAACAACAAAAACAAAAAACCACATACGTGGAAACAAAAGAGAACAGAAAGAAACAAATACTGGCCCAGGCTCACCAGGACTTTAGATAGTAGAATTATCAGATGTAGATTATAAAATGTTTTCATGTTTTAAAAAAATAGGGGAAATTGAAGCCATGAGCAAGGAGATTTTTAGAAATGACCAGAAACATAAAAAACACAAATCTTTAAAACAGAGAAATATAATTATTGAAATGAAAAACTCAAAGCAACAGTTGAATAGCAGATTACACACAGTTGAGTAAAGAAAGTGACAGAAAGATGAGAGGAAAAGCTTGAAGCATAAGAATGAACAAACATTCAATTGGAATTCTATACAAAGATAGTAAGGTGAATAAAAGAGAGGCAATTAGAATTTTCCAAAACTGATAGTAGTTATCAATTTTCAGAATTAGGAAGCATGAAGAATACAATACAAGATCTCTCCTAGACATATCACTAAAAAACTGAAGAATGCCGAAGTCGAAAAAAGATTTCAAAGCAACCAAAGAGAAAAGATATGACCTTGTATTTAATTAGACACCAGCTGACATCACAACTGCAACCATGGGAGTCAGGAGAATATTATCTATAAGGTACTAAGAGAAACTAACAACCAACCCAGAATTATGTACCCAGCAAAGCTCTTTCAAGAATGATGGCAAAATATAGACATCTGCACATGAACTGATACATTCAGATAAGTTGGGAACAGTATACCGACAAGATACCCTCTCTAAAAGCCTTTTGGAAGAACGTACTATGGAAGAAAATAAATTAGCTCAAATGCAAAAAGGAATGATGAGCAAAGAAAATGGTAAGTATGTGTGTGTATCTGAACAAGCCTAAGTAGAAAATAATAATAATAGGGTAACTTGTGGATTTAAAAAAGATTAAGTGTATTAGCCCATAAATTTTAACAGTCCTGACACCATGTTAGAGAAGAGTTTGCTTGTGGCTATATGTTTGGAAATTAAAAATTATAAAAACATCTAAATAATTTATGAATCAAAGAAAAATATAGTAGAAATTAAAAACTACTAAAACAGAATTATAACAAAAACAATTTCATCACAGTTTTTCTGGTGTTATATGGCTAATGATGTTTAAGGGGATGCTGGAGCAGAGCTGAGGAAGAGTAAAGAGCATAAAGGGGTGGAAGAGGAACAAGCAGGCAGGAAGAGCACTCCTGACGGGTTTAACCTACACCATGTGTTCTTCTAAGCTCCATGCATATACAATTCATATATGCATGGAGCATGGAGCAAATCCATAATTTCCTTGGTCTTCACAACTACGCTATGATACTAGTGTTACCCAGTTTTGAGTGTATGAAACTAAGGCACAGAGAAGTTAAGTTACCTGACCAAGGTCACACAGCCAGAAAAGAGGCTTACTTGCTTATAATAGAAAAGAAGAACTGAATATTAATGAACTAAGAACTAACACATAAAGGTAAAAAACAGCAACTCAAAAAACCCAAGAATGTAGAAGAAAGGAAATAATAAAGAGCTAAAATCAGTGAAATTAGAGATCAAGTATACAACACAGAAATTAGAAAGTAAAAAGTTTATTCTTTGGAAATATTAATAAAATAACTAAACCTCCGGCAAGTTTAAAAAAAAAAAAAAGAAAAGGCGGCCAGGCATGGTGGCTGACGCCTGTAATCCCAGCACTTTGGGAGGCTGAGGTGGGCGGATCATGAGGTCAGGAGTTTGAGACTAGCCTGACCAACACGGTGAAACCCCGTTTCTACTAAAAATACAAAAATTAGCTGGGTGTGGTGGTGCATGCCTGCAATCCCAGCTACCTGGGAGGCTGAGGCAGGAGAATTGCATGAACCTGGGAGGCAGAGGTTATAGTGAGCCGAGATTGTGCCACTGCACTCCAGCCTGGACGACCAAGCTAGACTCCGTCTCAAAAAAAAGAAAAATAAAAAGGCTAAACAAAAAATATCAGGAACAAAAAGGTAATATGACAGGGATATAAGAGAGAAAAGACTGAACTATACTATAATCAACTTTCTTACATATATACTATATATTTAAAAATACAAAATGTACACATTTCTAGAATAATAGAAAATTGACTTATAAAGAAACAGAGTACCCTCAACAACTAAAGACAGTGAGTCAGTCATTTAAAATCTTCCTATAAAATAAACAGCAGTTGGCCAGGTGTGGTGACTCACACCTGTAATCTCAGCACTTTGGGAGGCCGAGGCAGGCAGATCACAAGGTCAGGAGATCCAGACTATCCTGGCTAACACGTGAAACCCCGTCTCCACTAAAAATACAAAATATTAGCTGGGCGTGGTGGTGGGCACCTGTAGTCCCAGCTACTCGGGAGGTTGAGGCAGAAGAATGGCGTGAACCCAGGAGGCGGAGCTTGCAGTGAACTGAGATCGCGCCACTGCACTGCAGCCTGGGTGACAGAGCGAGACTCTGTCTCAAAAAATTAAATAAATAAATAAACAGCAGTTTTGTATCCAATTTCTACATATAGTTTTGTAAACAGTATCTACCAAACATAAAGGGCCAAATAATTCCATCTTACCCAAACTGAACCACGAACACTCCCCATCTCTAAGGCTAGTAAATAATTAATACTGAAACCAGATCTGGAACACAAGAGAGGATCTCTACTTTGCTTCACGCCTCCCTCCCCAGTGCACCCCCAAAACAAATAATAATTCATCTGCTCTTCATGTGAAGAACACAAAACTCCAAAATCAGCAGAAAACAGAGGAGGGTAGCTATGTGACTTTTAAATAGGAAAGGATTTCTTAACTCACAAGAAGCATTAATCATAAAAGGAAAAAGACTGAATACATTAAGCACTTCTGTTCATCATGATCCCATAAAACGACATGAAAAATCATACATTGAGGGGAATATATTTGCAACCAATGTAACCAACAAAGTAGTAGCCAAGATATATGAACTAGCAACACAGTAAAAGGAAAAGATGTTTGGAAAGCCAAGGCAGGTGGATCACGAGGTCCAGAGTTCGAGACCAGCCAGACCAACATGGTGAAACCCCACCTCTATTAAAAATACAAAACTTAGCCAGACGTGGTGCTGTATGCCTGTAATCCCAGGTACTCAGGAGGCTGATGTAGGAGAATCGCTTGAACCTGGGAGGCGGAGGTTGTAGTGAGATCCCAGCATTGCACTCCAGCCCAGGCGATAGAGTGAGACTCTGTCTCAAAAAAAAAAAAAAAAAAAAAAAAAAAAAAAGAAAGAAAGAAAGAAAGAAAGAAAAGGTAAAAGATGTGATTAGATATTTCATAGAAAAAAATATGAATGGCTAACAGCTCTATGAAAAGATGCTCAAATTCTTTGGAAGTCACAAAAAGGAAAATTTAAACCATAATAAAATCCATTTTATATTCACCAAATTGGCAGAAATTTGAAAACCAGGAATACCAAATTTTAGTAAGGATTTAGAGCAAAGGGAAGTTGTATATGCCACTCTTTTACATATAAATTGGAACACCCACTTTGGAAAAGAGTTTGGACTTTTTTTAAAGCTGAACATATAATTACACTATGACCCAGCAAAGCCTAAATATATGTCCTAAGGAAATCTGCACATGGTTACTGGGAGACACATAGAATGTTCATTGAAAAGTATTTTTGTAATAGTTACAACTGGAAATTAATGTTCATCCATAGAAGAATGTACATACACATATATTATTATTATATATATTTTTTGGTATATAAGTACATAGAAATACTTCAGAGCAGTGAAAATGAATAAAATCTAATTTAAGTATCAGCATGGTTAACTTAAGCATTTAGAAGGAGAAAGCATACAAATTTGATTCATTTTAATAAAAATTTTAGAAAATAAACAAAAATAGGAAAATATTCCTTAAGGGCATAAATGTGGTAAAATAATAAAGAAGGAAAGAGAATTAAACGTAATATTTGCAACAGTGGCTACCTCTAGAAAGAAGACAGGACTATGCAACCATGGATTTAATAAGCAGGGAACTTTAGATTTTTATAATATTCTGTTTCTTAAGATGTGTGGGGGGTCTGGATATTCACTTTATTATTATGCTTCATCTGTGTTTATATATATATATATATATATATATATGAATTTGAATGTTTTTAAAATTAAAAAACAATTTTTAGAGAAATGGGGGTTCTCGCTATGTTACCCAGGGCTGGAATCTAACTTCTGAGCTCAAGCGATCCTCCTGTCTTAGCCTGCCAAGTAACTGGGGCCACATGCACGTGCCACTGCACCCGGCAGGCAAATGTAGCTGAATTTCAATTTTTATTTATTTTTCTAGAGAGGGAGTCTTACTATATAGATATAACATATATAAAATATATAATATTTTTATGTTATCAAATATTAACAAAATGTTTAAGAAAAACTTCCTGTGTGACATGTGGTAAGCACTGGATGCATCATAGCGGGATCAGCAGTGTCACACCAGCTGCTCTGTAGAACCATGCTGTGTGGCCACCAGCAGGGCCCTGGTGGCAAGAGACTCAGAGGGAGAGGGTTTCTAACACTCCAGATAGCACTCTCCTCTCTTCTTGTATGTGGCTGGTTTTGTCACTAGACAACCCAAGAGAATGAGGGGTGTTTCTTCTTCTTTAGTCAGCAGCCTGGTTCATCATTCCTTCATCCCATCTATCCATACATCCGTCCATCCACCCATCCATCCATCCATCCATCCATCCATGCATTCATCCATGCATCCATCCAATAAATAGTTACGCACCTACCATGGTCTGGGAATCTCTATACTTCATCTTTCATTCAAAGTCCTATAGTTTGAAGAATCTTAGGGTGCATACAACCATGGGTCAGGAAACTGTGGATGTGGATGGGGCCAGTTCACAGTGTGACTGGTCACCTCCCTTAGCCATCCTTCTACCAATGTCTGTGTGGAAATGGATTGCTCTGAATGAAACCCAACTCTGACACACTGACCTCCGCAGCACATGACTCAGAGCCTCTTCAGCACAGTGGCAATTCTGATCCCCTCAAATCTGTATCGAAGCTGACAACTTATTCACCACCATCATGGACTATTGCAGTACAGGTGACCAGGATTTTGCTGTGAACTGACTATGATATTAGCGTCCACATGCATTTGTTTCCTGCTGCTGCTGAACAAATCCCCACCCATGCTGTGGCCTAAAACATTGCAGATCACCGTCTCACACTGCTGCAGGGTGGAAGTTCAACAGGGGTCTTGCGGGTTAAAACCAAGGTGCTGGCAGAACTGATTCTCTTCTGGAGGCTTCTCAGGGAGTATCAATTTCCAGCTTTGAAAGGCGCCCACATTCCTTGGCTCATGGCCTCCACCTTCAAAGCCAGCAATGTCAGATCGGGTTCTCACACTGCATCTCTCCAGCCTCCCTCTTCCACTTTTAAGGACCCTTGTTATTACATTGGGCTTTCCAGATAATCTAGGATCATCTCCTTATTTTAGAATCAGCTGATTAGCAACCTTAAGTCCATCTGCAACCTAATTCTTCTTTACCATTGAAACTAACATATTCACAAATGCCAGGGAATAGGACATGGACATCTTCCAGGGACTATTATTCTGCTTGCCACACTATGAAACAACTCTCATTATTCCCTACTTTTCTATTGAAATTAGAAGATAAAAAGTAAAGTATCCAAATCAGTTATATCTTCACTCCAGAGAAATGAATTTACTGAGCTATGCCTTAATGTCTACAGCTTTCAAAGAAGATTCATGTGTATTTGCATATACACCATGGAATACTATGCAGCCATAAAAAAGGATGAGTTCATGTCCTTTGCACGGACATGGATGCAGTTGGAAACCATGATTCTGAGCAACCTATCACAAAGACAGAAAACCAAACACTGCATGTTCTCACTGATAGGTGGGAATTGAACAATGAGACACAGGGTGGGGAATATAACACACAGGGGCCTGTCATGGGGTATGGGGTATGGGGTATGGGGTATGGGGTATGGGGTATGGGGTATGGGGTGGGGGGTGGGTGAAGGGATAGCATTGGAAGAAATACGTAATGTAAATGATGGGTTGATGGATGCAGTGGGCCAGCATGGCACATGTATACCTATGTAACGAGCTTGCACGTTGTGCACATGTACCCTAGAACTTAAAGTATAATAATAACAATAATAAAAAAGAAGATTCAAGTGTATTTGAACAACCTCTATATAGTTTTTTTAGAAAACGATAACTAAAGTTTTTGTCCAGCGCATGATTCAATGTTTCTTTTTCTACAAGAGCCTGCCTTGTACATTTTGCTTGAGTCTAATTCCAGGAAAACTTATGTTTCTGCTGAAGTAGTCATCAGTGAAAACAACATGGCCCACAATGGTGACCCCAAATCCTCCCACATGCTGCCAGAAAACATAAGAGCTAAATTCATTCTACTTCCTGTAGATGGTTTCTTCTTGTTTTAGCTCCAAAAAAATTCTTATTTTAGTTTTCAAAAATTGTGGTGGAAAAAATACAACTTAAAATTCACCATCTTAACCATTTTCAAGTGTGCAGCTCAGCAGTGTTAAGTACATTTTCACACTATTTTGTAAGAGATCAGAAGGTTTTTGTCTTGCAAAACTGAAACTCTGTACTCATTAAACAACATTACTTTAAAATTTTTAAGTTACCTCTAGTATGCTAAGAAGTACTCATTTCTATCTTAAAAAGAAAATGGCTTTAAATTATTTTGAAAGTTTTACAAGTGCTTTATCAGTTTCAGAATACTGCAATTAAGACACATTAAGATTTTTCACCGGGCACAGTGGCTCACACCTATAATCCCAGCATTTTGGGAGGCTAAGGCTGGGTGGATCACCTGAGGTCAGGAGTTTGAGACCAGCCTGGCCAACATGGTGAAACCCCGTCTCTACACAAAAATTAGCCAGGCACGGTGGCAGGTGCCTGTAGTCCCAGCTACTCGGGAGGCTGAGACAGGAGAATTGCTTGAATCTGGGAGGTGGAGGCTGCAGTAAGATGAGATTGCACTCCAGCCTTGAAGAGATAGAGCAAGACTCCATCTCAAAAAAAAAAATAAAGAAAAGAGAAAAGAAACACTAAGATTTTCCAACAACCAGCTGGGCACAGTGGCTCACGCCTGTAATCCCAGCACTTTGGGAGGCCGAGGCGGGCAGATCATGAGGTCAGGAGATCGAGATCATCCTGCCTAATACAGTGAAACCCCATCTCTACTAAAAATATAAAAAACTAGCCGGGCGTGCTGGCGGGTGCCTGTAGTCCCAGCTACTCGGGAGGCTGAGGCAGGAGAATGGTGTGAACCCGGGAGGCAGAGCTTGCAGTGAGCCAAGATCGTGCCACTGCACTCCAGCCTGGGCAACAGAGTGAGACTCCATCTCAAAAAAACAAGATTTTCCAAAAACCTTCACAGACTATGACTTCAATTAACAGCTGGTGAATAATGCCCAATGCGCAGTGTATACACTCACAGATTAAGAGATCATTTGGTCAGATTTTGACATTCAAAACAATTAGAGACAATTCAGTCGTTGGGCATTTATGTGTGATTACAATGCAGCCCAACCTAGCTTTTCTGCCTGATACTGGTTTTTAATTTTTATATTTTTTGTTAAGAGACAAGGTCTCGTTCTGTCACCCAGGCTGGAGTAGAGTGGTACAATCATAGCTCACTGCAGCCTCAAACTCCTAGGCTCAAGTGATCCTCCTGACTCAGCTTCCAAAGTAGCTGGGACTGCAGGTGCAACTCACTGTCTGCCCTATGCCTGATATTCTCTTAATCATCTTTATGCAAGCTATGCTTTCAGCCAACGGGCATCTTCAGGATTCTGCAAACTTTCTTTCCTTATGCTGTGCTCCGCACTTGGAATACTCCCCATTCTCTGTCAACTCCCAGAAATGCTCCAGCCCTTCTTAGAGGCCAGCCCCTCTCTCCTGCCTCTCCTAATACCTTCCTTTCTGTGGAAACTCAATATACCCTTCTTACATACTGTGTTCTACTTTATAATGCAGCTGTGCACACACAGACATGCACATGTTTATGAGCCACTCAAATTACTTATTTATTTATTGAGATGGAGTCTCAATCTGTCACACAGGCTGGAGTACAGTGTCTCAATCTAGGCCCAGTGCAACCACTGCCTCCTGGGTTCAAGCAATTATCTGCCTCAGCCTCCTGAGTAGCTGGGATTATAGGCACCCACCACCATGCCCAGCTAATTTTTGTATTTTTAGTAGAGACCGGGTTTCACCATCTCGGCCAGGCTGGTCTTGAACTCCTGACCTTGTGATCTACCCGCCTCAGCCTTCCAAAGCGCTGGAATTATAGGCATGAGCCACCTCGCCCGGCCCAAATTATTTATTTTTATGCCCAATTTTAGCATAAAGTGCCTTGTAAATAACATGTACTAAAAAGTATTCATTGAATTTAACTGAAATGTCTCTTAATTAACTGCATAACTTCTCTTTAATAGAAATGAAAATCATACTACTGCTTATTACAATGTAAGTTAAATTTTATAGATGGATTTTCTGAATAGTTTAGCCTGATGGACTGTTAAAGGTCAAATACAATTCGTTTAAGGTTCAACAGCTCCCTCTCACGGCCTCTGAGGGAAACTGGGGTTGTGGGCCAAGAATGGTTTCCAACTCAAATGGATTGTCAATCTGCTTTTAAAATACTAATATATTCTACTTAAGCGTTAATGAAAAATTTGATTAAGGTTAAAAAACAAAACAGTTTTCGTAAAGTCACATGTACACAGCACTATATTTTTGCCTTTTTCATCACTTAGAACAATGTCAACTGCATATTAGTTAAAAGTTGAAGCACTCTAACTATAAAACAAAATGCTTAAGTTTGAAATGGACAGTTCAAAACAAGGAACTAAGTAAAATACCAAAACATTAAAACACACAGGTCTCAACAAAATCCAAATTCCTCAAGTCATCATCCCAAATGTTGGTGTGTTTCATGCCAACAGGGAGAAGCTGTATGCAGGTGGCTAAGTCTGGCTGTTGGTGAGGCTTGGTGCTCTGAGGTGGACTTCCTAAGATAGAAGCTGGAGTCCGCACCTCACACAATGATGTGCAATAAAGATAGAGCTTAAAAGTAAGCTTCAATAAACGTAGATGTCTGAATTCTGACACGGGGGCAAAGAGTTGTGGCTGGCCTGAAAACCACAGAAAGACTCCAGGGAGAGAGAGATGAGACTCCTAACCCTACCAGTCTTCACTGGCCTGTTGAAATCTATGCCTGTGAATGCTAATGTGACCTCGTTGATAACAGAAGCTTTTCCTAAACACCAAATGATTCTCTACCCTTGGACTCCCATTGCTCTATAGAAGCCCTTAAGGTGCCTAGGATTCCAACAAGTATTTCAAAACGTAATTTTTTTTTAAGCAGTCCTATTTTATTTTTTAAATAAAATCTGACCTCAGAGAAGCATTATCATTAATGATATTTATTCTAATTATAAAGTACTCACAAGAGGAAGAAAGAGAATACACTAGTAATATTCTGCTCAAGAAAAGTTTTCGAGCTATTTAGCATGTGACATTAAAAATGCTTTAAAACACACATACATATTTGGCTAGGTAATGGATTTTTAAGTTCACAAAGAAAACATAATTACAAAAGTATGCAGAAATTTTACCTAGCTCCACTGCTATCAAACCATACAGTATGTTGTAAAACTATATACTGTTTTTTTATAAATAAGAATCATATAACTTAGGAGCCCCTTCTTTAGACACATTCACTTTCCCCGAATATCAACCAAATTCTAATATGTCTGTTGATATCCACCCAATCAGATATGCCTCAGTATTCTTCTGCATCCTAAATATTTAAAATGTCCTAAAACAGACAAATTAAGTTTCTCATATTTTGTCATAATTATTTCTCAAGTGTGCACCAAATGCTTTTGAAGTAAGACACAAAGATATGTGATTGATAATCCACTCATATGATATGCAAAACGTTGGAACCTAAATGCTGTAATGTAATTCTTCTCACAAACAAATGTGAATAGTTACAAATTTCAAAAAAAAACGCATCAGTTAAGTAAAACACAGGAAAAATAGCAAATGAAAAGTCAATGTCAGGTGAGGCCTATGGTGCAGATCAATAAGTAACCCTCTGCTGAAACATCAAACAAGCGGCCGCTCACCTCGCCAATTAGCTGTTCCTCTGTGTCATCATTGGCTATTAATGTATAGACCTCTCAGGTTTTCTGAGGCCTAAACGTAATCTCAAATTAAATTATCTAAATTTTGTATTGTCTAGCTCGTTAAACATTTTCAGAAGCTGCGATACACTTTACTTGGAGAAAAAGGAATTTGAAAAGATATTTCATTTATTACCTAAAAGACCTTCCTCAGATTCTTTACGTGTTAATCTTTAGTTGGGTCCAACAGGTAAATCACGGTTACAAATAATGCTAAGATGGAAATAACTATCTTTTGCAACATTTCTATATGTCGATCAGAAAAGACATTTTGACCTTACAACTATGAAGTGGTTTGTAATACAGTTTAATCTACAACAGGATTAATACAGTTTAATCTACAACAGGATTACAAACGTAATACAGTTTAATCTACAACAGGACATTAAGTATGTCATATTTACGAACACGTGCACATTTATATTAAAATGTGTTGAACTCTAAGGTTATATTCATCCAGTAACAAACATACAAAACCCAAAACACTCCCAGGTTTTTATCACAGTAAAGTATCTTAAAATGTAAGACTCATGATTGGTTTTCCACAGGTGTTAAGGTGATTCATTTGTATTCGCTTTCAGAACAAAATCATTCCCAAGTTTGCCTATAAATGGATTGGCCACACTAGCAGAACATTTAGTAGCAATAGTGCAGATTAATGAAATCCATGTAGGGTCTAAAATTATGCTAAGAGGAGGCCTCACTTCACAAAGGAAGAGGTCATGTCAAATACCTTGACAGATGATATGTTTTGAAAGTCAAGAAAAGCGTGAAACTATCAAATTTGTAGTGATTTTAACACTATGTTACAGAGGTAACATATGGATTACGAAGTTAACATACAGATTATACGATCTGCAAATGGAGGTAGGATTTAAAGGAGAAAGAAGGAGGAAGGAGAGGGAAGAACGGACTCGAGGCCCTTCTTACCGAGTTTCTGCACCAGCTACTCTTGAAGACAAGCTCTGGAAAGGAAAAAAAAATGCATTGTTTTAGTGCACAGATGTGTGAAAACAGGTTAGCTGAGGTTAAATCAGTATGCCAGACAGGGTCTATCTGATCTAAAAAATATATGTAAACAACAATGTATATATACCTATGTGTGTATATCTTACATATACATATATACACACACAAACATAGACACACATACATCTCTCACGTGGCCTTAAGAGCAGAATTTTAGAGCACGGAGAAAAGCTCTGCCTAAGAGATTTAGATCATACAGCAGCCCCATGGTCTGGACTGTGCATTTTAAAGCTGTAAGCCCTGGGTTGCAAATCCTCTGAATCAAGGTCAAGCATGTGGGCTTACATGGGTTCTGGTTTGGGTCCACCACTCACTTGCTGCATGCCCAGGCAAATTATTCTATTTCTTGGATGAAGATAAGAGAATTGTGAGCATTAACTGAGTTACTGCCTCAGAGCAGTGCCTGGCCCGTGTGAGCATGTGTAAATGCATGCTGTTATTTTGGGGATTTGTTCTCTATTCGTAACTCAGGAGTGCTCGCTCATCTACTGATGTTACCTCAGCTCTCTGCCCTGGCCCAGGGCTGGGCCCCATGGGAAGGATGTCTGCCCCCGACCCCGTCACCTCCTCCCACACTTCGGGTGCTCCTCACTACCTCCTGCCTCCCTGAGGCTGCCGGGTCTGTGTTAGGCCCCACTTGGTGTTCATCACACCCTCCGTGGGCTCCACCATCCACTGTCATTCAGTAACTAAAACTGTATTTATTAAAGGCTGGACATGAGCCTGGGCGGGGGCAACGCCGTCCTGCACCAGCCCTGGGTTCTCTGCACCCTGGGATTTGTCAGGCTCATGTTATCGTGCAGCAGCCAGCCCTTGGGGTGCAGAGCCACCACCCTAGTGCTGAACTGGGGCACAATGCACGTCCCAGAGTGCCTTCCAGGGGCTTTTCTCTGCACAAGGACAATGAAACTTCTGGAAGAGAACACTGGGGACACGCAGCTCAGGACGACTGACAGCCAGGAAGGAGAGGGAGCGGGGAGGTACCCCGCAAACCTTGTAGGCCATGCCTGGGCCCTGGACACTGAGCCTGCTTAGGAAGAGTCAGTGGAGGTCAAGGTGAACCCAGAGGCCCTGCTTGGCTGTGGGCAGAGAAGGGCACTTTGAGCCTAGCATCGTGGAGGTGGCCTGCATCATAGCTGCCCAGGCACCAACGGACGCTCCCAATTCTTCCAGCAAGAATTTGAGAAACATGAGAAGTCAATTAAATAAAATTGGTGTGACATCCAGGGTGATGTCAGAAATGGGAAGATGTCACATCTGGATCTAAATGGAAATGGTAGCTACTGGGAAACAGCTCTCCCATCCTCAGGAAGAGCCGCAGCTGCTTCCTGGAGGGTCCAGGGCCACGTCCTGGGGGATGGAGCACTCCGGGGGTGGGCAGGGATGGACCCCACTGGCCTCCACCCCTCACAGGAGGAGCCAGGAGTGGGGCTGAAGGACAAGCCACAAACACAACACAAGGCTGGGCAGGTCTCAGGGATGTCTGAGAAAGACGCACGCAGAGTCCGGAGTCCTGCCAGGGACCTGGAACAGGGCTCTGCCATTTTCCTTGTGGAGCTCAGAACCATGCCACGTGTCATTGTGGCTCACACTACTGCAGCAAACACACACACACACACCCTGTACCCTCCAAGTCACTGTGGAGCCAAGGAGCCGCGATATCGAGAGCAGAAGGACAAAGGACAGAAGCGTGTCTTTGATGCTCAAATCCCACTGCCTGAGGCAATGCCTCTGTGTTTTAAATTATCTCTAAGAACCAACAACTTCATTTTGCTGATTTAGGTGGGGTCATGAGAGGACTATGAAGTGTCACCAGCCAAGGCTCACCTTGGCATGGTTTGGCTGGAAAGGCCCCAGAAACGGTGGTCCTAGGAAGGGGAGGGGGAGCCTGCCAGGGGTTACCCCAAAGGGGAAGGATCAGGAAGGCTGGGGGTGTCCTGGCTGGTCTGACCTTCTGAGGGATGGCAGGGAAAAACCTTCTGGGATGAACCATGAGCAGAAAAGAAGCCCCATGAGTGGGCAATGGTGAGAGTGAAGCAGAGGGGACCGAGTGGCCCCTGGCTCAGGGTCAGGCCTGACTCAGCTCACAACAGGGTCATATTCACGTTTTATATTAAATTACTGCTAACAGAGAGGGGATGCCACAGGAGAAACAAGCTTGGAAGCAGGGCTGTCCCCGAAATTAGTTTTTCCTCACATGTACTTTGAAGAAAGGGTTTTCTTAGAATGTACAGTCCAACTAGTTCCTCTCAGCGAAAGGTAAATTGCTAAGGTTTTTACTTAGGTTCTCTGAGTAGTTGGGAAAAAAATTCAATAACACCATGTGTCTATTTTGGAGTAAACTCTGGTTTTCAGCGATGTTTTTGCTTATAAGGCTTTTTGGATCTATTCCTCTCCTGTTAAGAGGTCATTGTTTACTATAAAAATCCAGTGGCCGAGCGCAGTGGCTCACGCCTGTAATCCCAGCACTTTGGGAGGCCGAGGCAGGTGGATCATGAGGTCAAGAGATCAAGGCCATCCTGGCTAACACTGTGAAACCCCGTCTCTACTAAAAATACAAAAAAATTAGCTGGGCGTGGTGGCGGGGCCTGTAGTCCCAGCTACTCCGGAGGCAGAGGCAGGAGAATGGCATGAACCCAGGAGGTGGAGCTTGCAGTGAGCCGAGATCGCGCCACTGCACTCCAGCCTGGGTGACAGAGCAAGACTCTGTCTCAAAAAAAAAAAAAAAAAAAATCCAGAAAGTGCCAAAAAGGGAATCTGGATCCTAGAACTACAGCAGTCCTGTGGAAACCTTAACCAAAAGGGAGAAGACAGGAAGTGAAATAACTTGTGTGAATAAATAACCTTAATTCACAATTGAAATCAGGATTTGTTTCCTCTCATCAGTTTCACTAAACCACTTACCTTCCTTTTAAAGGAAGTTGTTAAATAACAATAGTAAATTTTAGGGGAAGACATACATTATTTTCTTACAAACTAACAGACCACAGGATGAAAGCCTTTACCTGGAAGATCCACTTGCACTTAAAGAATAGTAAATATATTTTCTCTTTCTTATGATTTTCAAATACTATTTTCTTTTCTCTAGCTTACTTTATTGTAAGACTATAATATACAGTACATATAACATGCAAAATACGTGTTCATCCACTGATACATTATCGGTAAGGCTTCTGGTCAATAGCAGGCTATTAGTAGTTAAGTTTTTGGGGAGTCAAAGGTTATATGCAGGTTTTGAAAGGCCCCAGAAACAGTGGGGTCGTTTCTGCATGGGGGAAGGGGGGTATGTTGGTTCCCCCTAGTTGTCATGATGAGGTCATTAGGGTGAGACCCTAATCCAATATGACTTGTGTCCTAATGGAAAGGGAGACTCTGGACACAGACATGCACACAGGGAGAATGCAATGTGGAGATTGGAGTTATGCTACCAAGAGCTGGGAGAAGGGCTGGACCCAACCTTCCCTGGCACCTGCAGAAGGAGCATGGCCCTGCTGACCCCATGGCCTCCAGCCTCTAGGACAGCGAGGCAAACCATTTCTTTTGTCAAAGCCACTCAGCTGTGGCACAGCAGCCCTAGCAAGCGTATACAGCCCCTTTGCGTGACCGGGGTTTGGAAGCTCTGACTTGAGCACACTGCAGGCTTGCACATAGGGTCAGTACAGCACAACAGCTTAAAACAGGCTCTGCAGTGAGAAAGGCCTACAGTCCATTACCCGCTCCCAATAACCTCATGAACATGACCAGGCTGAGCTCTGATTTTCTCATGGGTCAAATGGCCATGACTGTATGCAACACCCAAGCCTTCGAGGTTTTTAGAGGACAAAATAAATGAACACATGTGGCACTCCTAACACTGCAGACTGTTGACAGCCTGGTCTTCTGGGGCAAAAAAAAAAAAAAAAAAGACTGTAAGGGACAAGGAGCAAGTGGGTGGTAAGGAATGAAAGCGATGGGTGTAGGTTACTCTTTCAAAACATTTTCTTGAAAAGGCAAATTAGAGATCAATAAGATCTTGGAAGCATTCACAAGGTCAAGGAAAAAGTACCTTTTTAGGATGAGGGAGACTTAAGCTTGTGTGTAGATTTCTTGTCCCCATTCTCAGAGTAGGCAGAATCCTGGGCACTGTACCCAAACAGTGTCCCAGGTATGGGGGCAAGGCACAAGGGTGAGGGGGCTGCCCATTGGCCCCAGAGCTGGGACAAACCAGGAGGGAAACTGAGCAACAAGTAAGAGAGGATCATCGTCAGCCCAGTGGGTGAGGGAGGTGAGGAATGGGCTGGCGGTGGGCATGCAATGCTGTGGAAGCCAGGGTGCTCAGATGAAATCAGAGTTCCATTTACAGAGCGGGAGCTGAGCTGAGGAGAAGTTCCTTGGGAGAAAGAGCATGAAACAGTGCAGCATGCATGGGGAGACAGGAAGAGAGCTCTAAGCCCCTTTCAGTGGTAGAAGAGGAGGCTGAGGTTTTTCCATGTCTGTGCAGGTTGCCATGTACCCCCTATCCTGGCTCTGGGCTCAGCCACATGGGCTGAAGCCAGCGGAGTATTAGCAAAGGGGTGACAATGGGCCCTTGGAAAGCTCACACAGTGTGGTTTTGCTTGCTCCCCACTCTGCCGTCACGGTGAGAAAGTGTCAGGCTCACCTGCTGGATAAGGGGGACTTGCGGCCCAGATGCACCCTGTCCCCAGCCACAGCCAGCGGAGTGCCAGCCACAGGAGGGAGCCCAGCCCAAGCCCGTGAGAGCCCCGACCTGCAGACGCATAAACCAAACACACCCCACTGTCTGCAGCCACGGGGCTCAGTGTGGTGTTCTGGGCACTGCTGTGGCAGCACTGACTGTTGCAGTGGGCATGACTGCTCCTATGCTCGTGCCATTCCCAGCAAGGCAGCTGCTGCAATCACAGGCTTGGAGCCTGCACCCTGCCCACCCCACACTTGGGGGTCGGCTACGGGAGATGGGGAGGGAACAGACTCCAGGAGCTTGTCAGGGCAGAAAAAGATAAACCAGGGGAGCCTCTGAGAGGAGAAGACCATGAACTTGATCATGAACTTGATCAACATGGGGAGGGGCCCACAGCCAGGTGGTCAGGTCCTGGGGAGAAACCAAAGCCAAGGTTGCAGAGGAGTCAGCAAACTGCAGAGTGCAGGCATATCCCAGCAGTATGGGTGCAGAGGGAAGACAGAAGAAAGCAGTAAGGCAGAGAGGGAACATTCCTCTAGGACAATCTGAGGGGACTCTATCCCTTGGGACCTCAGTCACCAGTGGGGCAAAGCATTTGGCAACCATTTGATATGCTGGAATGGCAGACCATTCCCAGAACCAGGTGCTCAGGGTGGATTCTAGGAATGGTTTGTCAACCAGCATGTCCCATGCACCAGGGCCCTCAGATCCACCAACAAGGCACTGGCCCTGCCTTGCTTGCGAAGACACCAGCCAGGCCTTGGGTGAATTGCCCCATGGCGGAGCAGGAGGGAGGGAGGAGTGGGGAGGAAGATTCATGGGAGGAAGAAAGGATGGAGGAAGTAGACTGCTGGGAGGAGAAGCAGATCCAACTCAGGCCACAGGTGGAGGAGCTTCCAGGCAGGAGGGATCAAGGGACTGTGAAAGGAAAGTAAATCTTGGGACCCCGAAATCACTAAGCCCAAGGGAAAAGTCAAGCTGGGGTCAGGCAAACCTGCCTCCCATTCTATTCCTAAATAACATAGCTACAAAGATGAAAAAAAAAAAAAAAAAAAAGCTACATACCTCCCTCACAATATGCCCACAAGGAAACTCCTCAAGATCTTTACTCTAAAACAATTCTGCTGAATTTCACTTTGGTGATGTAAATTGATAGCTTATCTTCATAGATGCGGAACAAAGAACAGAACTCAAAGTCGTCTGTCTGCTCATCTGAGGCAAATGCGTATCTGATTGCTTCCTCTGCCCTCCTGTTTATGTAAAAATGCAGATTCACTGAGCCAGACTAAGAAGCGACTACTCCTCTATCCCCTCTCACATATAAATTGTTTAATTCAGTGAAAGGCTGATCATAGATCCAAAAAGAATGCAACCGTTTATCTCTTACCTACGGATGATGTGGAAGCCCCCTTCCCATTTCTAGTTGTCCCACCTTTCAGGACAAAACCAGTGTACATCTTACATGTATTTGATTGATGTCTCATATCTCCCTAAAATGTGTAAAACCAAGCTTTACCCTAACCACGTTGTGCACATGTTGTCAGGACTGCCAATAAACCAAAAATAAAATTGTAACCATCTGAATGGATGTCTCCTCTTGGCCAAGGGCATTTCCAAAGTTAACCTGAAAAAGTTATTCAGGCCAGGATGGAAGGGAGGTAAGACATGCCTCATTCCTTTTTGGAATTCAAAAAAAGCCGACCAGTGTTAACATCCACAGACCTTAAGTCTGATAAGAAACATTTACGAGGCCGGGCGCGGTGGCTCAAGCCTGTAATCCCAGCACTTTGGGAGGCCGAGGCGGGCGGATCACGAGGTCAGGAGATCGAGACCATCCTGGCTAACAGGGTGAAACCCCGTCTCTACTAAAAATACAAAAAAATTAGCCGGGTGTGTTGGCGGGCGCCTGCAGTCCCTACTCGGGAGGCTGAGGCAGGAGAATGGCGTGAACCCCGGGAGGCGGAGCTTGCAGTGAGCCAAGATCGCGCCACTGCACTCCAGCCTGGGGGACAGAGCAAGACTCCGTCTCAAAAAAAAAAAAAAAAAAAAAGAAACATTTACGATCTGTTCTCTCTGAAGCCTGCTACCTGGAGGCTTCATCTGTATGATAAAACTTTGGTCTCCACCACCCCTTATCATCCTAACCCAAACATTCCTTTCTATTGATTCCAGGTCTTTAGATAGTAACCTAACTCTTTCAATCAATTGCCATTCAGAAAATTTTAAAATCTACCTATGACCTGGAACAATCCCACACCCTGCTTCAAGTTGTCCCATCTTTCCAGACCAAACCAATGTACATCTTACATGTCTTTGACTTAAGTCTCATGTCTCCCTAAAATGTATAAAACTAGGCTGTAGCCCAACCACCTTGGGCACATATTCTCAGGATCTCCTAATGGCTGTGTCATAGGTCATGGGTCACTCATATTTGGCTCAGAATGAATCCCTTCAAATATTTTGCAGAGTGTGATTCTTTTCATTGACAGTAACCTTGGCAAAATAAACTTCCTAAATTGATGGAGACCTATCTCAGATACTTTTGTTTCACAGGACCATGGGAGGAGGGTGGCCCTCCTTGCTGGACCAGCTGAGCCTCTCACCTCCACATGGCGATGTCTGGGATGCACTGAACTAAATGTGTCAGCTCCAGGAAGAACCACAGCAGAGTTTAGGTGGGGACAGCAGGCTGGCTGAGGTTTTCGGGGCACCCTCAGCAGGGCCTCACAGAGTTCTTGAGTACCCACAGCAAAGAGACCTACCCCACATGATGGATGGCATGGCCCTGGCAGCAGAGAGCCCGCTGGCTGAGGCCACTGCTCAGCACCTCTTGTGCTGCTCCTTGTTCCTGATTCTGTTTAGCAAGAGCAGCCCCCAACTCCCGCACTTGGTCTCAGAGCTATGCTTTCCCCCCTCTTCCCTCCTCCTTGGCTGAATGGCTGTCTGGGGCCTGTGGATCATTGTATCAGCGAGTCATTTTCATGGACAGGAGCTGCAGAAGATAGGCCTGAGAGCCATCGGGGGATGGGGGCAGTGATGTGGGAGTACATGGGGGTGGACAGGGAGCTGGGGGCCAAAGGTTTCCAGGTCTCTGCCAGGTGACTCACAGCAGACTCACCTCTGCCTTCCTCAGCTGGCCCAGGCCTGCTGCCTCCTCCAGTGTTCCCTTCCCTTCATATTAAACACAGCTTCAGTCTACACTCTAGATTGTTCTTTTCTTTCTTGATCTCTCTCTCTCTCTTTCTCTCCCCTCCCCTTCTCCTGCTCTTCTGCCCCCTACCTCTTATCTGAAGTCACCACCAACAAGGCCGTCCACTTGGAGAGCTGTGGAGGGGCTGGGGGCACCACCCTCTTTCATGGTGGCCCATGATAAAGGCACTAAGAGCTGCCGGCTATGGAGCATCAGCGTCAAGAACAGCCAGCCCCAGGGACAGGGCCTGGCCATTCCAGCTGGACAAAGAGTCAAGGCTTTGCAGGTGTTCTCTTTCTCTGAGATGAAGGAAAACTGAAAGAAGAGCCCCTCAGCCCACAACCTTCAGGAGTTAATTCAGGTGCATTTTCTCCTGGAATTTACAGATAACCTGGTCTGATCATCAAGAGCTTCAGGTGACTGAAATCTCTTTACGTGTTGTACAATAAATGACCAGAGGGCACACAATGTGTGGCTGTGGTCACAAGCTCTCCCTCAGCACACCAGCTTGAACCTCCTTCCTTAACCTTCACAGGGACACACACCTGGGTGGTTCGGCTCCCATGAGTGGGGCTGCTGCAGACATGAATCATTCACACACTTTGCAGCCTGGTCTGCAGAGCAGCCTTTGGGCTGCGGCTGCCTCGATTTCCCCCCAGGACTTCTGGGTTATGCTTGAGGTAGAGCTAATTTTTGTCCTTTCTTGGGGTGGCATGTGCACCCAGATCATGATGACAATAAATACTGTTTATTAAGTCTCACCATGCATTGAGTATATATAATATTTCATTTAATCTTCACAGTGAATGCATGAGCTGAGTAGTACTCTTACTCTTAAATTTAAAATGAAAAAACCCTGGCCGGGCTTGGTGGCTCACACCTGTGATCCCAGCACTTTGGGAGGCCAAGGTGGATGGATCACTTGAGACCAGAAGTTCGAGACCAGCCTGGCCAACATAGTCATTTTTAGTAGAAAAGCTGTCTCTACTAAAAATACAAAAAATTATCCAAGTGTGATGGTGCCGCCTATAATCCCAGCTATTCAGGAGGCTGAGGCATGAGAATTACTTGAACCTGGGAGGCAGAGGTCGCCGTGGGCCAAGTTCGCACCACTAAACTTCAGCCTGGGCTGACAGAGGGAGACTGCACCTCAAAAGAAAAAAGAAAAAGCCGCAAGCCTTGCAACTTATCACCCAGCTTGTCCCTGGTGCAGCAGGATTTTGAACCCAGCAGTCGGTCGCCCCAGGGGCCAGCTACTGACCACAGACATGACACCCACTCACTGAGTCCAGTCCCCTCCACAGGCAAGCCTCGCCCCTCAAAGATGTAAGCAGTGGCCTAGCCTGGTCTTTCCTCTGACCAGAGGCTGGCCCTAAACATGTCACTCAGCAGAAGGGTATTAAACTCTGCACAGGGCTCAGAGCCTCAGTGCCACCAGGCACAGGCCCTTGCAATGCTTGGCAATCAGGAGAGGCACTGACAGAGGTGACTGCAGTGCCAGAGGGCAGCTAAGGGCCAGCAGGAAGGTCACACTCAGCTGAGGGGACACTGGACGGGAGGCCTTGTGCACAAGCTGGCCTTCAGACTGCATCCTAGAGGAAAGGGGGCTCCACACAGAAGGAAGGAGGGGTGCACAGGATGGGGGAGGCTGGCCCAGAACGACAAAACTGTGACAAAGCCCAGGCAATGCCACAGCATCCTCCTTCCAGAGAGGGGCTTTGTGTTAATCGCCGAGCGAGGTCATCCTCTCCCCCTACACCATCGATGTGGCTTCCCTGCGCTCTTAGAATAAAATCCCAGAACAGCAGCCCTTGTCAGAAGCTGGCACGTGAATGCAAGGGCACCAGGAGCTTGGGCTGCGTGTCCCAGTGCTCTCCCAGCTCCACCACGTGTAGGCTGGCCTCGTTGCAACTCAGTTCCCCAGCTGTAAAATGGGACCATAGCCGTGTAGGCCCCTAAGTCAACTGTGGTGACCAAATCAGCCGGCACCTCCCAGAGTTAGGATCCAGTCAACCACACCTGCGACCGTGATGAATTAGTACTTGGGCCTGCCCGGCCTGGCCTCTATTCGCTCCTCTGCCCCACCTCGTGCCCTGAGCCTCCCAGTTTGCTGTGCTCCTTTTTCAGTTCTTTCGCACATCACATTGGACGAAATGGGGACATGCTGGAAACATGTTTGTCTTGTTGTTGTCTGAAACCGTTGCTCATTTATACCGTGTACAGATTTTATTCTATCACATTTGTAATCTCAAGGAACCTCATGTTATGAAATGCTTGAGGTGCCACGAAGGCCCTGTGTGTTTACCTGCTGATGAGTCATGAACACTCAAGAGTGACAACTTATGAACACTGGGAATAAGAAAACTTTTAATACAAAAAAACCACTAATGAACACTGACATTTAGACTTACCCTCTATACCCTCCCGGATAATCTCTCACCTAATAATAGAATTATGGTGGTTACTCACAAAGTGGCTGTCTCTCCTCTGCAGCTCACACTGGAAACTGCAGGAACATAGCAGGGACCTCCGGCTGCTTGCAGCCCAGCCAGTCTGACCCTGGCCTTCTCAGGGGATGTCTCCTATCCCGAAGCATGGGTCCAAACAGGGTAATTGTGTAGCAGAACAGGTGATGATTATGCAAGAAACAGTACAGTCTTTTAGAAGATCAGCTCTAAAGGTCAAGGGGGTGGACGTCTTTATTAAGAAGGGAAAAAAATGTCAGCTATGCTGCTGTGTGCAGAAAAATGAATCCACTCCTCCATTGACAAAAATGCCCAGGCTGCATCTTGCTGAGCCTCAGATCTAGCTTTCAGGGTTGTGGCAAATCTAAAAGCACATGCATTCCTCAGGAAATGCCCCTCTACAGCTTGTGTGTTCTCTGACCCTTTACATGACATGTACCAGCTGTTCGTCACATTATTTGAAAGACACTTTTATGAACTCAGATCTCCCCCATCCCTCTCCCACCCCCTGTCCCCATACCTAAAATTCAGGAGTTCATCCATTGAAAGCTGTATAATGGCCCTTTTTCACCAAGGGTTCCATATTCCCCAGCGCATCCTTAAAACTGTAGTTTCCATTCTCTCCCTGCATACACTCCATTTCTCGTACTTAAATATGAGCTCCTGTCCTGGGCTTACCCTGCTAGGCACCAGGTGAGCACTATATTCCTGGGCTGCTTCTGTGGTCTAAGAAGCAAGGCAACCCTCCAATTCACTGAAGATCTCCAATTCTCGCCTCTAAACATACAAGTATCTTTTAGGAATGTGGCTTCACAATCTATCCAGATTTAGCAAACATGGTAAAAATGTAAGAATCAAAACAGTTTTCAAATGTGAGCACAATAGCCAGGCTGCCAGAGAACACAATTTATTTGCAATTAAATGCTGATGTCATCTTCCAGCATCTGTTAACTTCTCCCCTAGCGACTCAGAGAAAGCAGAGTTCTTCCAAATTAAGGACTCTCAGAAAAGTACTTACTTTGAGGAACTCTTAGCTCTTTTAAAATGAAAGCAATGTGGCAAAGATAACCTATATGTCATGAAAAAGTAGCCATGTAAAAGGGAATGTAGATTCATTTTCAGATGTGCATCAATGAATTCATTTGATTTATTCTCACAGACAGTAAATAGATTGTGATGATAATAGGACAGCTAAAGCCAAGATGTGCACTTTAAGCTTTCGCTGCAAATTTGATAATGGGAAGGGTTTGTGGTTTAATGTGGGGGTCTCGGGTGGTTGGCACTTTGCTGAGTATCCTTTTGCATCTTACTATTATTAGCCTAATGTCACTGTAGACTTTCCCACAGGTTTCACAGATACTGTGACTGAACATAATTTGGGATGATAAATCGTATGGAACGTAAATTTTCAGCCCTGTGCGTATGGAGCAGTCTCGGAATTGATTTAATTGATGCACTGCGCTGACCATTCCTGCGTCTTCCTGGGGCAGTGTCTGTTGCCCACAGCCAGCTCCAGGACACCCAGTAGAACTCCCAAGGAAGAAGCACCTTCATAAGGGGGCGGCCCCACCCTCCCTGAGTCCAGTCTGCACCCCTGTGAGGAGCCCCTCACCCCTGGATGGCCACGGAGCTAAGAAAACCCCTTGGTTTTCCTAGAGAACTAGAGAGCCGGGGAATAAACAAATATACTGTGGTCCATCCAACCTGGATGAGAGAAATCTAACAATAAGTAAGCACAGTTACCATGTTAACTGTAAACACTGCCGTAAATGGTATCTGTTCAAAGTGCGCAGATAGGCGTTGGTACAAGAACCGGGATTTCACTCCTGACTCTTTATTGACTGATGACTGCAGAGCAAAATTGTGTATCTGCTTTTTAATTTCATCTTTCTAATAATTCATCTTTCTTTTTGAAATTTACAAAACAGGGGTTCATGATGCTTTGGAAATTTTTTAAAGCCGTGTTTCACCAAAGACAGAGACATGCTACCCTAGGAAGGAACCCAAGTCCCTGAATGACCTTGAGGACAGACCAAAGCCCAGGAGTGCCCACCAGGAACTATGCAAGGAGACAAGAGTCAACTTCTATATTTAAAAGACAATAGTAATAAGTACTGTTTCTGTGTGTCTGTATATGCAGCAAGTGTACAAAATAATGCTGCGGGAAGAGGGGAAGTGTGGCTGAGAAGGGACTTCTGCTGTATTGGTTCTTGTTTAATGGGTTCTGTATTTGCTGATGTATATTGTGTTTTTTTCCATGTCTCTAATATTGTATTAAATATATGAGTCAAATCAAGTATAGAACAAAAATATTTTAAAATCATTACTATAATGGATAATGGCTGATGTATAACTTGAAAACAAATACTTTTGCAAATATTTTGCATTAGTTAAAAAATGGACTTTCTACAGTCATAATACTCTGCTTCAATCTAAAATTGCTTGAAATGCATTATATGCAATTAAATCTGTATTCGTTACTATTAATATAACACAAAAAAACTGAATACATGATGAAGGTTCTAATCTTAGTTCTGTTTCTTTTAAAATCCTAGGTTTTCTTAAGAGCAACTTGTTATCATTAAAGCCTCTACGTGCTTCCAAAGAAAAAATTACGCATTACTTGACTTGTGGCACAGCAGCCTTAATTCAGGTTCCTCATGAAGACCTGCATAGTACTCTTTCCTGTGTGCACTCCATTCATTATTTGAATTCTCAATCTTTTTACCACCTTCTCTTGTAAACCTGCTGTTATCTCATGGCTCAGTAATGAAATTGTTACTGGTGTCAGAGAAGCTGTGCTTAGTTTAGGATTTCTGTAACGGAAAGATCAAAATGGCTTAATCCAACACCTTCTCTGAGTGATCTGGCCTAGGCACTCCCCTCTCTATCTATAGGTACACCTAAGCATCCATACACACACACACAGACACACACACCCCTGCATGTATAGACCAGCGTGGGGAAAATGCTATAGACAGAACCATCGAAAACCAGACAGATGGGATTTTGAATAAAAGGGCAAATGCTGTGGTTTGGAAGACTGGGTCAATGACCACAGGGAGCTGTCTGCGCATACACTCCTGGCCTGAGATCACAGGGAGAATTAACAGAAGAAGAACAAATGATGGCAATTTTCTCTGTTCACCACCCCCATTCAGAAAAAGAAAAATATTTCATTGAGCCACTTCTGAGGACATCAGAAGCGAAGGTTCCAATAGGGCCCAATCACCCAGGGATGACCAATGAGTTTGATTTTACAACACTGTGTATGGGAAAGACAGAGCTGGATGGGTTCTACGTCCGTGCCTGCCAAGTAAGGACCGCAGGGCAGCAGCGGGTAGGAAGCCTATTTCCCTCAGAGGGGACAGCCAGTGCCTATGGTCGGGGGGTCACAGGTGCACTGGATGCTCTTCCTTCCTCAAGGAGCCGGATGAGGCTTGCGGCAGTCCTATTCCAAGGAGACTCCAGGAACTGGTAAATTCGTGAAGCTCCTGCAGTCTAGTCAGTCCAACCGGGAGGGATAGGGAGTCTCAAAGACCAACGCACTCACCCCTCTGACCAGGCCTCAGGCCACTGAGGCCGATCTGGTGTTTCCCTAAGCCCAGAGTGCTTTCAGACACAGCCACCACCAGCTCCTCTACTCCTTCCCCCAGAGTGTGTCACTCTGTCCCCTCTCTATGGAATGCAGAGCAAGTGTGACATTTCCCTCCTACTCAAATTCGTTTGTCAATGGTTCTGACTCTGAACACACCAAGCAGACAGAAATTTTTCATCTACCTCCTGCATGCAAGCCCAACATAGAGACTGGTAGATACCTGTCATTCAATATGTTCACCAACACGTTTTTTGAATCACAGGCATAGTGTTAGAGTGAGCTATTGAAAAGGTGGATGGACACATACATGACAATTATCTTAGACCTCTTCTTGTAAATGACCTCATGTGACAGAGGTCAAAAGCTATGACACTGCTTTTCTGAAGCCCATGCCTCAAACATGTACCTGACCCCACCTTTGCCACTGCACAGTGACCTCTCGTCACTCCCTCTCGGTCATGTAAGATGTTGACACGTGGCTCACAGTGCACCATCCACCTCTGCTCCCACCCGCCCCCTGGGTGAGTTCAATGTCTACATGAGTGACATTGTGGCCATACAGTCTCCTCCTCACCTCCCATGTCCCCTTTATCTCACCATCCTTCCCACAGCCACACTCCAGCCTCATCTTCTGAAATCACTGTTTGAATCTCTGGGGTCAGTGCCGGAGCCTCCCCCCGCAGATCGCTTGCTCAGTCCTCACAGCTGCTCCCTCACCTCCCGGCCCTCACCCAGTGCTGACTCTTTTTACTTCTTCAACCCATCAGGTTCTCTTTCTTCATTTCCCTCCATATCCACGGCCATCACTGAACATCCCTGCCAGTATCCAAAACTCCTCACTCCTCCTGCTTCCCACCCAAGTCACTGGGATGAGTGTGGTGCCCTGGTGGGTCTGTGCTGGGGCCTCCTGGGAAGCATCACCATCAGGACACTGGGGCATTCATGGGATTGACCCTAACAGACACGGCGGCCAGCCCGGCCACCCTCCTGCCTTTCCCCGCCAGCTCATTCTCCCCTCTCCACGGCCACTCCTTAATGCAATCTCCACTCTCCTCAAACTTCCAGCCCCACTGAACCCCACCCTCTCTCACACCTCACCTCTCTCACACCCTCCTTCTCAGAAGAAGCAGCTGTCCCCAGACACTCCCTCCACCTCCACTCCTGCAGCCTTCCCACGAGACACATTATCCCCGCATCCTGCCCTTAGCGCAGAGGTGTCACCTCCTCTCACGCAACTCACCTGCTCACCCTCCACCTCAGTAATGTAACACTGTTACTTCCCCTATGTTCTTGTATATGTGACTTCTGCTCTACTCTAACCTTAAAATGTAATGTGGCTGTGAGCCTGGGTGACATTACCTGGAGAGAGTAGGGGGTGAGAGCAGAAGAGGCCACTTGGCCAGCCCGAAAGAACTGTGTCAGATCATAATAGTAGCCAAGGAGGACAGGGGGTGAGGGGAGTGAACAAGGGGGAAACACAGAGCACAGCAGCCAAGAACCCGGAGTGGGGAGAGGCTGAAAAACTGTGGTGCTATGTTACAGCAGCCTAGGAAATAAACACTATCCAGTCCCAAATTCACACCTCTGACCCAGGGAATCTCCCCAATTCACACCCCACCCAAGGCTCTCCGGAATTTACACTTCTCATCCAGGGCTCTCCCAAATTCACACCTCTCACCCAGGGTTCTCCCGAGTTCAAACCTCTGACCCAGAGCTCTCCAGAATTCACAGGTCTAGCCCAGGGCTCTCCCAAATTCACGCCTCTGACCCAGAGCTCTCCCAAATTCACACCTCTAACCCAAGGCTTTCCTGAATTCCCTTTCTTGAACACAAGCCTCTTTCCCCACAGGGCTTCTGCATGTCCTGTTGCCCTTTCCTGAGAATCCTTCTTGGGCCCTCTTCTCCACTACTTCATAGACTGGATCACATTAGCAAACATCTTATGTTGTTGCCGTGTGCTTGGTTTGTGGCCTGTCTTCCCCCTAGAAGGCAGGTTTGGGGACAGCAAGGGCTGCATCTGCCCTGAAAGTCACTCCTTGTGTGGTGTCTGAAAGGTTCCTCCCCACCAAGGGCTGCCTGGCTTAGACATCTCACCGCCCAGCACTGTCTTTCACTGGGCTCCCCACGCCTTCCATATTCTCCATCACTGGACTTTGTCACCTGCTGCTCCCTTTGAAACCTTTTCTATCTTTGTATCAGCCTGGTTAAACTCTTACTCATGCCTCAGCTGCCCCAAGACCTACACTTCCTCAGTGAAGGCTTCCCAGCCCCCAGGCCAGGTCAAGGCCTCTGTTGTTCTCTTTCAGGGCACAGTGTCCTTCTCCTTTCTAGACCACCACAGCTGAAATTCTGTATTTGATTTTGTGCTCATTTGATCAATGTCTAACCCTCCCACTAGGTTTCTTACCTCACCATCCTCAGTGTGAAATGCCGTCTTAGTGTGGTTTTAATATGCATTTTGGTGATTACTAATGAGGGCAAGCACTATTTTTCATGTTTATAGGCCAGATTGTTTTTGACTATATTCTACTACACTGCCTGTCTTTCAGGCCTGGCAAGTTAACCATCAGCTTTGCTGCAATTCAGGTATTTGGCCAGTAATATTAACAATAACAGAGCTACTTTGCATTTGCTTTGCACAAGTATCTAAATGGGGGAAGTTTGCTATAAAGAGTGAAAAAGAGAATTTCTGATTCTTAAAAAAATGGAGTAATAGGAACCACATTTACTCTCTCACTGAAAATAAAAGCAACCTAAATATAAGAAACACCAGTTTTCAAACATTAGATGCCAGGCCATACTTGAGAGTAATCCCTGAGAGGCAGAAACAAATAGGCTGAACCTTTTGCTTCCCCAGTTATTGCCTGGAGGTTTCCAGGCTGCAGCTCAGGCAGAAAGAATCTAGCCTGAGCCTGGAGATCTCCCTGACTCCAGATGGAGTTGGGAGTCCCACACGGTCAAGGTCTGTACACTTAAAACTATCACCTGCTGTTCAGGCAAAATGAAATGAGAGATAGACTGTGTGATGGGTTGGAAGATTCAATATTGTTAATATGCCAAATCTTCTCAAATTGGTCTAAATATTCTACACAATGCTAATCAATATCCGAACAGCTTTTTTTTTTTTTTTGGTAGAAAATGAGGATCTGTTTCTAAAACACATGGAAACGCAAAGTGCCTAGAATGACCAAAACAGCCTTGGAAAAAAATGGAGGACCTATAGCACTTGATTTTGAGACTTATAAAACCAATTATCAAGAAAATCAACATTAGGCCAGGTGCAGTGTCTCACGCCTGTAATCCCAGCACTTTGGGAGGCTGAGGCAGGTGGATCACTTGAAGTCAAGAGTTCGAGACCAGCCTGGCCAACATGGCAAAACCCCATCTCTACTAACAATACAAAAAGCCTGAAATGGTGGCATGTGCCTGTAATCCCAGCTACTTGGGAGGCTGAGGCATAAGAATTGCTTGCACATGGGAGGCAGAGGTTGCAGTAAACAGAGACTATGCCACTTCACTCCAGCCTGGGTGACAGAGCAAGACTCCATCTCAAAAAAAAAAAAATCAAAGTTAGTGAAAAGATGGAAAATTGATCACTGAACACAAATATAAAGCCAACTGATTTTTAACAAAAATGCAAAGATAATTCAATGGACAAGTATCATTTTTTCACCAAATGACGCTGGAACAGATGGATGTTCATGTGCAAAAAAAATGAACCTGAATCCATATCTCAGGCCACATATGAAAATTAACTGAAAATGAATCATAGACCTAAATGTAAAACCTAGGTATACAAAACTTCTGTAAGAACACATAGAAGAAAAACATTGTAACCATGGGTTAGGAAAGGATTTCATAAATACAACAAAAAATCACGATCCCTAAAAGAAAACAACTGACAAACTGGATTTCATCAAAATTTAAAACTTCTGTTTTTCAAAAGACACTGTTAAGAAAATTAAATGATAAGCCACAGTCAGGGAGAAAACATTCGTAAACCATGTATCTCATAAAGATCTTTTATCCAGAACATGTTTATAAAACACTCTCAAATGCAGTAATATGAAAACAACCTGATAAAAATGGACAAAAGATTTGGACAGACATTTCATGAAAGAAGATAAAGATGGAAAATAAGAACAAGAAAAAAGCTCAATGTCATTAGTCATTAAGAAAATGCAAATTAAAAGTACTCCAAGATACCACTACATACCTTTAGAATGGCTAAAATTTTTTAAACTGATGATTCCAAGTGCTGTTGAGAATGTAAAGTAACTGGAACATTCCAGAGTGGGAACATTCACTGCTGTTGAGAAAGTGAAACGGTGCAAAGACTTTGGAAAACAGATTGGTAGTTTCTAAAAAAGTTAAACGTACGTATCACATGACCTAGTTATTTGTACATAGATACTACCCCAGAAGAAAAGAGTACATTTGTCCACACAACGACCTGAAACTGAATTCCTGTAGCAGCTTTACTCATCATAGCCCAAGACCAGAAACAATCCAATATTCATTCCCAAGTGGCTGCATGAACAATGGAATAACTACCAATATAGTTTGTCCCCTCCAAGACTCATGTTCAAGTATGATCCCTAGTGTTGGAGGTGGGGCCTAGTGGGAAGTGTTTGGCTCATGAGGGTGGATTCCTCATGAGTGGCTTGGTACCCTCTCATGGTAATGAGTGAGCTCTCCTCTATTAGTTCAGTAGAGAGCTGGTTATTTATAGAGGCTGGCACCTCCTCCTCACTGCCTTGTTCCCTCTCTTGCCATGTGACACGCCTGCTCCCCCTTCACTTTCCACTATAATTAGAAGCTTCCTGAGGCCTCAACAGAAGCAGATGCTAGTCTGATGCTTCCTGTACAACCTGCAGAAGCATGAGCCAAATAAACCTCTTCTTTATAAATTACCCAGTCTCAGGTATTTCACTATAGCAATGCAAAATGGACTAATATAACTACTAAGCAATGAAAAGCCATGAACTAGTGATACATGGAAAGACATGGATAAACCTCAAATTATGCTGAGTGAAGTAAAAAGATTTCATAGTATATGATTTCTTTTGTATAAAATTCTAGAAAATGCAACTAACTTATAGTGATAGGAAGCATCAGTGTTTGCCTGGGAATGTGGGTACCGGGAGGGTTGGATCACAGGGTGCATGCGTGTTCTACTTTTGGTGGTGATGAATATGGACATGGTTTTGATTGTGGTGAGTATACACATATGTACCACAGTGTACACTTTCAATATGTGCATTCTATGCCCATTATACCTTAACAAATAAAGAAAAAATAAAAACGGAGACTATTTCTGCTCACAGTATTTTTAGTTGAAACTGATGGTTGTTTAAGCAGAAAAGCCATCATTTTCAAGAGCCCAGATATTTCTATCAATCTTGACTGACCCTTACAAGAGTGGTTAGAAGCCCAGGATGAATACTCGTTATTCCATTATTAGCTGTTCTTAAGAGGAATGGGGCACTGGGAACAGCAATGGGCTCTCTCAGCCACATTCTCCTGCTTGTAAGTTAGGAAAAGCAGCCCCGGCCTACAAGATGATCTGCGAGGGCCACTGTGAGCACAGGATCCTTATAAGGGAAAGAGAGTGGCTGGGGAGCCTGAGAAGGAGACTGACCATAAAAGGAGAGGTCAGAGGGAGGCGACTGCTGGCTCTGGAGATGCAGGAGGGGCCACGAGCCAAGGAACGCTGGCAGCCTCTTGTTAAATTATGTGTGGCTTAAAGCTGCCTCCTCACATATTTTAAGTTTGGCCTCAAGGCTTCTTGTGCATAGCTTCTTGTGCATAGTGAACTGTAACCTCACTGATGTGTAGGCATCCTGTAAGCTACTCTTTTAATAAGTAGCTAAATCTCAGCCAATCAGCCAAGCACAGGTGGCCAACCATTAGAACTTGTTCAGGTAAGGCAAGAGCCCAGCTGTGACCAACCCAGCTGTTTCTGTACATCACTTCGTTTTCTTAGGTCACTTTCTTTCCTCTGTCCATAAATATTATCTGACCATGTGACAGCCCCAGTTCAGTCACTCTGAACCTCTTCTGGTTCTGGAGACTGTCTGATTTGCAAATCGTTTTTTGCCCAATTGAACTCTGTCGAATTTAATTTGCTGAAAGCCTTTCCCATCTGGCTTATCTGAATTTTTATGCCCTTCTCACCATTCTCTACACTTTTCAAAGAGTTAGATCTTTTGTTCTCATTTGCAAACTCTAGTGTTAAAACTCTAGAAGGTGGAAAGGCAAGGCGGCGGACTCTCCCTCATGGCCTCAGAAGGAAAGCAATCCTTGAGTCAGCCCAGTGAAGCCCACTTCGGACTCCTGACCCCCGAAATATGAGATAATAATCCCACTAGGTTCATGGTAACTTGTTACAGCAGCAAGAGGAAACTAATTTGTAACCTACCAAAAACCCTTCATTTCCTCAGAGACTCCAACACACTGTTAGGGTTTGCTCTCTTCTGGAATGAGCAACCTGAGTTCTCTGTGTCTCACAGGTCCCATATCTATCTGCTCAGTTGTCTCTGTGGCTCTTCAAGTCTTTCCTTAAACAGGAAGCTCAGGCAGAGACAAAACACATGCTATCAGGGTCCAATTAGTACTCAGAATAAAAGATGACCACTTCCTCCACGCAGTTCAAGGCAGCCTCACCCTTCCCCAGTTCTCAGGAAACATGGCTTATCTGAATTTTTATGCCCTTCTCACCATTCTCTACACTTTTCAAAGAGTTAGATCCTTTGCTCTTATTTGCAAATCAATACATTAATTAACACAACCCCCTCTATTTCTCTGCCTAATTTTTTCAGGAGATTTTGGTAAGAAGAATCAAAACTTTCCAGATTACAAAATTAGATTTGATTATAGATATGAAAATGCATATCAGACACAGATGAAATTCCATGACCTCACATTTTTATCTCAAAGGGAAAACCTCAGTTGATATGGAGATTCCATCTGTTTTGAGCTGAAAAAGGCTGCCATTTAGGGCCCCTGCCAGACCTGACCTCTGTTATTTCCTTCCCATCTGGGCTGGATTCATTTTAAGTTATCAGCATAATCAGTTATTTAAAAATAAGTCAGAAATAATAACAAGTTCAAAAACCAAGGCCCAGTGATATTGATGTTAATGTCAAATCCAGTTAAATGGGATTCATCACTTGGATTTGATTAAGCCAAACAGGAAAAACAAAATTATCTTTGATTTACATGTGTTCAAAGATCATACCTTTGTCTTTCTAGGGATAAAATCAGAATATCAGCTATGTATGACAAATAATTTTAACATGCAATTTTTTGTAGTGTTACAAAAGCAAATGAGATTGGTATGTATCTTCAGGCTCTTAAGGATGTCAGGGTTCCCAAACCTTGGCACTACTGACATTTTTGGACATCGTGTTTGGGGGCTGTCCTGCATATGGTGAGAAGTTTAGCTGCATCCCTGGCCTCTACCCACTAGACCTCAGGAACAGCATCACACACACAGTCACGACACTCAAAACCACCTCCAGACACTGCCAGATGTCCCCTGGGAGGCAAAATCACCCCTAGTTCAGAAGGCTGAGCTACACCAATTCACCTGTTTACAGCAAATGCTTCATAACAGTGTGCTGATGTGCTTTTAACTTTTAATCTGCCTTTTGGCCGAAAATGTAGGGCTTGGTTACAAGCCATTTTCTTTATGACTGTAAGGGAGGAAGAATCTATTGCCTAGTGACTATTAGAATTCTACTCTTCTATTTCCAAAAATGAGTGCTCTTTATTCCTCTACACAGACCCCAATATTGCAGAGGTTAAAAAACAGCACTCTATGCTCATGTTAGTCTTTTCTCACCTTCATTACTCAATGATGAACAGAAAACTTCAACATTTCCCACGTGTGGTCATTGAAGACAGGCTCCCAGTTGCGGATAATTAGCGGGACCTACCCAACACTTAGAGGATCTTAGCAGCCAGGGCCTGAAAAGCACCTGCAGTCATGCTGGCCAGTCCCACACACGAACCTCCTCCCCAACACCTCTGCTTCTATTCTAATAGAAAGTTCTGCCCTTGTTAAGGACGATACCTCATCTTCCAGCTTCCATCTTAATTGTGCTCTCTGAAGCCATGGCAAGATTGTCTCATTCCTCTCTCTATACAATAGCTGAAGCTCCATCTGAGAACTGAGCTCCATCTGAGACTAAAACTCCATCTGAGCACCCAATATGATGCCTAGAGCATGTTGGTGAAAATATGACAGGCAGCTCTCAGGGCACTGCTGGCTTGATGGAAATTCCCATGCTGCATTGTAAGCAGAAGAACAGTAGCTGACGCTTCCTAGCTCTTGCCGTGCCAGGCACTGTTAGAAGCGCTTTACACACATGGCAGCAGCTGCCAGCAGTCATCTATTTTGGGCAGTCTAGACAGTGTTTCCCAGCATTGTGGAGCCAAACGTGGCCATGTCCCCAAGTTCCATCCAACTATGGATGTGAGTTTGCCAGGAAGCTAATGAATCCTAGGCTGCAGGATCCCTCTCCTGCAGGGCCCCTTTCAAGCCTAGGGAGGGGCTGTAGCACATGGGCCACTTTGTGTTCATTTCTTAAAGAAAGTTCCTGAAATTGACCCTTCAGACCTCACCATACGTGGGACTACCCCTGCCAACATTCTCCTCTGGTCTGTGCGTGTAATGGTCCTGGAAATCACACATCAAAGATACAAAGCCATCATTAGCCTAGATCCCTGAAGACTTCGTGGAGCAGAGCCATCCACCGCCACCAGCACCTGCCACCGATCAGACACACCTGCAATGGTCTGTATCCAGGCGGTAAACTTTTATTGTGTCAAGCCACCAAAATGTTGGGCTTTACTACAGGACCTAGTATCACCCTAACTAATACATGCCTTATTTTATATAATTCTCACAACAACCTTATATACCTCATGTTGCTCTGAAGCACACAGACCTAAGTACACAAGGTCACACAGCTATTAGGAACAGAGCTAGACTCAGACCTCCTGGACACTGACGGAGGCAGCAGGTCCCCGGGTTGACAGCACATGGTTGGACTCCAGTTCTCCACTTTCTACCAAGAACCCAGACTTGAGGAGTGTCAGGGAGGGTGGTTCTGGACCTCAGTAATCTCACTGCAAATGGGCCTCATTATTCTACTCACTTCCTAGGTTTTGTGAGGGTTAAATAAAATAATCCATGTAAAACATTTAGCAGAGTGCTTGGCTTGTAGTAACCACTCAACAACGGCAGTGCCAATCATTACAATAACCCCATGGTCTTCATCACTGTGTCCTCTTCCCGTTTGGGGTGGCTTTCCACATTGCACTATACCAAAGCCTGAGTGAACAGTCTCATTCACCACTGCTTGGCATGGAAGATTTTTCTTCTCAGAAACAATACAGAAAACAACCCATTCATCCACCTCCCAACCCCAGCCCACCTGCCCCCAACTCAGAGTCTCCCTAATCTGATTGTCTACAAATGAAGGTCACTGTGGGATGATTACTCTGTTGTCCTCTTGGTGTTAGGGGCTGAGAAGTATATTTACTTCTTGAACAAGTTTTCACAAATGTGCACAATATGCATGGTGCTGGACTTGCTATGAACACGAGTCTTATCGACGCATTGGAGAAAAGAATGCAGTAACAGCAAAGACAGCTGGACACTGTGGGCTGGAGCTCACTAACTTTGCAGCATGAAGCCCAGTGAAAGAGAAGTTTCTTATGACCACAACATTCCCTGTAAATTTTCAAGGAGAAAAGAAGAGCAAGAAAAGAAGTCATCTGAGAGTGTCTTCAGGTGAAAGTTTGCTTACTTTAGACAGAGTGCAGTAAAATATGGCCTTTGCTATTTTTACTGGACTGCATACTGATGAGACCCTAAGTCCCAAATCAGTGACTACATTCTGCAAACACAGGATTTATTGCCCTGAATCAGCCCCAAACCACACTTACATCTCAGAGAGGGACAGGAATGTATTACAAAGAAAAGACAGCACAGGTTCTTAGATGGGCTGCCCTTGAAGGCAATTTGAGTGATGCTGCATTCCGAATCCATCCCTTCCTCACCAGCCCTGACCAGGATCTCTGCCTTAAGCTTGTGTGCCCCTTCTCCACTCAGGGAGCTGCTGCCCTGCCTGGGACTCTGCCAGGACAATTATCAGATGTCTGTTTTTCCTCTGCCTGATCTTAACCTTAAGCAGGCTTCATCTTCTTTCACTGTCTTTCTCACAAGGCCAGGGGTACACCAGGCAAATAAAACTGCAGCCAGCTCAGCTTTCTCTTCTTGCCACACAGGTTTCAGGATTTGTGGGGAAGACACTCAGGGTCTCATCCCAAGACTCTGAATGTGTGATACTGTCACAACCTACTGGCACCCAGTCACATCCCATTCCCAGAAGGCATTCTCCTTTAGTTCTCCAGCCATCTGTCAACAGTCATCCATCAACAGATGTTTATGAGCAAGCAATATGTTAGGTTCTGGGTGATCACAGGAAACAAGGTAGATGTGATCCTCTTCCCTGGGCATTTACAGCTTCACGGGGTGCACCCTTTTGTACAAGGAAGTAGACAGTTATAGCACAGGGCAATTATGCAATTAGCGTTTTATTAAAGGACGATGCTGGATCGTAGAAGAATCCACTAAACAAGGCTGGGGAGTGTTGGGCAAGACTTGCTGGAGGAAGAAGGAATAGAGCTGCTCAGGTTGGTAGAGACTGGGGAGTGGAACAAGGAGAACATTCCAGAAAAAGGAGCAGATTCAAAGGTCCTGAAACAAGGGTGCACCCAGAGTTTAAGGAATTGAGAAATCACTACTGGGAACGGTGGATTGTAGGAAGGAGGGGGCAATGAGTAAGGAAACAGAGGGAGTGGGCCAGGGCATGCCAGTCCAGAGGCCATGCTAAGGAATTTGAGTTTTATTCTAGGGGGAGTGGGGGCCATCAAAGGGTTTTGGCCAGGGATATGGTTTTATAAAACCAGAGAGTTGCATTTCATAAACTCCTCTTGGTGACAGATCATACAACTGCTGAATGTGGAAAAGTCTGAAGGCAATGACTCAGCTGGAGGTGGCTGAAGGAACCCAGCAGGGATTGGGTGGCATCTGAAAAAGATGGTGGTGACCAGGTACAGGGTGGTAGACACACTGGAGGGACTGTTTAGGTGGAATTGGTTGGCAGTTGTCTTACTCTGTTTGGGCTGCTGTAACAAAATACCATAAACTGGGTGGCTTATAAGCAACAGACATTTATCTCTGACAGTTCTGGAGGCTGGGAAGTCAAAGATCAATGCATCCGCAGATTCAATGTCTGGTGGGTGTCCACTTTCTGGCTCACAGATGGTGCCATCTCACTGCATCCTCACATAGTGGAAGTGGCAAGACAGCTCTCTGGGGCCTCTTTTCTAAGTGCACCAACCCTGTTCATTAGGCTTCTGTCCTCATGATCTAATCACTTCCCAAGGCCTCACTTCTGATACCATCATGTTGAGGGGTTAGATTTCAGCATAGAATTTTAGGGGGACACAAACTTTCAGCCTATGGCAATAATGTAGAGAATAATACAGAAAAGAGTGGATAGGTATGTGGAGAAGCAAGACAGCAAACTCAGGAACTGGGATGTTACTCTGTGGGTCAGAGGAATAAGTTCAGAGTGGGGCATGTTGAGTTTGAGTTTTCCAGTACACAGTTAGCTGCATGAGCTCAGCAAATGATATTTAATAAAACGCTATTTGGGTTGTTTTTTTCAGTTCATACCAAGTTACTTATGTTTATGTATCCAACTTTTAAAAGAAAACTTGAGTAAATCTTTTTTTTTTTTTTTTTTTTTTTTGAGATGAAGTCTCGCTCTGTCATCCAGGTTGGAGTGCAGTGGTGCGATCTCGGCTCACTGCAACCTCTGCCTCCTGGGTTCAAGTGATTCTCCTGCCTCAGCCTCCTGAGTAGCTGGGACTACAGGAGCATGCTTCTACTCCTGGCTACTTTTTGTATTTTTAGTAGAGACAGGGTTTCACCATGTTGGTGAGGCTGATCTCAAAATCCTGACCTCATGATCCACCTGCCTCGGCCTCCTAAAGTGCTGGGTTTACAGGCATGAGCCACCGCACCCGGCCGAGTAAATCTTAACATTAAAACACATAGTGAGACTAGAAATTTTTATAACTTTCTCACAAAGATATTCTTTCTTCAGTATATGAACCATTTCAGTAAATGGACTACCTCACTGGACTCTCCCCTTAATAAAACCTACTGTCACCAAGCCAGTATTTGATCAATGGTGTTGAAAAGCAGGTTTTACTAATTCTCAGACAAAGCTCCTGTTTCATAGGAGAGCTCCAAAGACTCCCACAGGCTGCACACTAGGGATGCCAAACAAAGGGATATTTTTCAACAACAGCCAATATAAAGAAGAGGGAGGAGAAAAACCCAACAGCCCAACTGAGAAATGAACAAAGGAAATGAACAGATAGTTGCAGTAAAAGAAATACAGTGGCCCTGAAACATTCAGAGTTCACTCAAAATAGGAGAAATGTAAACTAAAACCACACTGAGACACCATTTTCCATCATGAGATGAGCAAAGATGAAGGAATTTTTGCTTCGTTGGTGAGGGCTTGGGAGACAGATTCTTTATAAAGGACACATAAATTGGTACAATCTCCACAGAAGGAAATTCATTAACATCCAAAATTTAATGTGCCCAAAACTTTCTTCTCAGCAAATCAATATCAATAATTCTGATTGACCAACATGCTTGCACATGTGTGAAATGGTTTAAGTTCACAGTTATTCACAGAAGCATGGAAAAAACTGAAAGCCTATCCACAGAGAACTGGTTTATGTAATACGTTATCACCATAGCACAGAATACCATGCAGCCAGAATACCACTGAAAAGATTTGAAACAGTGAAAACAACCCAAATTTCCATCAGCAGGTGAATGAATAAACAAAATGTGGTATATACACACTACGGAATATTACTGAGCCTTAAAAAGGAGCAAAATTGGCTGGGCACAGTGGCTCATGCCTGTAATCCCAGCACTTTAGGAGGCCAAGGCAGGCAGATCACCTGAGGGGTCAGGAGTTCAAGATCAGCCTGGCCAACACAGTGAAACCCCGTCTCTACTAAAAAATACAAAAATTAGCCAGACGTGGTGGTAGGTGCCTGTAATCCCAGCTACTCAGGAGGCTGAAGCAGGAGAATTGCTTGAACCCAGGAGACAGAGGTTGTAGTAAACTGAGACGGTGCCACTGCACTCCAGCCTGGGTGACAGAGTGAGGATCTGTCTCAAAAAAAAAAAAAAGAAACAAAATTCTGACATATGCCACAACATACCTGGGCCTTAAGAACATTACGTTATGTGAAATAAGCCAGACACTAAAGGACAAATACTATAGAATCCGCTTATAAGAGGTACCTAGAGTAGTCAAATTCATAGAGACAAAAAGTAGGATGATGGTTGCCAGGGGCTGGAGAGGGGAGTGGGGAATTCCAATTGTGTAAGATAAAAAGAGTTCTGCAGATGGATGGAGGTGAAGGTTGCAAAATAATGTGAATGTACTGAATGCAGCTGAACTGCACACTTAAAAATGGTAAATAAAACACCAAACTTTTCAAATCTGGGGCTTTTACCTTCTAATTAGTCAACATATAATTGCATAACCAAATTCTTATTGGCAAAATCAGGTCTTTTGGAGAAAAAAATGCTTAATTCAGTGGCTGACTGCCTATGTTGGCTAAATATAAACAAGGTTGCAAAAATAATTTTGGCAGATTCCCAGAGCTAAGAGTAATGAACATAATATTTAACCTTAGAAGTACTTAAACTTTTCTCCAAAGAATATAACTCCACCATCACGGGAACTATTGATTTTTACATTATTCATGCTATCTTTTATCCACTGAAAATGTAAGTATTTTACAAGCAGTGTGGCTGCTCATTTCCCGGTCATAGACATATTCTAACAGCTAGCCATGAAAATATTTTCTGAAATACCACATTAGCTATCTAAATAGAGACACAACCACTGAAAGAAAACCTGCTAAATAAGACCCCAAGATTATCTATCCCATAAACTAAGAGATCTGCTTTCATTATAAATGAATGTCTCATTTTACTAACAGGTTCAGTGTAGGTTTCAATCCTCTGGTTCATTTAAAATATCAATCCAGGCTACTGTGGGTACACTGCCTATGGGGTAGGCCTGCCCCATGTGGAGTAGTAACACACACACACACACACACACACACACAGAGAGAGAGAGAGAGAGAGATCCATTCACCACTAAAATAACAAGACTTGAAAATTATCAAATTTCCCATAATGTAAAATGATAGGTGATTGTGCTTCACTCTAAATATGCTGAACTCCTTGCACAACGAGATCCCGTGATGTTTTCAATCTGAGGAAACTGCAGACATCTGGGTCTCAGTTGGAATACAACAGCAAAAACAGCCTGAAGTGACTGAAATTCTTGTGGCCAAATGACTGCTGTATGGCCCCGATGTTCTCTCTCAAGGCTAAGATCTTACGGCTAAGATCTTACATCTAAGACATCATAGCCAAGAGCAGCTGAAGACAATGCTATTTCACAAAGGAGCAAACCAAAAAGATAAATTAAAGTTGAGAAATCCACACCTCTAAACATTTTCCCAGGCAGACTTTCCCAACCTTGTGTATAAAAACAGGGAGATACCATCATCCTTGCAGCTTCCTAGAGGCACTAGGGGACTCCTGGATAAAAGGCCAAGGGGTTGATCCTTGAGAGGCATTTGGGATTCTTAGAGAAGACATGTTCCATTTTAGGCTGGTTTTTAGAAGGAGCAGAAGGGACCTTAAAAACTTTAAAAAGGGACCCAAAACCCTCTTCCTGCAGATAACACATGTAAATCTTTGGGAATTTGGCTCGATAAGCATTTATGCAAGACTTGCACCCAGGTTTCCTGATGCTCCTCTGGCCCATTCTGATCTCTGTCTTGTTATCTAAATAAAATTCTTAGATGCCCCAATTTTCACGGTACAAAGGCTTTGCACAACAAAAATAACATTTTGCTTGTTTGGAATTTGGCATATGGTTTCCTTAGAAAGAGGTTATACAATGACTAGGTCCCTGGGCGAGCCGAAATACCTAATGTGTACATGTGAGACCATGGTATGCTAAAAACACCTGCAAGCCTAACACCCCAGAACTGCATTTATTATTGTAACTTGAAATGCCAGGAAGGGTGGAATGAGTGACAGCTGCACTCCCTTCTCCCCGGGGACTCCTCCAGCTCCAGATCACTGCTGATATCATGAAGGGTAGAGCTGAGGTCCGCGGGTGAGGAGAAGGGCACTTGCGGCTAATCCAGGGGGTACTTAGTACCGAGGCTGGCTTCCTCGTCCCTGTGTGTCTCTTCTCCCATCCGTCTCAGTGTATGGACCGCTGGCTGTTGTCCTCTCTTCAGTCACCATCTAGGGTTGTGACCAGCATTTTTCTCCTCTGCCCTGCTGTTGTCCTCGACATAGTCTTATATTCTTATGTTGCCTGTGTATCCTTCTGTCCTGGAAATGAACACTCAAGCAGTCTTTTAGGACTTTCCAATGATTTATGACTATCAATAATGAACAAGGAACAGCCCTCTCTTCCTCTCCTGCAGCCCAGTCCCTCTTTTATTTCCTTCAGACCCTGATGAAATTCCTCCAGGAAGATAAGGCTGGAAACCCCACAGCCAGCCTCACACTGGGGTAGACACAACCAGAGCTAGGATTTCAGGAGCCACCCTCACCGGACTGGAGGAAGACCCTGAGCTGAAAAATGGGACAGAGCCTGGATTGTGGTTGGGGTGATGTGAACATGCAGGAGACAGGTAGGAGGAAAGAAGCCACAGCAGGGGAGGATCTGGGCCTCCGGCCAATGAGCCCCCGCAACAGGCATTCCTGGGGTGGCCATGCCACGACGCAACCTTTCCCATGATTCCCTGTGTGCACGGTGGCTCACCCTCAGCTGCATCATAAACTACTCAGGAAGAAAGGTCGTGACACATTTCGTGCCCCTGTCAGCACTGAGTATATAAAGAGTGACTGGTCAATACTTGTCGAGTGGTTTGAACTTCCAAGCCACTCAACGTCATTGCCATCTTCGGTAGCAGAGGGGAAGAAAGGGCATTTCACCATGCCACGCCTGAGGAAGTCATCAACAGCCAGAACAACTGTTTTCCCCCCCTCTTTACACATCTGTGTTTGGTTATTCTGTTCCTTAATTTGAGGAGGGTGCGTCTGAGATGAGCATTTTGACTAAAAGCTGCTATAAAAGCAGCAACTGAAGAGACCAGCTCACTTCCTGAATCTGTGCCATGTGATGTGCACAGCCAGCCAGTTACACAGATGTCTGGCTCAAATAAGGAGAAACAGACCGTTCTACCTTGCAGGGACTCGCACTCACGTTCAAAGCTGACATTTCAAACTCCAAGCGCTGGCACCAATCCCCGTTCTAATTAAGTATGCACAGCTCTCAGAAATAGGCAGTCTTTTCTGGCTGGGATAACAGTAGCTGTTCTACACAAGAACCTGTTTCTGAAAGCACCAATCAAGGAAAGCTGCTGGATCTTGTCCAAGCAGTGCATTCCGAACACTTTCCGTGTTCCCTGGAAAAGCTCACCAGGTGTATTGGAGCCCTGCTCTCCAGCAGGGATACTGCAGAATTTCACCCGGGGCCTCACACTTAAAAGTAAAGGGGAATGACTGGGGTTGGAAACGCGAGGATGACACAGACCACAGCTCCACCACTCACGGTGGGAAGGACAGGTGCCGCCCGGGGCCATGATAGAAACAGATTCCTAGAACAATGCACACGGTTTCTATTCAACTTACAGAGAAGAGCCAAGAAGCAACCTCATAAAATTCTTTCAGCAAATGACAAGATATTAAATGGATAAAATAGAAGACTACTCTCCCTCCCTTTGAAGGCAGAATACAAAGTAACGAAGGAAGTTAAGGAGACAAACACAAGTACTTTGAGACTCTGATGACCGGTGAATACCGAAACTTCTGTGGCAGAAGACTCCGGAACCTTCTTCTTTAGCTGACTTGAAACACAGTATTGATTTCCACCATTACAAAGCAGACACTATGTAGTCCAGCCAAGGGCAAGGCACTGACCACAAGACCTGCAGGCTTCGCCCTAGACCCTGTTATTTCATGACCACATATTTTAACAGTTGGAGTTTTTGCCATACATTCCAATTACACCCTTGTTAGTTGCTCAATGCCTCAGTGAAAACCTTCAAATACTGGCTGCCCTTCACAAACAGCCTGAAATACTCTGCCATAGGTATCTTGTTAGAAATAAGCATGGATAATGCCATGCAGGCAGAAAGTTGCCCAACTTACCTTCAGGGCCAGGATGTTTATGAGGCCTACGCTTCGCCATCTGCACGGTGTTACCATTCCATTTTCATCAGGCCTGTCATTCTGCACAGGCAGCGAATATGACTCCGATCACTCCACAGCTCAAAAAATGCAGATAGACGGGTCACCCCTAGCTGGAACTAGGCTTCATCTTCCCTTGTCAGAGCTTGACAAGGTTTGAAGCTGGCCCTGCAGAGATGAGAGTGAAAATAAATTATGAAGCAAGCTAGATACAGTATTCAGTTCCGGATGTTTTTTAAAAAAACAACCAACAGAATATACTAATGTAAAAATAAATGGCCACTATTTGCTCAACCATTTATTTGTGCTAAGAGAAAATACTAATGAGAATAACAAAGCAACTGAAACGGGTCAACAGGTTTTGTCTTCAAAGTCACAGATCAGTGTCTACTTTTTTATGGTTCTCTACTCTGGGCTCAAAATTGACAGGATGAAGTCCTGACCCCAGTACCTCAGAATGGGACTATATTTGGAGATACGGCCTTCATAGCGGTAATTAAGGTATAATGAGGTCATGTGGGTGGGCTCTAATCCACTATGACTGGTGTCCTTATAAGCAGAGATCAGGACACAGACAATATAGAAGGATGACCACGTGAAGACGCAGTAAGAAGGCAGTTGTTTGTGAGCCAAGGAGCGCAGCATCAGAAAAAACCATCGCTGCAGACTTCTTGATCTCGGACTCCCAGCCCCCAGCACTGGGACAATCAAGGTCTGTTACTTAATCCCCCAGGCTGTGGTGTTTTGTGATGGCAGCCCGAACAAAGACACTCTCTCCTATCGCCTCACTCCCATTTTTGAACAGTGGCTGGTTTTCGATCAACTTCACTTGACTCTTCCTTCTCACCCTCACTTCATTTTGCTCCAGGGAGCCCCTCTCCAACTCCTCCTTTCACTGGCCCTGCCCCTTTGTCTTTTAAAAGAGTTTCTCTCACCTTCTTCCCAGACAGAAGAGCAGCCTTGGGGAGGTGAGGGAGAGAAGGGATCTTGCACCTAGCACTCCAGGGCTGGTGAGAGACCCAGCCTCCCAAAGCTCACACGTGCACCTGGTTTGCAATGGCAGAATAAAAATCATGTGACACGGTCAGAAGATGCACCTCTTCCTTTCTGGGTGACCCTGTCTGACTCGTTCAGCTTCTCTGAGGTTCTGTTTTCTCACATATTTAAAAAATGGTGATGTGAATTCTTGAATGGTTGTTGTAAGGCTCAATGAAGATAATGCATTGAAAAATATTTCATATGCTAATCACCACAACTCAGTTTTTCTACCTATGAAATAGGTACTCCCTAGCATTTCACAGCATAGTTTAATGAAAAAAAAAAAAAATCAGCAAATAAGCAAAACTTCTGTGACTCCGGATAGTATCTATAAAAGTATTATTTCTACTCTAGTTTTCTATCAGTCCAGGAAAGTTTATTTTTGTTTTTTCTGCCAGTTAATATTTATGAAGAGTGTTGCATTTGGTATTAGGAAGAGAATTCTAAAGACACAGAAGACCTCGGTCCTTGACTTCAGGGATTCTGCAATCTATTTGAAAAAATAAAATTTTGAGAGTAAAATAGCTTATAAAATTAGTTCAAAGAGGTTTCCCAGGCTGCAGTGGCAAATGTATAGCTAAGTCTTCATGCAGGACCAGCCAGGTCCATACCTGAACTTTCTAGGACAACTTTCCAGATAGAAATTTTTCCTATGACCTCTCTAATGTGGCTGCAAGTGGAAAGTAAGAAATCTGACAAAACATTTAAAAAGTTAATAAAAACTTAAATGATAACTAGTGTATTTTGCTTTAAACAAACCTAATGCTATAGCGATTTATTAAACACAGTACTTTAAAACAAACACATCTTTACATGTTTTAAAATCATGAATAACCAAATTTAAATTTTCTCATTTACTTCCCAGGAACCCCTGGAAAAAATATTATTGACAATGACAACATTCCAGTTGGAAGAACACATCTTCAGAATGCAATCGGTATCTGATTTTAGAAATAGGTGACTTCAGAAACATCTCAACCAAAAAGAAAACTGCATTATAGTTATTGTTGTTAAGAAATTCACTTACCATTATGAATGGTCAAAAAATATGGTCATTCAGGTAGTGAGGATTTAATGATCAAAGGGCGAATGTTCCAAAATGTATGTCATAGCAGTGGCTTTTGGATGTTAAGCCTGACTGGCTGTGAGACATGAGGCTTATCACGGCACTTCTCTGAGTGCTGGACTCCTCCTGCTTTAAATGGGTCCAATAATGCGTGCCTTGAAAGAGCAAAACCCACAACGCAAATGAAGTTCCAAGCTCAGCTGCGGTCTGTGTACCTCCCCTGGCCAGTAGCAGGGGCTGTCCTGGTGGCGTCTCACGGTAAGAATGTACCACAGTGGTTTACAACTGCTTCCTAGCATTTCCGGCTCCCTAAACTGAGTTTTTCTAATTCAGTTTTGTATGTTCTTCTCACCGCTTATCTCTCTGCTCTCAAGTCTAGCACTGTACACAGCACATAGTAGAGCCTCAATAAATGTTTGATGAATGAGTATCTGAGTAAACAAATAACATCATTTGTAAAATGGAAGTACTACTGTAGCTACAAAAAAACTGCTCTAAAAAACATCATTCAAACCCCTTGACATTTTTTTTTCCTATGGTATATGGCTAAAACAAGTAATCTTTGACATAGTAAGACAAAATTACCTGGCACATCTCCATGTAAGAAAATACCCATACAAATAAAATGAGGCTGATTCTCTCTAGTCCTTTGTGAAAGTCGCCATCTTTCCAACAGTAGAACTGTCTGCATTTTTAGTACTGGGCCTAATATTTAGTACCGCTACATGCTTTATATATTTTTCTTTTGCAAATGTTTTTGGTTAGTATGTTTGAAAAGCTGAGGAACAATTCGTTTCGTGGATCCAAATCTGGTTCTGTACTTCACTTTTTAAATGATAATTAAGGAACTCCAGTCAGTAGATGCTACCTTAAAAACGAGGAAATAGAATGTATTTTTTAAAAAACTTTGTTGGCCAGGCGCAGTGGCTCAAGCTTCTAATCCCAGCACTTAGGGAGGCCGAGGTGGGCGGATTACCTGAGGTCAGGAGTTTGAGACCAGCCTGGCCATTATGGTGAAACCCTTTCTCTATTAAAAATACAGAAATTAGCCTTGTGTAGCGGTGGCCGCCTGTAATCCCAGCTACTAGGGAGGGTGAGGCAGGAGAATCGCTTGAACCCGGGAGGCAGAGGTTTCAGTGAGCTAAGATCCGCCACTGCCCTCCAACCTGGGCGACAAAGTAAGACTGTCTCAAAACGAACAAAAGAAAACAAAACAAAACTTCGTTAAGTAAGAGTACTATTCTTGTTCATGTCTTCCATAACACCACAATCCAAATATTTTCAAAAGTAGAGCATTAAGGTATTAAGTAGGTGATAGTTTATTCCCTAACCAAGTGACAAGGGTGCCAGCGGACTGTTCTATTGACATGGACAGACACACACACCTACGAAGCATCAGACTCCGGGGCTCACGCAGCGACGCTGAGCACCGGGAGATTCCGGCCTCCCTCGCGGCCCCTCCGTCGCCCGGCAACACAGCCACGCTGCGGCTCGGCTCGGCCCCGCCCCTGCTGCCATGGCAACGCGACCGCCAGGCTGGCTTTGTACAACTACTGCCCCGGCGCCCCTATGCGCTCGCCCCCTGAGCCTGCTGGGGCCACGGCAACTTTTCTTTTCTTTTTTCTTCTTTTTTATTTATTTATTTATTTTTTTTTTTTTGAGACGGAGTCTCGCTCTGTCGCCAAGGCTGTAGTGCAGTGGCGCGATCTCGGCTCACTGCAAGCTCGGCCATGGCAACTTTTCTAACCTCACCGCACCTGTAGCACTATCCCTTCTCCTACCCAGAGCCGCTGATCAACTTTCACCCCCACTTCAGGAAAAAAATGTTCCAGGGGCACAGGATTTAGGCCAAATGCTGCTTGGCTCTACCTTCTCCAAAAGTGCGGGCGAGGTGACAATCTGTAGAGAAATCCCACTTGCCTGTCTCAGCATCCCTCCCGCGTCCGCAGAGGGTCCTTGGAGGGATCCCAGCATCCCGCTCCGAGCTGGAAGTGGGAGGAAGGTCACGGAGAAGCCAAGTGGAAACCGTCCCGGGTGCGCGCCGCCCCCATGCCCTGCGCCCTCTTCATTTCCTCGGCCAGGGCGGGACCTCCCAGCCGCTGGGCCCAGGACCGCGGCGAATCAGTCTCTAGCTCCCCGCCCAGCAGAACTCAGACAGGCTCTGGAGGACTGTCCGGATGCCGCGTTTCCCTGGCGATGAGCAGTTCCGCATCACCCTCTGCGGCCAGCTTGGCTTCCAGGGCCGGGGCTGTGCTATTGTTTGCTGTTCTTCGTGGGTAGGATGGTGGGGGGCCCGGGCTGAGCCCGGGGCAGGCGGACCTGGGGTGAATTTCTTGCAGGCCTTTTCTCTCCCGCGTCTCCCAACCCCTTACTGTTGCATATTCATAAGAAGGCGGGGTCGTTTCCCATCTCCTTTAAATCTCCCAGGCTTGAGGATCAGAGGAAAAGAATTGGGGTATAAGCGTTTGGGAGGGATCACTAGGAGGCGAATAGGGTGGGAGAAAGAGTGGTGACACAGACAAGCAAATACAGGATTCCTGTTCACAATTTCTTCCTCCACCTTCAGGCAGCAAGGACACACACACACACACACACACACACACACACACTTCTTAATTTCAAAGAGATCCTGACTGAAGTGGGAATCAAGTTTCCAACACATGAACTTTAGCAGATACATTCAAACCATAGCAGGTGGTAAAACTATCATGATTGGAAGATGATATAATTATATCCCAAGATAATCAATTGTTAAACTATTAGAAACAAAGGAAATTAGAAAATAACAATATATAAAAGATCACACTATGTGGGCTCAGTAGCAGAATGTAGGTGACAGAATTCATCGGTGAACCTGAAGATAGACCAATAGAAAGTATTCAGTTTAGAAATAGAGGGCTGGCATGGTGCCTCATGCATGTAATCCAGCATTTTGGAAGGCCAAGGTGAGGCCATGAGTTCAAGAGCAGCTGGGCAACATAGCAAGACCCCCATCTCTACAAAAAAAATTTTTTTTAATTACTTGGGTGTGGTGCTGCATGCTTGTACTCCAGCTACTCCAGTGGTTGAGGAGGGAAGATCGCTTGAGCCCAGGAGGTTGAGGCTGCAGCGAGCTGTGACTGTACCACTGCACTCCACAAAATGAGACCCTGTCTCAAAAACAAAACAAAAAAAAGACAAATAGAGAATGTTAGGAGACCTGTGAACAGCACTCCAGCCTGGGCAACAGAGAAACTACATCCCTGAAAAAAAAAAGTAAATATAAATAGATGAAACAGTCAAACCAAAAGACAGTGATTAGCAGGTGGAATATATTAATAAAAACAAGAACCTATGTGCTGTCTACAAAAGATGCTGTTTAAATGCAAAAGTACAAATGAGTCAAAAGTAAAAGAATGAAAAAACACATACCATGGAAACATAAGAAAGCATAAGAAAGCTGGAGTAGCTGCATTATCACAGAGATTTTAAGAAAGAAGTGGTGCTAGAGATAAACAAGATCATCTCATAATGATATAATCCCAAAGTAAGTGGAAGGAAAGAAATAATAAAGATAACAGTGGAAATCAATGAAACAGAAAACGGACACACTAAAAAGTCAATGGAATCAAAAGCTTGCTCTCTGAAAATATCAACAAAATTGATAAACTTTTAGCCAAACTGGTCAATTAAAAATGAATGGCCACAGGCCAGGTGCATGGTGGCTCACGCTTATAATCCCAGCACTTTGGGAGGCCGAGACAGGTGGATCACTTGAAGTCAGGAGTCTGAAACCAGCCTGACCAACATGGTAAACCCCATCTCTACGAAAAATACAAAAATTACCCGGGTGTGGTGATGCATGCCTGTAATCCCAGCTACTCCAGAGTCGGAGGCAGGAGGATTGCTTGAACCCAGGAGGTGAAGGGATGCAGTCAGCAGATATTGCACCACTGCACTCCAGCCTGGGTGACAGAGCTAGAACCTGTCTCTAAATAAATAATAAAAGAAAAAAGAAAAAATTGTCAATATCAGAAATGGGAAAGAACTATTGGTACAGTTCTTACAGTTATCAAAAAAAAAATAAAGAAATATTGTGAGCAACACTATGCCAAAAAGTTCAATAATTTAGATAAAAAAGATTCTTTGAAAGACAGACATTACAAAAACAGACTCACAAAAACCCCGAAGACCTAGATTGTCCTGTAACAAATTACTATTATGATTCCTATGAAACAGTGTCTCACTCTTTTGCCCAGACTGGACTTCAGTGGCCTGACCATGGCTCACAGCAGCCTTGACCTCCTGGGCTCAAGTGATCCTCCCACCTCAGCCTACTCAGTAACTAGGACTACAGGCACACACCACCAAGCCTAGTTAAAAAAAATTTTTTTTTTTGTAGATACAGGGTCTCCTTACGGTGCTAAGACTGGTCTTGAATTCCTGGGCTTAAGCGATCCTCCCACCTTAACCTACCAAAGTGCTGAGCTTACAGGCATGAGCCACTGTGCCCAGACTATTAGTAAAAATTACTTTTTAAATAAAAACTTTTCTACAGAGAAAACCCCAGTCTCTGATGACTTCATGGTGAATTTTATGAAATGCTTTAAGTTTTTTGAAACATTTAAATTTTAACATGTTAAGTGAAAAAATTATGTTTTAACAAATAGCCATCTCTCCCAAACTATGTCAGGTAAAAGAAGAGGGAATACTGCTCTACTCATTTTATGAGGCCTGCAATACCTTGGTTTAATACTTGACAGAGACATAATAAGAAAACTATAGACTAATATCTTTCATGAAAATAAATGCAAAAATTTTAAACAAAATATTAAGAAATTGAATCTAGCAATTTTTTTTAAAAAAGTACCATGATCAATTGGTGTTTCTCCAACAAATGCAATATTGCTTTGATATGAAAAGCAATTAATATAACTCACCATTTTAATAGAATACAGGAGAAAAATCATGTGATCATTTCAACAGACGCAGGAAAATACTATTTGACAAAGTTCAACACCCATTCATGATAAAACTCTCGGCAAACTCAGAATAGGATGAAATTTCCTCAACCTAAAAAAGGGCATCTGTAAAAAACTTAGAGCTAACATCATACTTAATTGTGAAAAACTAAGTGCTTTCTACCTTAGCACAGAAACAAGACAAAAATATCCACTCTTACAAAGATAGTTCAAAAAGACAAGAAAAAAAAACACAGTTTGTAAAGGAAGAAGTAAAACTGTCTTATTTACATAGTCAACATAATTATGTATATAAACAATCCTAAAGGAATATACAAAATCTCCTAGAACAAGTGATTACAGCAAGATCACAGGATAAAAGATCAATATGCAACAATCACTTTTTATTTCTGTATATCAGTAGCAAGCAATTGAAAATGACATTTAAAAAAGAAATACAGTATGTTCTCACTCATAAGTGGGAGATAAGCTGAGGATACAAAGGCATAAGAATGATACAGTGGACTTTGGGGGCTTGTGGGGAAAGGGTGGGAGGGGGATGAAGGATAAAAGACTACAAATTGGGTACAGTGTTTACTGCTCAGATGATGGATGCACCAGAATCTCAGATATCACCACTGAAGAACTTATTCATGTAACCAAACACGACCTGTTCCCCAAAAACTTAACGGAAATAGAATAGAAAAAAACCAAATACGTTCAAAATAACAAACATATTCAGGAATAAATTTAACCAAAGATGTGGAAGATCTATACGCTGATAAAGAAATTTTAAAAGACCTACGTACATGGAGAGATAGGTCATGTTTAAGAACTGGAAGACTCAATAATGTTAAGATATTAATTTTTCCTGAATCTATGATAGAGTTGATGCAATTTTAATAAATATCATAGCAAGCACATTCTTTTAGAAACTGACAAGTAATTGGGGCCGGGAGTGGTGGCTCATGCCTGTAATCCCAGCACTTTGGGAGGCCAAGGGGGGCAGATCACCTGAGGTCAGGAGTTTGAGACCATCCTGGCCAACATGGTGAAACCCCGTCTCTACTAAAAATACAAAAAATTAGCCGGGCGTGGTGGCGGGCGCCTGTAGTCCCAGCTACTCGGAGAGGCTGAGGCAGGAGAATGGCGTGAACCCAGGAGGCGGAGCTTGCAGTGAGCCGAGATCGCGCCACTGCACTCCAGCCTGGGTGACAGAGTGAGACTCCGTCTCAAAAAAAAAAAAAAAAAATACAAAAATTAGCCAGGTGTGGTGGCAGGTGCCTGTAATCCCAGTTACTTGGGAGGCTGAGACAGGAGAATCACCTGAACCCAGGAGATAGAGGTTGCGGTGAGCCGAGATTGCATCACTGCACTCCAGCCTGAGCGACAAAGAGCAAAACTCCATCTGAAAAAAAAAGAAAGAAATTGACAAGTAATTCTAAACTTGATATGAAAATAAAAAGGACTCACAACAGCTCAACAATTTTAGAAAGAGAAAGCTGGAGGACTTAAACTACCTGATACGAAGACTGACTATAATGCTTCAGTTATCAAGAGTGTGTGGTATGGGGATAAGGAAAGGCACAACAATCAGTGGGACAGAGTCCAGTCCAGAAGTAGACACACATATGCATAGTCAACTCATGTTTATTAAAGCACCAAATTTTCATTCAGTGAATGAAAGGCTAGTGTTTTCAACAAACAGCACTAGAATAGTTTCCATATTGTGGGGGGAAAAGGTTCTGGACACTTTTATTGTATATCAAAATTAACTCAAAATGGGTCATAGACCTAAATTTAAGAGCTAAAATCTTAAAACTTAAGTCAGAAAAAAATAGAAAGATATACTTGTGACATTAGGTTAGGAAAAAAGTTTCTTATTAAGACATAAAGGCATGAAACAAAAAAATAAATGTCATTAAAATGAAAATCTTTTGCTCTTCAAAAAACCCTCTTCAGAAAATAAAACAGGAAAAAAGGTTGGAAAACATGTATCCAACAAAGGCCTTGTGTCTTGCACAGATAAAGAACTATTACAATTTACCAATAAGAAGATAACTCAATCAAAAATGGACAAAAGATTTAAACAGGCCCTTCACAAGAGAATATATGTAAATAGCCAGTATCTTTTTTTAATTTTTTTTTTTTTTTAGAGACGGAGTCTTGCTCTGTCGCCCAGGCTGGAGTGCAGGGAAGCAATCTCGGCTCACTGCAAGCTCCGCCTCCCAGGTTCACGCCATTGTCCCGCCTCAGCCTCCCGAGTAGCTGGGACTACAGGAGCCCACCACCACGCCCGGCTAATTTTTTTGTTTTTTTAGTAGAGACGGGGTTTCACCGTGTTAGCCAGGATGGTCTCAATCTCCTGACCTCGTGATCTGCCCGCCTTGGCCTCCCAAAGTGCTGGGATTACAGGCGTGAGCCACCGTGCCCAGCTATAGATTAGAGATGAGGTCTCTCTATGTTGCCCAGGCTGGGCGACTCTTGAGCTCAAGCGGTCCACCCTCCTGGGCCTCCTAAAGTGCTGGGAGGTAGAACAACTGGAATACTCATCTATTCTTAGTGGTTAGTTACATTGTAACTAACATCCATTTTGAAAAACAGGTTGGAAGTTTATCCTATTAAAAACACATTTCTCTTTTTTTTTCTTTTTGTAGAGACAGGATCTTCTCTGTTGCCCAGGCTGGAGTGAAATGGCACCATCTTGGCTCACTGCAACCTCCGCCTCCCAGGCTTGAGCAATTCTCCTGCCTCAGCCTCCCAACTAGCTGGGATTACAGGCACACACAACCATGCCAGGCTATTTTTGTATTTTTGGTAGAGACGGAGTTTCACCATGTTGCTCAGGCTGGTCTTGAACTTCTGATCTCAGGTTATTCTCGTCTTGGACTCCCAAAGTGCTGGGATTACAGACATGAGCCACAACACCTGGCCTATATTTTGCATTTTTTGAGGTACAATTTGCATTCAATAAAATTCATAGGCCGGGCGCGGTGACCCAGGCTTGTAATCCCAGCACTCTGGGAGGCCCAGGCTGGCGGATTGCTTGAGCTCAGGAGTTCGAGACCAGCCTGACCAACATGGTTAAACCTCATTTCTACAAGAAAAACAAAAATTAGCTGGGCGTGGTGGTGCATGTCTGTGGTCCCAGCTACTCCAGGGGCTGAGATGGCCTCAAGGACTGCTTGAGCCCAGGGAGGTTGAGGCTGCAACGAGCCGTGATTGCCCCACTGTACTCCAGACTGGGCTACAGAGTGAGGACTTGTCTCAAAGAGTAAAAATCAGTATATTTCAAATATGAAAAACAACTGCCAGTAGAAGATTCAGTGGGAGAAAGGACACAGTGTTGGGTGTCCTCTGTTTGCCTCCAGATTAACTCTCACTGGACTCCCTTCTGCTCTCTCTCTAGCAAGACTTGGCATATTGATCCTAGCAAGGGACTCTCTTGCCCTCTTGCCTCTGGTTGGGTTTGGCCACTGGGAAGCCCCAGCAGATCTAAGGAATGGAGATCTCCTTTTATCCGTATTCTCTCTGGAGGGATCACAGTGGGCTAGGGCAATGTATAGCTCTTATCAGTTGGCCTCTCCAATAAGAGTGCTGTCTCTGGAGTACAGCAACTACTCCTTCCAACCATTCATGCCTAGGTGTGAAAATGGGGACCAGGACTACTATTACTAGCTCAAAGGTACTACTCTTTTTCCTTGTTTTTTTTGTTTTGTTTTGTTTATATTTTTGTGAGTATCACTTTTTATCTCTCTAGTTAACCAATTTAAATAGAGTCATTTGTTCCCTATTGGAACTCCTACTGATACAGAGTCCACTTGCCACAATAGCAACAACAAAAAATCCGTTGGAATTAATAAGCGAGAAATCACATTAGCTATATAAATAATACATCAAAATCAAAACAAAAATACTTAAACAAATGGAAAGTGGAAAGACATTTGTGTACTTGAACAAGAAACCTCAACATAATAAAGATGGCAATTCTTTCTTAGTTCATTCATAAATTAAATGCCAACAGGTATTTTATTGTCTTGCTGTTTCATTTGCTAAACTAGTTTTAATATTCATGTTGAAAAGCAAACAAGATTAGAAAAATTTTGAAAAAGAGCAAATATTAAAACATAAAATCGCTATAATTATAAACAGGAGAAACATGTTATCAAACAAAAGTCCAGAAATATACCCAAATACATACAAGAATTTACAGTAAAAATTTCATCTAAAATGAGTGGGAGAAAAAATTATTTAATAAATGGATTGAGGATAATAGATAGTATTCTGGAAATAAAAATACAGTTGAATTCATATCTTTTTTTTTTTTTTTTTTTTTTTTTCAGAGACAGGGTGTCACTCTGTTGCCCAGGTTGGAGTGCAGTGGTGTGATCTTGGCTCACCACAGCTTTGACATTCCAGGCTCAGGTGATCCTCCCACCTCAGACTCCTGAGTAGCTGGAACCACAGGCACATGCCACCACACTCAGCTAATTTTTGTTATTTTTTTGTAGAGACAGACTATTAGTCCATTCTCACACTGGTATAAAGAGCTGCCTAAGACTGGGTAATGTATAAAGGAAAGAGGTTTAATTGACTCACAGTTCAGCATGGGTGGGGAAGGCTCAGGAAACTTACAATCATGGCAGAAGGGGAAGCAAGCATGTCCTTCACATGGCAGCAGGAGGGAGAAGTGCAAGCAGGGGAAATGCCAGACAGATCTCGGGCCGGGCTCGGTGGCTCACGCCTGTAATTCCAGCACTTTGGGAGGCCGAGGCGGGCAGATCACGAGGTCAGGAGATGGAGACCATCCTGGCTATCACGGTGAAACCCCGTCTCTGCTAAAAATACAAAAAATTAGCCGGGCGTCGTGGCGAGCGCCTGTAGTCCCAGCTACTCGGGAGGCTGAGGCTGGAGAATGGCGTGAACCCGGGAGGCGGAGCTTGCAGTGAGCCAAGATCGCGCCACTGCACTCCAGCCTGGGCGACAGAGCGAGACTCTGTCTCTAAAAAAAAAAAACCATCAGACCTCACGAGAACTCACTATCATGAGAACAGCATGGGGGAAATCACATGATCCAATCACTTCCCACTGGGTCCCTCCCACAACACATGGGGATTATGGGAAGTACAACCCAAGATGGTATCTGTGTAGGGACACAGCCAAACCATATAATGGGATTTCACCATGTTGCCCTGGCTAGTCTCAAACTCCTGGGCTCAAGCGATCTGCTTGCCTTGGCCTCCCAAAGCACTGGCATCACAGGTGTAAGACACTGTACCTGGTCATATTCATATCTTATAATACACAACAGGATAAATTCAAAATGAATCAAAGATTTAAATTTTAAAAATGGAATCATAAAACCATTAGAAGTAAATACAAGATAATGTTGTAATTTTAAAGTGGTGTCTTTGTTTTGTGCTGCTATAACAGAATGCCTGAGACTGAGTATTTTATTTTTTTGCTTTTTAATTTTTTTTTTTTTTTTTTTGAGACAGGTGTCTCACTCTGCCACCCAGGCTGGAGTTCAGTGGCACAATCTCAACTCACTGCATCCTCTGCAACCACTTCAATTCTCTTCAGCCTCCCAAGTAGCTGGGACTACAGGCACATGCCACCATGCCCAGCTAACTTTTGTATTTTTAGTAGAGATGGAGTTTCACCATATTGGTCAGGCTGATCTCAAATTCCTGATCTCGAATTCCTGACCTCAGGTGATCCACCCACCTCAGCCTCCGAAAATGCTGGGATTACAGGCATCAGCCACCACGCCCAGCCGAGACTGAGTAATTTATAATAGACAGAAATATATTTGGCTCATGCTTCTAAAGGCTTGGAAGTCCAAGATCAGGGGGCTGCATCTGGCTAGGACCTTCTTCCTGTGTCATCCCATGGTGGAAGGATAGACGGGCACAAAAGCACACACGAGAGAGTACAAGAGGAAGGAGGTGAACTCGTCTATTTGTCAGGAACTCATTCCAAAACGGCACCACTAATCCATTCATGAGGGCAGACTCATCATAGCCTGATCACCTCTTAAAAGTCCCACTTCTCAACACTTGCACGGGGGATTAAGTTTCCAACACATGAACTTTGAGAGATACATTCAAACCATAGCAAATGGGAAAAGCCTTTCTGATTACAGTTGTTCCTCTGTGTACATGGCACATGTTTTCCGGGATCTCCCTCAGATACTAAAGTCCACAATGCTCAAATCTTTTTTCTTTTTTTTTTTTTTTTTTTTTTGAGATGGAGTCTTGCTCTGTTGCCCAGACTGGAGTGTAGTGGCGTGATCTTGGCTCACATCTCCCGGGTTCACGCCATTCTCCTGCTTCAGCCTCCCAAATAGCTGGGACTACAGGTGCCCGCCACCACACCCAGCTAATTTTTTACAATTTTTTTTGGAAGAGACAGGGTTTCACCGTGTTAGCCAGGATGGTCTCAATCTCCTGACCTCGTGATCCACCCGCCTCCGCCTCTCAAAGTGCTGAGATTACAGGCGTGAGCCACTGCACCTGGCCTCAAATCTCTTATATAAAATGGTGCAATATTTGCATATAACCTATGAATATTAAATCATCTCTATACTTATAAGGATTACTTCTAATACCTAATATGGTGTGAGTACTATGTAAATAGTTGTTATAATGTATGGTTCTAAAATTTGCATTATTTTTATTGTTTGATTTTTTGGAATATTTTCAATCCATAGTTTGGATGCAGAACCCACAGACACAGAGGCCAACTGTACGACACAAAATCCAGAGGTCATTATAAAACTTGTTGGCTGGGCACGGTGGCTCATATCTATAATCCCAGCACTTTGGGTGACTGAGGTGGGTGAAACACTTGTGCCCAGGATTTCGAGACTAGCCTGGGAAACACGGTGAAGCCCCGTATCTACAAACAAAAAAAACCAAAAATTAGCTAGGCGTAGTGGCCCCACACCTGTATTCCCAGCTGCTTGAGAGGCTGAGGCAGGAGGATTACTTGAACCTGGGAGATGGAGGTTGCAATGACCCATGATTGTGCCACTGCATTCCATCTAGGGCAACAAAGTAAGACCCTGATTCAAAAAAAAATTAAGCCTATATGATGAAAACACTATAAATAATGTCAAAAGATGAACTGTGAGTAAAACAGTTTTCCTCTAGAAATCCATAAGGAAAAAAACCAACAATCCAATAGAAAAATGACCAGAAGGACAGTTAACAAAAGGAAATACAACAGCATTTTAATCATGAGAAAAGATGCTCGACTTTACTCATAATAAAAAAAAATTCAAATTAAAACAATACTAAGAAATCACTGCTCACTTATCAAGCAGGAAAACTGAAAAATATAAAAAAGTACTTCTGGTGAGGGTGAGGGAAAACAGCTCCCATCATACACAGCTCTTGGGAGTGTAATTAGTACCAGCACTGAGGAGGGCTGTTGACAATGGTTATTAGAATTTCAAATGTGTTTACTTTTTGAACTACCTCTTCTATTCCTAGATATTTACTCTGCAGAAATATTTGCACAGTTGCAAAATTTTATCTATACAAGCTGTGAGAATTGCACATACCAGGATGGAATCACTCTTTTCAGACCCTGACAAACCAGGGCTGGGAATGCACAAAAGAGGAGGCTCATGCTTGCATGTCTGAGGTAAGAACTGCTTCCAAAGGCTTCCTAAAAACCTCCCAAGAAATCCCTTCACATCTATCACACATCTCCTGCCTTGAAAGTCTGGCATGTTTCACACGTATACAAGTATTTTTAGGTTGGTGCAAAAGTAACAGCGGTTTGGACTGTGAATTTTAACTCACTATAACTAGTCTCAAACATCTTTATTAATCAAAATAAGAACCATTACAACCAACACATTTTTGCCAAAGAGAAATAAGTTTATTTTTTTCTTTTCTTTCTTTTTTTTTTATTTTCTGAGATGGACTTTTGCTCTTGCTGCCCAGGCTGAAATGCAATGGCACAATCTCAGCTCACAACCTCCACCTCCGGGGTTCAAATGATTCTCTTGCCTGAGCCTCCCAAGTAGCTGGGATTACAGGCATGCGCCACCACACCTGGCTAATTTTGTATTTTTAGTAGAGACGGGGTTTCTCTATGTTGGTCAGGCTGGTCTCGAACTCCTGACCTCAGGTGATCTGCCTGCCTTGGCCTCCCAAAGTGCTGGGATTATAGGCATGAGCCACCTGAAGAAAAATCCATTCTTCAGGATTCAATAAACTCTTGAAAGTATTTTCTGCATCCTACTGGTTTTGAAAGCATTTTCCCTGCAAAACGTTGTCAAGATGCTTGAATAAGTAGTAGTCAGTTGGCGAGAGATCAGGTGAATATGGCAGATGAGGTGAAACTTCGTAGCCCAATTTGTTCAACGTTTAAAGCATTAGTTGTGTGACATGTGGTCAGGTGCTGTCATGAAGAAGAATTGGGCTTTTCTGTTGATCAATGCTGGCTGCAGGCGTTGGAGTTTTCAGTGCATCTCATCAGTTTGCTGAGCACACTCCTCAGATGTAATGGTTTCACTGGGATTCAGAAAGCTGCAGTGGATCAGATGAGCCGATGACCACCAAAAAGTGACCATAACCTTTTTTGGTGCAAGTTTGGCTTTGGGAAATGCCTTGGAGCGTCTTCTTGGTCCAACCACTGAGCTGGTCATTGCCGGTTGTCGTATAAAATTCACTTTTCGTCACATCACAATCCAATCAGAAATGGTTCATTGTTGTTGCATAGAATGAGAGAAAATGACACCTCAAAATGGTGATTTTCTTTTTTTAAATTTTCAGTCAGCTCATGAGGCACCAACTTATCGATCTTCTTCACCTTTCCAATTTGCTTCAAATGACGAATGACTGTAGAAACTGCATCACTAGGCTGGGCGCGGTGGCCCACACCTGTAATCCCAGTACTCTGGGAGGCCATGGTGGGCAGATTATTTGAGGTCAGAAGTTCAAGACCAGCCTGGCCAACATGTTGAAACCCCATCTCTACTAAAAATACAGAAATTAGCTCGGCGTGGTGGTGCATGCCTATAATCCCAGCTACTCAGGAGGCTGAGGCAGGAGAATCGCTTGAATCCAGAAAGCAGAGGTTGCAGTGAGCAGATTATACCACTGCACTCCAGCCTGGGCAACAGAGCAAGATTCAGTCTGAAAAAAAAATGCATTGTGTATGTTTATTGCAGCACTGTTCACAATAGCTAAGACTTGGAACCAACCCAAATGCCCATCAATGATAGACTGGATAAAGAAAATGGGGGCACATATACACCATGGAATACTATGCAGCCGTAAAAAAGAATGAGTTCATGTCCTTTGCAGGTACATGGATGAAGCTGGACACCATCATTCTCAACAAACACACACCGGAACAGAAAATCAAACACCGCATGTTCTCACTCATAAGTGGGAGTTGAACAATGAGGACATGTGGACACAGGGAGGGGAACATCACACACTGGGGCCTGTCGCAGGGTGGGCAGCATTAGGAGAAATACCTAATGTAGATGACAGGTTGATGAGTGCAGCAAACCATCATGATACATGTATACCTATGTAACAAACCTACACATTCTGCACATGCATCCAATAACTTAAAGTATAATAATAATATAAAAAAGGCCGGGTGTGGTGGTTCACGCCTGTAATCCCAGCACTTTGGGAGGCCGAGGCTGGTGGATCACAAGGTCAGGAGTTTGAGACCATCCTGGCTAACACAGTGAAACCCCATCTCTATTAAAAATACAAAAAAATTAGCCAGGCGTGGTGGCACATGCCAGTAGTCCCGGCTACTTGGGAGGCTGAGGCAGGAGAACTATTTGAACCCAGGAGGTGGAGGTTGCAGTGAGCCGAGATTGTGTCATTGCACTCCAGCCTGGGCGACAGAGCAAGACTCCATCTCAAAACAAACAAACAAACCGACAAAACAAATAAAAAAAAGAAAGGAAAAAAGAAAAATAGAAAGTAGGTAAAATTAATTGTAATAATATATCTCATTTAACTACAAAAAAAGTACATTACTAGACACTCTTTAGGGCTGTAGTAATTCCAATAAAATACTCTTAAGGAATACTTGCCCAATAACAGCATCTTTGCCAATAAACTGATGACAACTCTGACTTCACGCACTTGGAACCAATGAACTCTGTTCCGAAGCAGGTTACATGAACCTCTCTCTTTCTGCTAAACAAACTTCCCTTTACCTTTCAGCAGATGGCACTTGTGGGTTGCCACTCCATGAATCTCTAATGAACCACTTTTTCCACTCCTGAATAAATTCAACATATCTGGAAATAGGGTGCTCAAGTGTCTTTTTTTTAGGTTGACATATTCTGTGGTCAGAAGTGGGATGAAACAAGGTTACCTTTAAAACAGATTGGCAACCTTTGAGACAAGACAAGGTACACACAATTGAGCTGCACTTCAATGGACTGCCTTTTTTTCTACCCAGGTACATTTTCTCTCAGGTCAGTCTTCCTTCCTTTGATAGCAGTTGTCTGTTGAGCTTATTTAGGACCTGAGTGGGTTAAGTCGCTGTAGTAAAAGGCTCTCGTATCCCTTTTGGGACTATAAGACTTTTTATCTATTCTGGCAAGTCATGCAAACTGTCTTTTTACCAGAAGTGACTTGCCAGAATAGATAAAAAGTCTTCGTTTGTGTTTCTGATCCTGGTAAATGAACTTTTGGTTTCAGTTTTGTTCTGAGTTGTTAGCATACTCTTATACATTTGTTTACTGCTTGCTTTTCCCCCAGTTGTTTCTGAACATCTTTCAAGAACAAAATTTGCTTTCTAAAAAGGTAGACAAGGGTTGACCCTTCAAAAGCCATTAGGGAAGTTGCCACCTTTCTGTGAGGGATGTCAGTCTCCAAAGAAAAAATCTGTTATTAGAATAAACTGGTACAATGACAGAGAAAATTATCACTTGGGGGCCTGCCAGTTAAAAAAAAATCATGTATCCAGGGAAAACTTGGTCACGGGGTGCGGGATGGGCAGTTACTGCACAGGCTGGGGCCAAGTCAGACAAAAATCCTGTGCCAGGCACACTAAAACAAGCACCAGTCCAAACCCCTAACATACCAAAATTGGCAAACTAAATCACTGCCCAGGTAGCATCGGTCAGCATGGAGTCCTCTGAGAGATAAACATCTATGGGGTCTTTTTTGTTCTTGTTTTGTCACGTAAAGAATGTATCAATGCATTAAGGATGTTTTTGCTGTGATTAAAAATAAAGTTATATTTTTAAAAATAATGTCTTATCTCTTTGAGGTGTACACTTGAAGTAGCTACCAATTAAAGTACATGATGTGCAGGTTTGTTTTAAGATAATCTATCAAAGTAGGAGGGGGTGAGTACATATGAAACAAAATTGATCAAGTTGGTAATGGCTGAAGGTGGAAAATGAGTTTATTAACTCTTTTAATTTTGTGCATGCTTAAAATTTTCCATGATAAAAATGTCTTAATGTAGCTATGGAACTATAGAGGAAGGAATATATCTTCAAAAACAACCCTTCTACTAATAGAAGGGCTACTAATAGTACCAATGGTACTCTACTAGTAGGCTATCAATTTTTTACTATATTTATCCCCTTGTTTCGGACTCATCTGTTTCTGTGTTCACCTGTTTCTGTGTTCATCATTCCTTTTAGGCAATGTTTCTCCATCTCAGCACTATGGACATTTGGAGTCAGATCATTCTTTGCTAGGGGGTTGTTCTGTGCACAGCAGAATGTTTAGCAGCATCCCTGGACTCCACCTACCAGATGCCAGGAGCACCCTTGTTCCTTAACCCCTATTTATGACAATCAAAAACACCTACAGACATTGCCAAAGGCCCAAGGGGAGGAGAGGGCACTCAAAATCACTTAGACGTGAGTCATTGAATTAGACCAAATTCCTCAAGGAGCATTGTCAATTTTGCACTCCTGGTGATGAAAACAAGGATTGGTACTTACTAAGTGTTGACTAAAAATCTAGTGAATGATTAGGTTGGATACCTTACCAGGAACTATAGGTAAATAGAAGTATAAAGGAAAATAAATATAAACAAAGTAAAGCTGAGTGGTAGTTCAGTTTGGTGACAAAGGCATCAAGTTTATTCTTGAGGAATTGTATGTTTAAAAAAATCTAACCAATGTGGTTTATCAATAGAATTTATTAACTGTAATTTAAAAATTATGTTAAACATTTATATATATTTGTTAAACACATATATTTATATTTAGTTATTACATATTTATATTCAGTTAATAAAATTATATGTCTATATATACACACACATACACATATATATATATATATATATATAAAATCTTTTTTGGGACAAGGTCTTGCTCTGTCTCCCAGGCTGAAGTGCAGAGATGGGACCATAGCTCACTGCAGCTTCCAACTCCTGGGCTCAAGTGATCATCTTGCATCAGCCTCCCAAATAGCTGGGACTACAGACGCCAACATGCCTGGATAATTTCTTTCTCTATTTTTGCAGAGATGGAGGTGTTGTTATGTTTCCTAGACTGTTACTGAATTCCTGGCCTCAAGCTATCCTCCTGCCTTGGCCTCCCAAAGCCCTAATATTTTATATAAAATGTGTATATTACTGTATTTGGCTTGAATGTTATTACTCTCAATTATCCGAACTTGAATTAAGTCCAACTGCCTGACAGATGGCATTAACATATCATAGTATTTACTTATCCAGCAATCTCAACCCTCTCAATTCATTCAGGCTGCTCTATCAAACTACCATAAACTGGTGGCTTGTAAACAACAGAAATTTATTTCTCACAGTTGGGAAGTCCAAAATCAAGGTGTCAGCAAACTTACTGGCTGAAAAGAGTCTGCTTTCTGGTTGATAGTGGCTGCTTTTTCACCATGTCTCAACACAGAAGGGGCCAGAGAACTCTATTAACTGTAATTTTAAAATTAAATGTTAAATATATATATATATATATATGTAATGGGATTAAAGCCTTTCTACAAGAGCACTAATCCCATTCCTGAAGGCTCCACCCTCATGACCAAATCACCATCCAAAGGACCTACCTCCCATCATCATATTAGGGGTTAGGATTCAACACATGAGCTTCTAGGGGACAAAAACACTGAGTCTCCGCATTCTAATACAGAATAGAAAGCACATCATAAGCAAACAAAAACTTTACACAGCCACAATTAGTAATACAAAGAGCACTTTTTTTTTCTTCCAGGAACATCCAATATGCCCTCACTCAGAAACAAGCTGCTCTTACTTTACATAAATAGATATAAATTTAAATGAATATAGACACACACACACAAATCTAACAAGGTTAGCTCTTTCTTATTAGAAAATCAAATTGAGAGAGTGGGAATACAAATGCACTAAAAGCAGCAAGAAGTAATACTTGGTACTCAAACAGCAAGAAAGAGAAAAAAAGCAATTAAGTACTCAAAAAAATAGCATCTGCAACAAAAATAAAAACCCAGAGTGCTGTATAGCCATGATAGTTAGTGAACACATATTCATATCTTTTGAATAACAGAACACATTCTATTCAATAGCTATTATTTTGTCAGTCAGAACAGGGAACAGACGGCCCCTGGTGAGCGTCTATGGAACAAATGTCAGTGACAATGGCAACTCTGAGTCCACAAGCAGCAGCGAGACTGTCCAGTTCATTACCTTTAAAAATGCATGGGAGCAGGAGAACTATTTAGACATACCCCTCCCCAAAAAGTTTTAAAGAAGAGTTTTCTTCTTAAGGTGATGATAAACTTTACGTGAAAACCCCCTTTTCTAGGAAAGCTGTCAAAATGAAAGATTATTGGGGTTTATTCTAGAAATGTGAAGTTAACATTTAAAAATCAATCAACATGGCCAGGCGTGGTGGCTCATGCCTGTAATCCAAGCACTTCGGGAGGCCGAGGCAGGTGAATCATCTGAGGTCAGGAGTTCAAGGCCAGCCTGGCCACTATAGTGAAATCCCATTCTACTAAAACTACAAAAATTAGCCCAGTGTGGTGGTGGGTGCACCTGTAGTCTCAGCTACTCAGAAGGCTGAGGCAGGAGAATTGCTTGAACCCAGGAGGCAGAGGCTGCAGTTAGCTGAGATCACACCATTGCAATCCAGCCTGGACGACAGAGCAAGACTCTGTCTCAAAAAATAAAATAAAATGAAAATAAAGTCAATCAATGTAATTCATCACATTAATAAAAGAGAAGAACCATATAGTCTTCTAGGTAATATTGAAAAAGTAATTTATATAATTTGAGATCAGGTCATAAATAAGCAAAAACTCAGTCAACTGGGAATAAATGAAGTATATTTACCAAAAAAATCTAGAAAATCATGTTGTTTAATGGTGAAATATTGAACGACTTCCCTGTCAATTAGGGAATAAGAAAAGGAAATCCATGATCACCTTTTTCTCTCTCTCTTTTTAAACATGGTCTTGCTCTGATGCCCTGGCTAGAGTGCAGTGGTGTGATCACAACTCACTGCAACCTCCACCTCTGGGAGGCGACAGCTTGCAAACATTCACGAAATAAGAAAAGACTAGATATAAAAATTCTACTTGGGGATATTTAAAAATTCATAAATTGATCCCATAATGAGTATATTTACTCTCATTACAAATATATTTATCTATAACCAATCCTTGAAATTACAAATAAGCACCAAGCAGATTGTGTTGCTTTTCTGCCTTTTAGGGTGGGTAGAGCAGCAAGCTTTCCTGAGAGCACGAGGCAGCCTTTAATTGAAGGTGGTGCTAGGTTCAAGGCACCATCTACTATGATTTGGGATCACAGGAACGTGGGTATACAAATGGAACCAAGGTCCAGAAAATGTGCCTGGGTCCAAAAAAAGGGGAGGATCTTTGCAAGTCAAAGATAAAAGAAAAAGTAGCACCATCTCCAACAGCTGACCCTGAGTATCCAGCTACAGCATCACAACAACTTGTGAGATTAGCTCCCAAAGAGAAGTAGACTTGTCCAGATAGTCTGTTAAAGTTCTTACTAACTAGAGAAGCCACAAGGAACACTAAACTGATATTTTATTAAAGTGACAGCTATATAGAAGCAGATATCTAAATGTTTTAACATATGTTTTACTTGTCATGTAAATTACTCTAATTTTCACAAGCCTGATTCAATGAGCTCATCATAATTCCTAGGTTTATTTACCCCAATTAAGCTCATCTTGACATGGGTTCTTGGACCATTCTTCCGAACTATTTGTTTCATTATAAAGTTCCTTTTAAACAATTGTAAACTATTCATAATAATAAAGAATTATCTTGCACCAGGGGGTTGAAGCTGCAGTGAGCTACTATGATTGTGCCACTGCACTCCATCCTGGATGACAGAGAGTAACGCTATCTCAAAACTTTTTTTTTAAAGTGATTAATTCACAACTGAGAAAATAGAAGGAAAATGTCATTATTGTGTTAGGATAGAGTAAGAATATAAACACCTATTCTTCCATGTAGACCAGACAGCTCAATATCATTTCACTCAAAGAAGAAAAAAGGGGGAGAAAAAAGGCAGGTGTGGGGGCACAGAGGGCAGAGTATTGAAGCCTTTTACTGAAATGACTCCAAAGTTGAGTGTGGAAGTAAAAAGTTACATTTAAAAAGTTTACATAAATTATATGAATTACAATTTTCATAAAAGTCAAAATGAAAGGTTCTGCATAGGATGAAAGATATGCCTAAGCAACATTTCATATTTGTACAAGGCCATTGAATGCCACAGAGAGTAGCAACACATACAAAGCTTAATCTATGGCAGACTGAACAAAGATTTCAGTTTGGTATTCTGCGAGTCCAAGATTGTAAACTACTCGTATTCTACAAAAGCTGTAATGATGTAATAGAATTTTTATTTTTTAAGAATTGAGACAAGGATGGGCACAGTGGCTCATGTCTGTAATCCCAGCACTTTGGTAGGTCGAGGTGGGCGGATCATCTGAGGTTAGCAGTTTGAGACCAGCCTGACCAAAGTGGTGAAACCCCATCTCTACTAAAAATACAAAAATTAGCCAGGCATGGTGGTGTGTGCCTGTAATTCCAGCTACGAGGAAGGCTGAAGCAGGAGAATTGCTTGAACTCAGGAGATGGAGGCTGCAGTGAGCTGAGATCACACCTCGGCAACAGAGCAAGACTCTCTCAGGAAAAAAAAAATGAAAAAAAGCAAAAACCTTTTATAACCCTTTTGAATTTAGTCAATGTTCACACACAGATTTTCTTTTGCAAGATTAATTTTTTAGAAACCTTCAGTAACTTGTTTAAACTATTTTATCTAATTAAAAACAATCTAACTCCAGGAAAAAGGAATTTACATTTTGATGACATTTGCATTTTTTTTTTTGAGACAGAGTCTCGCTGTGTCCCCCAGGTTGGAGTGCAGTGGCGCGATCTCGGCTCACTGCAAGCTCCGCCTCCCGGGTTCACGCCATTCTCCTGCCTCAGCCTCCCGAGTAGCTGGGACTACAGGCGCCCGCCAACACGCCCGGCTAATTTTTTGTATTTTTAGTAGAAACGGGGTTCCACCGTGTTAGCCACGATGGTCTCGATCTCCTGACCTCGTGATCCGCCCGTCTCGGCCTCCCAAAGTGCTGGGATTACAGGCGTGAGCCACCGCGCCCGGCCAACATTTGCATTTAACCAATAATCTTTAAGTCTGTTTTTTATTTCTCAAAGATTAAAGTCACATGACCAAAAGGTACCATAGCTTTTTTCCCCTTTAAAAATATTTGATCCTAGTGATTACCCTTCTTTGAGTCAACTAATTGGAGCTTTTCATAGACATCACACACACAACACATATATAACTACACAGACAGAAGATCCAGTAGCTGTTAAGATTTTTCATTTGCCAATCTCCCAGTTGGATTACTTGCCCCTAGGTGGAGCCCTTTAAGAGCAAGACTAGGAAAGCATGCAGTTTCTAGGACCTAATAAACAGGTATAGCTGGAAGACAAAAACAGACTTTTGAGAGGGATTCTTCCTCCTTGAAATCCTAGGGCTCCATGAGGAAAATAGAGGTCTCTCCCACAGTGGAATCCATGGCAACATTTCTGTTTTTTCCAAGGAGTCCCAGGCCATGAGAAATTATCTTAGGGCCTCTCATACGTGCATTAAAAGTGGCAAGGCAAAATGGAGAAAAATAATTCCGTTGACTGAGGAAAAACCTTTCTCCAGCAAAACAAGATCCAGGAAGAGAAAAACATAAAGGCCTTTTAAACATACCTGTAACTTGGATATTCACTTTTAATTAAGCTGAGCACTCTTTAAGAAAATCCTTTTAAACTCCTTATTACCTAACTTTAGTCACGCCACGTGGCCTGTATTTCTGGCTTTTGAGCTTTACCAACAATAACCTCCCAGATGTTCAGAGAAAGCAAAATTCAAGGTCATTCATGGAGGGAAAGAGATTCAAGAAATGGCAAAGCTCAAGCAGATATCAAACCAGAAAGGACTCATTCCCTATGTCAGGAATGAACCCAGGTCACCACCGTAAAATGGCAGAGGCTAAAACAGAACATTGCCACCTGGTTACAGGTCACACTCCCAAGGAAGTTAAACAAGGTGGAGGGCTGCAGCAAAGTTTGCCATTGCCCAGTTTGCCAGGCTGGCTTCAATAGCAGGCCTGTGGAGTCCTGGACCTACATCCCATCCTAAGATGCCCCTCTTCTCAGACAGAACCATACATACGAAAAGTCTTTCAAGGCACACCAGATTGGCTACGGCTTGACCAACTTCACAAATCCTTTTTCATAATTAAAACTTTACCGAGAATATAAACTGTGACAGTCGTCACCCTGGCCTAGTTAAACATCTTTTCTAGGCCGGGCGCAGTGGCTCATGCCTGTAATCCCAGCACTTTGGGAGGCCAAGGCGGGCGGATCACGAGGTCAGGAGATCAAGACCATCCTGGCTAACACGGTGAAACCCCGTCTCTACTAAAAATACAAAAAATTAGCTGGGCGTGGTGGCGGGCACCTGTAGTCCCAGCTACTCAGGAGGCTGAGGCAGGAGAATGGCGTGAACCCGGGAGGCGGAGCTTGCAGTGAGCCGAGATCCTGCCACTGCACTCCAGCCTGGGCGACAGAGCAAGACTCCACCTCAAAAAAAAAACCAAAAAACATCTTTTCTCTACCCTGTCAGCAGTTAACACAGCCCCGCATTTTAAGCTGTTTGGAAACTATCAAGAGGAGACACAGCTACGAAGCCAGGAGATAAGGCTCTGTTGTGCAGACCTTCTTGTGAAAATATAACAACCACTACCGAGCTTTCCTAACTACCGAGACAGGCGGGCCCATCCCTTAAAGGAGTAAAGCATATTTTACTTCTAAAGAGCTCATGGCATGAGCAAATCTAATGAACACCTACTACATGCCCCACGTTTCCCATGATTTCTAGAGTTTACAAGGACAGCTTCAAGACCAAACCACCTGATGACATTAGTGTTTATGCCTTTTCAAAAACCTGAATTTAAAGGAAAACAGACTAAAAAGAATGCAACGGGCTACCTGGGCCAAGTCTATTTTCTCCTTAACAGGATGATTCATCTTCAGAGCTCTTAGATTTCACCAAACCCTAGTCTAAGAAAACCCTGAGTGAAACTAGCCAACATTTAGTTAAGACAGTCTGCTTATCCTTATTTGCATGACAGCAGCTCATAAGAAGAGACAAATGTTCCTGAGATTATTACAAATAATTGCCCTTCAAATACATGCTATAAAAAATGGTATTAACATTTGCTGAGTGACTGTGCCCCATGCATCATTCTGGTACTTTCATACATAATCCTCAGTTTAACGGAATTTTATAAAAATGATTTAAAAGTCACTTTACCTCTCAAATCAACAAATTTGCATTCATTAAACAGATAAGTAAAACATAATTCATATATATATTCTATTTTTTTCTTAACATTGTTTTGAGCTTTCTCTCTCCGAAACTACCGTAAGAGCATCAAAACCCAACTTCAGAGTTCTATCCTTCTGATTTTCCCACTGAAGGATGAGAAAAAAAGCTCCATATCTGCATCTAAAATCTATTAGTAAGTACTTTGGCTAAACCTTGAAACTAAGATGTCACGTATCAATTACACAGGAATGAGCTGACATTTGCTTCCTGCCAGGAGCAATGCACAGATTCAGAGAACAGTTTCTCTTAATATAGTTATAGAAAATAAAATATTTACCTTTGCAGGGATCTGGGACTTATGAAGCTAGTATTAAAAGCTGTATGTTAAAAATGAGGACTTAGATTTCAGAGAGTCCGTGGAAGTCCTAGGCTTCTTCGGTGTGGGATCTCATTAGCCAGCCTGTGCGAATGTGCTGAAACAAAGAGAGGATGCTTTCCCTTACTTCTAGCAGAGTTAGACAGGAGTAATGAAGGAGGTGGTGATAAATCATTAATTCTCTCCTAATACCTCCAGAAAAAGACTGAAATGCTAATACTGAAAGGGCCCTTATTTGCCATGTCTCTCCAGCCCTTATTTTAAAAACAAGGAAGCTGAGGAAAGGCAGGCTGTGACGTTAGTGAGAGCTTCGAGACTCTTTGTCATCCCTTCCTTCCTGTATGCCATTTCAGATATGCTGTCCACCTAGAGAAGTTTTGCTGGTGGGACTGGGGCTTGGGTTCTCTGCAGCTGAGTCAAAGCAAATGTCAATACGATGCGTCTTAGATGTTTGACCCACACCAGCACACAACAGAGAATTACTGGGAGTAAGAGTGTTTCACACTCTCAGAGAGCAGCTGATCCTTTCCACCAGGGCCTCCAAGGAATTCCAGGTAATCCAGATGAACTGGCATTCATCCCAAGTGCAATTTCCATCACTCAGGACAATCTGCTAACAAAAATGCCCTGTGCTTCGGAATTAGCTTCAGCCTTTGCCAGCTAAGAACAGCCAGCCATAGACTGGCTTACTTTTAAAAATATAACTTAGCTATGATACAGACCTATAACATAACAATGGTCTACAGTCTTAACATAAAATAAAATTAAGTTGAAAGAACTTTCCTACTATGGGAGATCTGTGATCCATATTTAAATATGAGAGGTTTATAGCATACATACATATATACACACGCACGTATATATCTTATTCTTAAATTAGAAAAAATAAACTATACGTACATTTACATATATAGTATAATAAGGGAATTTATTTAATAAGCTTTTCATTTCTTTTTGTAGAGTAATTAGGTTGATTCATCCATCTATCTATATTAACAAGAAGAGCATATGCAATCCCACTGAACAACATTTATCCAGGAATAAAATTAATTATTAAACTGTCATGAAAACAACTAAGTTATGGAAGGCAGTGTTCCAGAGACTGATGTGTGTGAGCAGGAAGGGCTGAAGAAGAGGCAGTGAGTCTAAACAACGTCAGGAGGCTTATCTCTAAAGTGAAGGGGGCGAATCAGAAGCCCTGACAGAACAGGATGGTCCATGTCCAGCCCTGTGGCGTGCACACACTGTGGAGATCCATCCACATCAGGCTCAATGCGAACATTAATCATCTGTGCGCCTACATCATACAAATTTTGATTTCTCATTTACCTTTCTGTAGAGACTCCCTTGAGTTTATCCAGGCAGACAGATTTTAAAGACAGTTTCTCTTCTGCTGTACAAATAGGTAAAGAGAGACAACAGTTTTGGCATGACTTGAGGGCTTTTAAAAATAAATTTTCAGCTGGGAATGGTGGCTCACGCCTGTAATTGCAGCACTTTGGGAGGTGAAGGCGGGCAGATCACGAGGTCAAGAGGTTTACACCATCTTGGCCAACATGGTGAAACCCCGTCTCTACTAAAAATACAAAAATTAGCTGGGCGTGATGGCATGCACCATAGTCCTAGCTACTCAGGAGGCTGAGGTAGGAGTACCACTTGAACCTGGGAGATGGAGGTTGCAGTGAGCCAAGATCATGTCACTGCACTCCAGGCTGGTGACAGAGCAAGATTCCACCTTCAAAAAATAAAATAAAACAAATTAGTAAAACTAACTTTCATCAGTGATTCTACATTGTTTGTTCTGTTTCTCTAGCATTAGTTACAAGCCATTTTCCATTCTAAGAACACATTTAGCCTATGAGAGAGAACAGCTTTTTTCTTACATACTTGTATGTTCAATTTTTTACTTTCTCCAATTCACTCTTTCTTAATATTCTTGATTGGACATGTGCACTTCTTTAGCCTTCTATAAAAATGAGAAGTGGGCATATGGATGAATTATTAATACAGCAAGCACACATTGCATTTTTATGCCAACACCACCAATACCTTGCCACAACCAGCTGGAAATCCTCATTTAAGTCCTCTAGCTGTTAGAGCACTCCGGTCACTCTTTTAAAGTGCACATGGGGATAATCTCCTTACTCAAAAATTCCTTAAATTCTTAAAAAGTTAAAACTTTTCTTAACATAAAAACAGAGTTTCCAGGCATCTAGAAAAACAGCCAAGTGAGTGACAATGCCAAGAGCCTCCTCCTCACTAAATGCCCTTACTTAAAGAACAATAAAAAATGTTTATCAGCAACAATGCCAGCAAGGGGCATTAAATCTGATGTGATACAAGGCAGGGTGCACCTTTTTGCATGTACGGTCAGACACCACAGCAACAAACTCCAGACCACACAAGGCTGAGTCAGACCACAGGTCACATCTCTGCATGCTGATTTTCCCTAGTTCCACCTGAGAGAAGCAGTCGAGAATACAGGGCAAAGTACTTTATTTCTAAGCCTTAGCCTCCCTGTCTTTAAATTATAATCAGACCAAATTCACAGGGTTTTTATGAGCGTTAAATACAGCGATGCAGATAAAGTTTCACTCCAATGGCTTGCACAAATAATGGTGATGGTATTATTATGCTTTTCCCCATGCATCTACCCAAAAACTTTTCCCCACCGTTTTTTCCCCACATCATTTCCCCCTCTCCCTGGCCATCCTCTTTTTCCCCCTCCTGCTCTCATCACCCTCTTTTGCTCCTCCATCTACCCAAAAACACTTTCCCCCATCTTTTCCCAAAGCCTTCTCTCCACTCCTGCTGCTCACCACACTCTTTTCCCCTCCAACTACCCAAACACTCTTTTCCCCATTGTCTTTTCCCCGGTACTCCTTGCCACCCTCTTTCCCTTCTCCATCTATCCAAAAACATTTTCCCACCGTTTTTTTTGCAAAGCTTTCTCCTCACTCCTGCTCACCCCTCTCTTTCCCTATCTATCTACCCCCCAAATTTTTCCCCACCCTCTTTTCACTTTTCACAAATTTTTCCACCCTTCCCCATTTCCTGCTCACCCTCTTCTTTCCCATAGCCTGCTTGCCACCCTCTTTTTCCCCTCCATCTACCCAAAAACTTTTTCCTCACTGTCTTTTCTTTCTCCATGGTCTTTCTTTTCTGCCCACTGTCTTTTCACAAAACCTTCTCTCCCTCCAGCTCGCCACCCACTTTTTCCTTCTCCTGCTTGCCACCTTCTTATCCCCCTCCATGCACCCAAAAACTTTTCTCTCCAGTCTTTTCTCCACACCATCCTTTTGCAAAACCTTCTCTCCCTCCCACTCACCATCCTCTCTTCCCCCTCCCTCTCAGCACCATCTTTTCTCAGCCCGTTATTTTCTCCTCCCACTTGCCACCCTCTTCCCCCCTGCATCTACCCACAATCTTTCTCCCCACCTGTCTTTTTCTTCCCACTGTGTTTTTCCTTACCATCTTTTTGCAAACCTTCTCTCCCTCCTGCTCCACCCCGTTTCCACCCCCTCACCATCCTCCCTTTCCTCCTCTCACTTGCCACCCTCTTTTCCCCCTCCATCTACCCAAAAACTTTTTTTTTGAGATGCAGTTTTGCTCGTTACCCAGGCTGGAGTGCAATGGCGTAATCTCGGCTCACAACATCCGCCACCCGGCTTCAAGCAATTCTCCTGCCTCAACCTCCTGAGTAGCTGGGATTACAGGCATGCACCACCATGCCTGGCTAATGTTGTATTTTTAGTGGAGACAAGGTTGCTTCTCCATGTTGGTCAGGCTGGTCTCAAACTGCTGACCTCAGGTGATCTGCCCATCTTGGCCTCCCAAAGTGCTGGAATTACAGGCCTGAGACACTGCACCCAGCCGGAAAACTTTTTACCCACCATCTTTTCCCCACCATCTTTTCACAAAACCTCTCCCTCCTGTTCGCCACCCTGTTTTTCTGCCTCCATCTACCCACTTTTTTCCCACCATCTTTTCCCCACTGTCTTTTTGCAACACCTTCTCTTGCTTGCCCTGTCATCTTCTTTTCCCTTTGGCACTCAGCACCCCCTTACGCCTCCATCTACCCCAAAACTATTTCCCTGATCCTACCAATCCAGCCACACTGCAGTCTTCATTGCCACCACCAACCACAGCAACGCGAGCAGCAGTGGGGCGGCTCCAGCATCCAGCTGTGGCACGTGGCATCCCCTCTCCTGATCCTCTATGCCAGGAGCGGAGCAGCTGCTCAGGAAGACAAGGCAGAGCCGGGAATGGCCTGCCTTCAGCGTTATATACATACTGAGGTTATGCAAATGAGGTTTCTGGACTACAAGTTCTGATTGGATCAGAGAAAACTTCTAGGCCTACTCTGATTGAGCTTTATTATCATGTTCTGACTGGATGAGAGCAAGTCTTAGAACAACCAATCAGAGCATGAAAATAAAGTCCAATCAGAGTAGGCCTAGAGATTTTTCTCCCATCCAATCCAAACATAGAGTCCAGGAACCTCGTTCCTATAACCTCAGTATACAAGGTATGCTGAGGAGGCCTCACGGCATTCCAGACTCTTCTGAGTCTGCTGGACCAAGTGCTCTGTGCTCGGCTTAGAGAACCAAAGAGGGAGCATGCTGGAGGCTGGAGCCTGCACCACTGCGGCTCGCCTTGCTGTGGTTCATGGTGACGGAGGCTGTGGTTGGTGGTGACAGAGACTTCAGCTCAGCCAGAGTGGTAGGCAGCCAGGTAGGTGCGTTATCTGGGCAGCCACGGAGTGTGGGGTTGGGTGCTGTTAGGGCTGCACTGCCCGTGTGTGCACTGCCTGCAGCACGGGGGGTGCTGGTTTGGGACTCTATCCAGGGTTGCATTGCAGGCAGTGGGGCGGGTTGGCTGCCTATAAGGGGCTACACTGCCCTTGGAGTGGGGGGGGGGCATGGGGAGGCAGGTTGTGTCCGCTATTGTGCCTTACCAGTGGTAGGGAGATGGGTTGGGTGAGCTATCTGGGGCTACAATACTGGCAGTGGGCGGGGGGGCAGTTTGGGGGTGCTGTCTGGGTTGCAGTAGGGGGGGTGGGGTGCAGTAAGGGGGAGGTCGGGGAGCTATCAGGGGCTGCACTGCTGGTGGTGGTGGGCAGCAGAGGTGGCAGCAAACAGCAGTGGCCTCCAAAGAAGGGGCCATTCTCCTCTTCCTGGACTCCCTACTCTAGAGGGCGACTTCTTCCTGCTCGTGGTCCAGTGCAGCAGGAGAACAGTGTTTACTGGGGAATCCTGAGCACAGCAGGGCCCCCACACCTGCCATGGTTCTGGGGCCGAGCTTTCTCAGTCTGTGTTGCAGAGACCACCTGGGCCCCCCAGGAATGGAGTAGAGGACAATGGGTGGGGGGGCAGACAGGGCTCTGCAGCTGGAGGTGTTGGTAATGGGCACTTGGGTGGAGAGGGCTGGCTGGGTCTGAGTTGGGTGTGGTGGTGAGAGGTCACAACGTGCTAGCAGCCGTCTCTCACTCTCAGGGCCTCCTAGGCCCGCCGTCTGCTCTGACAGTGCTCAAGGAGCCCTTCAGCCCACTGCTGTGCTGTGGGGGCCCCTCTCTGGGGCTGGCCGAGGCCAGAGCCAGCTTCCTCTGCTGGCGGAGAGGTGTGAAGGGAGAGACACCGGGTGGGAGTTGGGGTGCGCAAGCGCCTCGCAAGCAGATGCGGGTTCCCAGTGGGTGCAGGCTGGGTGGGCCTCGCACTCAGTGCAGCTGGCCAGCGCCTGCCAGGCTTGATCAGGGGATGAGCTCCCTCTGGGCTGCTGGAGTGCCCGGGCTAGGTGCCGCAAAGTCCAGCTGCAAATGCCAGTGAGAGGTGAAGCTGGCTGGGCTTCTGGGACGAGTGGGGACTTGGAGAACTTTTCTGTCTAGCTAAAGGATTGTAAATGCACCAATCAGTGCTCTGTGTCTAAAGGATTGTAAAAGCACCAATCAGCACTCTGTGTCTAGCTAAAGGTTTGTAAAGGCACCAATCAGGGCCGGGCTCTGTGTCTAGCTAATGGGTAGGAACTTGGAGAACTCTTGTGTCTAGCTAAAGAATTGTAAACACACCAATCAGCACTCTGTGTCTAGCTAATGGTTTGTAAACACACAAATCAGCACTTCGTCAAAACAGGCCAATCAGCTCTCTGTAAAATGGACCAATCAGATCTCTGTAAAATGGACCACTCAGCTCTCTGTAAAATGGACCAATCAGTAGGATGTGAGTGGGGCCAGATAAGGGAATAAAAGCAGGTCACGGGAGCCAGCAACTGCAACCCCCTGGGGTCCCCTTCCATCCTGAGGAAGCTTTGTATTTTCGTTCTTTGCAATAAATCTTGCTGGTGCTCACTCTTTGGGTCCCCACCACATTTATGAGCTGTAACACTAACGTGAAGGTCTGTAGCTTCATTCCTGAGGCCAGGGAGACCACGAACCCACCGGGAGGGACGAACAACTCAGGACACATCTGAACATCTGAAGGAACAAACTGCAGACACGATGCCATTAAGAGCTGTAATACTCACCGCGAGCGTCCACAGCTTCGTTCTTGAAGTCAGCGAGACCAAGAACCCACCAATTCCGGACACAGTGGGGCATGTCTGTAGTATCAGCTACTCACGAGGCTGAAGCAGGGAGTTTGCTTAGCCCAGGAGGTCATGCCAGCAGTAAACCATGATCGTGTCATTGTACTCCAGCCTGGATGACAGAGTGAGACCCTGTCTCTAAAAATGAATAAAATAAATGACGCTTGGCTAACGTGCCTGCAGGCAGGCTCCTGGGGTGTCCTCCAGGCAGAGAATGAACCACCCTGTGTTGTCCGGGAGGGACACAGCTCGTGCTTCTCGCCCAAGGGATCCAGGTGGACACAGATCAGCTTCAGCTGAGGCCACTGGGGGAAGGAACTGTCTCATTGGGTTCGGGGTAAGGCTGTCACATTGCATTGGAGAGATGGTCACTCCTAGCCCAGTGTCTTCCTTCCAAGCCAAACCTGTGGCCATGACCTCCCAGCTCCAGTCACCGTGCAGGGAGGAAGGCAGTGGTTGTGGGGGACGCCACAGGTGAAGCCACTTCGTGGTTAAGGTCTGCAGATGCCAGCTCAGCCTCGATGGGGCCTGTGCAGATGTGTCCAGGAGAGTTGGCAATTTCAACCGGGTGTGTGCAGCCTGCTTCGGGGATGAGTCCCTGGCCTCTTTGCTTATTGGGTTTTCAGTGCTAGCTCTTGCTAAAAACACCTTTTTGGAGTGCAAGAAACTGCAGTTAAGCGCACAGGCCGGGAGACACTTTGCTCCCTCCTGCTCGTGGGGCTCGGGGCCCTTCCCACCTCTCCTCCCTCCCTGGCCCAGCGTCCAGCTCCTCAGGAGGCCTGGGATTCCCCACAGGGCTCTAACCCTGCAGGGAATGCTGAGGAGAAGACATAACGGAAATTCCTCATCTTCACCTTCCCCAAGGGTGGAGGCGAGGCTTGTGGCTTCTGATCCATGCTGGAGATGGGGCAGGGGTGGGCCTCCGGTCCCTACTCTGTCCCTGGCATCTGGACCAGTGCTCAGCACAGAGTGACATTCAGTGAGCCCACGTGGGGTGGAAGCCTCAGCGCCACTCTCGTCTCCCACTTTGAAGGCTAGGGTGTCTGGGAAAACTGCATTTTAATGTGTCCCACGTTTTAATAGAGTGTGCACTGAAGCCTGAGCCTATGGCCAGGAGGCTCAGCCCAGCCACCCCCAGGTCCCCAGCTCAGGCACCACCCTCAAAACCCCTCAAGGGGTTTTCCTCCCTGTTTCTCTCTGGACCCTGGGCTGGGAGTCCATGCGCTGCTCTTTGCCGGTCACAGCAGGCCGTCCAGCCCTGGACCTCACTCTGGACACCTTGGTGGGAAGCCCCTGCTGAGTGGTCCCCAGGCTGGAATCTGCAGGGCATCCTTTGTTCTTGGAGACGTGCTGCAGGATCCCCCTGCAGAGCTCAGACACCAGGACATCCACACAGCCTTGTCCCCGAGGTGCACACACAGCGCCTGCACTGGGTGTGACGTGTGACTTTCCTTTCCTGCCGGGAGGCTGGTGGAGGATCACAACGGCTGGTGATCAACTGTGCTGCCCTGCTTGGAGGCTGATCCCTGACCTCCTCTCCCTTTGGGCTGTGCTTCCTGCTTCACCAGCTAGGGCCAGGGAGGTGCAAGTGTTTATGGGGACCCTGTTGTGTGCCAGACCTCTGGATAAAGTGGGGACACGACAAACCCCATTGCCTCCTGTGAGCATCTGAAGGGTGATGGGGGCAGCAGTCGGGAAGGACAACCAGGGTGGGGCAGCCAGGGTCTTCCTGGAGGAAGGGTCACTTGAGCTGATGGGGGAGTTAACTGGAGAAAGGGAGGTGGGGTGCACTAGGCAGGGGGCACCACCATGGCAAAGGCTAGGTGGACAGAAGGTGGCAGGAGGCAGCAGGGCCGTTCGGAGGAGCGGATGGAAGGCCCTCTCAGGTAAAGGGCAGAGCACCACATGCCTTCCTGACCACCACCCCCAGGGCCCAGTCCCTTCCAGGGGCCAAGACAAGAGGCCCCTGTGGTCTTCCAGGTGAGCTGAAGTCAGCCTCTGACGCTTCTGAATAATCGTAGGGGAGCCTGTGTGCAGTGACTAAGCCTCTGCCTGGAGGTGGAGGGGCATGGACTTTGTGTCCAGGAGCTACTGGCCTCAGCCTCTGGAAAAGGGGGTATCATGAGCTTTAGCACAGGTCGTAAATCGGGTGGGGGTCCCTGGAAGGAGATCCGAGGACCATCTCTGGGGAGTTCGTCCAGGCACCATCCAGCTGCCATGACTCCCAGCAGCCACTAATTCTCGTGGTACGGGGCTTGACCACTGCAGTGTCCCAGGAGGGTGTCACCTCATTTTATCCTCCTGGGGTGAGTGGGGCTGAGGCCAGGGACTCCTGCCCAGAACTCAGGGTGACTGGGAGGGGTTGCTCAAGGCAGACAGGCCACCTCTCTGGCCATCAGGTCCCCAGGAGGGCCCAGATGATTTGAGTATTTGGGGTATGTGAGTATTTGGGTGAGTATGTGGGGGTGTCCTCGCCTGATGCTGGGGGTGTGAGCAGGTCCATCCCCACATCTGCGGGGCTGTGCTCCTGATGTGCACTGGGCTGTGATTCCCACACTGGACCCTGCACTCCCCTGGCACTCAGTGATTCCAGGACCGTGGGACCCCAGAGCCTCCTCAGGGAGCTGCAGAACATGATAGGTGCCTCCAAGTCAGGCAGGAAGGGGGCTAGAGGTGAGGTGGGAGGAGCTGGAGAAACACAGCCAATGGACTGAGACATAAACCACGAGAATGCGGGAAAGGAGGCTGTGGGAGGGGCAGCAGTAGAGATGGGAGAGGAGTTTGAGGGCCGTGTCGCAGAGGGTCTGCCCTGGGAAGCCACTGCTATAGGTCAAGTGGGCACAGTGTCAAGCCCGGGTACCTCTGGAGAGGGTGGAAAGGCTCATGGGGTGGAATTCTGGGGAGGGACCCTGGGACCAGTCTTCTGCTTCACCTGAGGGTCTGGCCTTGGCTGCGGGCTGGGCAGGAGGGGAGGGGACCAGGAGTCCACAGCATCCAGCCTGGGGTGGCCAAGCAGAAGGCCTTGGCTGCAACTGAGGCATGAGAAAGAGGGGAGGGAAGGACCGAGGTGGGCTGTATCCTGGCCACCCGCCCCTGCCAGGGCAGGGACTCTTTCATCAGCCTGCCTTGTCCCTGCAGCCCAGAGCCCTGGGACCTGGGCCTAGCCTGGAAGGGGCTCAGTGTTACTGGAAGGGGCTTAGTCCTCCCGGGGGCTGGTCCTGGGACTGAGTGTTTCAGAGAAGCATAAATCTAGTCCTAGTATAAAGCTAGGGCCCCTATCTTAGTTTGTACCCACCACAGGGTCCCAGGAAACAGGACTTGGCTTCCCAATAAACCACCTTGAATCTTTCTCCTGGGCCCTCAGTTTCTCCAGGGGCCATTGGACTGACCGCTGTGGCTGCATATTGGTTGTGGGGTGCCTACTGGGGTGCCCCAGGGCCCTTCCCACTCTTTCCAAGGTGCCTGAGGGCCCATAGCCAGGTGCCCTGAAATTCATGCCGTTGCTCAGATAGGTGTGCTCAGCTCTTATCACCCCTCTTGCCCACAGCCTGGGTAAAGCCCTGAATCCTGGCCTGCAGCACACCCAGACCCAGGCCTAGATGAGGACAGGGAGGAGGTGGCCAGAAAGCAGCCCTTCTTGCTGCTCTAGGGCTTAGGACACAGGGGAGCCGTTCTGCAGCCCATCCCAGGCCAGGCCCAGGCTGCCAGCTGGGGTAAGGATGGTATCCAGAGCAGAGCGGAGCCTCATTTAGGGGATCAGCAGTAGGAGGGAGGCTGGGAGGATCCAAAGTGATTCAAGGTCACAGCATCCACAGAAGTGGCTCTAAAACCCTCACAGCAAGTCCTTCTGCCAAGTGTTTTCGGAGTGCACATGCCTCTAATGAGGTTCACTGGGAGGACATGCTCCAGGGTTGTCCTGGAGGGACCTGCAGCCTGGGGGTCAAGGGAAAGGCTGGGACCACTTGCCTGGTTGAGTCGCCTGTCATCCTGGCACCCCCAGTGCTGTGAGCCCCACTCCCAGCATAGCCTGACTGCAAGTCCCCTTTAACCTGGCTCCATCCATGGTGAGTGGCCAGCTTGTTTCTTATAAAAGCTGTGACATCCAGGGAAGACAGACCCGTGCCTCTGGGCCAACTTGGAGCAGCTGAAGGAGTCCGGTCTGCGCCAGAAGGGAACAGAGGCAGCTCCCCAGCTCCCCTGGGCGAGGGGCTGGCCTCAGCCCAGAAGGTGAGGGATGAGGTTCAAGCACTCGTTTCAGAGAACAAGTTCCCAGCTGGCCCCATGTCCAAAGAGCACAGCCTTAGCAGAGATCCTGCCAGATCCATGCCTTTTCCAGTGCCATGAGGTTGGCCTTGCACCCCACTGGCATGGGCAGTGAGGGGGCTCCACAGCCCACCAGCATCCACATGCACTTTCTTTGCCCACGTGGGCACTCAGAGAACAATGCCCCTCGTCCAGAGAAGGTCCTGAGGCCGGGCTCCCATTGCCCCCATTTCTGAAGGTGTTTCTGGCTCTGCAAGAGAAAGGATGATGCCAGGGCAGTGAATCCGCACATCCAAGGCATTTCTTCTTCCTGGGCTTGTTCCCAACCCTACCTGCTGGGAGGCAGCAGGATTACCTGGGTAAGCAAGATTAGTTGTGTTCAACTCACCCAGGAATCATATTAAGCAAATTGTTTGGAAAACAAGCCTTGGAGAGGAAGAGCAGTTGGGCAGGTGGCCTTAGAAGCAGAGACAGATGTCCCTGTTGATACCACTGTTGATGGAGAAGCACTCGGCTCTCCATCAGGGGAAACCAAACCTGCCACCCCACCTGGGATGTGGCGCCCCAGGGAAGAGTAGAGAGGCTGGAGCTCTGGCAGAGCAGGCCTGGCAAGGGGGCTGGAGGCCAAGGCTGGTGTTGGGGCTCAGACCAAAGCCATCATGCTGCATGGAGCCCAATCAGCTGCCAACACTCTTGGTGACACAGAGCCCTCACTGAGCCTCTGGTGGAAGAAGCCAGGGCTGGATGAAGCTGTGGCGTGCAGCTTCTGCCCAGTCTCCGTGGAATCTCTCCCAGTCTCCCGTGAGCCTTTGGAGGACTTGCAGCAGCCCAGCTTTTCAGTGGAAGGACTGGGTTTGACCGCCCCTGCAGGAGCAGCTCCTTGGCCTCCCAGGCACCAGTGGGTGGGGGCTGCATCCTCTGTGAGCCTCAGGTCAAGCCCATACAGTGCCCTGGACTCTTCCCTGCTCTGACCCTGGGCCCAGGAGAAAGGCCGAGCACCTGGCCCTCTGGAGACAAGGACATGGCCATTCCTCAGAGGTCCTTCCCCTGACAAGCTGGGCCCCCTATTGTGGGGCGCACCACTGGACATGGTAGGGGAGTAGTGGCGGCCTTGCCCCAAGGCAGGCTGTGGGAGGAGAGGGGCTGGCTCACCACAGTTGGTTGATGCAAGTGAGGCCTAGGGTCCTGCGCTCCTTCCAGCTCCCATCTCAGGATGGCTCTCAGCCCCCACATTGAAGACCAGGAAGGTGAGGGGCAGACCAAGGGCCTTGCCTATGGAAGCTTCCTGTGATGGGCTGCAGGCAGCAGGGGCTGGAGAGGGCTGTGGTTGGGGCCACACCAGGCTCCCCCAACCTGAGCACCCTGGAAGGTGACAGCTCACCCTTGGCAGTGGCACCCCCTAGGCCAGCAGCCCCATCTGAGGACAGTTGTCTTCAGTGCCATTGGCTGTGGCAGCACAGATGGGGAGTGTGAAGACCTGAGGCTCTGCAACTGCGGCACCTACAGCCACTGGAGCCAGCTCTGCACGACTCAGACCTGGGTGGCGAGGACATAGCTTTGCAGGTGGGCAGCCACATCCCAGGGGGAGCCTGCAGGCCAGTGGCAGGGTGGGGGCAGGCAGGGCATGGTCTCCCCACTGTTGCCGCTGGGCTCCTGGGGCTTGTGGAGAAAGATGGGTGGGCCCACACATACTGCTGCTCCCCAGATCTGAGCCTCAGTTTCCCTACCTGTGAAACGGGCACCCATGGCAGCTCAGAAGTGTCTGGCAGTGGGGCTGCTGGGGCACAGTCATGGGGGACCTGAGTCGCGCTCTCCATGTGCATGCTTCCCTCAGTGGTCCCTGATGCCAGCAGAACTTTCTCCCAAAAAGAGAAGGGCGTTCCTGTGAGTTCTTGTGTGGGGGGTAGGTCACAGAGCCTCTCCAAGTGCAGGGCAGGGTGGAGGGAGGCTGAGGGGTGGTTCAATGGCCCGGGGAAGAGCTCTCTTGGGCTCCTCGTGTCTAGGTGGCCTGGGGAGCATGCTTTGGGGCAGGCGGCTGGCAGGGCTGGTGGCTGAGCCACTGTGGCTCACGATCCCCAGTCCAGGCCTGAGTAGGGCAGGCAGGGAGAGAGGAGGGTGAGTGCACGGGGCAGGACAGTGTGTCTCCTGGACAAAAACAGCCCTGGTCACTCACGGCCATGGCATAGCCATGGTTACAGGAAAGTGCTACTGTACGTTGTGGCCCGTGGGGCTGGCTCCCAATGGACACCCAACAGCATCTCCCCCACTGTGCTGAGGGGAGTTGTGCCAGTGGGGTGCTGGCAGGGGTCCTGGGAACTGGGGGAAGAGCCTTGGCAAGCCCTTCCCTCCCTAGGCATCAGACCTGGGGCTCCTGGATGCCTGGGCTCATGTGACCAATTTCTCCCATGGAAGATGTTTGGGGTGTGCCCAGAAAATGGGGAGGGCCTTGTGGGGCAGGATTGTATTATTAAACCCAGAATGTCTGGGGTTCCCTTTTTAGCACAGGGCAGGCAGCCCACGTGCCCCAGCCCAGTGGCCAGCCTGTGTGGGAGAGGGGAGTGGGGGCCAGAGGGAGTGAGGCTTCTGTTACTGCAGCCAGCCAGAGCGGCCAGTGTGGACTGGACAGCAGGCACTTGCACCAGGGGCACTGGCGCGGACCTTAGGCCATGCACCTGATGCCTCTGAGAGTGATCTCTAGGAACCACTGCACAAGGGAGCAGATGAGGGGACCCTGACATGGGACAGCCGAGGGTGACCTCAACACGGAGGGGGTCAACTGTGTCCAGGCTCCACTGGACTCCACTGAGGGCAGAGCACAGTGCTGACTCTAGGGTGCGGGGTCACTGAGGGTTAGGACAGGCTGGGGTTGGGAGAGGGCCATGCTGCAGCAGGGGCACATCCCACCTGCACCCCTCTGGATCTTGGAGATGGGACCCCCACCCACATGCTCCCCAGGTGGGTCCCATCCTGGGGGGCTGCAGGAGGGAGCTCCATGTGCCCCTGCTGAGCTGCCCATCTGAGCCTCAGGGGTCCTGGGCACTGAGAGCTGGGCTGGGCTCAGCTGGGGTATGCATTGACATTGCGGACAGAGAGGGGATGCTGAAGTGGATGCTGTCTGGGTGGGGCCTGCCTGATCGACCCAGCAGATGCACCCAGCAGCCAGAGGTGCTTCTAGCAGAGTGAACGCCCTGTCCTTAGGGGTATGTGAGCTGAGGCTGGGGGCCTGGAGCTGCAGGGGGAGGAATTGGGGAGACCAGAGATCCCAAAGATGTCCCAAGGCCCCAAGACCCTGGTGAAGCAATGGAGGAGACAGTACTGGTCGGCGAGAGGGGAGTGGGAGTTCGATGGCCTGGCTCTGGGCTGGACACACGGTTTGCAGCCACAGCTGAGCCGTGTTGTGGAGCCTCAGTCCCCACCTGGGCACGTCTGTCCTGTCCTCTGAGGCTTCCGGGAGCTGGACGGCCACCGCGGTGCAGGCGCGCGCCCAAGGGCTTTCAAGGCTCACTCTGTCAGAGAGGTCAGAGACCGATTGTCGCTGCTGAAGGCTGTGGTGGACCGGGCTGGATAGCGGATTCCAGGTTAGATCGCAGATTTGGGATCGCGGATTGGGGATTGGACTGGGGATTTGGGGTTGGATTGCGGATTTTGGGTTGGATCGGGGATAAGGGGGCTGGATAGGGGATTTGGGGATTGGATCGGGGATTTGGGGTTGGATCCGGGATTTGGGGCTGGGTCGGCGGTGGGGGGCAGTGAAAAGGTGACAGAGAGCAGCCCCCGCTCAGGAGCCGGTGCTTGGGGGTCTGAGAAGTCACCACCACGAAGAAGTTCTTCGGCTTCGGGAGCCGCGGGGGCCAGACGGCCCCGGGCTCCATAGACCACGTCTACGCGGTTCCGGGTACCGAATCCGGGACGCGGAACTGCGGAAGATCCACAGGGCGGCTGTCAAGGGCTGGAGGTGGAGCGCGGCCTGGAGCGCAGGAGCGGAGACCTGGACGCCCGGGACAAGCAGCACAGGTCGCTGGGGTCAGCCCAGGGTGAGGGGGGGGTTCCCCAGGCCCGGCTTCCCCGCAACCCATGGGACGGGGCCTTGGAGGGCGCCGGGCACCCTCGGAGCCGCGGAGCCACATCAGGCCTCAGCTGCTTTCCATCCCTCATAATTTCCTGGCTGGAGCAGTTGGTGGAGAATTTGAGTGATTTAACTCATAAAGTTAAGCATATACGATGTTGTTATTTTTAATGTGCACGTTTAAAATATAGTATTATATACATTATAGGAGGTGCCTAATTAGATAACTCATTCCCCTATCAAAAATACCGTGAGTTATTTTCAGTAGGCAAAAAGTTCTCATTAAACTGTCCGTTTTACATGCGTATCCACCTCTGTAGCTAGGTTCTTCACTGAAGGTTCTTAGAGAGAAACTTGGAAGTGGGAGGTGGGTTCTGTGTTCTTGAATGGGAAGAGACATTTTTCTCAAAATGTGAGCTCTTTCTGTTTGTCAATTTTACATAAACCGAATGAAAATATCAAGCTTTTAACATTTTTGCATGATACCTGCTGTCTTTTACTACTGTGATGACGTTTTAAAAAATTTCATAATGGAGTGAAAAAACACCTGCTTCTCTAGATATCAAAATGTACTATTTCTACAGTTGTTTACCAACAGCTGAAAAGACAGATAAAGGCATGGAACAGAATAGGAAACCCAGAAGCACTGAAGTTATGTAAGATATACATAAGAACTGATGAGGAGGATGAATTATTAATGAAAAAATGTCTGCTGTTTGAAGAAAACTAATGAAATTTCATGTCACAAACATACAGATTGGAATACAGATTGAAATTTTTATATATGCAAATGAGAAAAGTACCAGAAGAAAATACAAACACTTATTTTCCAGGTACATTTTATGTTTACAAAGGCCTAAGAATGATGTCACAAGCAGACATTATGAAGATTTATTTAGTAAACTAAAAATTAAAACTGCCTGTATTTCAGAAAAAAATTAACAAAATAAAAGAACATACTTGAAAAATATTTACTATATAATATATATATTCAGATGAAAAGTATGTTTTCATTTTACAGGGAATTCATCATATATTGAGTCAGAGTCTCGCTTCTTTGCCCAGGCAGGAGTGCAATGGCACAATCTTGGCTCACTGCAACCTCTGCCTCCTGGGTTCAGGCAATTCTCCTACCTCAGCCTCCCAAGTAACTGGGATTACAGGCACGTGCCAGCACGCCTGGCTAATTTTTGTATTTTTAGTAGAGAGGGAGTTTCACCATGTTGGCCAGGCTGGTCTGGAACCCCTGACCTAAAGTTGTCTGCCTGCCTTGGCCTCCCAAAGTGCTGTGATTACAGGCCTGAGCCACCGTGCCCGGCCTATATTCTTTATTATATATCATATGATATATATTTTACTGATAAATATAACATATGTTACAGATATGATGTGTTATATGTATCAGTTATTTATACACATTAGATGAAAAGTTACATGTATATATACACATTAGATGAAAAGTACATCTTCATTTTACAGGGAATTCTTTCAAATCAAATAATCAAAAACTCTAAAAGCAGGCAAAGTACTTTTTTCCAGATCTACAAGTTACTTATGCACATAAGAAAAAATCCTTCGCATTTCTGGTATAAGAATTTAAAAGAAGAATGAAACTGTTTTCTATCCACAATATTTGTGAGGATGTTTTGTACTGCTGCTTAAAGTTTAAGTTGCTGATTACTTTTCAAATAGATAAAGTACTATGTTTAAAAATGTATGCCCTTTACCCATGAGTTCCATTATACTAAAATACCCCTAGGAAATAGAGAAACATGCACTTTATTTTTCGCAGCACTTATTTTAGAAAGAACCCACGGAATGGATCCTATAAATAAATTTCAGTTGCATCCATGAAATGGAATAATGTGTGACCATTGAAGGTGACAATAGATACAGAAGTGCGTTGATGTGCGAAGATATATTTTGTTATAGCCAGCGAGGAAAAAAAATTAGTTTGATTATACATACACACAAACATACTGTGATCTTGTTTTAGCAAAGAATATGTAAAAATATGATAAAATTTGTAATTTCTAAGCATTTGTATTTTAAGCAGAGTTTTTTTTTTTGTTTTTCTTATCTGTGATTGCTGCAGTTAGCATGTACAAAACTTCTAGTATAGGTTTATTATTAATGGAATAATCTTTCAGAAAAGAAGAATATAAATCTTGCACAGAAAAAAATAATTTCTCGCTATTTTTTATCATCATTATTATCATGTGTGTTATTATCTTCTTTGAACTTTTAGCCTATTCAGAAGTGAAAATGGAAAGTTTTTATCTGTGTTTCCTGATTTTATTATGTATATATTTTATTACGTACATATGTTTTTCTTATATGTAAATTTATTCCACTTATGCAAACAATGATAGATTAATCATTTCATTTTAATTGTATTTTTTAAAAATAAAAATAACACATACAAATAATTACTATTGCAAAAACATTGCTTTATAGGAGTTTATTTAAAAATACTGAACTCCCCAACTGTATTTATCCATTCTTTTATTCCATTTATTCATCAAACATAACCTGAGTACCTGTTACGTAGCAGATGTATTCTCTCAGGACTCTTCCATCCTTAAAAACTTCATGTTTACCTCCCTGCCTGCACAAGCTGAGAGATTTAAAATGAGAATATCGGGACTTAATCTCATTGAAACTTTATCTCCCACCTTTCAAACAAAAGCATTTCTGACGTTAGAAAATAGTAGAAGATATTGATGGGACGTATCTCAAAATAATAAGAGCTATCTACGACAAACCCACAGCCAATATCATACTGAATGGGCAAAAACTGGAAGCATTCCCTCTGAAAACTGGCACAAGACAGGGATGCCCTCTCTCACCACTCCTATTCAACATAGTGCTGGAAGTTCTGGCCAGAGCAATCAGGCAGGAGAAGGAAATAAAAGGTATTCAATTAGGAAAAGAGGAAGTCAAATTGTCCCTGTTTGCAGATGACATGATTGTATATCTAGAAAACCCCATTGTCTCAGCCCAAAATCTCCTTAAGCTGATTAGCAACTTCAGCGAAGTCTCAGGATACAAAATTAATGTACAAAAATCACAAGCATTCTTGTACACCAATCACAGACAAACAGAGAGCCAAATCATGAGTGATCTCCCATTCACAATTGCTTCAAAGAGAATAAAATACCTAGGAATCCAACTTACAAGGGATGTGAAGGACCTCTTCAAGGAGAACTACAAACCACTGCTCAATGAAATAAAAGAGGATACAAACAAATGGAAGAACATTCCATGCTCATGGGTTGGAAGAATCAATATCGTGAAAATGGCCATACTGCCCAAGGTAATTTATAGATTCAATGCCATCCCCATCAAGCTACCAATGACTTTCTTCACAGAATTGGAAAAAACTACTTTAAAGTTCATATGGAACCAAAAAAGAGCCCGCATCGCCAAGTCAATCCTAAGCCAAAAGAACAAAGCTGGAGGCATCACGCTACCTGACTTTAAACTATACTACAAGGCTACAGTAACCAAAACAGCATGGTACTGGTACCACAACAGAGACATAGATCAATGGAACAGAACAGAGCCCTCAGAAATGATGCTGCATAGCTACAACTATCTGATCTTTGACAAACCCGACAAAAACAAGAAATGGGGAAAGGATTCCCTATTTAATAAATGGTGCTGGGAAAACTGGCTAGCCAATGTAGAAAGCTGAAACTGGATCCCTTCCTTACACCTTATACAAAAATTAATTCAAGATGGATTAAAGACTTATATGTTAGACCTAAAACCATTAAAATCCTACAAGAAAACCTAGGCAATACCATTCAGGACATAGGCGTGGGCAAGGACTTCATGTCTAAAACACCAAAAGCAATGGCAACAAAAGGCCAAAATCGACAAATGGGATCTCATTAAACTAAAGAGCTTCTGCACAGCAAAAGAAACTATCATCAGAATGAACAGGCAACCTACAGAATGGGAGAAAATTTTTGCAACCTACTCATCTGACAAAGGGCTAATATCCAGAATCTACAATGAACTCAAACAAATTTACAAGAAAAAAACAAACAACCCCATCAAAAAGTGGGCAGAGGACATGAACAGACATTCTCAAAAGAAGACATTTATGCAGCCAGAAAACACATGAAGAAATGCTCATCATCACTGGCCATCAGAGAAATGCAAATCAAAACCACAGTGAGATACCATCTCACACCAGTTAGAATGGCCATCATTAAAAAATCAGGAAACAACAGGTGCTGGAGAGGATGTGGAGAAATAGGAACACTTTTACACTGTTGGTGGGACTGTAAACTAGTTCAACCATTGTGGAAGTCAGTGTGGCGATTCCTCAGGGATCTCGAACTAGAAATACCATTTGACCCAGCCATCCCATTACTGGGTATATACCCAAAGGACTATAAATCATGCTGCTATAAAGACACATGCACACGTATGTTTATTGCGACACTATTCACAATAGCAAAGAGTTGGAACCAACCCAAATGTCCAACAACGATAGACTGGATTAAGAAAATGTGGCACATATACACCATGGAATACTATGCAGCCATAAAAAATGATGAGTTCGTGTCCTTTGTAGGGACATGGATGAAACTGGAAAACATCATTCTCAGTAAACTATCTCAAGGACAAAAAACCAAACACCGCATGTTCTCTCTCATAGGTGGGAATTGAACAATGAGAACTCATGGACACAGGAAGGGGAACATCACACTCTGGGGACTGTTGTGGGGTGGGGGGAGGGGGGAGGGACAGCATTAGGAGATACACCTAATGCTAAATGATGAGTTAATGGGTGCAGGAAATCAACATGGCACATGGATACATATGTAACAAACCTGCACATTGTGCACATGTACCCTAAAACCCTAAAGTATAATAAAAAAAAAAAAAAAAAAAAGAAAATAGTAGAAGATAATCTTTAACTGCCCTTTCAAAAGTTTATCGGTCTTAAATACTAATATTAATCATTGGAGAGTCTTATTTGCATATATTCTGTAAATATAGGTATTGAATATAATGAGCCATATGTATTCATTTGAATCATGAGTTTCCTTTGGCTTCAAGTTGTTTGAAAATCAAAGAATTAATTTTTTTAAAATATGTGTTATTGTTATTTTAGTGCTCTTTCCCCATGGTACCTTTAAGAACTAAAATGTATTTAAGTGCCACTTATCTGCCTAGAACTGCCTTAGACCTGCTGAGTATACCATATTCTACTTAATGTAAGGTCTCATGGATTGTGTGATGCCCCATAATTTTATATATCAATAAGATAATTTTTAAATGCTACCAATTATAGTTGTAATAAATCATGAATCATAAATGGCATTCGAATATCAGAGGTGTTAAAATGTGAACTACTCGTTAAGTCATCCTACAAAGTAGGTAAATTGTATCATTTTACTTAATTAAAATGTTTTTGTTAAGTAGTAGTAATAGTAGTAATTATAATATCTGGCTGGGTGCAGTGGCTCACACCTATAATCCCAGAACTTTGGGAGGCTGAGGGGAGAGGATTGCTTGATGCCAGAGTTTGAGACCAGCCTGGACAACAGAGTGAAATTCTTACTCTACAAAAATTTTTAAATAAATAGCTGGGCATGCTGGTGCACATCTGTAGTCCCAGCTACTCAGGAGGCTGGGGATGGAGAATCACTTGAGCCCAGGAGTTCCAGGCGACAGTGAGGTAGAATTACACCATTGCATTTCAGCCTGGGCAAAAGAGTGAGATCTTGTCTCAAAAAACACACATCTTACAATTATTACAATTGTTGAGTTGTTGTAGGAACTATTCTAAATACATAGTTCCTCATTTAAGCATCACGATGGTGTCCTTTGGGAAAGCTACTATTGTCATCTTTATTAATGAGGAAGTTGAGGCACAGAAAGGCTAAGCAATAGTTGGTAAGTGACAGGGTTTAAAGTAGGAGTCAAGCCCTAGTTGAAATGAATCCAAAGACCAAGCTCGTTCTATTCAGATAGGCTGCTGTTTTCATTAAAGTAGTGAGCAATAAGAGCTAATAAGTATTGTACTTTCCTTTAAAAAAAAATAAGTATTTTTTTGAAGGCAGAGGAAAAACATGCTATTCAATGTTTACAATTACATGAATGATTGTATGTTTTGAGATATTGCACTACAGTTTCCTAAAAAGTCCTCTTATTCTTGTAGAACTGCTCTACATTTGGCCTGTGCCAGTGGCCATGTGGAAGTGGTCACTCTCCTGGTGAACAGAAAATGCCAGATTGATATCTGTGACAAAGAAAAGAGTGTGCCTTTGATATAGGTATATAGTAGCCAACTCTCAGCATGACATGGATTTGATTTACACATACAGAATTAAAATAAATTGATCTCATTTAAATATAACTAATTGGTGAAACCTGTAGAATGTGTATTTTGAATTCTTAGAATTTACAATCTATTTCTTCATCTAACACGCACAGGCTGTACATTGCCGAGAAGAGGCTTGTGCCATTATTCTGCTGGAACATGGAGCCAATCCAAACCTTAAGGATATCTATAACAACACTGCTCTCCGATATGCTGTGTATAGTGAGAGCACATCACTGGCAGAAAAATTGCTTTCCCATGATGCAAATATTGAAGCACTGGACAAGGTATAGATCAGTCAACTTTCTTTTCAACATATTTGTTTTAACATTGACATAGGTAAGGGTCAATTGTTTATATTTGGAAGCTCAAGCATTCCCTGAATGCAAGTGCAGATTAAGTTATTTTGAAATAACTTAATTGTCTAAGATTTTATTTTCAATATTGATACTGTTAAAGAACCATTAAAGGGCACAGCTTTTTTAAATGCACTTTGGAAAATATTTGGGAATTTGTTAAAAGTAAAACCTTTTCAATTTTTTTTCTACACAGGGTTATTTCTTTTTTTTTCCTAATTAGTGTAAAACAACACAAGAAAGAAAATATGCCCTGGAAATAGGCTTTATCTTAAAACTCAAACAAGACTAAAGCAACTTAAAATAAATGGACATCTTGCTGCTGCTGACAATTTTCTAACAAACTGACGTATCATCTCTCAGTGGCAAGGCTTAAGAGGGAGAAATGGGAAGGGAAAAGGAGAGCAATAAGAAATATGCAGGTCAATTGGAAATTAGGTAATGAGGGAAAATGCCAAGAAGAGTTTTTTTTTCTTAGTTTGTTGTTCTTCCAGTTTATGTGTTGACACAAGGTGCTCTTTAGCTTTGGGTCTAATAATTTTTGGTTTGAAAATGAGAGTGAGTTGAAACTTGCCTATAGATTAATTTTAGGATGCCACTGAGGAAACCAGATTGGCAGTGAATATGTGGTGACAAAGTGAGAAACACTTCAGCAGAAGGTGGAACAAATTAACTTGTGGGAAGTCAGGGACCCTGAACGGAGGGACCAGCTGAAGCCGCGGCAGAAGAACATAAATTGTGAAGATTTCATGGACATTTATTAGCTCCCAAAATTAATTACTAATACTAGTAATTTCATATGCCTGTCTTTACTGCAGTCTCTGAACATAAATTGTGAAGATTTCATGGACATTTATCACTTCCCCAATCAATACTCTTATAATTTCCTATGCCTGTCTTTAATCTCTTAATCCCATCATCTTCGTAAACTGAGGATATATGTCACCTCAGGACCCTGTGATGATTGTGTTAACTGTACAAATTGTAAAACATGCGTGTTTGAACAATATGAAATCAGGGCACCCTGAAAAAGAACAAAATAACAGTGATTTTCAGGAAACAAGGAAAGATAACCATAAGGTGTGACTGCCTGTGGGGTTGGGCAAAATAGAGCCGTATTTTTCTTCTCACAGAGAGCCTATAGATGGACGTGTGAGTAGGAGAAATATCACTGAATTCTTTTCCCAGCAAGGAATATTAATAATTGATAACCCTGGGGAAGGAATGCATTCCCAGGGGTAGGCCTATAGACGACCACTCTGGGAGTGTCTGTCTCATGCGGTTGAGATAAGGGATGAAATACGCCCTGGTCTCCAGCTTGTCCTCAGACTTACTAGGGTTGGGAAATTCCAGCCTGGTGAATTCTAGTCAGACCGGTTGTCTGCTCACCAACCCAGTTTCTTTTTAAGATGTTTATCAAGACAATGCATGCCCAGAGGGACATGGACCCTCATCAGTAATTCTAATTTCACCCTTGCCTTGTGATCCTGCTCTGCCCTTTTGCCTTGTGATCTTTTATTGCCCTTTGAAGCATGTGATCTCTGTGACCCACTCCCTATTCGTGCATCCCTCCCCTTTTGAAATCCCTAATAAAAACTTGCTGGTTTTGCGGCTCAGGGTCACCATCACGGTCCTACCAGTATGTGATGACACCCCCGGAGGCCCAGCTGTAAAATTTCTCTCTTTGTACTCTTTCTGCTTATTTCTCAGACCAGCTGACACTTAGGGAAAAATGAAAAGAACCTAAGTTGAAATATTGGGGGCTGGTTCAACTGATGTTAACTGACTTATTCCCCATCCTGGCAGAAACGGCCACTTAAATAAGAGTCTAATGACTCCTCTCAAATCTAGAATGACTTGGTGGGAAGGTGGGAGATAAGGAGCTTATGAATAGCAAAATCAAGTGGGATTTTGAGTTTACTTGTCCCTGTTCTACCCAAGAGGTTGGCGAGTGGGAGGGAGACAAGGTTTTGCAAAAAGATGGTGGACAGAAAACAAAGACTGTGGAGAAAGAAAAGATGGTGAGGAAAAAGGGGTAGATGGAGGGGAAAAGAGGGTGACAAGCAGGTTAGGGGAAAGAAGATGGCAAGTGGGAAGTTGGGGGGGAGGCTTTGTAAAAAGATGGTGGGGAAACATTTCGGGGGTAGATGGAGGAAAAGAGGATGGTGAGCAGGAGTTGGGAGAAGGCTTTGCAAAAAGACAGTGGGGAAATGTTTTTGAATAGATGGAGAAGGGAAAGAGAGCAGCAAGGGGGGGAAGACATGGGGAAAACAGTTTTTGGGAAGATGGAGGGGAAAAGAGGGTGGTGAGCAGCAGGAGTCGGGAGAAGGCTTTGGGAAAAGATGGGGGAAATGTTTTTGGGTAGATGGAGGAGCAAAAGAGGGTGATGAGAGCCAGAGATGGAAAAAGAAGGTGGCCAGGGAGAGGGGGAAATGATGGTGGGGAAAAACTTTTGGGTAGATGGATGGGGAAAAGGATGGTGAGCAGGAGAGTAAAGAAGGCTTTGCAGAAAGATGGTGGGGAAAAGTTTTGGGGTAGATGAAGAAAAAGGGTGATGACAAGGAGAGCTGAAGGCTGTCAGGAAAAGAAGGTGGGGAAATAATGGTGGGGGACAAAGGTTTTGGGTAGATCTTTTTCTGATTTTTAAATCAGGTTATATGTATTTTTGCTTTTGAGTAGTTTGTGTTCTTTATCTATTGTGTGTATTAACCCCTTGCCTGATGCATATCTTGTAAATACTTTCTTCCATTCTCTAGATTGTTTCTTCATTCTACTGATTGCTTCCTCTGCTTTGCAGAAGCTTTTAAGTTTAATGCAATTCCATTTGTCTATTTTTGCTTTTGTTGCTTGTGCTTTTGTTGTCTATTTAAAAATTCCTTGTCCTAATCAATTTCATGAAGCATTTATCTTATTTTTTCTTTTCTAGTAGTCTCATAGTTTCAGGGCCTACACTGAAGTTATCTTTATTTTGAGTTAATTTTTGTATATGGTGAGATAACGGTCTAGATTGATTCTTCTACATGTGGGTGTTGGGTTTTCCTAGCACAGTTTATTGAAGAGATTGTCCTTCCTGAATGTGTGTTCCTGGTGCCTTTGTCAAAAAGGAGTTGACTATAAATGTGTAAATTTATTTCTGAGTTCTCTATTCTGTTTTATTTGTCTGTCATTTGTCTATGTCTGTCTGTTGCTCCCTCACTCTTTTTTTTTTTTTTTTTTTTTTTGCCAGCACCATGCTGTTTTGGTTACTATACATTTGTAGTGTATTTTGAAATCAAGTAGTGTGATGCCTCCAGATTTTTTCTTTTTATTCAAGATTTTTTTGTCTATCTGAGGTATGTTGCATTTCTCTGTGAGTTTTAGTTTTTTTTTTCTATTTCTGTGAAGAATGTCTTTTGTAATTTAACATGGGTTGCATTGATCCTGTAGATCACACTGGGTGATATAGATATTTTAACAATATTCTTCTAGTGCATGAATGTGGGATATCTTTCCATTTACTTGTGTCTCCTTTACTATCGTTCATCTATGTTTTGTGGTTTTCATTGTGGGATCTTTCACCTTTTTGGTTGTTTGTCCTTAGGTATCATTTTTTTGTAATGAAATAGCTTTCTTGATTTCTTTCATAGGTGTTTCACTATTGGTGCATGGGTGTGCTACTCATTTTTGTATGTTGGTATTGTATCTTGCAACTTTACTAAATTTATCTAGTAGGTTTTTTGGTGGAATTTTTAGGGTTCTTTCTCTATATATGATCATATCAGCTGCAAACAGAGACAATTAGACTTCCTTTTTTTCCAATTTGGGTGCCTTTTATTGCATTTTCCTGTCTAATTGCTGTAGCTAGGACTTCCAGCACTATGATGAATGAGAGTGGTAAAAGTAACCACACTTGTTCCAGATCTTAGAGGAAGAGCTTTTAACTTTTCTGCATTGATCATGATGTTAGCTGTGGGTTTATCATATATGCTGATATGGGTTTATCATATTATTATGCTGAGATATGTTCCTTCTCGCACATTTTGTTGAGTTTTTATCATAAAGGTATGTTGAATTGTATTGTTTTCATCATCTACTGAAATGATTATATGTTTTTTTTTTTAAATGGAGTCTCACTTTGTTGCCCAGGCTGGAGTGCAGTGGTGCTATCTCAGCTCATTGCAACCTCCACCCCCAACCCCAACCCCCTCAGGTTCAAGCAATTCTCCTGCCTCAGCCTCCCAAGTAGCTGGGATTACACTGCCATCATGGTGGCCCTGCTTCTTTTTGTGTTTTTAGTGGAGGCAGGGTTTCACCATGTTGACCGGGCCGGTTTCAAACTCCTGACATCTGGTGATCCACCTGCCTTCACCTCCCAAAGTGCTGGGATTACAGGCGTGAGCCACCGTGCCTGGCTTTTTTTTTTTTTTTTTTTTTTTTTTGACAGCGTCTTGCTCTGTAACACTGGAAGGAAATGGTGAAATCATAGCTCACTGAAGCCTCGAGTTCCTTGGCTCAAGTGATCCTCGCATCTCAGCTTTCTGAGTAGATAGAAAAGGTATCAGATATTTAGGAATCTAAAAAATATATGCACAACCTATATGAGAAATTTCTTAAACTTTGAGAGTTAATAAGATAGACTGTTAAAATGTTAATAGTTTGGGGAAACAATATTACACCTTCTCTTTCTAAATTATACATTCAGTGCAATTCTAGTCAAAACCCTTGCTTTGTAAACTCAGCGTTTTGACTATAAAATGTATAGGAAGTTCTTTCCTCCTTTATCTTCCTGAACATTTCAGCTCACAAGTATGGGGACAAAACAGGGAATTGTGTTGACCCAGAGTTAGGGATTGTGGCATGAATGAAATGCGAAGGGCCTAAGTGTCAGAGTGTCACCCTGCACAGTGCTGGAAGACAGTTGAGAGCATTCCTGCAAGGTGGACAAAAGAAATTGAGGTATCAAAGACTGAACAATATCAGGAGCCACCCACAGACGGATGGAACATGGGTCTTCAGCATCTTAGGGGGATAAGGATAAGTCATCTGCCTAAGAGGGCAGCCTGGCACAGGGTGTTTGAGGAAGGATGGGGTGAAGATGGCATCCATTTGGAAGGACAATTGGTGGAGGCAACCAATGAAAGGTGCAAGAGTCCCAAGTGGGAGTGAAGAGTATACCTACGTAGGGGCAAGGACACAAGAGATTGGTTACACACAGGAGATGAAATGAATAAATACAGCAAGTCCTGGAATAATGTCATTTCGTTATAACATTGATGACAAAAATATACTGGCCAAAGCCACTGTGTGTATGGAGTTTACACGTTTTCCCCATGTCTTCCTGGGTTTTCTCCAAGTACTCTGGTTTCCTCCCACATCCCAAAGCTGGGCACATTAGGTTAACTGACATGTCTAAATGGTCCCAGTCTGAGTGAGTGTGGGTGTGTGTGAGTGTACCGTGCAATAGCATGTCCAGAGTTGGTTCCCACCTGGGGCCCTGAGCCACTAGATAGGTTCCAGTCATCTGCCACCCTGAACTGGAATAAGCATGTTGAACAAAGAACAAATGAATGAATGCAAATTACTGTAAAATAAAAATTTGTAAAGTCCATGATAATCATACAGATGTTGCAATACACAACGATTTGGTACAAAAGTGCTTCATGAACCTGCCATATTTGTGATTGGTTCTAACTGCATGGAGGTAGGAGGTGATTCTTACAAATTGCACCTTGCCAGTATTCATTTCTTGATTTAACTCACCACCACTACGAACGCCATCACTCACTGATTCACCAAAAATTGGATAAATGATATCTGTTACTCTTCCTTAAATGTATGCAGAGCTAGCATTCATTTTAATATTTAATATTACAAGTGTTTTTGGTCTGTATTGACATGTTTGGTGATGTTTTTTGGCCAGGAATATGTCATAGGAACAGATCTCTTGCTTATATCAGTTAGCCTACAATAAAACTGATTTCGTTTCACATCTTTCACTTAGTTTCCAAGAAGACCTATTGATCATGTTAAGTGAGGACTTACTGTATACTAAGGATGAAGGGAGCCAGGTTTTGTCAGAAAAGGGAATTACAAATATAGTTGACCCTTGAACAACATGGTTTGAACTGCATGAGTCTACTTATAAGCAGCTTTTTATTTCAATAAATAGACAAAATTTTTGGAGATTTGTGACAATTTGGAACAGCTTATAGATGAACTGCATAGCCTAGAAATAAATAAGTTAAGAAAAAGTTATGTCATGAATGCATAATATATATGTAGATACTCATCTATTTCATCATTACTACCATAATATATATATATAATCTATTATAAAAAATTATGATTTATTAAAATTTACACAAGGTATGTGGCACCATTCACAGCCAAGAGAAAGGTAAACAAACATAGAGATGCAGCATTAAATCATAACTGCATAAAATTAACTATAGGGTACACTGTACTACTGGAATGATTTCATAGCCACCTGTTGCTACTGCAGTAAGCAGAACTGTTGCAAGTATTTCCTTAAAATGCTTTGTGATGCTAATCATCTCCACATGAGCAGTTCATCCATCCAAGGAATTGTGTCTCATGGGAAAAAGTGATGATTTATGGTTCTTGCATATATTTCATTGTTTTTAATGCAATACTGTGGAGTCAAATAACACCACAGGGCCCATACAGAATGCCACTATTGATGCTGGAAGTGCTCCCAAGAAGTAGAGAAGTCATGACATTGTATTAAAAAGTCTGAAATTGTCAAAGTAGAACAGTTCTTAAAAGAAAAATAAGTTTTTTAAAAATTAACAAATTATAAACTATTGGAGAAAATAATCCATGAATCCATATTGATACAAGTAAATGAATAAATTGAAGGTTTTATGAGGAAGGGAGATATTTACATAGTCTCAAATTACCTTCCCACAAGATATTAATTAACAGGACAAATCAAAATTGTAGGGCACATGGTAAGATGCAATGAGATGATTACAGGATCACTTGTGTAACACACTTTACCAAAAATGTAAAATCTCTTTGTACCCCAGACCTCAGCATGATGCAATATATACTCATGTAACGAAGCTGCACATGTACTCCCTGGAACTAAAAGTTGAATTTTTTTTTAAGTATAATCTAAATCTAATCACAATGAAACATCAGATAAACCCAGTTGTCGAACATTCTACATTACTGGACTTTACTCTTTGAAAGCTTCAAGGTCATAAGGTCAAGGGAAAACTGAAGAACTGCTCCAGACGAAGTCTAAGAGACACAAGAACTAAATGTAATCCATGGGTCTGAATGCATTATGTAATTTTTCTTAAAATTGTTGCATATTTTTGGCTGGGCACAGTGGGTGGCTCACGCCTGTGATCCCAACACTTTGGGAAGCCGAGGCTGGAGGATCACCTGAGGTCAGGAGTTTGAGACCAGCCTGACCAACATAGTGAAACTCTGTCTCTACTAAAAATACAAAATTAGCTGGGTGTGGTGGCACTCGCCTATAATCCCAGCTATTTGGGAGATTGAGGCAGGAGAATCACTTGAGCCCGGGAGGCAGAGGTTGCAGTGAGCTGAGATCGGGCCATTGCACTCCAGCCTGGTCAAAACGAGTGAAACTCTATCTCAAAAAAAAAAATTGTTGCATATTCTCTTGATGCTTTTCAAACTTGATTTAGATGTAACTCATCAGTAGATCCTGCAGAAGAGGACAGATTCCATATAGAGGACTCAGATTCAAATTCAGCAGCACCGGGAAAGAAAATGAAAGAATGATGTTCTTTACCTAAAATATTTCACAGTTAGCGAAGTGTAAGTCAGTTAAAAAAAAGTTGAGAAATTTATCTGTGTTAATAGGAAGGAAAAATATGTATGTATGACCACAATACAAAATTACTATTTAATATTAAATATAATCTGCCCAGAGGTGTGCTTTGAATTGACTGTCACTGTGGTTAAGTACCAGAGCTTCTAGTTTTCTCACCCTTCATTCCTGTATTCAGCAACCACGTGACAATAAGCACTGGCATTACAAGATGAAGATGATCAGTTCACTCCTAAAAAAATCATATGCTACAACTTGAAAAAACAAACAGGCAACTTCCTTACAGAATCGTAGATAACATGACAGGTATACAACACGACGCTATTGGAACACACAGAAGGGACACCTATCCCAGTTTTGGGTCAATATTGCAATATTGCAGGCTTTTTGGTGGAGGCACTATGTAGGTTGATACCTGGAGGACAAAGAAAAAGTATGACACGTAGAGAGCAGAAGCAAATGCAAAGAGATGAGCAAGAGCACTGTGGAAATCTATGTAGTCTAGTTTGGCTGGATGCTAGAGCACAAGGGTAGAGTAGGGTATGTGGCAAGAGACAAGGCTGAATAACGACAAGAACCAAATTGATGTAGATGCTTTCACTGCATGCCAAGCAACTTAGAGCATTTCCTGAGCACAAAAGTAAACCAATGACAAAGTAAATAATTGGAGATTTAGAATGTCATCTGTCAAGTAACTGTTTTTGAACTGTAATTGCTTGGCTAAGTATTACCAGATGACCCTGGTCTTTTGGCCTTAAGTTACTACTATGACTAAGAAGTTGATGATGACTTTGCTGGCTGACAGTCCCATAGGGATGGCAGAAATGAAGACTATGTAGAGCCAGAACAAAAGAGATACTTAGACTTTTCGAGACCTTTTTACAGCTATGCAACATGATAAATTAATGAGGCAAAAGTATTCTCTTCATTATGAGTATGTGTTTCTATCTTTAAATGTGCATAAGAAAAAATACTGTAGCATTTATGAACCAGACAATGGAGAGGAAAGCCATTTGCTATTTATAGTTTATTTCTGGAATCAATCTAAATTTAGTTAACACATTTTGGCAACATACCTTCTTCTACTTCTCTAGTTTTATTTTCTATCAACCCTTGCTGCATCTGAAATAAGACAAATATTTATAATGTTTAAGTTAAACAAGAGAAATTATCATGGAAATGATACATCACTTACACAATGTGATCTCTCCTACTTGTAGAGACAAGACCTAACTTGAGGATTGCCTAAATAGAAAAATTAACTACATAAATAAAATAAAATTCCTACTTATTTTAAGTTTAGATAAAAGAGAATATACATGTGCAATGCTGTTGACATTAGTCTGATAAAAGATACAATTAATCTTGGTCTACTGAATATACATCTTTCAGAAGGGTGAGGTTTTCTTTTACTAGTTACAAAGGTTAAGCAATTCGAGTCATAGTTTGCAACAAATGCATTCTTTTCTAATTCTTAGCAAAACTCTGCCCTTTATAAGAATTTAATCTGTTTTTTCATTTTAGTCGATTTCTCCTTAAAATAAACTTTCCATTCTCCTCCTTTAGAAAATTAAAATTTTAGATACATTCCATGTTATTAACTTTTCAGGACAGAATCTTAAATATGTACCTGAAGAAAGTGGTACGGTCATAATATGTGAAAATTCTACCGGTAAAATATTAAGTAATCATATTATTCTATCTGTATTACAACTAACATTTTTATTCATATAAAAAAAGATTTTGGAAATTTTACTTGAAAAAAGAATATATATTAGAACCAGCTTACAAACTTGGTTTGTTTCATGACCTGTTAGAATTAGAAACAAAGAAACAATATGTAGCTCTATATTTGCATATAGCTCTTTCATGCTTTTCTGAAATTAGAACAAATTTTTGAAACATCTGCTTAACTATAGTTATCCACTTAATTATGAAATTGTGGGGATACTTCAAATTATATTGCAAGTGTCTCCCATTGAGTGTTTTATTTAAATCTTTGGTACAAAAGGTATTCCCTCACTGAATGCCCAGAAAAGAATCTGAAATTGTGATAATGACAATATGATATATAATGCCTTTACAAATTTTTGACTAGTAGCTTTCCCAATATTTTGAGAGACAGTTTTCCATAACGTTTCTGTGATTATAACATTATAGACAGGCCTTATAAAATTAATGACATGACAATGGCATTACAAGAAAGGTTTTATAAAAGTAATAACTCTACCAGGCGTGGTGGTTCACGCCTGTAATCCCAGCACTTTGGGAGGCCGAGGCGGGCGGATCACGAGGTCAGGAAATCGAGACCATCCTAGCTAACATGGTGAAACCCCGTCTCTACTAAAAATACAAAAAATTAGGGCGTGGTGCAGGAGCCTGTAGTCCTAGCTACTCAGGAGGCTGAGGCAGGAGAATGGCGTGAACCCGGGAGGCGGAGCTTGCAATAAGCAGAGATGGCGCCACTGCACTCCAGCCTGGGCGACAGAGCAAGACTCCATCTCAAAAAAAAAAAAGTAATAACTCAATACCAGATAAAGGGAGAAGCCTTTATTGAAAGAATGTTATATTATCATTAATGAACACTATGTAAAAGGTACATTTTTACATGACTTGTATGTAATATACATATATGTATATGTATTTTATATGTATACCTATGAAATATGTATATATATACACATAAAATACGTGTGTATATGTATAATTCCTTCATGTAGCTTTTTATAAATAAAAATTGTATTCTTCTAAAAAGATTTTCAGTTATGAAAGTCATTTAGTGAAACTTTGTAATTTTACGTACAAGGCAACACAGTCTCAGAGAGATTACAGCTTGTCTATGGTCATTAAGCCCATTAGCTCCAACCCAAGAAGGGGCTTTAAGTCTTCTTATTGAACCTGAAGTTTATGCCAGCTACTTCCTGCATATTCAGGAAAAATGTACAGATTTTTAAATATAACTCAGGGAAAATGCATGTGTAAAACTGTCATGTAGCTCAATCACGTTTAGGTAAGAGACATAAAAGGTAGTTCTCTAGCTAAGTTATGATTTCTAAAGTTATGAATAAAAATTAACAACTGTTAATACATCTTTTGTTAGTAGCAGTCACTATACTCAATTTATTTTGTAAAAAACAAAAATATTTTACAGAAAAGGGAACTTGAAGGAGGAAAACTTCAGCTGAACCAGGCAAGCTGAATTTGAGAAAGTGTTTCTTTAACAGAACTATATATTTAGCCAGATAAGAGTTGGTTTACTAAAGTCAATCCACAAAAGAATTATCCACATTGTGGGTTATTCACAGCAAAATTGAAAACATAAGACACATTTCTCTTTATTGTCTAGTATACTTCTTTTTTTTTTTTTTTGAGACGGAGTCTCACTCTGTCGTCCAGGGTGGAGTGCAGTGGCACAATCTCGGCTCACTGCAAGCTCCGCCTCCCGGGTTCACGCCATTCTCCTGCTGAGCTCTCCGAGTAGCTGGGACTACAGGCGCCCGCCACCGTGCCCAGATAATTTTTTTTGTATTTTTAGTAGAGACAGGGTTTCACCGTGGTCTCGATCTCCTGACCTCGTGATCCGCCCGCCTCGGCCTCCCAAAGTGCTGGGATTACAAGCGTCAGCCACCGCGCCCGGCCTCTAGTATACTTCCATCCAACCTGTTTTTGATAGTTGGTACATACAAAGACATTGGCTTAATTTCTATCATGATTTAAATCCACACAGAAATGATATGAGAACCTTCATTTCCCTGGCCTCAAGTTTCCAAGTGAGAACTTACACTCTATCTTTCTTTGGAGGGGAGGGAAGAGTTACCTAATGGGTGAATTTGTGTGAAGTACATTGCGTGTGCTTGCTTGGCTCTGTGTCACTTTGAAAATATGTGTCTGCTGGCCAGGCGCGGTGGCTCACGCCTGTAATCCCAGCACTTTGGGAGGCCAAGGCGGGCGGATCACGAGGTCAGGAGATCGAGACCATCCTGGCTAACATGGTGAAACCCTGCCTCTACTAAAAATACAAAAAAAAAAAAAAAAAAAAATTAGCCAGGCGTGGTGGCGGGAGCCTGTAGTCCCAGCTGTTCAGGAGGCTGAGGCGGGAGAATGGCGTAAACCCGGGAGGCTGAGCTTGCAGTGAGGCGAGATTGTGCCTCTGCACTCCATCCAGGCTGGGCGACAGAGCGAGACTCCATCCCCCCCCAAAAAAGAAAATATGTGTCTGCCCACAGTGATACGAATTCAAGTCTGCTGCTCTGCAGTAAGCTGCCTGCTCCTGAGATAGGTGTTAAGCATCTGTTTTCTCCACTTACCACTGTATGGGTGAGTGCCTAATCTGGGAATTAAACTAATCTGAAGTATTCAGAAGCCCACTCTGGCTGCTCATCTGAGCCGTATCCTCCTATTAGTCATGACATGTGAGTAATAAAGCAGCTATGTTGATGTCTGTATGTCTGACTCCTATGTTCTGAACTCAAAAGGGGAAGAGGAGCATTATTTATTGCCTCCCCTCGCCATAGCCCCAACAAGAAAGGTGACTACACAGCACTTATTGAAATGTTTTCTTCTTCCTTGACTTTGTAATCTTACTGTACATTCTTCAACACAACCCTCACTTTAAACAGGTGAAGAGTTGGAAGTTTTTAGAAAAATGTTATATAGTGAAATCAATAAAAATAGCAAAGCCGAACAAATACGAAGTTCACTCATTCAACAAGAACTTAATGACAGGCTGATGTTAAATTAGTCTTGTGATTAGAGGTTGGAAAATACTGCTGCATTCACTTCTTCAGGCCCGTTTGATGAATACACAGGACACACTCACATTTCCATAATTAATATGCCTTCAGTAAGTATTGGTGTTTCAATATTAAAATTGAGGAGCACTCAAACGTTATAAAAATAAATGTGTTCTCAAATGCAATGAAATCAAATGTGTGCCCATTTAAACCACTGCAATTCAATGACAAATTGTAAATAGGTTCATGTATGAAGGAAAGTACACTTGTTAGTTTCTAAGGATGAAACACATGTATTTTGTCACAAAGAAAATAACTAGGGAATCATTTGTTGATGGAGGAGCTGAAGGACTAAGTATAGAGTCACACATATATTTAAAGACCTAGTTAAAAAAAAAAACTAAGAGAAAAATAATTAGAAGAATTCGAGAGGGTACCTGAAACCTTCCAAGTATAAAATGACTACTGGGCATTTGGCTAAGTGGATAAAGGGAAAACAGGAAGAATTATATAGAGCCTAAAAATGAAATAATAAAGAAGTTTATCAAACTGTCTTTGCTCTCTGAGTAATTAGCATAAGTATTATGATTGTTTGATTAGAGTTAAAATTCAGAGTAGACAAGCATTGCCTTAGTGATGCAAAAAGGACTACTTTATTTGGGAAAATAATGCAACAACATTCTGAGGAGATACAATATTCTATCATGTAAAAACAAAATCTTAGAAATATTGTTTTAACTTCGATGTGTCCATAAAATCACATTTAGAAAAAGAGTTGCTAAACTAAATGAACATCTGAGAAATAGAAAAATTACTTAAATTAATAATTAGAAATCTTTTGAAACTGTCAGTAATCACCAAAATTTAAAACCAATCAATGTAAAAATGAGTTTTCCTGTATCAAGCATTTTTAAAAAGCATTTGCCAAGTGACTACTGTGTGCCATGCACTGTTAGGCACGCAAATACTAAAGAGCTTTTGAATATTAAAAAAGTTGAACCATCCACAGGCAGCAAGTGGTCAGAAAAATTAAAATAAACTTTAGATAAATTTTTTATTTTATAAAATTGGAATAATTTTTTAAGATTTAAGTTATTAGAAAATATTTTGATATGCAGAAGAATCCAAGTGATGGATCTGTTCAGGCTAATGTTGATTTTTGTATTTTATAATAATACTGAGTAAAGAACCAATAAAACTCTAACATTACTTCTTATATATACAACAAAGCATCTCAGAATTAAACTAGAATAAAAACTGAAAGCAAAAATTAGCAAAACACATGTAATAAGCTATTATTAATGCAGTAATGTTAAGTGCAAGGATAAACTTCATGTAATGGGGAGAGATGCAAGAAATGCTAAGTTACAAACATATAAAAACTTGCTTCAACAACCAGTACGACTGAAATCACATACTAGAAAAATACTATAATCATTTTCCTTAAAGTTAAAAAATGCTGCATAAGGTGGAGTTTCACAGTAGGAATGGTCCAAAATTGTAAAACCTTGCAAATAAATGAGATGGATAAACAAATTCAGTATTAATGCTATTTTTAACATTTTTATAGAATTTGATTTTTAAATTTTAACAGTTTGCTTTCTAGAATCATAGCAAAAAGGTCTAAACATCTTCTTGTTTTGTAATGACCCTCTAAAAACCCACCCTTTTCTATTATTTTAGATAGTATGTTATCACCTCTCACAGTCTTATTTGATGTTTTCCTAGTGAAAATAATTAAATTCCTAGCAACCTCAAAAGTCACCTACGTTCTGTAACTCTAAGAATGTTGTTAGCAACAGCTATGTAAGAACTCTTTGAAGGCATTCTGCAGGGATTATAGAGAGATATCTTTGTATGTTGATGGAATTGTGCATTTTAATGTCTTTTATTAAGTCTAACATGATTTGGAAAACTAATGCCCCACAAGGAAACCATTGTGGTTTACATTACCACAATGGTAATTGGAACTAATACATTAAGTTTTAAATACACTATTTTTGAACTTACCTATAAATGCTAAAAATAAACACCTCTTTCTCTCAAAAAACTTAAAAGAAAATATTTCCTCAAAAACCTTCCTTTGCATGGCACCTGCATTTGCATATTTTTTTCTTTTTTTTGAGATGGAGTCTTGCTTTGTCACCCAGGCTGGAGTGCAGTGGCATGATCTCAGCTCACTGCAACCTCCGCCTCCCGGGTTCAAGTAATTTTCCTGCCTCAGCCTCCTGAATAGCTGGGATTACAGGCACATGCCACCACATCCAGCTAATTTTTGTGTTTTAATAGAGACGGAGTTTCAGCATGTTGGCCAAGCTGGTCTCGAACTCCTGACCACAGGTGACCCACCTGCCTCTGCCTCCCCAAGTGCTGAGAAGGCATGAGCTACCGCACCCAGCCTTGCATTTACACATTTTTCATCATCATCTTGTAAAACAATACGTTTTCTGATTTTTCTGGTAAGAACTAATGAGAACATTTTATATTTGCAACATGCTTAACAATTTACAGAAGTATTTAACATTTATTTTCTTTTTGTATCCAGTAGTACAATTTTAGGACTCTGAAGCACTTAGACCCAAATGAGATCAACTCATTTTTTTCAGAAAAATAAAATTAAGCTAACAAAATAAAATATCAGCTAGCTAGGATCTTATAATTTTGGTATTAAAGCAGTCATTTAATGTGTACTCTTTTAAGCTATTTAGTTAGGGACATTCTTTAGGAAACCTTAGATTTTCTCTTCTATGATTTGTTAGCACATGAAGCCAGACAAGGAAACCAGGTTGAGGTCTCACTTAACACAGGCATGCACTACTTTTCTCTGCATTAAGGAGATGACGAAATCGCCATCAAAACTATAAGCCAATGTGCATTGATTGAAATGGACATTTTAATAACAATGATACATGAAGAAAACTACTTGCTATTTATTTTTGCTCAAGAAATGTTTTATAGCTTTTGTAAATTTTTTTAGACAGGGTCTCTCTGTGTTGCTCAGGCTGGAGTGCAGTAGCTATTCGCAGGTGGGGTTATGTCACACTACAGCCTTGAACTCTTGGGCTCAAGTGATCTTCTTGCCTCCCCAGCCTCCCAAGTAGCTGGGCTACAGATGCACACCACTGCACCCAGTTTTTAGAATTATCCTGCCGGGTGTAGTGGCTCACACTGTAATTTGAGCACTTTGGGAGACTGAGGCACTGGATAACTTGAGCCCAGGAGTTCAGGACCAGCCTGGGCAACATAGTGAAACCCAAAATACAAAAATACAAAAAATGAGCTAGGCGTGGTGGCACACACCTGTAGTCCCAGCTACTTGGCAGGCTGAGGTGGGAGGATCAACTGAGCCCAGGAGGTCCAGGCTGTAGTGAGCCGTGATTACGCCACTGCACTCCAGGCTGGGTGACAGAGTAAGACCCTGCATCCAGAAATAAATAAATAAATGTCCCCCTAGTCAAAAAATGGCCAAACATTAGACAAATATCTTAAACTGGGTCGAGCATAGTTGAACTATATTTCTTTTACTTACCAACTCTACAACTGAGACAGTTTGTTGTTGTTAGATTCATCTTGAGATCCCCAGAAATTGATTCTTAATATGAGTGAAATCACATGACTGGATTGGAAGGTTCCTGTTACATCTCCGGGGGAGATGGGGACCCTGTGTGGCTTTATGGAATTCTGGGTAGAAATAATTTAATTGATTCCGTTTGGTTGTAATTGCTATTTAAAGACTCTTGATAACTTTGCCGTCTTAGTCATCAATCATTCAAGTGATGGCAATATATAAAGACATAAGGGAATTTATTTTTAAAATTCCATTCATTGTTTGATTTAACCATTTAAAAACTGTTGTGCAATTGGCTAGCAATAGATATATTTTACAAAAATTGAAACTAAAATGCTGTAGGTGACAATCACAATTAAGGATGTACTGTTAGGTAAGGAAATTACAAAATTTTAACTTCAAAAATCTATTTAGTGCTATATGTTTAGTTAATTCATGAAAGTATTTATTTTGGATTCCTTTAGAGACATCCGTATGTGGTTAAATGTTTGGATGTCAATCATTCACTTAAGATTAGGGGTGGAAAACTGAAGCTGGCACTGGAAAACAAAAATATTATGAACCAAAGTAAAATCAATTAGAAAGTAAGCCAAAGCATCTCAAAGTCTATCTTCAGTTATTAAGCAATAATAGTCCATTTCTAAAATTTAACTTGAATGCAGCTTTTAAGGAAATTGAAAATGCGTCAGTTACAATAAATGTTACATTTACTGAATAAAGTTAACAAATGTTTATCTCTTGAAAATGAGAGCTCCAGGGACTGAAAAAAACTATAAAACTTCTATTTCCTTTCTTTATCAATAAAAATTATTATAACTTTTACTTACCACGCCTAAGTCAATGAAACAACTCAGTATTTCACCAAATTAAAAACAAGAATTATATCATAAAGATGAAATGCAAAGGAAAAAGGTAATGTAACTAACCTTGAATCAGTAGTTCTTCACGCCATTTTTTGAAGTCAGTAGGCTTGAGGTAGGGATGACTAAGTTTTCCCTTGGAGTAATTTTTCTCTTAAGACCTAACCTATTATTAAGATTTGTAGGTCAGGCGTAGTGGCTCACACCTGTAATCCCAGCACTTTTGGGAAGCTGAGGCGGGTGGATTGCTTGAGCTCAGGAGTTCAAAACCAGTCTGGGCATCATGGTGAAACCCTGTCCCTACCAAACATACAAAAACTAGCTGAGCATGGTGGCACACACCTGTGGTCCCCACTACTCAGGTGGCTGAAGTAGGAGAATCGCTGGAGCCCAGGAAGTCAAGGCTGCAGTGAGCCGTGATTGAGCCACTGCACTCCAGCCTGGGTGACACAGCAAGACCCTTTCTAAAACAAAAACGAAAACAAAAATCCTTGAGTTTCCAACACAAGATGACTGTAGGACTAACCCAGTAGGATGAGTCTGAATAAAGCTCTGGTCCACTATTTCTCTATCTTCTCTACCAGATGTTTGGTACTGGCCTCTGCTTGCCTCTCATGAGTTCTGTGAAGATTGCAAAAGGTAAGTGTAAATAAAATTTTTTATTAAATAGTGTTTTAACACCAAAAATATGTCAGAGCTTGTCTACTGTATGCAATTGTAGTTTTAAAATTGTTCTAAAGAAGTGCACAATGTGCAGGTTTGTTACATATGTATACATGTGCCATGTTGGTGTGCTGCCCCCATTAACTCATCATTTACAATAGGTATTTCTCTTAATGCCGTCCCTCCCCCGTCCCTGCACCCCACCACAGGCCCCATTGTGTGATGTTCCCCGCCTTGTGTCCAAGTGTTCTCATTGTTCAGTTCCCACCTATGAGTGAGAACATGAGGTGTTTGGTTTTCTGTCCTTGTGATAGTTTGCTCAGAATGATGGTTTCCAGCTGCATCCATGTCCCTACAAAGGACATGAACTCATCCTTTTTTATGGCTGCATAGTATTCCATGGTATTAAAGTATTATAATAATAATAAAAAAGAAGTACATCTATTTCTAGGAGGATTTCTAAGAAAACAAGTACTTCCAACAAATTAGGGAAAAAAAATTGCTGTTTTTGATTACTTGCTGAAATCACAATATTCTGGCTATACTGTGTTATACACAATGTTACAAAAGTGGTGTTATCTATTTATTTTTAATTTTTATAATGTGGCTCCTAGAACATTTAAAGTCATATATGTGGCTCCTGTTTGCTGTTCAAGCTATTTTTTTACTGGTCTAGACCTTTTTTTTATTTTAACCACATATCCACCTAGGTGTTCCACTTGCATCTCCATCTCAGAAAATCTCAAACCAATTTCTCTCTTTCTCCAAATACACTTTTTCCATATCTTATTTTCTCAAGACAGAAGCCAAAACCATTGCTCCCACCCCCAAATGCCTACTGAGTACTATTGATTTTGTCTCCACGATCTCTTTATTCCAGTAGTTTCCCTCCAGACCTACTGTCTTGTCCTAGCTGAGGCGTTCACTCTTTCTTCCTGGATTATTGCACCATCCTCCTATATGAAATCCTTAAACTCAGTCTCACTCTCTCAAACCAGAGTAGCTGTTTTCTAAAGGAAATCTTATTTCCTCATCTTCCTGCTTGAAATGTCTCAGTTCCTTCCCATCTAGCTTAGTGTGACACAATTGTGCCCCAATCTGGCTCTGGTCTACTTGCCCAGTTTTACTTACTATCTCTCCATAACAGGTGCCCTAAATTCTAGCCATACCAACGGCTTTCAGTGCTCTGAATGCGTCCCTCCATGCCTGGGTACTTTAGCCATGCTTTTCCCCAGTCAGACATTGTAGGCTGGGCACCTTCCAAGGCAAATCTTAGGCCCCACTTCAAACACTTCAACGGCCATGACTCAGGGGCTCCTCCAGAAGCCATGCAGATTACTCTCAGATTCCCCACACTCCACGCCTGTCATACATCTCTATTCAATGCAACACCATGCAGAATTAGAATCGCTGATTTTAAGACGGTCACTGTTTCAGATGCATTTTGACACTCTGAAAAGTGACTGATACAGAGCAGGTCTTGACTGGATAAATCCCCCCATCTTTTCTCCCGGCCCTATCTCCTTGCCTACGTTTTTCTCTTGCCTGAGCCTTAACAGGTAACACTTGCTGCTTTCTGGAATGGCTCTGCTGATAAGATTCCTGGGGATGCCATTTAGAAATACTTGTATTTAAAGAGTATGTGGGATGATGAATACGTTAATTTACTTGACTGCAATAACCATTTCACTATGTATAAATATGACAATATATCATGTTTTACTTCTTAAATATATATAATTAATAAACCAAGACTTTTTTAAAAGCCAGAAATAATTGTGTTTAGGAAACCAATTTAGATATTTTAAAAATTAGCCCTCAAAGACGTTTTCAAGTATTTTCTTTCAGCACCCTTGTACAAGTCACTCATTACCTGGGAAAAATTAAGCATTTGATATTGAGGAATAATTCAGAGCAACAATTCTAGGGAAGAATGAGAGAGCTGAGCTGGTAATCAAAAAGAGCTAAAGCCTTCTTCAAAGGCAATTAGCTCTTAGCATTGTGACCACAGCACCAGCGGTGGGGCCTGCCCTCTGTCTTGCACGCATCCCCCTCAGGCTGAGCAAGGTGTTATTTTTAACTACTTTGTGAGTTACAATTCCCCTGATGCCTATGTTAATCATTCCCCATTTCACAAGCATGCCCTTCTGTAATGACAAAACTGTACAGGATAATTTGTCTCAAGGCGCCCTCTAGTGATAATACCAGAGATCACAATCAAAGAAAGTTAATTTACCCAGTGCCAGAATGTGCCAAGAGTAATAGTACTTGACTTTTTAAAAAATAAAACGGTCTTAATTCACAAATTACATTATTGAATAACTAGAAAATCCAATCAACAACAAGAGCAATACAAACTTCTGGAACTAATAAGTGAGTTTAGCAAGGTCTTAAAATACAAGATGAATATACAAAAGTCCATTTCTTTCCTGTATGTCAATAAAGAGCAATTAAAATTTGAAATTTCAAAAACTACAATTTACAATAGCATCAAAAAATAATGAGGTATTTACAATTATACATGTAACAAAATACGTACAGGATATATATGTGAAAAACTACAAAACACTGATGAAAGGAATCAAAGAATATTTAAATACATGGAGAGAGTTCATGTTCATGTATTGGAAGACAATTTTTTTTAATAATTTCAACTTGTATTTTAGATTCAGGGAGTCCACGTTCAGGTTTGTTACATGGCTGTATTGCATGTAACAATACCTGCAATGTATTGTTTGCATGCTGAGGTTTGCATTGTGATTAATTCCATCACCCAGGTAGTAAGCATAGCACCCAAGAGTTAGTTTTTCACACATTGCCCCCTTCTTGCCCTCTGCCATTTAGTAGTGCCCAGTGTTTATTGTTGCCACCTTCATGTCTATGCGTACCCAATGTTTAGCTGCCACTTACAAGTAAGAACATGCAGTATTTCGTTTTCTGTTAATCTTATGTTAATTCGCTTAGGATAATGGCATCCAGCTGCATCCGTGTTGCTGCAAAGAAACATGATTTCATTCTTTTATGGCCATAGTGTATATGTACCACATTTTCTTTATCCAGTTCGCCATTGATGGGCACCTAGGTTTATTCCATGTCTTTGCGATTGTGAAAAGGGCTGCCATGAACATAGGAGTGCATGTGTCTTTTTGGAAGAATGGTTTATTTTCTTTTGTATATATACCCAGTAATGGAAATGCTGGGTTGAATGCTAGTTCTAAGTTTTTTGAGAAATCTTCAAACAGCTTTCTATAGTAGCTGAACTAAATTACACTCCCATCAGCAGTGTATAAGCATTCCTTTTCCCTACAGCCTTGCCAGCATCTGTCATTTTTTGACTTTTTAATAATAGCCATCCTGATAATATCTCACCATGGTTTTGATTTGCATTTCTCTGATGATTATGATTAATGAGGTTGAGTATTTTTTTTCATATGTTTGTTGGCCACCCTATGTCTTTTTTGAGAAGTGTCTGTTTACATTTTTTGCCCACTTTTTAATGGGGTCATTTGTTTTTTGCTTGTTGAATTGTTTTAGGCTCCTTATAGATTCTGGATATTAGACCTTTTTCAGATGCATAGTTTGCAAATATTTTATCCCATTTTGTAGATTGTCTGTTTACAGTGTTGATAGTTTATTTTGCTTTGCAGAAGCTCTTTAATTAGGTTCCACTTGTCAATTTTTGTTTCTGTTTCAAATGCTTTTGAGGACTCCAAATTCTTTCTTAAGGCCAATGTACAGAAGGGTATTTTCTAGGTTTTCTCCTAGGACTCTTATAGTTTGAAATCTTACGTTTAAATCTTTAATCCATCTTGGGTTAATGTTTGTATATGGTATAAGGTAAGGGGGTCCAGTTTCATTCTTCTGCACATGGCTAGCCAGTTATCTCAGCACCTTTTATTGAATAGGGAGTCTTTTCCCCGTTACTTATTTTTGTCTAATTTGTTGTAGATCAGATGGGTAGGGAGGTGTGCAGCTTTATTTCTGGGGTCTCTATTCTGTTCCAGTGGTCTATATGTCTATTTTTGTGCCAGTATCATGTTGTTCTGGTTACTGTAGCCTGATAGGATATAGTACAAAGTCAGATCATGTGAGGCCTTCAGCTTTGTTTCTTTTGCTTACAACTTCTTTGGCTATATGGGCTCTTTCTCGGTTCCGTATGAGGATTAAAATAGTTTTTTTCTAGTTCTGTGAAAAATGGCATTGGTAGTTCAATAGGAATAGCATTGAACTTATAGATTGTTTTGGGCAATAGTGATTCTTCCAATCCATGAGCATGAATGTTTTTCCATTTATTTGTGTCATCTCTGATTTCTTTCAGCAGTGTTTTGTAGTTCCCTTAGTAGAGATATTAACTTTGTTAGTTAGATGTATTCCTAAGTATTTTTTAATGGACATTGTAAATGGGATTGCATTCTTGATTTGGCTCTGAGCTTGAATGTTACTGGTATATATAAATGCTACTAATTTTTGTACATTGATTTTGTATCCTGAAACTTTGCTGAAATTGAAATCATTGAACAGTTCCAGGAGCCTTTTAGCAGAGTCTTCAGGTTTCTCTAGGTATAGCATCACATCATCAATGAAGAGAGTTTGACTCCCTCTTTTCCTATCTGGATGCCTTTAATGTCTTTCTCTTGCCTGATTGCTCTGGCTAGGACTTACAGTACTATGTTGAATTGGAGTGGTGAGAGATAATATCCTTGTCTTACTCTCAAGGGGAATGCTTCCAGCTTTTGCCCATTCAGCATGATGATGGCTATAAATTTGTCATAGATAGCTCTTATTATTTTGAGGTTTGTTCCTTTGATGTCTAGATTGTTGAGGGGTTTTATCATGAAAGGATGTTGGATTGTATCAAAAGCTTTGTACACATCTATGGAGATAAACATGTGGTTTATTGTTTTAATCCTGTTTATGTGATGAATCACATTTATTGATTAACACTTGTTGAACCAACCTTGCATCTCAGGAATAAAGCCTATTTGATCATGGAGAATTAACTTCTTGATTTGCTGCTGCATTCATTAGTATTTGTTTGAGAATTTTTACATCTATGTTCATCAGGGATATTGACCTGTAGTTTTCCTTTATAGCTATGTCTTTGCAAGATTTTGGTAACAGGATGGCACTGTCTTTGTAGATTGACTTAAGGAGGAGTCCCACCTCCTTGATTTTTTGGGGATTAGGTTCAGCAGAATTGGCACCAGCTCTTCTTTGTACATCTGGTAGAATTCAGCTATGAAACCATCAGGTTTGTGGCTTTTTTTGATTGGAATTTTTTAAGTTTTTTAAATTACTGATTCAATTATGGAACTCAATATTGGTCTGTTCGGGGTTTCAATTTCTTCCTGATTCAATCTTAGGAGGTTGTGGGTTCCCAGGAATTTACCCATTTCCTCTAGATTTTTTAGTTTGTTTGCATAGAGGTGTTCATAATAGTTGCTGAGAATCTTTTGTATTTCTGTGGGATTGGTTGTAATGACATCTTTGTCATTTCTGATTGTGCCGATTTGGATCTTCTTTTTCTGTTTGTTGAGCTAGCTAGTTGTCTATTGATTTTCTATCCTTTCAAAGACCCAACTTGTGGTTTCATTAATTATTTGCATGGATTTTTGGGTCTCCATTTGGATTCAGTTCTGCTCTTCTTTCTTTTCTTCTGCTAGCTTTGTGGCTAGTTTGTTCTTATTTTCCTAGTTCCTCTAGGTATGATGTTCAATTGCTAATTTGAGATCTTTCTAACTTTTTGATGTAGGTATTTAGTGCTACGAACTTTCCTCTTAATACTGCTTTTGCTGTATCCCAGTGATTTTGGTATATAGTGTCTTTGTTATAATTTATTGCATGGATTTTTTTTTATTTCTGCCTTAGTTTTGTTGTTTACCCAAAGGTCATTCAAGAGCAGGTTTTTTCATTTTCATATAATCATGAAGTTTTGAGAGATTATCTTGGTACTAATTTCTATTTTTATTCCATTGTGGTCAGAAAGTATCATTGGTATGATTTGGATTTTTCTAATTTATTGAGACTTGCTTTATGACCAAACATGTGGTTGATCTTGGAGAATGTTCTGTGCTCAGAAAAGAAAAATGTATATTCTGGGGTTGATGAACTGAGTACTCTGTAGATGTCTATTAGGTTCAGTTGATCAGGTGTACAATTTTGGTCTAGAATTTGTTAGTTTCCTGCCTTGATGATCTAATGCTGTCAGTGGGGTGTTGAAGTCCTCCACTATTGATTATGTGGCTGTACAAGTCTTTTTGTAGGTCTAGAACTTCTCATTTTATGAATGTGGGTGCTCTAGTGTTGGAATTGAAAAACTCATATAAGGAATTTCAAAATACAACTGAAAGCTTTATCAATAGACTGGACCAAGCAGAAGAAAGAATTTCAGAGCTTGAAGATCAGTCTTTTGAACTAACCTAGTCAGATAAAAAATAGAGAAAAAAGAAATCTGACAGATTTCTTTTTAAGAAATGCATATACATTTAGAAGAGTTAAGTCTCCTTGTTGAATTAAACCTTTTATCATTATGTAATGCCTTTTTTTTGTCCTTTCTTACTGCTGTTGTTTTAAAGTCTGTTTTATCTAAGAATCATCACCCCTGCTCTTTCTGGTGTTCTGTTTGCATAATAGCTCTTTCACCAACCCTTTACTTCAAGCCTATGGGTGTCATTATGTGTGAGACAGATCTCTTGAAGACAACAAACAGATGGGTTTTGATTTTTTTTATCCAATTTGCTACACTGTGCCTTTTAAATGGAGGTATTTGGACTGTTGATATTAAAGGTTAATATTGATATGTGAAGTTTTGGTCCTGTAGTAAAGTTGATAGCTGGTTGCTATGTAGTTTTTATTGCATGGTTACTTTATAGGGTCTGTGAGCTATGTAACTTAAGTATGTTTTTGTGGAAGCAGGTATCATTCTTTCATTTCCATGTTTAGAAGTCCTTTAGGGATCTCTTGCAAGTCCTGTCTAATGGTAACAAATTCCCTTAACACTTGCTTGTCTGGAAAAGATTTTATTTCTCTTTCAGTTATGAAGCTTAGTTTGGTAGGATATTTAATTCTTGGTTGGAATTTCTTTTATTTAAGAATGCTGAAAATAGGCCCCCATTCCTTGTGGCTTGCAAGGCTTCAGCTGAGAAGTCCACATTAGCCCAACAGGTTTACCTTCTCAGCCTTTAAAATGTTTTTCTTTAGCATTGACCATGGACAGTCCAATGACTATATGCCTTGATGATATTTGTTTTGCATAGTATCTCACAGGTGTTCTCTGGATTTCTTGTATTTGGATGACCACCTCTATCAAAATTAGGAATGTTTTCTTGAATTATTTCCTCAAATATGTGTTCCAAGTTGTTTACTTTTCTCCTTCTCCCTCAGGAACACTAATAATTCATAGGTGTGGTTACGTTACATAATCCCAAATTTCTCAAGGACCCTGTTCACTTTTAATATTCTTTTTTCTCTATTTTTTATCTGACTAGGTTAGTTCAAAACACTGATCTTCAAGCTCTGAAATTCTTTCTTCTGCTTGGTCCAGTCTATTGATAAAGCTTTCAGTTGTATTTTGAAATTCCTTACATGAGTTTTTCAATTCCAGAAGCTCTGACTGATTTCTTTTTAAGTTGATTATCTCCTTTCATTTCCTGGATTGCTTTAGAAGTTTCTTTGTTTTGATTTTAATCCTTGTCTTGGATCTCCTTGCAATCCATGCTTTGAATTCTTTATCTGTCATTTCTGAGTTTCCATTTTGGTTAGAGACCACTGGAAAGCTGGTGTGATCCTTTGGTAGTGTCACACTACATTCAGATTTTTCATGCCAGAATTCCTTTTTTTTTTTTTTTTTTTTTGAGGCAGAGTTTTGCTCTTGTTGCCCAGGCTGGAGTGCAATGGTATGATCTCAGCTCACCACAACCTCTGCCTCCTAGATTCAAGCAATTCTACTGCCTCAGCCTCCCAAGGAGCTGGGATTACAGGCATGCACCACCACGCCCAGCTAATTTTTGTATTTTTAGTAGAGACAGGGTTTCTCCATTTTGGTCAGGCTGGTCTCGAACTCCCAACCACAAAGTGATCCGCTTGAGGCCATGGCCTCCCAAAGTGCTGGGATTACAGGCATGAGCCACTGCACCCAGCCTCATGCCAGAATTCTTATGCTGGTCCCATCTCATCTGGAAATGCTGATACTTCTAACTTTTTAAATTATTTTTGTGAGGGTAGGATTTTTTTTTCTTTCTTTCTCTATAAAATTATTTCTTTTTTTTTCTTTCCCATCTCCCACCCTAGGGAGTGTGACTGTAGAGAATGTTAGGTAGAGTCTTTTGGCTTTGCTTCTTAGCCCTGTGTACTCTGTCAGCAGGTTTTATACTGAACTGCGCAGTTCCACTATAAGCCAAGAGATGACACTTATGAGCAAGAGCCAGCTGCAGCCAATGCAGTCAGGTGTATACTTGATCCTTGTTTACTGGCAGAAGCCACTGTTGCCTCAGGCAATGAGTTGATCTGTGGAGTGCACAGTGATCTGAGCCCCCTGCTTAGCCCTGAAGGGTTGTCTCTTCTTCCCAATCTAGATTCTTCACCTCTAAACTGTATCTATAATATTTCTTAATCAAGGTAGTCTCTGGCTTAGCAATTCATGAAATGAGAACTTTCTGCAGAAAATAGAGGCTATTGATTGAGTTTGTTGAAAGCGCTCTCTTATTAGATTTTTAATTCATAGAGTAGATTTTAAAGTTGCTAATAATTCTATGCAATATTCCTAATTTATTTCTATGAAAATGTACAGAAAAACCTTCATTATTTTTGCATAAGCTTAATAGGTCGTGAGTGTTCTTACAAAAGTTCTAGTTTCCCTGATAGGTTTAATCTAAATAATAAAATTGCATAAATCTTCCTATCGTGACTTAAGGAAACTCGTTAGTAGGAGCATCTACCTCATTGCTCCAATTTAGTATTCATGACACAATTTTCTGATCTTCATTCCTACAAAGGAAAGCATGAATGTCAGGAGAATTCTGTTTTGCTTTGTTATCATTTATATAGTTTTCACTCTACATCAATAAATTGATGTCTCAGAGTATGTATCCATCTTTTCTGCGAGTGGACTGTTAAGGCTTTGAAAGGCTGATGAACACAGGTGAATGGAAAAAAATTACTTTCTGAACATTATGCTAGGAGGACTATGTTACTCCCTAAGGCCCTCGTGGAGCACCCATTTCTACTTTTTCACTGGCATCTCTTTTCTACAGAAAAACATATTCTGTAGGGGAAAAAATACTTGTATAATGAAGTAGTATCCATTAGCAGCATTATTTTTCATGGCCAAAAGATGGAAATAACCCAACTTTCCCTCAATGCATGAATACTTTTTTTTTAAATGTATATATAAGACGGGAGTGGTGGCTCACACCTGTAATCCCAGCACTTTGGGAGTCTGAGGCGGGTGGATCACGAGGTCAGGAGATCGAGACCGTCCTGGCTAACATGGTGAAACTCTGTCTCTACTAAAAATACAAAAAATTAGCCAGGCCAGGTGGCGGGCACCTGTAGTCCCAGCTACTCGGGAGGCTGAGGCAGGAGAATGGTGTGAACCCGGGAGGTGGAGCTTGCAGTGAGCCGAGATGGCACCACTGCACTCCAGCCTGGGCGACAGAGCGAGACTCTGTCACAAAAAAAAAAAAAGTATGTATAAAATATTGGTTTTAGACTATCATAATCTCTTTTATTAAAATGTGATTTTTATAAAAATCATTAATTTTATTAATTCAGTCAACTTATTCTATGAAGTCAAGAAGATTGCACTACTAGTGGCAAGTAGTATCAATATGAATAAAATATTTTTTTATGAATGAGACTTTTCACATTGTCTAAAATATTCTTATATACTGATAGACCCTCAACTTACGATGGTTCAACTTCTAATTTTTTGACTTCACCATGGTATGAAACCATTGCAATTTCAACACACTCTGAATTTTGAATTTTGAATCTTGATCTTTTCCCAGGTTGGCAATACGTGGTACATGAGATATATAATACTTTATTATAAGACTTTGTGTTAGATGATTTTGCCCACCAGTAGGCTAATGTAAGTGATCTGATAATGTTTAAGGTAGGCTATGCTAGGATGTTTGGTTGGTTGGGTGTATTAAATACATTTTCACCTTACAATGCTTTCAACTTACAATGGGTTTATTGGGATGTAACCCCATCATAAGTTGAGGAGCTTCTGTACTATGGGTTGAAAATCTCTTCTCTAAAAACCTGAAGCTCCAAAATCTGACACTGTTTGAATGCAGACATAATGCCCTAAGTGGAAAATTCCACATCTGACCTCATGTGACAGAACAATAGCAAAACACAGTCAAATCTTTGTTTCATGCACAAAATTATTTTATAAAATCCTGTATAAAATTCAGGCTGTGTGTATAAGGTATATATGAAACGTAAGTGAATTTTGTGTTTAGGCTTGGGTCTCATTCCTAAGATCTTTCATTAAGTATACACAAATATTCTAAAATCAAAAGAATACAAAATTTGAAACATTTCTGGTCTCAAGCATTTTGGATAAGGGATATTCAATCTGTCTTACTAGAAAAATAAAATTTCTATTCAGTATGACAGAAATTTAAAAATTAACTTGCCAAACTTGGACTTAACAGGTTTTTCTCAAACTGTTCATTTTTTTCCACTTGATTTTTGACTGGAATTTTTACTTGGAAATTTTTTATATCAAGCCTAAAGAGTATATTTTAAAATAATTATCCTTACAGATACATTTCTAAAATATTACGTAATTTCTAAACATCTATGATTATGTAAATTCTTAAAGATTTGAAAAGTAGATGATTGGGAGACTATATCATTTTTCTACCTATATTTTGTGGATAATGTGCAAAATTTAGGAATAAGGTACAAAAACTATGCATTTCAAAATAGCTTAAAGGTGAACTTTATCCTTGGCTTCACACAGATGTGCTTATTATCCGAACTCATACAATTCTCATACTACATTGTTTATTTGCTTTGTAAATACTCAAGTTGCTTTAACTTATGCTTTTGCATGTAGCCTTGAGTCTTCTCAGCACCTCCTGTAACATCTGTGATTTGATCCTTTGCTTCTTGCAACTAAAACAAATAATCATAATAATAAGCTTTACTCATAATCTAGTACAAATCTGCCCATCACCTGCTTTTGTAACTAAATTTTATCGAAACACAGCCACACCTCTTCAATCTGCATATTGTTTATGGTTACTTTTGTACTGTAACTACAGAGTTGAGTTGTTGCAACAGAGATCCTATTGCTCACAAAGCCTCACATAATACTTTCTGATCCTTTACAGAAAAGTTTACCAATCCTGCTCTAGGACTAAAACACAACATTATTCTGTTTTTCTGTGTTTAAATTATATTTGATTAGATAAATACTCAACTTACAAAATTTGTAAAATGGGAAAAGATGGGAAATTAACATATGATAAACCTTTATGTTTTTGAATTATAAGCACCATTACATCAACTTATTTAATTTTATTTCTTTGTGTGTACACATCTAGTTTTATGGTAATAAAGTAATTTGTATACTTTTAACATTTAAAACTAGCATCTTTCCAGTAAAACAAAAAGAAAATTTAAAAATAAACAAAAACAAAACTACAATAGACAATATCAATTCCAAATGAGATCCTGATTCTCCTATTTAGCAACAGAGTTAAAGCCATCATTAGGAGACAATGTATTTTAAAATTGTCATCTTAAACTGCAAGGATATTCATTAAACATCACAAACAAGGCATAGGAGAAGCCATGTTATAAAATTGCCCTTTTAGCCCACCAAAACATCTCAAACCCACCCTGTGCTGACCTTCTATAACTCCATTTTTTAGAGGGTTTTTTTTTCTGTTTTTAAACAAGAGAAATTAGATAGACACATGTTGGTGAATGCTCACTGTTCTTATTCACATACAGACAGGATATACTCTCAGCCCAATATACAGAGAGGTGGGGGGAAAAATGTATTGTTACACATTACTTCTTGGGAGCCTAGGCACCGTCTAGCTTCTAGCAGAGTGAAGAGTGAAAAAAAAGGTTACTTCATTTTGTTTTCTTTTCCCCCACACAGCTTCACGCTGTTGATTCCATACAGTGTTTGTTGGGGTACAGGGAGGAACAAAAGTAAATATGAAACAGAAAGGAGTGGAGATTATTTTTCCATAGTATTCTGCTCAAACTATTTCCTCCCAAAATAAGTTGAGAACCATGGTGCAAATATGAAAGACCCCCCAAAAAAAGGCCAACTGAGCACAAGAGGGAAAAAAAAAAAGACTGCAAGTTTCTCCTAGAGACTGGGCATAATTTTTTAAGTTGGAATCCATCAGTGTTCTGTGAGTCATCTTGTCCTTCTTCTTCCTCTCCTTCCTCCTCTTCATCACCATCATCATCATCTTCAACTTCATCTTCACTTTCTTTTAATTAGTATCTTTCAAACTTTCTTTCTTTCTTTCTTTCTTTCTTTCTTTCCTTTCTTTCTTTCTTTTTCTTTCTCTTTGCTCCTCCTCCTCCTTCTTTTCTTCTTCTCCTTCTCCTTCTCCTTCTTCTTCTTCTTCTTTGTCTTCTTCTCCTTCTTTTCTTCTTTCTCCTCCTCCTTTTTCTCCTTCTTCCTGTTGGCCTTCTTTCACATTATTATTATTTATCTCAGGAGCCAAGTAGCATTGCACCCTCACACCATGCTCCAGCTCACTGATTGCTCCCCCCACAAACTGTTTTCTCCTCCACTTTCACCTCACATCAAGAGGCCTCAACTACAGTTTTAAATATTTACAGATGTAAATGACCCCGGCTATGCCAGTAATTATAGAAATTAACATGATGCTTTAGGTGGCAACCAGATGTTTCATGGAATAGTTTGAGAGGAAGTATCTTCACAAAAGCCAGAATGCCTCGGTCTGAATCTCAGCTCCAGCAGTTAATAGCTATATGACTGTGAGCAAATTAACTTTCTGTGTCTTTTAGAAAATATATATATTATATAAAATATATGTGTAAATATAAAATTATATATAAAAATTTATATAAAAATCTATAAAATGAAGAAAATAGTATCTACTACACTGGGATGCTGGAAAGATTAAATTGTGGGATATATGTAAGTACTCAGAAGAATATGTGTCATGTACTGAGCTATCTATACATATGTGTGTATAATATTTGCTATTGGCATCATTATTTTTATTATATTTTATGTTCTGGTGACATGGCCGATGAAAGTGGTCTATACCTGCACTGAATCATTCTTCACACCACTAAAAATTACAGCAAATGGGATGAGGCCCAGTACATCTTCAGTACTTCATGGAACTTTCACCAGTTCCATTAGCCAACAGTGCTTTTTTCTACTTTTAATAATTTATAGATTACTTTTCTCTATATACTACTTAGGGGGCAATGATCATGTACTACAATGCAAACAGCACCTCCTGGATTGAGTAATATATAACTTACATGACAATCAGAGGCAGGCTAAAGCCACTGACCTGAAAATATCAGACTCTATTGCTGAATCAAAGTTTTGCAAATCAATTCATTTGCAGCAACTGTCTATGTTGGGCTGCTTTAACAAGCACACTGATGAGCAGATGAAGGTTATGTTATATGGCATCTCAGAAAAGCTGCAGCCAGAGTTTTTCAGATTGTAAAGTGGTATCAATCTATAAATCTCAGTTCTGGCTGCACAATGAAAGAAGGAAAATTTAGATTTGTTTTCACAGTGAAAAAACATGAGCATTTAATTGAACAATTTTTCTCTGTAAGACTTAAGTGGTCTTAATTTTGTGTTTAATTTCTTAAAATACACAAAATAAAAGCTTTACTACATCAATGTCTCAAAAAAAAGAAAATACTGGTGTGGTACAAATATTTAATTGTATTCTAACAACTGTTAAGCTAAACTATTTTTGATTTATACAAAAATAAGTGACATGTATTTCACATATTATTCTCCTCTTAAGCAAATTTACAGTAAGATAAAATTATCTCTCATGAAAAAAACTAAAGGCAATGTAGAATTAAGGGTGCAATTGTTTTGCACAGACTAGAAAATAAGTGTTGAAGCATAAGGTCAGACTCAGAACAGTCAGAGCAAGAAATATTGTGTGGCAGGTCTGAATGAATGAGGCTAAATGAACAGAAACTGAAAAAGCACGAAAGACAGCATGAGTAGGGAAGAGAGATGGTGAAATCAGCCCAATTAACCCCGAGGACAAAGTCCAATGGTAGGGAGATAAAAACATATGTCCATACAATAACTTGTAAATGAATGTGCATAGCAGCATTGAAAATAATAGCCAAAAAGTGAAAACAACCTAAACATCCATCGAGTGATGAACGAATAACTGGTATAGCCATACAGTAGAATATTATTCAAGAATAAAAAAAAATGAAGTACTGATATGTGCCACAATACAAATGAACTCTGAAAACATTATGCTAAGAGAAAGAAGCCAGTCGTCAAGGAATGACGATTTATATGAAATGTCCAGAACAGGCAAATCTATGGAGACAAAAAGTAAGGATGCAGGGTTTCTTTTCAGGGTGATGAAAACACACTAGAATTGATTGTGGTGAAGTTTACACAACTCTGTGTGTATACTAAGATACACTTAGTTGTATACTTTAAATGGGTGAACAGTATATGTGATTTATATCTCACTAAAGTTGTTTTTAAAAATCTAATGGCAAGATTAAGAGAATTTTCTTTATTTCTATTTTTTCTTTTCTTTCTTTCTTCCTTTTTTTTTGAAACAGGATCTCTCTCTGTCACTCAGGCTGGAATAAAGTGGCACAATTGTGGCTCACTGCAGCCTCAACCCCCTGGGCTCAGGTCATCCCCCTACCTCAGCCTCTCGAGTTGCTGGGACTATAGACTCCCACCTCCACTCCTAGCCTCAGGTAAGTTTCTTAATTCTCTATTTTGAATGTATACACAATACATAATCTAAATATTAATATGCTTTTACAATTTGTTTTAAATTTTTTTAAATAAAGGAAATGCCCAACTTTTCAAACAGTTTGTAAATTAACCTAAAACATTTGCATTTTGAAGAACAATAACATGGCCTTTCTGTAATGGTTAACCTGAAATCCATGAAATAAATAGGCGCAGATTCTATATCTATTCACAAAAGTGAAGATAAAAATAAGATAATTTTTGGAACATTCTATGAAACATTCTCCTCTGATTTAATCTGGCTTGCCTCATGCTGGCAATAGAGAAGTCACTAAAACATACTGTTTAACAGGAAAAAAAGTCTCTCAACTTTTGTGAGGAATGATACATAATTCTTAACTTTTCTAAGGGTATTATAAGGAAGAAGTGTATGTAATTATAAAAAAAGGCATAATGAAAGTCATTATAAAGATACTAAAATTTTAATAAAATCAGTTATAATGAAGATACGAAAGAAAGCTATCTTCTGAAATTAGTATCCTAAAACACTTTTATCATTTAACCAGCTACCATGTTAACAACTGTTGACATGTTAAATTTCACACATATTTGACTTCTGACTTGAAATAACTTCTTATTTAACTCCTATGTCCCCTTTTCTAAATTAATGTGGTCGCATAATGTAACCTCTAGGGAAGCCTCTGATATAGATGGTGTTTTTTTTTTTAGATGAAGTCTCGCTCTGTCGCCAGGCTGGAGGGCAGCGGCATGATCTCGGCTCACTGCAAACTTCTGTCTCCCAAGTTCACGTGATTCTCCTGCCTCAGCCTCCCCAGTAGCTGGGACTACAGGTGTAGGCCACCATGCCAGGCTAATTTTTTTTTTTTTTTTTTAGTAAAGACGGGGGTTTCACCATGTTAGCCAGGAAGGTCTCAATCTCTTGACCTCGTGATCTGCCCACCTTGGCCTCCCAAAGTGCTGGGATTATAGGCGTGAGCCACTGCGCCCAGCCCGACATAGATGGTTTTTTTAGGGTTTCAGCGATTTCTTGTTGAAGTTGTCTCACAACTACCTGATAAAGTATTTTTGTTACTGATTTTGTAAATCACCTTATTATTAAATTTTAAATAATATCTAACTCTAACATATACTTTGAAAAATATCACCACATATACAATTCACCTTCTTTTCCTTGTGTGTACATATTCCTATTTATTACCGAATCCAGTTAAGGACACAGCAGGTGTTATCTTCCTGCCAAATAGATATTCTGTTACTAGACGACAGTTTTAGCCCACCATTCAGTCATCTGCTGATAATTCTGCGATGCTTAACAACCTGCTGAAGTCTCAAGAAAGCAGTGGATATGTGAGTGAGGCTGGCGGTGGTCAATTCTACACTGAGAAACGTTTCCCTCTTTTTCCTCTTTTTTTTATCAGGAGCTCAAATCAACCTCGGGGTCCTCAGTTATTCACTTGCCTGTCCAAATCTTCCCAATAGATTCCTGTCTCAGAATAAAAGAAAAATTCCAATGGCCTTTAAGGCCCTGTAGGTAACCTCCTGACCTCAGCTGCTATGACTCTGTCTCCTACTTATGGCATTTCTACTATATGTGAATCCCACCTCCCCTCATTAGTCTGAAAATGAGGATCCAATGCCAAACTAAAAGGTCACAGATAACTACACTTATCATTGCTGGACAAAGCTCTATCCAAATGATGGTCAGTGAGCCTTGAAATAAAAATTATAAATAAATTATATGTAATAATAGTAAATTATGTATACCAGTGGGAAAAATAAATCAAATATGGTTTTGCTAAAATTCACTCTATTTGTCCCAGATTGTTATTTAATAAAAAGTAGATGCCTTTTAAAAGTTGAGTGGTCATAACAACATGTAATTTGAAATGGAAATATTTTCAGGTTTAAGTTAAATTGACATTAATAAAAATAAAATTATACTAACTAAAACGTATGAAAAGCTACTGAAGAAAAAGTATTACAAGATGTAGCAATGCACATTTCTGCCATTGCCATCTATTATAGTAAGACATAGTCTCTGATACAGTTTGAATGTTTGTCTCCTCCACATCTCATGTTGACATATGATCCCTGGTATTGGAGGTGGAGCCTAATGGGAGTTGTTTTGGTCATGGGGGCTGAACCCTTATAAATGGCCTGGTGCCCTCCCCGGAGTAGTCAGTAGTTCATGCCAACTGGTTTTCTGAAAGAACCTGGCAGCTCTGTCTTGCTCTCTTCTCTCTTACTGTCTTGCCATGTGAGGCACCTGCTCCCCCTGCACCTACTGCCATGAATGAAGCTTCCTGAGGCCTCACCAGAAGCTGGGCAGATGCTGGTGCCTTGCTTGTACAGGCTTCAGAGTAGTGAGCCAAATAAGTCTCTTTTTGAATTACTAAGCCTCAGGTTTTTTTTTTTATGGTAGTGAAAAACAGACGAATATTGACACCTTGAAACTTGGAGATCACGAAAAGTCAAAGTAAGAGAATATGGGCATTATATCCCAAATTTGAAGTACACAAAAATATATAAAGCAAATAATTTAAATTGAATATTTAGCCCAGAAAATAATTGATAAAAATGATTAAATATCTTCTTATTTTGCAATTATAAATAGAAATTTGACACAATGTGAGTCAAAACTAGACCATCCATTTAAGACAATTTTTATTTTAATTTTAAATTAGAAATTATTATGCTTATTTTATCTAACAATTTTATTGAAAGGTTAATCAGATAAGGACAAATTATAATTACCTAATATTGCCATAGTATCTTACATACAACTACCTGTTATTCAACAAAAGCCAAAAAGGTAGCCAGTCTTGCAAGTTAAGATGGATCAAACAACTGAAACCAGTACTGTGTTATATCATTATATTGTTTGCATTTAAAATAAAATATAAAGGCAACCACAGAAATTAAGTAGGGACTATAACTGCTGTGCAGAAGAGATTTCATACAGCAGGCATGAGACTGCCATCCTTAGAAAGGCCTGCTCGCATGGCTGACCTCTGCTTGGCATTTGGGAACTTGGAATTGGGAGAGTGCCCACTATTTCCTAAGTGACAAGAGTGGTTTACTCTGTCCTAAACTGTTTGTACAAACAATGCGGTTTACTCTGAATAGCTGCTTTCCTTCTGGGAGTCTGGAAGTTGAGTACCTTTGAGAGAGAGAAGCCTATGTGACTAGCCTCCATAAAAACTTGAGTGCTGAGTCTCTAATGAGATTCTGGTACTGGTAGACAACATTGCACATGTGTTGTCAAATTTTGAAGCTGAGGGAATTAAGTACATCCTGCTAACTCCACAGGAAAAGACTCCTGGAAGTTTGTGCCTGATTTCCTCCAGATTTCACCAAATACACTTTTTCCCTTTGCTAATTTTGCTTCGTGTCCTTTAATTGTCATAAATCGAAGCCCTGAGTATGACTATTTGGTAGGCCCTGTGAGTCCTTCTAGAGACGCACCAAACCTGGGGGTAGTCTTGGAAACTGTGACACAATTGCATTATGTAAATTTTTAAAAATTTAACTTGATGTGTTATTTGTGACTATAATCAAAGGTTATTTCACAGAATACCTTTATCTAATCTGTTGTTCTTGATAGTTGCCTTAGAGATGTATTTCTATATTGGTTTTAGTAAGGCCATAAAAGGGATAGAGAAAACAATAGTCTCAGAAAATAATGTGATGAAGCTACAATCCTATTTTATACAAAATAAAAAATAGAGAATCTTGATGACTGACAGTATGTTTTATAGTATGAAAATTTCTTGAACTAAACTGAAAATATCACAGTCAATTTTCTCCAACTTAGCAGTGTTTAATTCCTTTTTATAATTATGCATCAGGCTGAGAGTGATGACATGCACCTGTAGTCTCAGCTACTCAAGTGCCTGAGGCAGGAGAATCACTTGCGGTCAGGAGTTAAAGGCCGCAATTCTCTATGATTGCATCTGTGAATATCTAAGCTGCACTACAACTTGGGCAACATAGCGAGACCCTGTCTCTTAAAACAATAATAATAAATAAAATAACTGTACATTCATGTAACTGGGATAACTGTAGAAAAACATATAACCATTGGATATGGTATAATACTCTATTACTGATCATAGAGTTCCTTTTATTTTTTCCAGTCTTTTTCTTAATTTCTTATACAACTAAAAACATAGTTCACCTATTAAAAGCAGTTTTTCAAAAAGTCAAAAGAATTGCATCCAAAATGTATGATGTGTTATCTGCTGTTACCCCTAAACAGTAGATTTTACCATAAAGATTCAATAAAACTTTTATTTGGGGATGAAAAGGCAGTTATCTTATATAGAGGTGGTTAATAGTGTGATAATCCATTCAAGAGCTCCATCTAACTGGGTAGGCGTGGGAGAAGGAAGCCTCTGAGAGCAACCTAGGAAGGCCCCTGGCTTGAGAAATGTCAGTGGACTCAGTGTTGGAGTAAGAGGGATGCGGAAGGGAGCAGTGGGGCGGGGCCGCTTTTGCTAGGGATCATGGAGAGGAGACAAAGAGAACAGACTGTGCCCTCTGATTGCCCCGAAGGCTAGGCCCTGCCGCAGAAGCTGTGCTAGTGGCCCTGTTCACTCGCCCTTTGGGGGTGAGTAGATAGAATTTCCTTCTCTAATTAACCGCTCAGAAACGCTAAGTCAACAGCCCATTGTTTGCTGTGGCTGTAATCAGGAAAAGATTCCTATGAAGGCTGCCAAGTGGCTACTCCCCACTTTTTGTTTCTGCTTAACATCCACCTGCTTCCCAAAGTGACCTGCTCTGGCTCCTTGGGCTGCACTGGGGAGGGGCGGTCGCTAGGGTGGGGAGGGGGCGAGCCCCAGAACCCATAGGGCAGAGCATATTGGCTCCATGTATAGGAGAGAGTGAAAGAGATGGGGGTGGCATTTTCTTCCAGGAGAGTTGTGGGGAGATGACCTAACATAAGCGCGCCCCTACTCCGCACGGGCGAGAAGGGCAAAGCTGGAGTGAACCGAGCTGAGCCTGGGCCGCCCAGCCCTGGAGGCTGGAGGCGCTGCGGTCGGGAAGCGCTCGGAGGATGGAGCCCTTTTCCAGGTAAGCAGGGGGCCAGGGTCTCACTCCTGAGCCGGCTTCCCACGGACCCCAGGCCCCGGCAGGGTCCTGCAGTGAGGATGATCATGCCCACGGGGTGGGTGGGGTGTTAGCAAAGCGCGGCCGCAGGGCAGGTTTTGGAAGCCACTCCGCGTGGCTGGGCTGGAGTGTGCAGACGTGGAAAAGCCCGGAATGGGGAGTGCGTGTCCGCTGGAGGCCCGAGACTGGCCTTCCCTCCCCGGGTCTGCGGCAGAGGTCGAGGCCGGCAGGCTGCCCAGCTGGGCCTGTCCCGGAGCTCCCCTGGGGCGGAGGCGCGGGAGGCGGGGAAGGGCCGGGCGGCGGGACAGGTGTCTCCAGCGGGATGTCGGGAACCCGTCGGGGCCGCCTGAGGTGCAGGGGTCGGAGGCCAGGCGACGCGGGCGGGAGGGAGCCCGGCCAGAACTGCTGAGAGCCCCAGCCGCGCTGGGACTCAGGGGCTCCCTGCCTTTAGCCACTAAGAGGCGGGGCAGGCTGCGGGGTGCCCGGGAGAAGCCAGGTGCCGCTCATTTCACACGGACTAATTGGATCCTGCCGCCTGCCTGGGACCTCGGCATTGTCTTGTCCCCTGCACTGACGGGGAAACTGAGGCACGGAGCGAGTAAGGCGGGGGAGGGAGTCGCCGCCTCCGAGCAGGGGTGCGCCCGGCACCCACCCGCACACCCGGCTCCCGCGTGGCCTCTGCTCCTGCTCGGTGCACCGCGGCATCTGGGGAAACCGGGCTGGGCTCCTCTGTCCTCTAGAAGCTATTCGTAAGTTTTAGATAAATGTTACTACTAGACACGAGGAAAGTGAATCCATGATTGGCATTGAACAAATGGTTGCACCGCGTTCTCCGCATTAGATGGAGTATGTGATTGTGAGTGAGAGGGGAATGGGCACTGAATCCTTACCTACACAAATGCCTAAACTCGTAAGGCATTATGACACACACATCTGAAAATCTAAGTGATAGGAATTCTAATGGTCTGGGATCCAAATGAGACCCAGTCACTGTTAGCAGCCTTCAGTTTTGTCCTGTTGCCCGTAATTACCCCAAGGTCAGGGAGAAGCACTGAAGCAAAGGCATGAACATCACTTTGAAAAAGAAACCTGCCTGAGGCACTCGTCCTTCAGACTCCCCTTGAAAGTATTCCCTCATTTCATTCAAAAGGAGTTAACTTTTCCAAACTAAGTGGTGCTGATAGAAGATGCTACCTGATTTAAGTGTTGCTGTAATTCTTGAAGCTCTTCGAAGACATCTTGGCCTTCCTCTGTTCCCTCCCCTTCCTGCTGTTTTGCAGACATATCCACTGGGGAATTGTATGGCAGGAGGGCTGATTTTATTTAGTTGGCCCTTGATTCCTGGTTTGCACAGTATCTGGGTCCGGCCTGTAGCCCTCGGGTCCAGGTAAGTTCATTAGGAAAAGATTTATTTACATTCAATTTAAGGCATCCAGGTCCTAAAACAGCACTTATATTATCTGTGAGATAATCCTGCTTATTAATTTGCAGAATAGTCAGATGTCTATAGAGTTTTGGGTAGGAAAGGGGTAAGCCGCTTTCAAAATTTATTCTTGAGGAGGCTGAAGAGGAGATAAAAGCAGATTTTGAAATTCTGCTAGAACACTGCCACTGGCTAGGGGGAAAGATAAAAACCATAGAATAAGTCATGAGAATAATGGACCTTTTTAACAGAGCTTTCTAGAGAAGCTTATAGCTTATTTTGCACAAATTTTTTTTTTTTTTTGAGACGGAGTCTTGCTCTATTGCCCAGGCTGGAGTGCAGTGTCACAATCTCGGCTCACTGCAAGCTCCACCTCCCGGGTTCACGCCATTCTCCTGCCTCAGCCTCCCGAGTAGCTGGGACTACAGGCGCCCACCACCACGCCCGGCTAATTTTTTGTATTTTTAGTAGAGGCAGGGTTTCACTGTGTTAGGCAGGATGGCCTCCATCTCCTGACCTCGTGATCCACCCGCCTCGGCCTCCCAAAGTGCTGGGATTACAGGCGTGAGCCACCGCCCCTGGCATTTTGCACAAATTTTAATGTGTACTTTTTTTTCTTGATCAGGTTCACGTATTCAACTTGTATACATTTTCATATTTATGGCTATGCTAATTTACAGTGTAGGAGAAAACCGTCAATATATGTTGAAGAAGAAATCTATGAGGTGTACAATAGAGAGAGTGCATGAAAGAGAATATATTAGAAGAAGGCACCCTAGAGCTATTGGACTCTTAGATCGTCAGATCTGGGAGGGTGTTCATCCTTTCCAGTGCATGCAGGAGGAAGCTGAGGCTCTGAGGTTTGGAAACCCAGGAGATACCACTCAGATGATTTCTAGCAGGTTTGTATTAAATCTTAGTTTTGGAGAGTTGAGAATCTTGAGTGATAACCTTGGCTGTTGAATTAAGGACATGACGTTCTTGGAGAAAATTAATCAGGAAGGGCACTGGGTGAACATTTATCAAGAGATTCTTTAGCAAACGACAGATATAGGTAAAGCATAGGGAAATGAGCCAGAAATAAATGAATTAAATAAGGACCTATTTTGGGGGAACTAAATAACATTAACTTCAAAGTTATTTGCAGTGTGTGTCCCTTTGCCCCGACCAAGCCAGTATGACTGACTCATGCGATCACAGAATTCTGCAGAATGATCTCTAGTCTCTATACATTCATACATATGAATGTATAGAGGTCTTATCTTGATCTTTCTAAGGCAGTGACTGTTGTTCCTTTTTACATATATTACTGAGAGGGTTGTATGCCCAGTGAGTCACCAACAGCTGTCACTCTGGCTGACTACAGTAGTCTGCAAGCCTCCTCACTTCTGATGAGCAGCCACACCTTGGGCAGTGCACGCCTTGTATTAGTCAGGATGGGCTCAGCTGTGTGTCACAGATCCCAAATAACAGTGGCTTATGCAAGGTAGAAGTGTATTTCTGTTTCATGTGCTCATGTCAAAGATGTGCTGGCAGGACAGGTCTGGCCTGTGGAGTCATCTGAGGCCAGGGATTTTCTGTCCCCAAACTCTGTTGCCCTCCTTCAAGGAGTCCCACATGGTTCACCATGCCATGCACACCCCTACACAGGAAGCAGGAAAGGGCACCCCCTTACCCTTTAAGGCCGGTCATTGCACACAATTACACGCCTCACTTTTTTTTTTTTTTTGCTTATTCCCATGGCCCATAATTTAGTTTCATGGTCATATGACCAGGCTGCAAGGGAGGCTAGGGAGTGCAGTCTATCTTGGGGGGCCAGAAGCCCAGCTAAAATTTCTATCACTTTGGATGAAGGTGAGAAGGGGTGTTGGAGATAACTAGCAACTCCACAAAAGCCCTGACAAGGATCAGAGTTGATACCCAGTCACCTTCCCGAGTGATGGTCCACACAAAGCTGGAACCAGGATAGTATTTCTTGCATGCCTGCCTTGATTCATTCAACAAATGCTTGACTGAAAATAAGGAAGTGGAAAAATGCAGTCACTATCTTCATAAAGCTCTAACCCAGGTTGGTGCCTACTAAGTGATCACTAGTCTAGGTGTGGTGTACAGAGTAAGTGGGGACTGGGGAGGACAGTAATTCAGATAAGAGAAGAGAGAGAGAGTGGGTGATTGCAGGGAAAGATGGGAGACAGAAGAGGCTCCTAGCTCTTTCCAGAAGGCACTCCTGGAAAAAGACCAGACCCAGAAATTAAAAGTCGAGAGTGTAACTGTAGTTGAACTAATGAAACTGAGAGTCCAACCCATAGCTTTGTGAGAGGCACAAATGTAATTTTTTATTTTTCAAAATAACATTAATATAATTTCTTCTATATTCCTTGTGCAAATCCTCAATGTTCTACATTGAAGAAGAGGCTAAATAGGAGGTATAAACTTTCTAAATTTTCTTATTAAAAAATAGTGCTGAGCTGGGTGGTGGCCATGTCTCTAATCCTAGCTATTCAGGAGGCTGAGGCAGGAGGACCACTTAAGCCTAGGAGTTCGAGTCCAGCCTGGGCAACATCATGAGACTGTATCTCTATAAACAAACAAACAAACAAATAAATAAAAAAGAAATAGTGCCACAACTTACTTTGCTACGTATTTGGGAGAACGCCTATTAGTTAATAAAAATCATTTGCTGAAGGTTGTCTACATGCTGTATAAACAAGCTAGATAGACTCTACCTACATCAGGTATGCAAAACTAGTGAAAGAATTACAGAAGAGTAACCATTTGCTTTCAGGCTGGCTCCTTCTTCCCTGGAGAGCAAATTGGAGTTTATCCTAACCTGACACCTTTATGATCTTCTGATCATTTTATTCCTGGAATAGTTGTACTCCACATTTTGAAAGGCTAAAATGAAAATTATAGAACCCTCAACAAAGTTTGATTGATGGAATTTCGATTTGACTGTTTCCAGCCACTTCTGAGTTTAACAAAGGAGGCTCGTGTATATTCTTCATGGAATTTGGCTCCAAGAAAACTCAACTCAATTTCCTGGAATGGAGCGAATTTGTGACTTCAAAGGGAAACATCTGCATTTCCTTTCCCAAAAATACTCCACTTGCATTAGACTGCACCCTGTGACATTTCCACCAGATGGCAATACAGTCTTCGGATGACAGAGTCTTGCTGGTTTTCAAAATCTAGAAATATTTGTGTAGGCACTATAAAAAAGCATTTTTTATAAATGAAAAGCTGCCATAACCGTCCCCCATTCTAAAGCAACCATCTTTATTTGCATATATTCACTTTGAGTTTTTGTCAATATTCATACAGTCATAAGTACATTTATAATGTGCATGGCATTTTAGTCTACTATTAAAATTCAGCACAACATATATCATTTACATATTTCTACATGACCTTCATAATTATTGCAGCAGTTACATACTATTACACATAGTAAACCTTTCCCCTATTGTTACATAGTTTGTAGTATGCACTTTTTCACCTGTTATGGATAATGCTGCAGGTAATGGCACACAACTGGCACACAGCTTTGGAATATTAGGAAGAATTTTAGGGATAGGAATACAGGGTGAAAGACACAGATGTCTTTTGCTCTTTAACTTTTCTAGAAAGAGGTGCAGATTTACACAGCTATCAGCACTGTGAGAGGATCTGGGTTCTGACCAGTTGCACTAGGCCACATTTTTGTTTTGTTTTTTTAAATCCTAAAAGTCAGGTGCAGGGGCTTTAGCCTGTAATACTAGCACTTTGGGAGACTGAGGCGGGAGCTCTGGAATTCAAGACCAGCCTGGGCAACACAGTGAGACCCGGTCTCAAAAAGAAAAAAAGCAAGAAAGAAAACGAAAGAAAGGAAGGGAGGAAGGGAGGGAAGGAAGGAAGGAAGGAAGGAAGGAAGGAAGGAAGGAAGGAAGAAAGAAAAGAAGAGAAGAGAAATTAGGGCCAGTGGCAATGGCTCATGCCTGTAATCCCAGCACTTTGGGAGGCCAAGACGGGCAGATCACCTGAGGTCAGGAGTTTGAGACCAGCCCGGCCAACATGGTGAAACCCCGTCTCTACTAAAAATACAAAAATTAGCCGGGCGTGGTGGCAGCGCCTGTAATCCCAGCTACTCGAGAAGCTGAATTGCTTGAACCTGGGAGGCGGAGTTTGCAGTGAGCAGAGATTGCACTCCAGCCTGGGTCACAAGAGTGAAACTATGTCTCAAAACAAAACAAACAAAAAAAATTAGCCGGGTGTGGTGGTGCATGCCTGTAGTCCCAGCTGCTTGGGAGGTTGAGGCAGGAGGATCACTTGAGCTGGGAGGTCGAGACTACAGTGAGCTGTGATTGCATGACTGTACTTTGGCCTTGGTGATGGAGCAAGACCTTGCCTCCAAAAATTATATATATATCGTAAGACATCTCCCATGATGATACATTAATTTCTTTTTTTTTTTTTGAGACAGAGTCTTGCTGTGGCCCAGGCTGGAGTGCAGTGGCACGATCTTGGCTCACTGCAGGCTCTGCCTCCCGGGGTTCACGCCATTCTCCTGCCTCAGCCTCCTGAGTAGCTGGGACTACAGGCACCCGCCACCTCGCCAGGCTAATTTTTTGTATTTTTAGTAGAGACGGGGTTTCACTGTGTTAGCCAGGATGGTCTCGATCTCCTGATCTCGTGATCTGCCCGCCTCGGCCTCCCAAAGTGCTGGGATTACAGGCATGAGCCACCGCGCCCGGCCGATGATACATTAATTTCATTCAACAAGTATTTGTTCAATCTGCTGTTCCAAGTTTGATATTGAGTACTGGGAAGGCAATAATGAGGAAATACAGTCAGGCGGGGAGTCAGATTCTTCATCCTACAATTATATAAACAAGTGTCAAGCCCCTGCCATGACAGGCGTCATGTGGGAGAGTAACATGGTGCTCCGCAGCCCTGAGTGGGAGCGTTGCTCAGTCAGGAGGCCCGGCCATCCACGTTTCATCTTCCTTCCAGGGCTTGCGTTTGCTGCTCCCTCTGTTTGGAGCACTGCCCAGGCGTTGTCTTAGCTCCTGATGCGGGGAAAACTGCATGGATAACCTGGGGTGGGGGCAGTGTCTACAGAGGAAAGGACTTGAAAACGCACTTCCCCCGAACTAGGTGACATTTTCTGTGTGTGTGGCCCTTCTTCACAGTGGCCTCCTAGAAAAACAAGACCCTGACTCAAAGAACTCCTCTCATTACAGTAAGACTGTTTGGAATGCTTTACTTTTTTAAAAATTTAATTGTTTAATGTGGTAAAAAAAATATATAACATAAAATTTACCAGCTTAATCATTTTAAGGACACAGTTCAGTGGCATTAAGTACATTCTCTTTGTTGTGCAACCATCACCACCACCCACCTCCAGAACTCTTTTAAAATCTTCCCAAACTCTGTACCCATCAAACAACTGCCATTTCCTTCTCTCTTCACCCCTGGCAACCACCATCCTACTTTTTCTTTATATGAGTTTGACGGCTCTAGGAACCTCTTACAACTGAAGTTATCCAGGTCTGTCTTTTTGTGACTAGCTGGTTTCACTTAGCATAATGTTCTCGAGGTCCGTTCATGTAACACGTGTCAGAATTTCTTTTGTTTCTAAGGCTGAAGACTATTCCATTGTATGGACCTACCACATTGCATGTATCTGTTTATCCACTGATGGACCCTTGGGTTGCTATAGAAAACAATGCACCTATGAACATGGACATCTGTTCCAGTCCTTGCTTTCAATTATGTTGTGTAGATGTACAGCAGTGGAATTGCTGGATCAGATGGTAATGCTATGTTTGCTTCACTATTTATCATGTGCCTTTATGCATATTGTGATAAAATTTGATTTTTACAGTAGTCCTCTGAGATAAGTAAGCATTAGTCTGTGGTTCAGAAAAGTGTTTTCTTCAAAGTGAAATGATGAATGAAAGAGTATCCCGATCTTAAACTTGGCTTTTTTTTATTGCCCATTCACCTTGAAGAGTGGTTCCAATCACGAGTGTTACCTTCCAAGGACAATGTCATCCTGGTTATAACCAGCTTGCTCCCCTGCCTTGAGCCTTCTGTCCAAGTCTGTCCAGGTGTGGGTCTGGGGCAGGAGACAGCTCATCCATTTCCCACTGCACGGAACAGAGGCTGTGTCCAGGGCCCGAGCAACAAAAGTTTCTCCTTTGGGTTTCTGTTTCCCTCTTTCAGTTCAGAGTCTGTCATCTGAACCATGAGGATCTGGGGGTTTCTGTTTGCCATTGAAATCTGCAAAGGGAACATAAACTCACAGGACACATGCAGGCAAGGGCACCCTGGCATCCCTGGGAACCCCAGTCACAATGGTCTGCCTGGAAGAGATGGATGAGACGGAGCGAAGGGTGACAGGGGATGCAGGTACTCATCTGGCGGCTTCGGCTGCCTTTCAACTTCTCTCTTCATTCCTTTCACCTCATTCACTCATCATCTGTGTGATTTTCCACCTACCCACTCACAACCCATCTATCCATCCACCCGCAACATTCACTGGGGCCTGACCCCAGTCATCCATCCACCCATCTGCCCAGCAACACTCATGGGGTCTGCTCCATGCCAGACTCTGTGCCAGGTGCTGGTGGAGAGCACAGGGCAAGATCGCCATGACCCCTGCCCTCCTGGGTTCTCTCATCTCTGACACCGCAGAACAATTTCAGTAGTATACAATGTCATGGATCCTCCCATCACAGGTGACAGGTATGTTGGACTTTTGGCAACACAAGGCCAATAGAGAGATCTGATCATGAATTATTTGGCAGCAAGCACCCAGCTGCAGTGCAAGTGAGAGCTAATACTGCATCGTGCCATGAAGCGGGAGATGCAGAGTAACAGATGACACAAAAGGAGACGAGAATCTGAAGCCATACAGCTGCTGCTTATGCATCTATATGACCTAGGTTGGGACCCTGTCCTAGGGTCTGGGGATCTGGGGACAGGATTCAGCCTCTGGGAGGGAGGTTTGCCAAATCCGGGAAGTCTGAGTGGTTTCCATAACAACAACAAATAGACTTGGTTTCCAAATGGGGTACCATTCTTGAGCCCTGGTCTTGACTGTAGGGTCACATATCTAAGACATATGCAGAATGATCCATCTGGGTTAAGTGCACAGTTCAGTGGCATTACAAAAAAAATAATAAAACTTCTATGGACCTTTTTAAAGATAAGTTTGTGTTTCTAACATGTCTCAGTTTATGGCATTTGGTGGCCTGATAGTTTTTTGAATGGGCTGGATGAAGCCAACGGTCACCAGGAAGCAACTTTATTTCTTTCTAACCACCATCCTGCACAACTGCTCTGTGAGGTGTCTTCTCCTGGCTCACATCTCCAACTCATTGACACTATTCCAGTCCCCCAGTAGCAAACAGCCCAGTCCAAATGAATAGCAAAACCTTACCCTTAATGAAATCAGGTCTTCTGCCCTCACACTGTGACCACAGTGGTGTGTGTGTGTGTGTGTGTGTGTGTGTGTGTCTATTTTATTTCTGAATATTTAGGATTTTCATTTTTTAAATTTTTGTTATAAAATATTACACACAAAAGGAGATAAATAGGTGATAAAAAATACAGAGAACTATGACAAACACTCCTATACTCAATACCAAATTTCTCTACCTCTTCCCTGTTGAATTTCTCTCCTCTTTACTCACCAATGTCCATTCTTTCAAGTTTTACATACTTCTCAGAAGCAAATGTTATATCTGTTTTTTCTATGTAATTCATAGGTATTATGTGTAATGTATATTCTTTCTTAGAAGGATATTCAATCAATTGCTCACACTAAAAATTTACTTCATTTTTATCTTATCATCTTAAAGTGTATTTTTGTGTATGTTTTATACCAAACATATTTTTCATATACTACCTGTGCATAATTTAGAAACATATAAATGTCTACTGATTGGGGTCTGTGTTCATGCTTTGTGAGTTGTGGTTGCATGAACATGAAAGCTCAGAGGCCACCGCTCTAGAGAATGGGAGAAACGAGAGCCAAGCGGGAAACAAAAAGAGGGAAGGAGAGGAAGACACAGGGGAGCAGCCAGTGGAGCGGGGAGGGGAGCGCAGGGAGGGGTGAATGTAGGGAAGAGCCCCCTCCATTCAGAGGCCCCACACTGACCAAGGCCCCACTCAGGAGCGCTGGCATCCCAGGAGAACAGACATCGTGACAGAAACAAGTCTGCCTGTGTCAGTCCTGTCTCAGGACCTGCAAGCCGGCCCAGCCTGCTCCTGTGGCCCCACAGCCACTTCAGTGGGACTGAAGTATGGGGGTGTCTGCTGCTTTGTGAGAAGCCAGAGTCCGGGGTGAGCTGTGGCCCAGTGAGCACTCTGCTGCCATGGCCCGAGCCATCTTCAACCTGCTGACAGATAGCACGCCAACCTGGGGCTCAGGGGGGCCTGTTCTGAGCACAAGGACTTCAGTGTAGTCAGCAGAGCCCCACTCACCTGATGTTCTCTGCCAGCTTGATTGGTGGCATTTCCCCCAGTCTAAGGCACTAGAGGGACCCTTCCAGAACTCTCTCTTCTATCTTAGGATAGTGTCACATAACCATAGTCATCTGTGTTTTCATAGGAGGCTAGTAAATCTTCCGTTCCACTCTCCTCAAGAGTAATGGAAGAGAAACAGAGTGAGGAAACCTCCTTGCACCTCCAACATTCAGACCACATCCCAAGTCCTTGTCACGGGAGAGGAACACAATCATGACAGTCAGTCCCCATTGCACACACTCCCTCCTCATCCTGTCTTGCTGTGCACTCTAGGCACGTCCTAGAGATTAGCACTTGGGAGGTCACTCAGTTCATTTCTTAGATCACCTATCCCACGCAGCTCAGCACCCCAGATGCCTGCTCATGCCTGACTCTCTCCACCTGCACTCGTGTGGACGACAGAGCACCCCTCAGGGCAGGGGTCACCCCCAGACTCTCCAACACACATGGCTGATGGAGACCAATGGCCAGAAAAATCAGAAACGGAATTTCAACTCATGCCTATTTTTTGCTTTTCCACCTAGGAGAACCAGGACGTCCCGGCAGCCCGGGGAAGGATGGGACGAGTGGAGAGAAGGGAGAACGAGGTTAGAAGTTCTTATTTATGGCGCTCTAATTCTGAGCTGTCACATATTTATTAATAACTATTAAGCGTTTACCATGGACAAGTCCTCCATGCTGATTATAATCTTCCAATAAAGGCAACACAGTTCTTACTCTCTAGATGGGGGGATTCTACAGGGATTGGCAGGCTTTGCAGAGGGCTGGGTAGTAAATATTCTTGACTCTGCAGGCCATACAGATCTGTCACCACTACTTAACTTCCCCTTGTAGTGAAAAGAAGCTGTAGATGCTCCATAAATAAGCATGGCTGTGTTCCAGTGACGCCATATGTGTGAAGACCGAAATGGGAATTTCCCATGGTTTCCATGTATTGTGGAATATTATTTGTGACAATTTAAACATGCAAACCATGGCCAAGCACCACGGCTCACACCTGTAATCCCAACACTTTGGGAGGCCCAGGTAGGAGACTCACTTGAACCTAGGAGTTCCAGACCACCCTGGGCAACATATTGAGACTTTGTCTATACAAACAAAAAAAATTAGCCAGGCATGGTGGCACATGCCTGTAGTCCCAGCTACTCAGGAGGCTGAGATGGGAGGATCGCTTGAGCCTGGGAGGTTGAGGCTGCCGTGAGCCATGATCTCATCACTGCACTCCAGCCTGGGTAACAGAGTGGGTAACCCTGTCACAGACAAAAACCAGAAAAACAAAAAAAAGTCAACCATGTTTGTTTTGCTTGTGGGAGGGAGGCTGAATTTGGCCTGTGGCTGTAGTTTGCTGAACCTTGAACCTTGCAGTGGATGAGCACTGAAGAGTGAGACTGAGTTTTTACTTGGTGCATCTGGCAGCACCGCATGGAGGAGGTGGCACTAGAACTGGTCCCTGATGGGTCAGGATGTAGTCATAGCGGCAAACTTGTGTAATCTTCACTTTGTGCTTTTCACGTACTGACTCACCGAATACAATATCCCCAGACACTAGGTACTTTTATCACCCTAGTTCCATAGGTGCGGGAACAGAGGCACGAGGCTCACTAGCTCGTCTGACGTCCTCTGTGCATATGGGGACAGAATGGAAAGCTGGCATTTAGCCTCAGAGTCCACACTGGCAACCACGGCTCTTTGGTATGGGTGGGGGTGCAAGGAAGCAGCAAGGTTTCTGTAGATGCTGAATTGCCGGTGGGATAGATGGGTTGGGGCTGGGGTTGGGCAGAAGAGGGCAATGCCTCGATGCAGGCTTTATTTTATGTTCACTCCAGGGAGGAGGTTTTTAGAGGATGTCACATGACTAGGGTTGACAGTTAATCTGCCTGTCTCTGCTCTGCAGTGCTTTCTGTCGTGGATTGACATTATTTAATAGCCAGCGTGGTAGACTTAGATGGTAGGGTTGTAATTTCTAATGTGAGCCCTGACACGAATTTAGTAGACAGTAGTCAAAAGGTGTGTTGGGATGTGTGTGTGTCAATTTGCACGCACGTGTGTAATTGGAGTAATTGACTTTTATTTATTTTTTTGAGACAGGGTCTCACTCTGTTGCCCAGCCTGGAGTGCAGTGGTTTGATCATGGCTCACTGCAGCCTCAGCCTCCTGGGCTCAAGTGATCTTCCCACCTCAGCCTCCTGAGTATCTGGGACTACAGTTGTGTGCCACTGCACCTGGCTAATTTTTGTACTTTTTGCAGAGATGTGGTTTTGCCATGTTGCCTAGCCTGATCCTGAATTCCTGGACTCAAGCAGTCTGCCTCTCTTGGCCTCCCAAAGTGCTAGGATTACAGGCATGAGCCACTGAGCTGGGCTGGAGTAATTGAATTTTATTTTCTTATTTTTAATTAATTATTTATTTATTTATTTTTTAGAGTCAGAGTATTGCTATGTTGGCCGGGTTGGTCTTGAACTCTTGGCCTCAGGCAGTCCTCCTGCCGCAGTCTCCCAAGGCGCTAGGATTATAGGTGTGAGCCACTGCACCCAGATGGAGTAATTGAATTTTAAACTCTGGGCATATACTGAACCTGTGCACTATTTTGTTTCATTTGTGAGCTCCATTATAGAAAAACCAAAGTTGTTCACAAGGGAATCTTTCACAAACCATCTCTTTATTTGCTCTTTCTCTATTTAGGAGCAGATGGAAAAGTTGAAGCAAAAGGCATCAAAGGTGATCAAGGCTCAAGAGGATCCCCAGGAAAACATGGCCCCAAGGGGCTTGCAGGGACCATGGGAGAGAAAGGCCTCCGAGGAGAGACTGGGCCTCAGGGGCAGAAGGAGAATAAGGGTGACGTGGGTCCCACTGGTCCTGAGGGGCCAAGTGGCAACATTGGGCCTTTGGGCCCAGCTGGTTTACCGGGCCCCATGGGCCCTATTGGAAAGCCTGGTCCCAAGGGAGAAGTTGGACCCATGGGGCCCCAGGGTGAGCCAGGAGTCCGGGGAATAAGAGGCTGGAAAGGAGATCGAGGAGAGAAAGGGAAAATCAGTGAGACTCTAGTCTTGCCAAAAAGTGCTTTCACTGTGGGGCTCACGGTGCTGAGCAAGTTTCCTTCTTCAGATGTGCCCATTAAATTTGATAAGATCCTGTATAACGAATTCAACCATTATGATATAGCAACGGGGAAATTCACGTGCCACATTGCTGGGGTCTATTACTTCACCTACCACATCACTGTTTTCTCCAGGAATGTTCAGGTGTCTTTGGTCAAAAATGGAATAAAAATACTGCACACCAAAGATGCTTACATGAGCTCTGAGGACCAGGCCTCTGGCGGCATTGTCTTGCAGCTGAAGCTCGGGGATGAGGTGTGGCTGCAGGTGACAGGAGGAGAGCGGTTCAACGGCTTGTTTGCTGATGAGGACGATGACACAACTTTCACAGGGTTCCTTCTGTTCTGCAGCCCGTGACAGAGGAGAGTTTATAAATCCGCCACACCATCCATCAGAACCAGCTTGGGATGAGCTTATTCAGATGGTTTTACTTTACTAATTCCTCCAATTATTATAATAATCATAAAAAGGTGAAAATGGAAAAGTTATTCCCAAAACTGATTCTGTGTAACTTACTATTTTTCCAGGAGTAAATATTTAAGATAGCTGCATGGTTTATTCTAATTTATTTCCCATTTCTTATCATTCCTATTATCTGAAGAATCCTTTGCCTGTGCGTTTCTTGTGGGAAGAGTGTTTTGATATCAATTTTAGTGCTCTAAGGAGTCATATGAAGATGTATCCCTCATCTGTGTTTCTGAGGACATTAAGGGGAAAGTAAAGGGAAATGTTTATTCCATTTAGTACTAGCAACAGCTTTAGGCTGGTGATGCTGTCACACTCCAGAAAGCTGTAGACACTGCTCATTTTGTCTTTTTTAAAAAAATGTATTTTTAAGTTCTGGAATACATATGCAGAACGTGCAGGTTTGTTACATAAAAATGTGCTGTGGTGGTTTGCTGCATCTATCAACCCATCACCTAGGTATTAAGCCCTGCATGCATTAGCTATTTGTCCTGGTGCTCTCCCTCCCACTTTGCTCATTTTCTAACCTAGGTTTCAATCACCGTTCTATCCAACAAATCATTGTTTGATCATTATTTGCCAGACATGAATCTCTACTTGTTTTCTAGGACTGCCCTAATAAAGTACACAAACTGGGAGTCTTTAAACAACAGAAATGGACTTTCTCACAGTTCTGTAGGCTGGAAGTTTGAGATCACCATAGCAGCTGGGCCATGCTCCCTCCAAAGGTGATAGGGGAGGATCCGGCCTTGCTGCTTCCAGCTTCTGGCAGCTGGTGGCAGCATCACTCCAGTCCCCGCCTCCATCTTCAGGTGGCTGTCCTCCTTCTGTATCAGCCAAATTTTCCTCTTCTTACAAGGACAGCTTCCCTAATCTAGTATGACCCATCTTAATCATAATTGCAAACTCCATATTTTCAAATAAGGTCACATGTACAGGCACCGAGGGTTAGGACTTCAGCATCTATTTTGGGAGACACAGTTCAACCCAATCTGCCCTCTGGTTCCCAAAATTGATTTCCTTCTCATGTGCAAAATACATTTTCGCACCATCTCAACATTTCCAAAAGTCTTAACACTTTTCGTATCAACTCCTCTCACCATGTACATCATTTAAAAAAGCTACAGAGGAGACTTACTGTGTGACACATCGTGTCTCTCCATCTGTGATTCTGTGAAACCAGACAAGTTAATCCACTTCTAAAAGACCGGGGGTTGGGGGGGTGAGACAGGCATAGGGTAGACAATTCATTCCAAAAGAGAGAAAGGGGAAGGAAAAAAGGGTTCACGGGTCCCAGGCAATTCTGAAACCCTGGAGGGAAAATCCCATTAGACTTCTTTCACTATTTCCCATCTAAAATTTTTAACTGACCTATGCAAGAGTAAAAAGATACCGGACAGAGACATCAAACAGAAGTGCAGGATAAATTTACTAAGAGAGTAGGTTAAAAGGGAAACTTCTCCTTCAGGCCTATGGTAGGCATTTCTTGTTTACTCAAGTACCTGCCGTCTCTCAAAGAATATCTAATGTCCACTGGAATTCGCATATGTCATGATTTTGCCCGCGCCCACCCCTAGTCACTTGGGAGGGGAGCGCAACCCTAGCCTTTCCTTACTCTGGACACAGGGGGCGGTAAACCGGGAGGGCGGCCGAGAAGGCCAGGGGGAGCGACGCTCTTGCTCTCGGACGACAACGTGCCCACGTCCTGAGGCCGCGCCCAGACCCGGAAGCGGGGCCGTCACGTGGGGCGGCGTGGGCTGCTGCCTTGGAAACGCGGAGCCCGGGCTCCCAGCAAAAGCGCCAGGGCAGGGGTCTGCGTTGGAGGAAGGGACTGCTCCGGTGATAGAATGCTGTGCGTCGGAAGGCTGGGCGGCTTGGGAGCCAGAGCAGCAGCTCTGCCGCCCCGGCGGGCGGGCCGGGGAAGCCTCGAAGCCGGGATCCGGGCCCGAAGGGTCAGCACCAGCTGGTCTCCCGTGGGCGCCGCCTTCAATGTCAAGCCGCAGGGCAGCCGCTTGGACCTGTTCGGCGAGCGCCGGGTGAGCGGCGCAGGAGGAGCTCCCCTCAGTCCCCGAGCTAAGCCGACCCCTGCTCCGCGCGGCCAGCGACACTCAGGGCGAGATTGTTTGGGCCTGGGAGGAGGCGGGCAGCGAACCCACCTTTTACAGTGGCGTCTTGTGTGCGCTCTCGATGACGGCAAGGTCACCTCTGCTTTGAGGGGCCGGGTTTAGTGGTCTCCTCCCCAGAGTGTCGGGTCCAGGAACTGCTTCTGCATGAGCCCCTTGCTCCACGTGAATCTTGAATAGTTCGTCCTGGCAGCGACGTGAATTCGGCCTGCCAGGACCCGCCCTCTGCATACACTCAGGCGCACCCCCGCTAAAGCCCTTTAGCTCCAGCGCTACAGTCCTGCCTTAAGAGGCCTATCTCTGTACGTTCACAGGCGGTATCACATGGTCTTTTTGCAAGGACACAGCTGCCTGCAGTCGAGTAATGGTAATTTCATTAATACCTGAAATTCCGTCACCTATTAATTTATTTCAAAGCTTTGGGCTTTCTTGTTCTAAAACACAAAACTCTGTTGAGACGAGTCTCACTTCCATAGTGCCATGGAATTGGTCACTTTGATTTCTTACCCCAGGAAGTCACTAGACTGCGTTGTCTAGTGAAAGGTGAGAGGAAGGCAAGGTTGGAAAGGACTTACCTGATGCCTGTTCTACTTGGAGTTTGTACATTTTGTCCGTTTTAGGTTAAGGATTACTTTTATTTTTGCCTTTTAAAATTTCGTTATACTGTATTGCCTTATAAAGAGAAGTCTAGGGTATTGTCGCACTGAGCTAAAGTGTGTGATTCTTGTCTCCATTATCAGCTTTGTCTTAAAATTATTTTCTGTGAAATTTGCTACACCACCTTCCTTAAGGGTATGTAGTGTTGGTATTAACATAGTTGGTGTGAGGAGACCTGCTTGTAGGCGCTGAGCAGAAAGACGTGAGGGGAAGCCTGATTTTGGGTGGATGAGATTTAACTAATTTTAGCTTTTATTTTTCCCTTTTGTATCATGATATTCGGCACTGATTTTAAAATTTGAAAATAGCAGATTTTCAAATTTTAGAATTGGTTTTTGCCTTGAAAAAAAAAAGGCTTATTCAGTTTAGCATTATGGTCACTGGTAATCCGAGAGTAAGAATTCCCGAGAGCAATATGGGCAGGTTGTACTGGGAAGTGGAAGTAGTCTGTGCTTGAATCAAATTAAGTCAGTATAAAGATGACATTTGTTTTTGGTCCTGATTTTCCTTTGTCTGCCACTCACTTTCTTTTATTTTTTTTTTAACTTGTAATATATTTTGAAGAGAGATCACTAGCTTAACTTCATCCATCCCTTCTTGTAGAAACAGTAGGGCTTGTCAGGCCTGAAAGTTTACCTGCTGGTATTTCTGAAAATCTATGTGTTAAGCACCTACAACGTTGATTAACAAAGCCTCGCATCTGCTCTGGTCATTGGTTTCCTTCATTGAGTTCCCCCGTGTGTTAGACGGTCTATTGGATAGCTAGTTAAAGAAATGAAGGGCAGGGCTCTTGGGTCTGGAAGCTCACCTTTACAGGAGAGAAGACTTTCAAACAGATAAGTTGTAATAGAGAAGTATGGAAAAGTGTGGGCCTTACAGATGTACAGAGCGTGTTCGAGTTCTGTCTTTCCCAATATTAATTTGTGACCTCAGACAAGTTTTTTCTAACCTCTTAAAGCATGCGTCCTGATCTATAAAAGAATGATACTCTGTTCTGTAGGATTGTGTGATATAAATGAGAACCTATATAAAGTAGCAGGCACACTTCATGGTATGCGGTAGGTGCATATTAAATGCTTTTTTTCCCTGCCTTCCTGAGTGTGCTAACAAGTGTGATTGAATAGGTAACAAGAGAATGGTCATTCCCATTAGATCAGTGATTTTTGTTTTTATCAAGATATTGAAATGTCTTTGGAACATATACAATTTGCTCCCAGTTTCAGCCTATGATTTTAATATGTTCATCAAATTTTTCTAAAATATCTATTGCTTCATAGTCAACTCATCCTCCCTATTTGATAGTTGTAGAATAATTGGTACTATGTACTGAGATCTCACTCTTTCAGATGCTGCTGTTAGTACTTTACATATACTTAGTACCTGTGTCCATGCTGTAAGGTATGTATCGTCATTCCCATTGTACATGATGAAAAAAATATGAGGCCTAGGAGGAGAAATAACATGATCAGGGTTATAAGCTAATAATAATTATGGCTAACATCTATAAATGCTCTGTGCCAAACACTGCTTTTTATATATATATATATATATATATATATATATATATATTTACATATATGATCTCATTTAATCTTTGCGGCCACTCTTAGGTTCTGGAGAAGTGACAGTTGGATTTTGAACCCATACCATTGTTGTTTTTTTTTTTCCAGAAAATAATTAAAAATTGAAGAAAAATTATGTTCTGAGAACATTTTTAGTGTAATTTATGTGGAGTGATATGGGGAGTATGATAGTGGTATCCGTGATCACAGGTATAACATGATACACCAATGAAAGCCAAGATGTCCTTTGTGATAAAAGTAATTTTAGTAAATATAAAAAAAGCACAATTTTGAATTTTGGTTATAAATCAGACGTATTCTTTGGTTCTAAGGGTCTTTTTGGAGTTCCTGAGCTGAGTGCCCCAGAAGGATTTCATATTGCACAAGAAAAAGCCTTGAGAAAGACAGAATTGCTTGTGGACCGTGCGTGTTCCACCCCACCTGGGCCCCAGACCGTGCTGATCTTCGATGAGCTCTCGGATTCCTTGTGCAGAGTGGCCGACTTGGTAAGATGCTTTGCCTCAGACTTGAAGTTACCTCTCTTTCAACCTGTTAAAATTTAAGTGAAATTTATCCTTTGTTGTTTACTATTAATATTAGATTATAAAGTTAAAAATGTCTGAAACTATTTGAGATCCATTGGGTATAATTTTTTATGATGAAATATGTCATTAGGAATGGGAAAATATTATAGGAAAAGGTGATATTTAGGACTTGTACTTTAATATGTATGTTTAATAAAATATACATGTAATATATAATGAATGAATACTAATATAGTAAATATTTGCTATATTTGGGTAATATATATTTACCTATATATTCATTTGACAGAGATTCTTCATTATGAAGGCTTCTCCCAAAATTCTAAGAACACTTTATGTGTACATTTACAACAAAATTCCCCTTTTTCTTTTTTTTTTTTTTTTAATAGAGACAGGGTCTCCCTGTGTTGCCTGGGCTGGTCTTGAACTCCTAGCCCCAAGTGAACCTCCTGCCTCGGCCTCCCAAAGTGCTGGGATTATAAGTGCGAGCCACTTCTTTTTCATAAGAGGTGTGAAAACCAGTTTTAATAAACCTTTTCAGGAATGCCTTTTTTTTAAAAATTAAAAACCAAGTTTTGACATCAAAATGATTGTAAAGACTTTTTTTTTTAACATTTTAAATTTGAAATAGAAGTGTATACCTAGATCTCTTCACCAACTAGGAAATCCATTGCTGAGATAGCAAAATTTTCTTTTTTTTTATTTTTAATTTTTGTGGATACATGTATATATTCACGAGGTACATGTGATGTTTTGATAGAGGCATGCAATGCATAATAATTACATCAGGGAAAATGGGGTATCCATCCCCTCAAGCATTTATCCTTTGTGTTACAAACAATCCAATTATACTCTTCTAGTTATTTTAAAATCTACAATTAAATTATTATTGACTGTAGTCACCCTGTTGTGCTATCAAATAGTAGGTCTTACTCATTCTTCCTGTGTTTTTGTACCCATTAACCATCCCCACCTCCCCCATACCACCCTGTCACCCTACCCAGCCTCTGGTAACCATCCTTCTACTCTTTATTTCCATGATTCAATTGTATCTATTTTTAGTTCCCACAAGTGAGTGGGAACATGTGATGTTTGTCTTTCTGTGCCTGACTTATTTCACTTAACATAGTGACCATCCATGCTGTTGCAAATGACACAATCTCATTCTTTTTTATGGCTGAATAGCACTTCATTGTGTGTAAGTACCACATTTTCTTTGTCCATTCATCTGTTCATGGACACTTGGGTTGCTTCCTCATCTTGGGTGTTGTGAACAGAGCTGCAACAAACGTGGAAGTGCAGGTATCTCTTCGATTTGCTCATTTCCAGGAAGCAGGATTTTCTGTCAGCCTGAAGGAGCCAACTCTTGGTTACTCTTGTCAAGGAAAGCAGCACACACAATTTAAATAGTGATCATTTATGATCCTGTCTACATGGTATAGAACTACATAGGTTTTTCCCTCACATTCAGTCAATGGTGAGCACCTACTGTGTGCCAGACACTGTCTAGGCACCAGGGATACATGCAGGAATGAAACAGACACAATCTCTTACTTCACGGAGTTTATATTCTGGCATTAACTCATTAACTTGTTTTTGAAAATTTAGGCTGTAGGCCCTTTCTACAGCCTAGTTAGCTGAAGAAGCTTTCCCTGGATGAGCTGAGGTAACCTTCTCAGCATCTCTCCATTTTCACAAGAGGGAAGAAAGGCACTGGGTGATGAAGGGATGTGCCCGCTGTCAGCTGGCCAGCATGTGGGGCAGCTGGGCTGCCAGCCCAGGCAGAGTATCTGTCGAGCTCCTCTTCTTTCTCCTGTTCCAACCATTTCAGGGCTGGCGGCTGCTCAGGTTTCATGGACCCTTACCTGGGAAGGTTGCAAAGTTTGTTAGCCTCTCCATCTTTAAAAAAAACATATACTTGTTTTTAAAATTATTATACAGTAAAATTGACTTCTTTTGGAGGATGGTACACTTCTATGAATTTTAACTCATATAAATTTGTGCAGCCCTCACCACAATCAGGATACAAAGCTATTCCATCAACCCCCAAAAATCTCCCTGTATAGTCACACCCACCCCTCCCCACTAACCTCTGGCAACCACTAATCCGTTCTCTCTCCCTATAGTTTTGCCTTTTCTAGAAAGTCACATAAGTGGAATCCTGTATACCTTTGACTGACTTCTTTTACCCAGCCTAACTCCTCCCCATCTTTATTTTTTTTCCTTTTTTGGAAAATTTCCTTCCACCCATACGCCTGACTTGAGCATTAACACCTTTCAGATGATTATATGTTCACCACAAGCTTCCCGCTCTTGAGAAAACTGATAAAGTATCTTACTGTAAAGGGTTTTTCCCTGGAGTGAAGTTGCAGGCTCTGGGTGGTTCTGTGGTACTGGGTTTTTGTTCTGTGCCTCCAGTATGTGCATAGGAAATGTGTGTTTGAATGATGGGGGAGCTGTGGAAACGAGGTGCCAAAAGGAGGTTTCATACCCTGTTCACCTAATTGTGTCACAGAAATCAGAAAAGGAAAATCTGTGTCAGTGAATTTCACTGTATCGTCAGCCCTCCAGATTGGGGGATCTGTGGAGTCAACCAACCTTGGATCAGAAATATTTGGAAAAAAAATTTGCATTCATACTGAACATGTACAGACTTTTTTTTCTTGTCACTGTTCCATAAAACAATACAGTGTAAGAGCTATTTACATATTGTTTACATTCATTAGGTATTACAAGTAACCTAGAGATGATTTGATGTATGGGGTGTGCTGTGTGTCGGTTATATGCAAGTACTACACCATTTTATATCAGAGACTTGAGCATCTGTGGATTCGGGTATCTATGGGAGGATCAAACCATTGTCCATTGATACTGAGGGGTGACTTGGCGTGGCTGTCACAAATCCCAGAATTCACTGTGTATTTGTTGTCTTAGTCTTCATCTTAATCAGTATTCTAGGATTTTTTTCTTACATTTTTGCTTTTGGTCTTCACTAAAAGATTTTAACTTCTCTGCCCTATATCTTATTTTGACATTTTTAGTATTTATCATGTGTAATAATATCTCATTTTGAAAACTTAAAAAAAAAGATGTGATTTATATATGTAGTTCACTGGGTATAAAAGCACCTTTCTTCGTTTTGAATTTTTAAGATATTACCTGCCAGTAAGGTTAGTACTATTATAAGGCAATCGTTTTATAAATTGTTTTTCACCAAATAGTCATTTTATTTTGTTTTCTTTTTTTAATACAGTTTTTATGTAACAGAACTGTTTTCCTCATCACTATTACAAATCAGTTTTTAATATGTATGCTAGTGTTTTGAATTTTAATATTGATTATAAATTCACAACCTGTAGATTAGTAATTTGTAAAAAAAAATGTTGTAAATTTACGTCATTTTCAGGTACTTTGGTACTAATGTTATTTTATCATTACCAATTGTTACAACAAATATACCAAACTATGGATTTAAATGTTTTGGCATTAAAAGCTATTTGATAATAAAATTAAGAAATTTTATCTTGTGGTGATTTTATTTCATGTTATAGTCACACATTTTCTTGGCAAATAAAGAAAATATGTAGTGTTTTGTAGCTTCTCTGCTTTTTGTTACAATTGACATGAAAACAAAAATTTAGTTTTACATCATTTTATCTTTTTAAAAAAGAATTGTCACTCATTTTAATTTCTAACGACTTAAGTAGCAGCAGCAGTAGTAGTTGTATACAGTATTACATGGAGACTATGAACTCATATTTTATTAAAAGGACTATAAAGAGACTGCCTTTGTTTTCTGCACAAAGACTGCAATGTAGTTAAATCAAAGACTAGAATGTAGTTAAATGGGTTTTGAAACTATACGATACGTCAGTTAAAAAAAGCCTCTAAGAATTGTTTCTGGAGATAAGTTAACATGTGAAAACCATACTGCAAAGAATCTTAGCCAGAAAGTTGTAGAATATTTGAAACCAATGTCTGCTCTTTTGAAATAAAGAATTAGACGGCATGGTGGTGGGCACCTGTAGTCACAGTAGTCACAGCTACATGGGAGGCTGAGGCAGGAGAATGGCGTGAACCCGAGAGCCGGAGCTTGCAGTGACCTGAGATTGTGCCAATGCACTCCAGCCTGGGCGACGGAGCAAGACTGTCTCAAAAAAAAAAAAAAAAGGAAGAATTTGCTTGGTGTTTATATTTGAAAGAGAAAACCTTTTCTGAAATAAAGTTAATAAAAGTCTTTTTTGGAATGAAACAAACTTGGTTTCAAGGAATAACAGAATTAAATGTTCAGAAAGAAGCTGCTTTGCTTTACTCGCTTAGGAAAAAGTCAGTAATGGAAATGCATAGGGCAAGCCAATGGCACATCTTAAAACCCAGTTTTCATTTTCACCCTCAGATCCTGGAAGAAAGCTTCTCATCAAATTCCCTTTTGGTTTTGTCTTTCCCCTTTATTAGGCTGATTTTGTGAAAATCGCTCACCCTGAGCCAGCATTCAGAGAAGCTGCGGAAGAAGCTTGTAGAAGTATTGGCACCATGGTAGAGAAGTATGTGCTGTTCCCCTCCCCACCTCCGTGCCAAGTCCTGGGTGATCCGGTTTCATGGACTTATGCCGTAGGCAGTTTTGTCCATAGCGCTTGTCCCCCACCCAGCAGGGTGGGAGGTGTGTGTGACCAGGGGTGGCCGGAGGGAAGGCTCAGGACAGGCCATTGGCTCACCTGGCAGGCGGGCACTGGGCCTCGGGGCTGGTTGTCTGTTCTCTCAGTCATTTCCTTGTCTGTAAATGGGGTCGAAAAGTTAACCCTGCCTCAGGGTCCTTGTGAGGGTTAAATGAGATCAATGTAAAGGTGTCACTTGATAATCTGAGATGACAGACACCCAGGATTCTTGTCATCACCATTATCACTTACCTTAAATAAGGGGTTTTTAGTATCCTAGTGGCAAGTTGGACTTACTAGATTATCGCTTGATTAAATTGCTGTTGCATTGATGGCTGTGGGCCACAGGGCGAGAAGCCAAAATGCTCTATCAACAGTGTCCTTGTGGTCCCTGTTGAGTTGGAATTAGGGAGTCTAGGGAGGCTGTAAAAGTCTATGGGAGGACTGGAGCAGGCTCTGGCTGAGGCCGTGATGGAGTGAATTATTTTAAAGTGATTTGGGGGTAAATGTAAGTGTTTTTAAGCCACTTATGAGAGTTCCATAGTGCTTGTTAAAATAACTTAATGGTGGACAGTCCTGTATTCCAACACACTTAGCTGCATGGCACCATGCCAGGCAGTGTATAGAGCTAGGGAGAGCCCTGGGCTCGCCAGCATGGATTTTCAACAGGTGAAAGGGGGTAACATGATAAGACAATTTAATATGCCAGAAATTGTTGGAGGAGGAGAGGGATGGCTTCTCTGATTAGACGAGGCTTTGTTGGAAGACCCAACACTTCAGGATGTGCAGCTGCTGCTTTTCCCCAGGTCGCCAACATTTGTTCACTTTGGCACAATCGTGTGTGACTTTTCCCATAGCCGCTGAAAACCAACTTGCGTAATGGGATAGAACTGGGCCCTGCAGAGTGCAGGCACTAGGCATGCTGACAGGGCTGAAAGTGGGGACTCCCTGGGAGAAAGCTTTGCCTCTCGGGGAAAGGCCCCTGGAAGGGAGTCAGCAGTGGGCTGCCTGCTTGAGGTGCTCTGCATTCTGTGTCCTGCCGAATTAGACATGGGCTGGCCTCATGGACAAGCACTCTTCATTTTGTGGGAGGACAAATACAGACTGAAGTATGGGCTTTATCTCAGGGTCTTCCGACATAAAACATACTGGGAGATTTCCGTAAACCTCTGCAGTTGGGGCAGTGCGGGCAGCCTCTGAGCTACTGTTCCTTTGCCATGGAATGGTTCCATGGGTGAGCAGGTTAGGCCTCCACGCTCACTCTCTCCCTGACTTCTGGGATCCATGTGTGGGAGTCTGGCCCTTCTTGGTGAGTGTTTTTTTGATGAGTAATGACTATCTACGTTTCACTAGCATTTGGGAAGGCCCATGAGAATGGTAACAGAAACCCTTCGATTCATATAAATCTTCAGTGTTTTTTGTGAACCAGCTGAGGAACAGGAGTATCCTTGAGTCTCTGAGTAGGGACTGGTGAGTGGTTCTTAAAACCTTATCCCTCCTCGAAGACCTACCCAGCAGGGTGCAGATTGTATCTAGACCCAGCTCACTATTTAGCTCTGAGGGGGTCATGGCATTTGCATTTAGGGAAGAGGACTGGGTTCTTGCTAGTGGTACTATGGGATGGGATGGGTTGGGACCACTGCCTGGCGTTGGGCCCTTTGCTCTCTGGATGCACAACTGCTCAACAGTGGCCATGGTTCATTCACATAGGAAATGTGTGCTGCACACATGATCTCATTTAATCCTCACGGCAGCCTAAGGTCTAAATAACGTGTCCAAGGTCCCAGAGCAGTAACAGGGCCAGTCTTGCATCCCAGTTGCCTGGCTCTGAAGCCTGTGTCCTGAGCTCTCCCTTACAGTGTTTTTAAATTTAAAAATTAGCTGGGCGTGGTGGTGTATGCCTGTAGTCCCAACTGCTTGGGAGGCTGAGGTGGAAGGATCACTTGAGCCCAGAAGATTGAGGCTGCAGTGGGCTGTGATTGTGCCACTGCATTCCAGCCTGGGTGCTGGGTGACAGAGTGAGACCCTGTCTCCAAAATAAGGGAAAGAAAGAAAGAAGGGAAGGAGAAAATGGAAGGAAAGAAGGAAGGATGGATGGTTACACTGTTCCTGGTAGGTTATGCTGTTCAGCTTCTGGGCATGTGTGTGGTACAGTCTAACACCATTCTTTTCATGTAAAGTTAAAAATAAGGTATTAGAAAATCATGGTACAGTCTAACACCATTCTTTTCATGTAAAGTTAAAAATAAGGTATTAGAAAATCATCTAATCTTTTAAATTTCTAATTTTTCTAGGTTGAACACAAATGTGGATTTATATCAATGTTTGCAAAAATTACTAGCTGATAAAAAACTTGTGGATTCCCTTGATCCAGAAACAAGGTACTCACTCATTTCTTTGCCTTGGCTGTGACTGTGACTCTAGAGGTGAGGTTGGGAGACTCTCCCTCAGGGTCTCTGTACTTGCAGCCTCTGCTGTCTGGAATGTTCCTCCCCAGGTATCTCTATGACTCCTGCACTTTCTCTAGGACTCCACTCAAATGGTGTCTCTTCCAAAATCTTTACACAGGGTCAGACACTACCCTCTGATCTTGATTTATCTTTCTTCATAGCCCTCATTCCTTCCAACGTATCCTATTTGTTTATTTGTCCATCATCTATCTCACGAGACTGCAAGCTCCTTGAGGGTAGGGCTTGGTCTGTTTTGTTCCCGGCTGCATCCTCAGTACCTACACATTCATGGCATGTGGTCAGTGCTCAACTAATGAGTGGACTCCTGTAGACAGTTAATAATTACACTTAGCTTTATGCTCAAAGTTCCATAATTGATACTATCAGAAAATATAAGCAAATTGATTTTATCTACTGGGAGGATGTCAAGATCCTTGTAATGATTTGCTTTGGTTCATTTGGCTACATTTATAAATCTGCATCAAAAAGGCCTTACTTTTAAATCAACACATTAGAATATTTGATATAGGAACCTAGATATCTTATTTCTTTGCTCAAATGCAATTGCGAGTGGAGTAGGGTTTGTCCTTAACCTACTTATGATATGTACGTCATAACACAGATTAATTTTTTTTCTCAGTTTGTTCCTGTTTATCTACGTTTTATTGGTGGGACACTTCCTCTGACAACTTGATTCTTTCTGATCCTGTTTCCTTCTCCTATTTTGTCTCCATATGTGGCTTATTGACCCCAAATGAAGCCATTTTCTATAGGGACCAATTGATCATCCAGTTTACTGTTAATCTAATACATGAGCAGCATGGTATGTGAGTAACTCAGTGTTTGAGGGGTTATTTTCACCTGCCTGGCAGGTGTGCAGGTACCTAGTGGTGTTTCACTTTATCGGTCCTGATGCCCAGGACACTAGTAAAACTAGCTGTGTCATCACAGCTTTATCATTTAAGCTTTGTCGTTATATTGCTTTCATTAGCAAAGCAAGGAAAAGTTGAATGCCTATTAATTGTGCCAGATTTATACCGAACTGGTACTGACTTTAAATAACAACAAAGAATGTTAAAAATAGAAGGTTATTCATAATCTCTATTTACTGAAGATCAACATGACCCTGTTTGTGTATAAAGAATTGTAGTGGACTAGCAGACCATTTTAGATAGAAAGGACTTGTAGTGATAGGATACACACCACATTTCTAGATATTAAAAATGCCAATAGGAATTTTTAAATAATAAAATGATAAATATATTGGGGAAAATAAACTGGGTAGAATATCAACAGTCTAGCAAAGAAAAGCAACTTGGAAGTAGGAGAGAAGAAGAATTTGAAGTAATAATTATTGCAGTATCATGGCACTTAGATATCGTTGAGTATTGGCTAGCACCCAGAACTATATTTTAGAACCATGCATATGGCAAAATATCAGACAGTGGCTAAAACAAAGAATTATAGATTTAATAAAGTCTTGTGAGTTAATGTACAGAGGAAATGATTTAAATTGAGTAACTCGTCATGTTATTCTTAGATTCAGTCCTTGAAATACTAGTTCTCTGAGATGTTCAGAACTTTTCTCAGAATGGTTCCTTCAGTCAGTAAGTTTGGAAATCTGATGTATCAATGTATTTCCCTGCTTGAAGAATTTTAGTAGTTTAGAGTCTCTGAGAAGCCAGGCCATAAAGAAACCTGTTTAACTTGGGTTTTTTCCAAAGCCATTAAGAGCTTTCATGTATGCAAAGACTATAATAAGCACATTCTCCAGAAAATATAATGGAGGGAAAATCCTAGTTGCAAGAACAGCCAAAGCTGTAACACACATTGGAATGAACTTGGGAAGGTAGAGTGCAGGACCGCAACACACACACCACCTAGGAAGCATGCAAGTGACCGAAATGGAGAAACATGCTGTATTCTTAAGGAAGAAGAAAGCTCAGTAATGTTTATTACTAAAAGTTTAATGCTATCCAATTTATAAAGAATTTTTTTATTGTTACTTAAAATGATTTTGAAGTCATAGAGAATAAATATGCCAGAATAGGCAGGAAAACTCTCGTAAGGAAAAGTACTAAAAAGGGACTTAACACCAGATAGTAGAACATATAAAAATGCTGTATTTAAAGAGCATTATACCTAAAAATGCCAGAATAGTCAATTAGATCAATGGAAGAATAGAGACATTTTAGACACAGACGCAGATATATATACAGTAAGACTATTTGGTATGTGATAAAAGTGTCATTTCACATCAGTAGGGAAAGACTTGGTTTTCAGGAAATGTTAGACCAATGGATAACCATTTAGGGTAAAAAAGTAGATTGATGAAAGATTTAAATATTTTTAAAAGAAATTATAAAACTAGTGGTAATCTTGGGATGTGGAAGGTCTTTCTTGGCATGATACAAACTCATACCACAGAAAGATTTATTGATTTTTATTATATAAATGTTGCAAACTTTGGTATGGCAAAACGCTTCCACATTCAAAGTCAGAACACACGAATGTTGACAAATGGTTCTTATATGACAAAGGGTTAATATATTAACTATTTTAAGAGACCTTTCAAATTACTTTAAAAAAAGAAGAAAGAAAACCCCCCTTATAGAAAAATGGGCAAAAGATTATCTTTGTGAAACTCTCATTTCACAAAATAAGGAATAGCAACAGATGGCCCTTAAACTGATAGCAGTGTGCCACAGCTGTAACAGTGGCAACAAGTGTGAAGTGGGTGGAAGTGCATCTCTAGAATGGAACTGCGGGGTTGGACATTGGCTTCAGAGCTCGCTAAGCCCTAGTTTTCTCCTTTGTGAAAGGGAAATAAGTACTTCATAAGAATCATATGAGATGTAAGGGAAATAATTTGTGTAAAGTGCCTTGCTCTGTACCTGGCACGAGACCCACCACCATTAAGGAAAGACAGAATGAAGCAAAACTTTGTCAGCCAGCAGCTGACAAAGTTGAAACAGAATGAGAATAGTACTTCTGGTTTGGGATGATGGATCCTCTCTAGTTATGGGTAAATTGATAAGTCTTTATGGAGGAGCATTTGGTAATATATATCAATGTGCATACTTTTTGATTAATTTCTTGGAATTTATCCTAAGGAAACAAACAAGGATTAAAAAATGTAACAAGAATTTTTGTTATATTGTGGTTCATGGGAGTGGGAGAATAACAACATTTGCAGTCTATATGACAATACAAAACAAGCATGAAAAGCCAACTTTTTGAAGAACGTTTAAAGACATGGAGAACTGTTCAATGTTTGTGATACAATTTTACAAGAAAAAGCAAGATACAAAAGTATATACAGTTGGGCCTTAATTATTCTAAATATATAATATAACATTAAAAGTAGATGGAAAGGAAATATGAGAATTTTAATAGTCATTATCTTTGATAGGATTAGTGATTTAAAATGTTTCATATGTTTCTGCAAAGTTTTGTTACATAATACAAAACTGCAAACAGTTTTGTTACATAATAGACCTATATTGTGTAATACGATAAACGTACACTATAAATTTCCATTCACGGTATATTTGACGTAATAATCAGGAAGGTAAATATATCTATTTTGAAAACCCAAGGAAAGCCAAAAGAGTAGATCAAATATTTGATTATTTCCATTCAATGTTGTTGGTTTTTTTAAAAAAAAAAATACCGTTGACCGAAAAAAAAGGTGTTACACTTGAAATTGGTTCCAAGCATGAAGCAGGACTAAAAAGAAAGAAAACAATTCTCATTAGCCAAGAAACTCAGCTTCCAGCACAGCATCAAAGAATTTAATATTCTAAATAGCTGCTACTGGCTGGAAGAAAAACTGAAAATCTCATGCAGAGGGCCTTTGAAAAATTGTCCAAATATAAAACTGTTTTATGTTTTTAATTATGGGGATTTGGATTGAGTTGAAATAAATAAGTAATTATTATGGTGGCTTTCACAGGTTTGTACTCTCTGAATAAAGGAATAAGCTCTTACATGAAGAGCCAATCATAATTATCAGTCAGATAGATGTTTTGCCTGATGTTAGCCTTAATATCTGAGGATATTAAGCTCCTTGTTTAAAACAAAGTGTGTGTGTGTGTGTGTGTGTGTGTGTGTGTGTTTTGAAGAAACTTTTGGCAGTGAGGCTGAAAAAGACTGATTTTATTTAACAAAAAACCACAATTTTTTTGTTAGCAATTTTTATTACCTGTTATAACCTGGGGCTCATTTCATTTATAGGCGAGTGGCTGAACTGTTTATGTTTGATTTTGAAATTAGTGGAATCCATTTAGACAAAGAAAAGGTACATCTTTCTTCTGTTTTTTTGACTCAGTTTTACTAACATTTAGTTGATACCATTATTGCTTGAATATGTTGCTTGAATTTGCATATTGCAAAAACGTGCAGGTCTTTTATCTGTTATGAAATTCTTCTATAGATTGTATTTGAATGTAACCCCCTCTCTGGAAGTTGACCATGATAATTCAGAATTAAGACAGACTTCAGCCAAGTGGAGTGTTTTAGATAATCATGGAATTAGGATGAGATAGGCAATATCAGGAAAGACTGGCAAGTGAATGGGAAAGCTGATGTCATTGAAGATTGGTAGTACAGGGAACATCACTAAGACCTTACATAAGTCTATTTATTTATATTATACATGTGTTCAACAGATGCAACAAGCATAGATTGCACAGTGTTTACACTGGGATGAAGGGCCTTCTACCTAGTCCATCCCCTTCATTTTACAGATGTGGAAACAAGACAAAGTGATTTGTTCAAGTTGCCATCCTAACTAACAAATGGCCAGTGTTAGTTCTTAAAATTTCTAACACTGGCCATTGTTCTTTCTAGCGCATAACATCCTGAGAAACCAAGTGCCTCATTTCAGTTGTAAATTCAGAGTTGGAGGAACAGGAGGGACTTGACACCATTGGAAGTTCAGCCTGCCCCACAGTCTCCCCCACTCACCTGCAGTCTAGACTATTATGGCTTTTTGTTTATTTGTTTTAAACAGTAATACATTTTTCCTAGTAAATATGGTAGAATTAAACCACTTACCTATGAAGAGATTAAGTTATCAAAATATCTGGAAAAGTAGAAGGCAGGGCCTTGGAAATATGTATCATATACAATAGATGTTACCATTTTGATAGGTGCTGAGTTTGAGTAATGCTGTAACCCCTCACACATCTGATGTGTTTGTGTGTGGCATTAAAGGCTCAGCATGTGATTCCTGGTCTGACCCTGAGCCAGGACGTGCCTTCCCAGCAGCCCATGAGATTTATCGGCTCTACTGTAAACTCACATTGCCTAAAGTGACCACATTTGCCCCTTTCCAAATCAATTCTTCATTAATACTTCTCTGTAAAATAAAATTTGGGAGTTAGTTGTATTCTTTCCCTTCCTATAATATTCTCATATCTTCTAACCAAGTCCTTGCATTGTTCCTGCAGTCCTGCATCTGTCTGCCTCCCAAAAGCAAATCACCTTCTTATCACCAAATACCTGGGCTGTTCTAAAGGCCTCTGTCTTCCTAACAGTGATTTAACATCAACTGAGTATTTGCTATTTTAAATCATATGTTTCTCATCAAATTCTCACAACAACTTTGAGCTTGGTGCTACTATTATTCCTGGCTTTTTTTAGACCAAGGCTGTAGAGGTTGTGGGACGTTATTTTGTAAGCCAGACAGACTCCAGAGCCTGCATGGCCAGCATGTCACCATCCTGCTGGTCAGTCTTCCCCATCTGTGAACATTGGATTAGTTTTCATAAAGTATTGATTTGTTACTCTCCTGCCCAGAATCCTCCTCTGGACTTCCCATTGTCTAGTGAAGTTAACATGTAACAAAGAGCTCACACTTGTGGCCGTGCTCCGGCTGTCAGCCCCTCATACACAGTGCCCTCCCCCATGTGTTGTGTGCTGTCCTCCTCCTAAGCCTGCTCACCAGGTTTCCTTGGCTGAAGTCCCCATGGAGGCTTCGTCCTCACGCCACATTGCGAAGCTTTTATCAGTCCCCCAGGTGGAATTTTGTATTCATCCAAACGTATTTTACTTATTTCACTCATGTGGCATTCTTCTTTACCTTTTGTTGATGATGATGCTGTTATTGTTGTGTTGCTTATCTAAATTCTAGGCTTACAAAGGATCAAGAACATGGATCATGTTTTTAAATGCATATTAGTTTTGGACTCAATAAAAGTGTTGAGTGAATGTATGACAAATCATAATAATGCTAGCTATCATCAAGTTTCATATTTTCAGAAGGAAGGTTGCTAGTAGAGAATCCATGTGAATAGCTTTGGTTTTTATGTATCCTCATGAAGGATGCTTTTGAAATTTTGCTGACAAATAATATATGTTCAGTTTCACCAGCATAGACATTGCCGCTTTTATCTAACATATTATTACAGTGTAGCTCCTCTTTCCCAGGGAGCAGTTCCCAGGGAACCCCTCAATATTGAATATGCAACTAAAGTAAACCTGCTCAGTTTTTCCCTTGTAACTTCCATGTTTGTTCTCAAAGGTGCTCCACTAGGACAGGATATAAAGTAGACATGTTCCATTTTTCAAAAGAGAGACCATGAAATAAACCCATCAACAAAATCTATAAATCATCAAAGCCTATGTTCTTTCCAGTTCGTTTCTTATTTAATTTTTTTTTTTTTTTTTTTTTTTTTGAGACAGAGTTTCACTCTTTTTTCCCAGGCTGGGGTGCAATTGGGCAATCTTGGCTCACTGCAACCTCTGCCTCCCGGGTTCAAGCGATTCTTATGCCTCAGCCTCCTGAGCAGCTGGGATTACCGGCATGTGCCACCACACCCGGCTAATTTTGTATTTTTAGTAGAGACTGGGTTTCTCCGTGTTGGCCAGGCTGGTCTCAAACTCCTGACCTCAGGTGATCCACCCACCTTAGCCTCCCAAAGTGCTGGGATTATAGGTGTGAGCCATTGCACCCAGCCTTAATTTTTAAGGTCTCATACAAATATAACTTATAAGTTTAACTGTAATAGAAATGTTTATTTTTAACATTATTTAATAACAGAAATTTCATAGAATTTTTGAAGAGTTCAGATTATTGTGCATTTCATTGTTACCACAGAATGATGAAGTGATATGCCTGGCAGATCATTGAAGTCGTCATGAACTCAGTTTTGATTTTTCCAGAGATTTTATCAGTTGATAAAATCTTCAAAGTAGTTAATTTTATCACTTTTTTTTTCAAAGTGAAAGTTTTGAAGAAAATTTTGGAACTGTAATGTGATTTCAAAATCTTGTTCATCTTTTTTGTTATTCCACTTGTTACCATTAGGTGGTGACAAATGGCCGTATCAGAAACAAAATAAGCGAAGAGAAATCTGCACTGTAAAGAAATGGGAGTTTCCTAAAACTTTTTTCCATGAAATTTGAATTTTCTATATTGAAATTCTGGGGATATTGATATATACTCAATTTTTTCAACATCTTATCAAGCATGCCTCTACATCATCTATGTTTATGTTTAAAAAGTATATTAGTATTGTGGCTTAATCATTTTTTAGGAGCATAGAACAGTTTAGAACCTGTTCATTGCTATCTCCTCTCCCAGAAAGATTTGTGTACACTTTCACCTGAAGCCCAACATGAGCCCAGTGCGGAGCCTGTCTAGTTTTTTAGTAGCCAATAACTGAAAATTCATATGCAGAGCCTGTCTAGTTTTTTAGTAGCCAATAACTGAAAATTCAGCCCTTCTCCTCCAGTCAGCCTAATTATGTGGTTTCTAGTTTATATTTCATCTTAAAAGCATTTATGACAACCCCTTTGCTAATACACGTTTTCTCAGGTGATTGTGTGTTACAAAGGTATGACTGCAAGATTAAACCTAAGCAGATGTGTCCGCACCATCCACATCCTCATCACTGACCATTTGAAGGCCTGGCAGGAGCAAGGACCATGTGCCACATGGCAGGGACACGGAGTAGAAGAAAGGACCATGCCCTGGGGCTCCAGTCTACTTCTTAGACTTCACTATATCATTCTGTAGCAGCTCAAGCACGTGCAAAATCAGAATTTTTTTCCCCCCTGAGACAGGATCTCGCTTTGTTGCCCAGGTTGCAGTGGTGTGATCGTAGCTCACTGAAGCCTTACCTCCTGGGCTCAAGTGATCCTGCTGCCTCAGCCCCACAAAGGGCTGGGACTGCAGGCGTGTGCTACCACACCGGCCAAAATCAGAACTTTTAAAATGTGCTTCCCCCTTCTGGAGGCTCACTACACTTTTGCAAAGAACTGTATTTTTTTTTTTTTTTTTTTTTTTTTTGAGACAGAGTCTCCCTCTGTCTCACAGGCTGGAGTACAGTGGTGCAATCTCAGCTCATTGCAACCTCCGCCTCCTGGGTTCAAGCGATTCTCGTGCCTCAGCCTCTTGAGTAGCTGAGATTACAGGCATGCACCACCACGCACCCAGCTAATTTTTGTATTTTTAGTAGAGATAGGATTTGACCATGTTGGCCAGACTGGTCTCCAACCCCTGACCTCAAGTGATCTGCCCTCCTTGGCCTCCCAAAGTGCTGGGATTACAGGCGTGAGTCACTACACCTGGCATGTGTTTTTCAGTGTTGTTAATTTCAACAATTAGTTATATAACCTAGACATAAAATAGAACTAGAAGTTATGTAAACCTTAAAGCATAGAAACATCAGGAAACCATAAGTATGATCTTTTTGTTAGAATATTAAATATCTGTTAAAAGTAAAATTAATATTTATAATACAGTAACAATATATTCATTTTACTAAACTAATATTAAATGATAATTCAACAATGCATATGTTGACTTGACATCTTTATATTTTGTTTATTAAATTGTGAAATATTAATTCAAAATGCCTTTAAATAACTTTTACTCCTCCTGCATACAGCGTAAAAGAGCAGTGGACCTCAATGTTAAAATCTTGGATTTGAGTAGTACATTTCTTATGGGAACCAATTTTCCCAACAAGATTGAGAAGCATCTCTTACCAGAACACATTCGTCGTAACTTTACGTCTGTGGGGGATCATATCATAATTGATGGTCTCCACGCAGAATCGCCAGATGACTTGGTATGTATGTTTCATTCTCTTTGTTGTTGAGGTCCCATCTGTGTGTTGCTACTGTTTTAACCCAAAATTCAGTGATAATGTGATAGTATCCTTAAGAACTTTTTAGCATTACTAAACCCTAAAAATTTAACTTGTGGAATTATTAATGCCATAAACACTTTAAAGAATGAAAATGATTTCATTACTTATATTTCATACAAGATTCCTTATTTTTAAAGTATGATTAATAACAGCATTGACTGACATTCTAGACTACAGAGACTTTTAAATTCATGCAGCCTTACTTCTCCTGGTTAAGACGCTTTATAGCATAGAGATCCACGCACTGGGTAGAGGTTTGCCCTGCCGTACCTCAGAACAGTACCCTAGAGCTGCAGTCAAGTATGCTGTTGCATCCCATGCTATTTTATGACTCTGGAAGCTTTATCGCCTCATGTAGACCATTGCTTTATTTTGAAAGCGGTGATCATCTGCAGATCAAGTGGTGAGCATGAGCCTGTGTTATGGTTGCATAGGACTGTGTCATGGTATTTATAGCCTTCACCATTTACTTTTTAAACGTAGGTGCGAGAAGCTGCTTACAAAATTTTTCTTTATCCCAATGCTGGTCAACTGAAATGTTTAGAAGAATTGCTCAGCAGCAGAGATCTTCTGGCAAAGTTGGTGGGGTATTCCACGTTTTCTCACAGGGCTCTCCAAGGAACTATAGCGAAAAATCCAGGTAAGCCTGTTTATCCAACATTTAAGGGCAAAATAGGATTTTTATGAAACTGAGCTTTAGATTTTAAATAGCTGTAAATTAGTGTTCTATTTTTAATACATGCAGAGAACCATTTATTGAGATTTTCTATGTATTTTTATAGGAACCATTTTTAAATAGAGCTAATAATTTGGCATAATTCTGTCCAACCAAAGAATTTTATTTTATGTGAATGTTCAGAGTAAAATCATAACCTAAATTTTCATTTTGATGTTAGTCTAAATTGTTTTCATTTTAACCCAGTTTCTGTGTTGAATTTGACAAATTGGTTAGAAATAGGGTAAGAGAATGAAAGATGAGTATGTTTACTGAGGTCAAGGTTAAATGTAGGTTAGGTCATATAAAAAACACACAGCCAGATAAGCCTCCTTTTCAGAGAGAAGAGTACTGCTTAGGAAGGTTTGTGCTAGGTGAGGTGTTACAGAAGTGTGTCATTGGGTTTGTCATAGACTTGCCTTGTGCTATGTTGAGTTCCTTATGATTCATAATGTCTAAGAGAAAATGTTACACAATAATAATATAAATGTACATAATACGTTTTTTCAAAAGCATTTATTAACTTACAGTTGTAATTTAGGTGGTGAGTCAGGAGTAGGGTGGCCATGATGGTGGAGCTGCGTGAGACTCAAGGTCTTGGCAGTGAAGTTGCAAGACTTAGTGAGGGTGAGAGGGAGGAGGACGCAGTGTGGTAGGCCCCCTGGGTTTCTGGTTGTAATCTGATTAGACATTCCACTCATGGACAGAGGGGACACTGGGGGCAGATCACAACCTGAATCCTCGCTTGTCTTTATTCCTTCTGTGCTTATCCCTTCTCACCCTAGCATGTTCTTCTCTTCTCTAAAGTTCTCTAAATGCACTCAATCTTACTTCTTACTCTTTCATAAACAACTGTTTCCCTTGACCTGTCAAGGCTCTTGGTTAAGCTACAGGCGTGTCACACTCATTGTGGCCTGGGTTCCCTTGCTCATGTCACTCTCCTACAGAGAGCAGCTTTTCTTCCTGGTCTGCCTGTTAAAATCTTACCCCTTTTTTTAGTGCTCAGCTCAAAACCCACCTCTTTCATGAAGCTTGTTAAACTTTTTCACTTTCCTTGGACTCCTTTTGTCCCCGAACCCTTAAAACACTTATAATTTGTTTCATATAGTTGAAGCTCCTAAACAGATATAATATGTATGTTATGTATTAAATGTGTGTTTTTAGTGTATGTTTTTTCTTTTTTTGTAAGTATCAGTTTGGTGAAAGGTATGTTTTTCTGTAGTCGCTGTTGTCAACAGTTTGATTACAATAGTACCATATTTTTATTTTATATTTATATAAAATAATAATATTAGAATATCATTCAATGCTTATCCTGTTGTTATCTCATTTCCTTCCTCTGCAGCTTTGTGAAGTAGGTATTTGTATTCATGTCACAGATAAGGAATCTAAGGTTAGGTTATATTGCTAAAATGTGGCAGAACTGAAGCCTAAACACATATTCTACATTTATGGTTTTCCATAGGCTGCTTGAGACCTAATGCCCTATGTTTTATATCATCTACATCCCATTTTTGTTTGTCAATTCAGCAAATATTTACTGATTGCCCACTATATGTCAGATATTATTCTCGGTCATGGAAATAAGTCAGTGTATAAAGCAGAAGAAAATTCCTATCCTTATGCAGTTTACATTCTTGTGAGCAAGGGAAGACAGTTAAGAATGAAATAAGTAGATAAAGTATGTGGTATGTTATTAGTTAATACAAGCCGTGGAGAAGACTGAACAGGGAAGGGGATAAGGAATGTGGGCATGTAGGCTGGTGCTGGAGTTTTAGAGAGCATTGTCGGAGGGCTCACTTAGAATGTGGAATGTGAGCGCGCTCTTGACAGACAGAAGCGTGAGGCTGTGGCTCTTGGGGGGAGAAAGGTTTCACGCAGAGTCACTATCAAGTGCTAAGGTCTTGAGGCAGAAAAATGCCTGCCATGTTTGAGGAGGGCAGAGTGGCTGAAGCGCAGTGTGTGCAAGGAGAGTGGCGAGAGGTGGGAACAGACTGACAAGGGGTGGCATTAAGTGGAGACTTGACGCAAGTACAGCAGGTCACTGTGGGGGTTGGGGCGGAGGAGTGAGATTATCTGACTCCAGTGCTAATGGTGAGTCAGTGCTGCCGTTCCTGAGAGAAGACTGCAGCAGGGCCAGGGTAGAAGAGGGCCTGTTTAGATGCTGTTTTGCAGTAACCATGATGAGAAATGTTGGCATCTTGACCAGGTGGTAGCAGGGAAGGTGGTAAGATGTGATCAGATTCTGGGTACAGGGTATTTGGAAGAGGTAGCTAACATTTTTGACCTAAGCAACTAGAAAGAGAGTTACTACTGTTAACTAAGATTGGGAGGACCGGGAACTTGGTTTGGTTCAAGTTAAGTTTGAGATACCAAATGAGGTTCCAGTGGTGAAGTTGGGTAGGCAGTTAGATAGAGTGTGGAGTTCTGAGCTTCATAGGTAAGTCTGAACCTCTAAAATGAGATTCTGATACCACTAAGAGTGAACTTAAAGAACAAGTCCAAGGACTGCGCTCTGGGGCCTTCAAGTTTAAGAGGCCAGGCACGTGAGGAACTGTTAGTTAATGCTGCCAGATGTAACGGCCACTAAGGGAGGTGGAAAGTGATTACAGGGTGTGGTCCTGGAGGCCACACAGAAGGTCTGCCTACAGGAGAAGGGAGAGATCAGCTGACTCATGCTGTGGCCAGGTCAGATGTGAGGAGGGCTGGGCATGACAACTGGCTGTAGCAGCGTGGAGCTCACTGGACCTGCAGCACCCAGCTCCAGATTCCATGACTGACAGGTCACCCTTGTGCACTAAGTGCTTGGTGTGCTGATGTATTGGCAGCTGTTGTGCACATCATCACGTAAGATGTGCCCTGGGTCCTTGAGGATTTAAAGCTTAGTTGAGGAGCCGGATATATGCATAGAAAAAGATAAATAATAATACAGGTTGGCACGTTTTCGGTGCCGATGGAGTAGTACAGACAAAACAATGCCATGGGATTTAGGAGCTCGGGGCATTTGTCAGATGCATCTGTGGCTGTTGAAGGCGCCCTGAGGGAAATGAAACTGTCATGCACAGTGATGGAGTGAGCCCTCAGCAGAGCAGAAGGAAGACAGGAGAGGCTGACTGAGGCTAAGGCGGGCATTCATGTGGCCAGTGAATGAGGAGGTAACTGCAGTGAGGCACTTAGTGGGGGGTTTCAAACTGAATCTTAATATGACAATTCTCTGGGGACACTAATTGAGGCAGGCCAGGTGCGGTGTCTCATGCCTGTAATCTCAGCACTTTGGGAGGCTGAGGCAGGCAGATCACTTGAGGTCAGGAGTTCGAGACCAGCCTGGCCAACATGGTGAAACCCCCATCTCTACTAAAAATACAAAAATTAACTGGGTGCGGTGGCGGGTGCCTGTAATCTCAGCTACTCAGGAAGCTGAGACAGGAGAATCGATTGAGCCCTGGGAGGCAGAGGTTGCAGTGAGCCGAGATGGCACTTCTGCACTCCAGCCTGGGTGACAGAGCAAGACTCTGTCTCAAAAAAAAAAAGATTAATTGAGGCAGATTCTTCACATGTAAAATGACTGGAAGAATAAGATGGGCGAATGTTAAAACGTGGTTATTAAGAAATAAAATGTATCCAGGCATACATGGGGATTCATTTGAAAACAGTTTGGTGTGGTACCTGGAATATAATCCTAAAATGAGATTTCATTGTTGACTAAATAATGTCTTTGTTCCCCAAAAATTCTTACTGTTGTTTCATATGGCACATGAGCCGGTGTTTTCAGAATTCGTGTACACAGGACTTGTTAAGTATTGACAGTGGCAAGAAACCTCATGGTTTGGGTTTATGTTAACCACCATTATTTATTTCCTTAGTCTTTTATTTCACTCAAAAGGGGATAACTTAAATTGAAGAGAGGGCAAGAAACTTAAAACTGTATAAAAGATTATCTGGAAAATATAAACATAGTATTTGTGGTGAACTAAAATACATATGAAAGCTCTGTACACATAAGTCAGTGATAAAAAGTGCTACATTCAGAAATACTTACAAAACATTTCCTCTTGTGGGAAATGGTGGTAATTCTACTACACTGCCTTTATGGGTTTGTAAATTATGACAACTATGGCAGAAGTATTTTAATAAAAATACTTCAAAAATTCTATCAGAAGTTAACATTTATTTTTCTTATTTTGCCATTTTTTCCATATTTATCCTGAATAGATTATTCTACAGTTGTATATAACAATAAAATTGTTACCAAGAAAAACATTGATTTTAAAAAATTTATTTCAGGGAATTATACTTCTATACTGCACCTATTTTTATGAACAAAGCAGAGTCTAGATATCTCTTTAAAACTTTGAAAACATCAGACATGTCTAAGAACTTTTTTTTCTTACACATATGAATAGATAGAAACACCTTGAAATTTTGGACTTTTTTCTTTAGCCTCCCATTAACTGTTTTTTTTTTTTTTTTTTTTTTTTTTTTTTTGAGATGGAGTCTCACTTTCTTGCCCAGGCTGGAGTACAGTGGCACAGTCTGGGCTCACTGCAGTCTCTACCTCCTGGGTTCAAGCTATTATTCTCCTGCCTTAGCCTCCCAAGTAGCTGGGACTACAGGCATGCACCACCACGCCTGGCTAATTTTTGTATTTTTGGTAGAGACGGGGTTTCACCATGTTGGCCACGCTGGTCTTGAACTCCTGACCTCAGGTGATCCACCCCCCTCATGCTCCCAAAGTACTAGGATTACAGGCATGAGCCACCTGGTCCCATTAACGCTTTTAATTTTGGGATATAATCTGAGGCTGTGGATTATTAGTATGCCAATTTAATTTTTTTCTGATTAAAAGATCATCATCACCTAGAAGTATTTACTATATGTTTGGTATATGTTGGTAGCTCTACTTCCCTTTGAAAATCATCACTTTGAGGGAATTGTAGTATGTAGATTATGATCATCACATAATAATTTTAACAGATATGTTCATTTTATTTCACATAATTGAAGATATTTTCTTTTGGATTTCATTTTAGAGACTGTCATGCAGTTCCTTGAAAAACTATCTGACAAACTTTCTGAAAGGTTAGTTTTTATTCTACTATTTAGTTTTATGGTTATACGTTATTTAGTCTTTTTAAAGAAGACTTGATTTATAAAAAATTAGGAAGTGGCCTAGAATATAAGTTTTGGCATATTGGACCAGACCCGTCTCACTATGAGACATACTTTTCAAGGCCATAGTTATCTTCCTTGTGTGCCATTCTTGAAAACATAAGCTGTCCCCTTTCATTAAACAATTGTTTTTAGAAATTCATCTTTAATTTGCACTTTAAAAATCTTTACCAAAATGTTTTTGAAACTATTTATTTTAACTTGTACCATGAATTTTATGACAAGTTCATAAAGTAGTATTTCTCTTCTTTTGGCCTAAATACAGGAGGCTCATGGATGTGGTGTCTTTTTGATTTTGTGTAGTATTTTAAGAATGTTCTATCTCAACATTTGTAATTTCAAGCTGAAGTGTTTTATTGCCTTTGGTGTGTCCGTTTGTTATATACAAGTTGAGTGTCTCTTATTGAAATGCTTGGGACCACACATGTTTTGGATTTCATTTTTTGGGGGGAATTTGGAATATTTGTGTATACATAATGAGATATCTTCGGGATGGGACCCAAGTCTAAACATGAAATTCATTTATGTTTCATATACACCTTATATACATAGCCTGAAGATAATTTCATACAGTGTTTTTAATAATTTTGTGCCTGAAACAAAGTTTTGGCTGCCACCTATCACATGACATCACATGTGGAATTTTCTACTTGTACCATCATGTCAGTGCTGAGAAAGTTTCAGATTTTCAGATTAGGGAGGCTCAACCTGTATTCCTGCCTCCCCTGCCCCTCCCCTGCTCAGTGCCTTCCATCATACACTTGCCCTTCACTGGCCCTCTTCTAGGACTTAGTTGAGAGGCAGCACACCTTTAGGTACTAAGGATTCTAGGAAGAAGCAGTCACGGTTTGTGAAAAAGGATGATGTTTTCTCTTTTTCTCTTGTGATGCTGTCTAAAATTTCGTTTGCCTGTTTTGGCTACACCAACACATTGGATCTTGGCTCACATTTCTGTTTTGGACTATAAACTCATGCCTTAGAACTCATTCTTCTCTAGTTTGGATTATGTTTATAAATTCTAAAATTTTCTTTTAATGATCCTGGTGAACGACTGTGTCTTTGATACAATAAAGAAAGAGGGTTGATTATGCACTTATTGAGGATTTATCCTGCTTTACTTAGTTAAGTGTTAGTAGTCTTTCTCTACATAGCTATAGATTTTTGAGCAAGCATAGCTTCATCATTTTACAGGTATATTTAGGAATTAATTCCAATATACATGTCATATTCTACAAATATTAAATACCTATGTAATTATTGACCAGCTAGAGTTTTTCTATAGGGGAAAAATGACTAGAAATCTTAAATGTAGCCAATGATAAAATTCCTTTCTAGGAGTTAATTTGTTAAGTCTCTTTTAAAGGTATACCAAAAAGTAGTGATTTAAAGTTTGCTGATTAATGCTTTGCATGTTTGTAATGACATTGCTAGTTTTTCCAGGCTTTAGTACTCTTGAGACATTTATCCACCATGATGCTTTTTAAGGTAGAAATTGCAGTAATATGCTGCTTTATATGTTGTTATTTCTCATGACACTTAGGTAAAATTTGGATTAATAGTGATATACGTGTGCACTACTAATTATATCTAATCTTATGAATATTGGAATGTAACATAAGCAAGCTAGTCCTTTCATAATGTAATTATTAAAACGTTGTCCTAACAAGTAATGATAAACCTGTTTTATAGAACTCTAAAAGATTTTCAGATGATACGAGGGATGAAAATGAAACTGAATCCTCAAAATTCTGTAAGTATGCTGGAATATTTTTATTATGATATAGACAGTCTGTCAACTGAAATCACTATCTTTTGATTCAGGAATTTTCTTGTGATAGGCTACAGGTCCATTTAGTCTTGTTTCTGATCCTCGGTTTTGGTGAATAAAGATGTTGAAATATTTGATTCTTACGTCCCAAACTGATGTTGCCTGTACATACAGCATTTTTGTTGAGGAGTCGACATAGTTTATGTATATACACTAACACAATGTGTATATATTCATGCAAAGACTGCTTTCATTCTGTGGAATGTTGGCTTCTCAGTTTGAAGCAGACTTTAAGGAGACTCAGTGGAGGCTTCATCTGGCAGGTGGCAGTTTTAACCATCAGTGTTAACGTTGCAGTTCATTTGCTTATTTGTTAGCTAATTTATGGTGCCCAATTGAGTAGGTCAGTATTTGACTAACAAAGTACACCACATTCTAAAAACACTTAAAGTGCTGTTTTCAATCATATGATTATATGATCTTCCTTATGTGATCCAAGAGTATAGACAAGTATTGTTATGGCCAGAATGCTGCCCAGGTGATTGGGGGAGTGCCCTGAAAAGTGTCGAGATTCCAGATATTAGGACTCATTCCCATTTGGTTCCAGGGCACTACAGGATTGCCGGGGTTGGTTGTCTACACCATTCTTTTCCAAATGCTGTTGTTAATTCTTGACTTAGTTGCTGCTGCCAGAGCCATAGTCATAAGGAAGATTTAGGGAAATGGGCCTTGCAGATTTACATACTGTTTACTAGCTTCCCAGATACAGCCACTAGGAAACAGATTAATCCCATTAAACTCAGCGATGTGTAGAGTAGCATGTCAGTCTGTTAATTTATGGAAGGAGCTGTGTCTAGCAAAGTAACTACTGTTAGTCATCTGCACACCTTGGCCTGGTAGGTAGGCTCATTTGGGAAACCACATAATAGATAAGAATTTAGTTTGGTGACTATAGAAACAAAAATAAAAAATAAAAGTGAATATGACTTTTAAACTATTATCTGTAGATATTTGTATATAGCTTATGGATACAATTATTCTGCAGATATTTGTGAAATGCCCAATCTCCTCATGAAGACCCTGTTTTGGTGAATGGTGCCACCATTCACCCTGCTGCTCTAGTCAGGACCTATACTTAATCCAGAGCAGTGGTTCTCAAAGTGTGGTTTCTGGACCAGAAGCAGTAGCATCACATGGGAACCTGTTAGAAATGCAGATTCTTGAGCCCCACCTCGGACCCACTGAATCAAAAACTGGGGTGAGCTCCACAATCTGTGTTTCCACAAGCACGCCAGGCACTGCACACTCCCCTCCCCCATAATCATTTGTTAGGTCCTGCAGATTCTCCCTCCCTGTGAACTCTTGTGTTTTCTCCTGTGCCCATTGCCATAGCCTGGGTTGGGATCATTATTCTCACCCAGATGGTAACTGGGATTGCCTGACTGGTTTCTAGCCTTTTATTTTTGCTCCAGTCGAAGCCATCTTGGATTCAGACAGTTTAGCCATGTATTTAGCCCAGTGTTAGGCATATAATTGGTTGTCAACACTTATTTGAGCTATGAATGAATAATGAATGAATGAATTGCCACCAGAGGGATTTGTCTAAAAAGCAGATCTGATCTTGTCACTCTGTTGTTTAAAATTCTTCAGTAGCTCCTGGTTATTCTCCAATTTCCCTTCCTACTGCCCTGCTGCTCCCACCAAGCCCTCGTGATTTGGCCCTTGCCTCCTTCTCTAGCTTCATCTTCTGCTGCCCCTCCAAGCCGAGGCCGTGTTCTTTGCTCTCTCCTAATACCTGTGCGATGCTCATGTGATCTCTATTCACTTAGTTTTGCTTTCTTTCTTTGCTTTGCTTTCTTTGATTCTTTTATTTGAATTAATATTTATGTGCCGGCCACATAAATGTGGCATGGTGGGCAGCTTCCAGTCATTTACAAACACCACCTACAGGAATGCCTTTCCCCCTTTCTCATCTGGATTAACTGCTTCTATCATAAAACCCAATTCAGGCTTTGCCTTCTTGAGAACATTTCCTAACCTTCCTACTCTTCTTGTGGGCTGTGTTTTACATGGCACAATGTAGGCATGACATACTGTCCTCTGATTGTTGAGTCACTTGCCCTTCTACTGCCTAGGCTATCATCCTCTTGTTTTTGTCTCATTACAGCCTGCACTCTGTCTGCATCTAGCAGATAGTAAATAATCATCTGTTAGAGAAAATGTGTGCCAAGACCTGAACACTGTGGGGCTAGGGTTCCATCGACGCAGTCCCTGCCCTTCAGGCACTCATGGGGAGAAAGAAAATAAGCCTGCAAGTATCTTAGATTGTCATACATCCCATGATATAAGTATTACCATGGAATATGGGAAATAACACCTTGTTATTGGAGGAGATTATGCCTAAACTGAAATATTGAAGGGTGATGGTAATTAGGAGAGCAGCCACCATTTGTTGAGCCCTTACTCAGCGCCAGATATTCCACTTAATAGTTTAAGTACATTCAGCAATCTTATTTGGGAGGTACTGTTGATTCTTTCAACAAATATTTACTGAGTGACTACCCTGGGCCGGGCACTGTTCAGGGGACAGGAATGTAATAGGGAAAGATGCAAACAAAGTCCCTGTCATCATGCAGTTTATAGTCTGGTATGGATTGGAAACTTGAGCCCAGGCAGTCGGTCTTCACAGCCTGGTCTCTTAACCACTCTTTTGTCCACCTGGACACCTAGAAGGAAGGACAATTCATTGAAGTATTCAAGCTTTCCCTTCTTTCAGTATTATGTGCCAGTCATCAAAAGCAACTAGTGCTATAGTACTTCTTTATGACATATTTTCTTTGCCAAGATTAGAGTTAATTCTGCCTTGGTTACATTTTAAATTGCTGCTTTCATTTTTGATATCTACCCAAAGCTTCTTGCTTAGATTTAGAAAGAACCTTAATCTTACCTTTAGTACACTCATCTTACCTGAAGTGTGTTTTATGGATTAATACATGGGTTACATTTTGGGAAAAATTTCATTATAGCTAATATAATTCATTAATGTTTACTTTTGTTAGATTCCACTTTAGAATGACATTTGTTTGTCTTTTCCCCAGATTCTGGGGTAGGTCTTAGTTATACTTCGCTATCCCTTGATTACAGGGAAGTCAAAATAAGGAGCCAGGTATTTTCTGCCAAGCTGTCAATTTTTTAAGGGATTCTATAAAATTGTTCTGATTTACATGAACAGTAGCTGGTTTACATTCTATAAGCTGGCCACGTTGCTGATAAAAACTATGAAAGAGTCAGTAGCTTTCCTTAACAGTGAATTATTCCATTGTAGGAAGTAATGCCTTGGGACCCTCCCTACTACAGTGGTGTGATTCGTGCAGAAAGGTAAGTTTTCAATAAACACCCATACAGGAAAAGGAAAAAGGAAACTAATGTTTATTCAGCAGCTACTGTCATCCACTGAGTTGCCCACAGTACAAACCCTTCCCCTGACACCATTCTTTCTGCTGGCGTGGTCTGCTCCACTCATGAATTCTTCAGCTGCTTGTATCATTTTCTTGTTTAAAACTCTACAGTCTGGTCCCTCTCCAGCCCTGCCCTTGCGTAGCTTTCTGGTTCTCTTCCTAGGCTGTGAGCATTGCTGGAATCCTTGTTGTGTCACGTTGCTGGCCCAGAGTAGGGGCTCAGCATGTGTTTACTGATAAAGGAATAAAGCGATACATGGCATGGTGCTGCGTTATTTTCTTACGTTTTCTCATTTTTATTTGGACACATATATTGTCAACACATTATTGGTCCATCTGGAAGGATATAAATGAAATAAAGATTTAAGGAACTTAAGTTGACAGAAGTACTCCTCTGGCTTCTGTATCCTCCTGTGTTTATTATATTGGAGAAAAGTAGGTATGTCCTTCTCTCCCTACATACACACTATTTCTGTAATTTTTGTATTATAAACCCAATATATAGAGCTCTTTTCACAGTGAACACGCTTTAAAATGTTTATAGCTCAAGCAACTTTATATACCCAATAGGAATTTTTAAAAAAAAATCTCAGAATCCTACTCTTTAACAACTTATTAACATTTTTCTCTTGTAGTTAATTTTTGAGATACGCTGTTTAGGAGAGTTAAGGTTGATTTAGGTAATAGAAGAAAATGTAAGTTTTTTGGTTTTTCTTCCTCATTAAAGCATACCAGCATGTACTGTGATGATATGTGAATTTATTTGGTATTAAGCTTTAAAATATTTGTATTACTATGCATTATTGAAGCATCAAGTAAAGCATAGTAGGTACTTCTCCAAAATAGGAAGTATTTGCTTAATTATTTATTTCGGCATTTGTCATAAAAACAATAACTTTCTATGTTCTTTTCTATACCAGCAGGATGAGGTAGCCTAAGATCAATTAGTGTGTTGAAACACTTACTCACTTAATTTTCATTTATTTTCCACTCTTTGGGCTCCATCCATCACTGTTGCCAAAACCATTTTTACTTACGAGGCGTAATTGTGTCCTAACCTTTAGTTAAGAATATTTGGTCAGATACTATTTTTTATTTTTATTTTTCATTAAACAACTCTTTTTAGAGACAGGGTCTCAGTTTGTCGCCCAGGCCAAAGTACAGTGGTGCAATCTTGGCTCACTGTAGCCTCAACCTCCTAGGTTCCAGCAGCCCTCCTACATCAGCCTCCCAAGTAGCTGGCATTACAGGTGCGTACCACCATACCCAGCTGATTTTTAAATTTTTTTGTAGAGATACAGGTTCTTGCTGTGTTGCCCAGATTGATTAGCTACCATTTTTAAAAAAATGTATCTCAAATTCAGCATCAGTCTTCTTTTTAGTGAAAACACATAAACTGTTATTCAGAATCTATAATAATTTGGTTATGGTAAACAATGAGGGTTTAGAATATATTTGTTTTACAAAATTGTTTTCTGGTTGCAGAACTTGAAACTCTGCTCCTTATAGTTGCATTAAAAATAAAATGTCTCTTTTAAAATTCTGTCAAAGAAAGATTTGGCTTGGTTGTCTCACCTGTTAAAGATGTAGGATAAATCAGTAGTAAAAGGTATTTGTACTTTCCATGTTTATGTAAAGCATTTGATTTTTGACATTGGAGAGTAATGTAAATTAAATATATTTAATATTAAATATTCTAATTTTTAGAATTCTAATTTTAATTCTAAATATTTAAAATATTAAATATTCTAATTTTTGCTACTCTCATTTTTAATCTGGTATTCCTTTCATATCATGTCCCTGATACCTGATTATTTTCATTAATGCCTTAGCCTTAAATGTAAGTGATAGTTTTTTCACTTGACTCTACTCTGTAAATATAACATGCCCAAATGGTGGTTCCGAGGTAGGAGATCAGCAGGACTTGTTTTCTGGTCACAACCTCCTGACCAAAACAGGATCTGGTCCAGACAGGATGAAGTAAAGAAACCAGCCCAGACCAGCAGATGGCAAGGAAAGGGATTTCTGGCTGCCCTCACTACTCATTAGCATAAGACACTCCCACCAGCGCCTTGACAGTTTACAAGTGCCAAGGCCAATACCCGGAAGTTAGCAGCCCCTTCCTAGAAAGTTCTGAATAATCGACCCCAATTTGCATTAACCTACCCCTTAATTTGCATTTAAATAACAGTGGGTATAAATATAGCTGCCAACAGCCCACAAGCCTGGCTCTGGGCACACTGTAGGATTTGATCACAACCTACTTTTGTTTTGCAGAAAGAAACATCTCTACTCAAATTTATTTGTTCTGATTTTTCTTCCACCCCTGCTCTTCCTCCTCCACAGTTTATCCTAGCCAAAACCCTTTCTGTCTCAAAGGCAGAACCTCTGTCGGGGGAGCAGTGGGTTCCCATTGCCTCCCTGGTTTGTCTTACACATCTGTGACATCTTGCCAGGTGTCCATGAAGCCGCTGAGTCTGCGCTAGCCTTGTGTAGCTCCTGGCTCCGCTGTGCTAACAGCCTGTGTGCTACACAGTTGACCTGCTAATATGTTCTTCTGGACGTTAAATCTGTCTTGTCAACCATATTTTAAAGCTCTGTAAGAACAAACATTCTGGACCCTCAGTAAATGCATATTAATTCATAGCCCCTATTCAAGCTTGTATCTAGACCAGTAACCATGAAAAGCAATCCAGTGATGAGGTTTTTTCAGAAAGAGAATGCCATGTTTTTGCATGACATGTTTGCAGTGCTCATTGGTTGATGGAGTTTTCCACCTGCTTGCTAAGTCCTTGAAATCACCAGGTATGCTGGGAACACAATATAGTCTGCCAGATATCCATGTGGGGCTTTAGCTTATTTTAAAGTTTTAATACTAATTTATTTATTTGGCTATTAACTAAGTAAAAGAACCAGGAAAAGGGATGCAGAAATGCATCAGAAGGGGTTATAAGAATCGGGTTTTAAAAATCTATTTTAAGTAGCTTAACAGGCTCCTGAGTTTTGGTTTGAGGCTTCAGTGATCTTGATTGACAAGAGGAGGCTGCTGCACAGGTAATGGATGAGAAAAGAAAGGAAAAATATCATAGGTTGAGTTTGAGGTTAGAAGAGTGGAACAAAGTGAAGATTTCTAAATCCTTGTTAAATTCATCACCTTTCAAGTAAAGACTTAAATGTGTGGCTTGACACAAAATGAAAAATAGAAGGGGCTTTCCTTGATTTGAGCTTTTTTTTCAAGTTAACCTCAGGGAGTCTTTTGCTTTTATGTTAAATACGTCAGATTTATTTCAAGTTTTTAATGTTTGTCTAAAGAAAAGTAAGAACCTGTTTAGAAGCAGGAGAAGAAATTAACATGTTTTGAAAGTGCCAAAGGTTGATCTTTGGAAATACCATAGTAGTATAAATGACTGTCAGCAAGTCTTAAAAGAGCAGCTCATTTTTCCTTTTTAAAGCTTTAGTGTAAGATTCTTCATGGAAGAGTAACATTACTTCTTTCAGATACGAAAATCAATTATTTTATTTGAAATTAAATTTTATTTTTGATTAGGCAATACATTCACATGGCTCAAAAAATCAACAATGTTAAGAAGTATTAATTGAGAATACTCATCTCTACCTCTGCCCAAGAAGTCATCACTTTTAAGTTGTTTAATGTATCCTTCCAGTGTTTGGGTTTTGTTTTTGATGGTTTGGAGACACTATTTCTTTTCTGTAAGTAATGAGTTTCAGTATTTCATTTATTTTGGTGCTATTTTTGTTTGTTTGTTTGTTTTTCTTTTTTTTTTTTGAGACAATCTTCCTCTGTTGCCCAGGCTAGAGTGCAGTAACATGGTCTCAGCAACCTCTGCCTCCTGGGTTCAAGTGATTCTCCTGCCTCAGCCTCCCAAGTAGCAGGGATTACAGGCATGCACCACCACACCCAGCTAATTTTTGTATTTTTAGTAGAGACAGAGTTTCACCATTTTGGCCAGGCTGATCTCAAACTCCTAGCCTCAAGTGATCCGCCTGTCTCAGCCTCCCAAAGTGCTGGGATTACAGGCGTGAACCACCACACCCTGCCAATTTTGGTGCTATTTTTAAATTAAGATATCACTGGGAAAGGGAATTCAGTATTGTCTATTCCTTGCTAAGATATATTCTTAAAATCTCAAGAGCATTCACATAATGAAATACAGATGTTTTGTGTTTTAAACTATTCAAAAAATGGGCTCTCACAGAAGGACTTTTTTTTGATGTGAGAAATTGCATGCTTTGTTAGTATAGGATTAGTGATCTTGGTGGTTCTAAATTTTTAAAAATTAACCTTTATTATGAAAACTTTCAAAATAAACAGAAATAGATAGGAAATGGATGGCTCAGTCAAAAGAAAAAGAACAAAGAAAAAATTGTTTAAGAAAAAAATGAAATCGAAAAAACAGAAGTAGAGCAATATAAGTAACCTCTGTATATTGATCTCCCAGATTCTACAAAAAAAAAAAAAAAAGTTTTGTTTTTTTTTGAGACGGAGTCTCACTCTGTCGCCCAGGCTGGAGTGCAGTGGCACAATCTCAGCTCACTGCAAGCTCCACCTCCCTGGTTCACGCCATTCTCCTGCCTCAGCCTCCTGAGTAGCTGGGACTACAGGCGCCTGCCACCACGCCTGGCTAATTTTTTGTATTTTTAGTAGAGACGGGGTTTCACCATGTTAGCCAGGATGATCTCGATCTGCTGAACTCGTGATCTGCACCTCGGCCTCCCAAAGTGCTGAGATGACAGGCGTGAGCCACCGCGCCCGGCCAATTACCAAGATTTTTCTATGTTTGCTTCATTTGTCTCTTTGTAAAATTTTCTTATTTCTTTGCTCTTCTTTTCCTTCTCCCTTCCCTCCCTGCTTTCCTTCCTTTCTCTTTTCTCATTACTAATGTACAGTCATGTGTCACTTAATGACAGGGATACCTTTTGAGAAATGCATTGTGCTGGGCACAGTGGCTCATGCCTGTAATACCAGCACTTTGGGAGGCTGAGGCAGGTGGATCACGAGGTCCAGAGTTCAAGACCAGCCTGGCCAACATAGTGAAACCCTGTCTCTACTAAAAATACAACAAAAAAAAATTAGCCGGGCATGGCAGCATGTACCTGTAGTCCCAGCTACTTGGGAGGCTGAGGCAGGAGAATTGCTTGAACCCGGGAGGTGGAGGTTGCAGTAAGCCGAGATCATGGCACTGCACTTCAGTTTGGACAACAGAGTGAGACTTTGTCTCAGAAAAAAAAAAAAAAAAAAGCATTGTTAGGCAGTTTTGTCATTGTATGATCTTAGAGTGCACTTGCACAAACCTAAGGGTATAGTCTACACACACGCCTATGCTCTCTGGTATAGCCTGTCGCTCCTAGGCTACAAACCTGCACAGAATGTTACTCTACTGAATACTGTAGGCAGCTGCAACACAATGATAAGTATATATGCATCTAAACATGGAAAAGTATAGTGAAAATAGGTATAAAAGATAAAAAATGATACACCTGTATAGGGCTCTTACCACAAATGGAGCTTGCAGGACTGGGAGTTGCTCTGGGTGAGTCTGTGAGTGAGTGGTGGTGAATGTGAAGGCCTAGGACATTACCGTACACCATTATTGACTTTATAGACACTGTACACTTAGGCTACACTGAGTTTATAGAAAGATACGGTTCGTTCTTCAATAATAAATTAACTTTTGCTTCCTGTAACTTTTTTTACCTTACAAACTTTTTAGTTTTTAAAAACTTTTTGATACTTTTGTAATAATATTTAGCTTGAAACACAAGCACATTGTATAGCTGAACAATATTTTCTTTTTTTTTAAACCTTACTCTATAAACTTTTTTCTATTAAAAATTTTTTTTGTGCTTTTTAAACTTTTTTGTTATAAACCAAGACACAAACACACACATTAGCCAAGGCTTACACAGGGTCAGAATCGTCAACATCACTGTCTTCCACCTCCACATCTTGTCCTACTAGAAGGTCTGCAAGGGAAATAAGTTATGGAGCTGCCATCCCCTGTGACAACAATGCCGCCTTCTGGAATCCCTCCTGAAGGACCTGCCTGAGGCTGTTTCACAGTTAACTTAGAAGGAGTACACCAAAATAGTGATAGAAAGTATAGTATAGTAAATATATGAATCAGTAATATAGTCATTTATTAAGTATTGTGTACTCTCCCTAATTGTATGTGTTAGGCTTTCATATGACTGGCAGCACAGTAGTTTTGCTTACACCAGCATCACCACAAACGTGTGAGTAATGCCTTGTACTCTGACATTATGACAGCTACAGTGTTATTAGGTGATAGAAATTTTTCAGCTCCATTATCATCTCAAGGACCACCCACTGTAGCATATGTGGTTCATTGTTGACAGAAGTGTTGTTACCTGGCTTATGACTACTTTAAAGGAAATCCTAGCCCTCATGTCATCTCAGTCTTATACATTTATTATGTACTTCTGAAAAACATGAACATCTTCTTACATAACTCTTGTATCATTATTACCTAAAAAAAATTTAATAGCAATTTGTTGGCATCATTTAATATCTAGTCTATATTTGTATTTCCTTGGTAGTATCAAATCAGCTTTTTTCCCAGTTAGCTTGTTAGAATTAGGACTCCAACAAAGCCTCCACATTCTCTTGGCTTTTCTGTCTCCTGTCTCTTACTTTAGAGCAATTCCCCATGCCTCATGCTCTTCTTACTCTCTTTTTTGTCATATTATCAGCAACAGTTGTTGAAGAGACCAGGCCATTTGTCCTACAGAATTTCTAACTTTCTGGATTTATCTGTGTGCTTCCTTGTGGCCTCATTTCACTAGTTCCTCTCTTCCTATTCAGTCCCGTAAGCTGGATGTTACATATAACAACTCACTGTTAAACATTTCCCATTTTTGGCATGGACACCCATAGGTGATGTTGTATACTTTGTGTCACATCACATCAAAAGACATGAAATAGCTGAGCATGGTGACACATGTCTGTAATCCCAGTGACTTGGAGGCTGAGGTGGGAGAATCACTCGAATCCCAGAGTTCAAGCCTGCAGCAAGTTATGATTGAAAGGGGCCGGGCGGAGACCAAACTACACCGGTCGCGGTCAAGAGATCTTTATTGGAGGTATCGAGCAGAGAAGGAAGAGAAGAGAGAGAGGGCTGCTGGTGTGCTGGGTTTTATATCCCTTGGGCCTACGTGGATTGGGCTAGGGGCGGGCCCAAGGGAAGGCGGGAGATGCTTCTTTCTGATTGGGCCTCCTTTGGCGGGTTCAGACAGTGCCCGGTCAAGGAGGGGAGAAGAACCCGGAACCGGCCCCATCTTAAGGTATGGCGCCATTTTAAGGTACCCCATGTTACTTAACAATGATCATGCCACTGTACTCCAGCCTGGGCGACAGAGTGAGACTCCATCTCTTAAAAAAAAAAAAGAAAACAAAAGACATGAAGTATCAGTTGCCCACTGAGGGTGATGTGAAGATGGACCCCAGGTAGATTGATGCTGACAGGATCTCTGCAGTCTGCGGTGACGGTTTCCCTCTCAGCTAGAAAGGGATCTGTGTGGTGTTCCTGCCAACATGGAAACATCCAGTTTTCCCTCAGTCATTTACCCAGTGGCTTTAACACCCATTGATAGTCTGAGTCAGTCATTCTTTTTAATTACCAATTCTCAATTCTCAAAATAAGGATTTATTGTAATAGTTTTCTGAACTAGTGACAAATGAGTATCATCTGGCTTCTCTTTGTAAAGCGTCATTATAAGCTAATGGAATTCCTTTGATTCATTGTGTTTCAGTCCATTACAGTCATTTTGGAAGGATGCCAAATCTGTCATAACTTGGCCGATTGCACTGAAAAGTCAGTCTTTTAGGAGCTGGTTGAGTGAGACTCAAAATACCTGTGTTTGTTATTCCCAGTTGAGTTTGAACCACTTGCTGCATCCCTGCAGGACAGAAAAGGGGTGGTGATTTCTCCAATTCTGAGCCAGGAGCATCTGCAACCTGGGGAGAGGTCTGAGAATAGGGTCTGTTGCTGGACTCAATAATTCAAAGAGGGTTGGAAAAGCTCCTTAGGCAAAGCAAATGGCTGTCTGGCCACTTTCATCGTTTTCCACAAGGCTCTGGGGGAGAAAATCTCTGCCTATTTCCCTTTCGCTGCTGCCACTTGTTCCTCCTCAATAGGTTTTCATTCCTCCCTGTCCCAGGGCTAACCTGGATCCTGTCTCACGACATTTCCACATCTCCCATTCTGTTCTTCCTAAAGCAGGATGCAGCACATAGGTGTTATTTTCGGTTATTCTTTCCTACTGTTCAATTTTAGACATGGCTGTTTGATTTCACATTTTGATGCAGCTTAAGCTGAATGAGAGACCATTGCAATAGAGGTCTCCTCGCTGTAGTGAGATTTGGCCCCAGCCTCTGTGGCGAGAGTTCTGTCATCTAGTGGCACATCGGTGTGGTGTCATCTTCTCTCCCTAAAGTCAGGCCTACTGGTTTACTTTCCTAATCCCTAGGATGATGATGGAATTGTACTGTTTTTCTTTAGCTTTGATTTCTGTTAACCACAGTTTTCAGTGAACTGTGTTGCTGATCTGCACCATTAATGAAAATTATTTCCTGGTTGCCAGGAAGTTTGGCTGGAGCAATTTTCTTGCCACTGGCTTCAGAAGTCAAGATAGAACCAAATTAGCAATAGTGGATTCTTTATAGAACAGGGGGAAAGGTCTTTTCAGTTCTATATAGTTACCTGAAGGGCAAACAGGTTTCCAGTATCATTCAGTTCCTTTACTGCTACCTTCTCTAGGTAACCAAATAAAACAGTAGCTCTCCCTGTGGTTTCAAGGCAGCATTTCAAAATGTCACCCAGCTATAACATGAGAATATACTTAGTCATTCCTGATGCCAAAAATACAGTTTCATTTGCTTTCAATAAAGTTAAAAACAGTTTCTCTGACAGTACCATCACATGCTGTGTTCTTTACAAGTGTCCATTTTTTCCTCGCCCACACGTGCCCTCTGGCAGGCCATCTTGTTCATTTTGTAACGAGCCTCTGTGGGCGTTTGCCATTTGGTACACGTTCTCTGTCACATTTGCTCTCACTCACTGAATAGAATAAGGTAAGACTGAAGCTATGTTTACCTTCAGTTTCAACCTGGATTCTCTGACTGTACTTAATTGTGTTTTATATTTTCACTAAGTTTGAGGCCATGGTGTTTGGACGTAATATCCAAGTTCTTTCTTTACCTTAATTCCAGAGTTTGAAATATAAGTCTGACTCATAGAGTGTGCTTCATAAATACAGTGATCCATTGACTTTTTAAAAATTCAATTTACAATGATGAATTCTTCAGTTGAAAGTCTCTTCTCGACTGATGTTTCTATGCTCATTTCAGTCATAATGTGTTGGATGAAGATTAGATGAAGATTTTGATACATTACTAAATTCTATTGTTCTTAATTTAAAAGACCTAATTATATTTATACCATTGTATCATGTTGATAGTGGTATGTTCTGGTTCTTTGCTGGAAGTTTGTAAACTCATATGTAACCTATTATAAACCAGAACAGCAGAGCGTTTATTGGACTTATTCAGCACCTGTAGTGGATAACATAATTTTCTTCCTCTTTCTTTCTTCAGAGGAATCAAAGGGTTCTAGAGATCCCTTACTTCTGGGTTCAGATCCATGGAATTCTTTACAAAAAATAGTCATAAAATTCTTGTAAAACTGTAGAAGAGTCTGAGGTGGTGACAGGGATGGCACTGAAGCCAAATCCTCAAAATGCACCTAAGCTCTGTCTCTGCTGGTTGTGGCTCTGCTGTGCTGTGAGGTCCTATATGCTGCCCGTGGTGCTTTCCCACTGTCTTGGGTCTCTAGATGAGAGAGGAAAATGTTCTTATGTGTAGCAGCTATGCAGATGAGGAAGCTGTGGATGGAGATGGTGCAGTCGGTTGTTCACAGGCCGGCCTCAGCCTCGGAGTGCTCTGCGGAGGCAGGCGGAGCCACATGATGAGCCTGGCGTGGAGAGCTGTACTGGGGCCTGTGACCACCCAAACACCCTCTGTGCATGTTTTTTCACTCCGTGTTGAAGACGTGAGCTGAGAGCACAGCAGTCACGCCCTCCTGACTGGCTGGTCATGTGGGACTGCTCCTTGGGGCCCCTCGGATGTGGATTGGAGCTGCGGAAAACACCCTGTAGCTTTTTAAATCTCTTCCACCCTCTCTGGACCTCTCTCCTTCTGGCTCTTCTTCAGGAGGGAAGTAGCCTGCATTTGGTGAGAGCCACTTAGGGTGTGGAGGGGCATGTAGTCTTGCTGTGGATGGCTGAGGCAGCTGAGTGAGGACTAAGGCACTAGTGCTTGCTTGAGCTTGTCTGCCCCATTTGCTTGAATCCCCTTGGGCCTTTGCTGCCCTCTTTCTTCCCCTTTGAGTGCTCTCCCCCTCTTCCAGGAGCCTCATCTTTCCAGGTGTGCCCCAGATGCTGCCTCTTCTTTGTAGTTCTGTCTGTTCCTCCCATTCCCAGCTTCTCCCTTCTGCCAGGTGGAACTGACCACAGCCTCATCTTTGAGCCAATGCCTTGTTTACACTGCTCCTCTGCCCCGATCATTTGGATTGGTCGTCATTATTGTTACAGTGTGTTCATCTTTCCACACTGAGGAGTTGTCATGCAGGCACATGGCAGGTGATTAATGAAAGTTTACTGCATCTACACAGCTTCTTGACACAGTGTTGCATTTCTTTTTAGAGGTAAGGTCAGCTTTGGGGAATAGAAGGGAACTGGAATAGGAGTAGAAGAAGGGAACTGGAATAGGAGTAGAAACCGCTGGGTTTAGTCTTGTCCCTGTCCCTGTCCCTGTCTCTGTCTAACAGCGATAATAGTGGCTATAATTTACTGTGTGCCTGCTTTTCTCCAGGAACCATGCCAGGTTCATTGCATGCATTTCTGTGATTGTTAATGGAGCCTGGAAAGTATTTCCACTTTGCTGGTGAGGAAACTGAGGCTTCAGAAACCTAAGTAACTTGCTGAAAGCATGGAACCAATGAGAAATAGTATTTTCAAACCCAGGGCTCTTTCTTGTATTCCAGATTGCCTTAGACTGTCACAAGCCTCTTTGAGCCTGAGTTTCCTCAAGTAAAATGAACAATAATTCTGGTAATAATTCTTGCTCCACCTGTCTCACAGAATCATGTAAGGAATAAGCAGATTCTTGATTCTTGATGTGAAAGTGCTTTGCAAATTGTGAAGCACCAAGACAATGTAAGATATTATCTCAAACCACTATAGATCTTGCTTCACCAGTTATTCTAGCTTTATCATAATCACCATCTCTTCCTTTGTATTAGCTTCAAACCCTTTGCCTGCAGACCTGCTAAGATATCTCTTATCTTACAGCACAAATAATTACCCTTCTGTGACTGTTGGAGAGACTGTGGTACTATCTCATTTTTTTCCTGCCAAACTTCCCCCAGTCCTACTCTCTCGATGCCTCCTCTTTGTAATAGCTACAGTCTGGTTTATAGGCCTGTCAGTCTACCCAGCTAGTGTTTCCAGGTTATCAGCCACCTGCCAGCATGAAATTCAGTAATTTGTTTTACTGTTCAACATCCCTGATGTCTGCAGTTTTCTGTTTGGGGTTTTTTTTGTTTTGTTTTGTTTTTTTGCTTGGATTTGAGATCCTAATGTCTGCAATTTTTGATGGCGCTTACCATGTCCAGTTTCTTAAAATTCTTTCTTCAACACATACCCTCAGACTTCCTGTTCTCTCCTTTTTTATCACCACACTCATTGCTCTTTTTACTTCTCTAAATTGGTCGTTCTCAATCTTTGTTCACTGTTAGGCTGCCGTAGGAGTCGATGCAGGGATGTAGTTTTCTCATTGTGACAAGTAGCTCCTCACTCTTGAAAGCATTTTGGGAAATGTGTGTAAGAATGAATGATACAATTACTGTGCTTCCTTTAGTACTTGCTTTAACTTGTAACAGATATTTGTGAAAAACTTCAGTACCTCAGCCTAAACAAAGATGTGCCCTCCTGATGATTTTTTTTCAACTTCCATGCTGTTATCATGCATTTATAAAGGATGGTCTCAGGCCTTCTACTTAGTTGTTGTCATAGCCTTGGGAAGGTTACTTACTGTCTTGTAAACCTGTTTTCTCCATTGTAACATGGGGTGACGGTATTACCTTAAAGGATCGTTTTTGCTGTTTAATGAGATACGTGTAAAGGGCTCAGCCCACTGTCATAGTGAGTACTCACCAAATGTTAGTTACCATCCTCATCATCATCATCATTTGGTAGTGGTAGTTTTCTGTTTGTAGATTAAATTTAGGGAAAAATGGACAACATATTTGCAATATAGGTCAAGCATTTCTAATGTGAAATGCTTCAAAATCCAAAACTTTTTGAGTGCCAACATGACACCACAAGTGGATCTCATGTGACAGATTGTGGTGAAAATACAGTTAAAGTTTTGTTTCATGCACAAAATTATTTAAAATATTTTGTAAAATTACCTTCAAGCTATGTATATAAGGTGTATATAAAACAAATAAATTTCATGTTTAGACATAGGTCACATCCCCAAAATATCTCATTATGTATATGCAAATTTTCCAAAATACAAAAAAAATCCAAAATCCAAAACATATCCCAAGCATTTTGGATAAGGGATACACAAACTATATTGAACTTTCTCTTGCTATAATAATCATGAATCTTTGCATTTTAAACTGACCTACGTGTCACTGCCAGAATAATCTTTCTAAAGCACAGGATTTTGTCATTTCTCTCCTCTTCTTCCTTACTACTAATAGCAGCTATTCCCCCATTGTATGCATTCTGGGGAGATCCAGTAAATGTTGGCAAAATAAAGGGCATATCTCTATTCTCCTCTCTGGTGCCTAGCAAAATTAAGAAAAAGAGCATCAATATATCTATATCTGTATATAACAACAAGACAGATCAGGAGGGCAAGGCAGGAGGAGGGGAATCAGTGAATACTATCTAAAATTGCTAAACCAGTAAATAAATGTTTATTTTAAAACCAATAGAGGCCCGTTATCTACCAAAAGTATCAAAATTAGGAGGCAGGAGAATCACTTGAACCCAGCAGGTGGAGCTTGCAGTGAGCTGAGATCACGCCACTGCACTCTAACCTGGGTGATAGAGCGAGACTCCACCTCAAAAAAAAAAAAAAAAAAAATTAAAAACAATAGACAAACCACCAGAGAAGCTAAAATATAGACTATAAATGTCACTAATATATCAAATTATTAGAAAGAAAAAGGAATACAGTACACATAGCCAAAGAAGGAAAATAAAGGAGGCATTAAAAGAAACATAACAGAATTACATTGGCAAGAGTGAGGGCACCAGGTATTTTCATACACTGCAGGTAGGAATGTAAGTTAGAACAGCTTTTTTTTGGAGGATATTTTGGAAATACCTATCAAAACATTTAAGATCTTGTACTCTTTGCAGCAATGTCATTTCTTCAGTTTATCTTATGGATAGGCTTATGTGGGTGTGACAAGGACATTTCACTATGGCATCATTTTAACAGATAAACTAACCGCAGCTTACTGTCAGTTAAAAGGAACAGAGGCAGACCAAGGCAGGGAAGTGAGCTCTGGATGTGGCCTAACGGGTTGCATTTTCTGTAAAGAAGTTAAAATCAATGACAAAACTGATGAAAAGTCTGGGATTCTTTGATATCCCCATGTGTGGGAAATTCCAAAGTATGTCAGTGGTCGGATACTTCCCCCATTGATGCTTCAGGCTCTCATTGGCCTTGCCTCCTCTGCTCATGTACAACACAACAGGAGATGCATGAAATAAGCTTTGTCATGGGTTTGCTGTGGATGACTACACCCATGAAAGAAAACAGGCTAGAGCTTTATATACTAAACTGGAAAGTATTCCAAGTTGTATTTTTATGAAAAATATATGTGTAAAAATACATATCATTGATATATTTTTATGTTAAATGAAATTGCAAGATAGTGTGAATGGTATGATTCTATTTGTGCCAAAGTAGGTTTATATATACATAAAGTTTACATGCATAAACTTCTAAGAGTGTACATAGAAAATGCCTAGAAGGATACACAAGATATTTACCTCTGGGGGTGGGCATAGTGAGCCAGGGGACAAGACAGTATACTTTTTGCCCATTGTTACTATTTTTGAGGTGTTTTTATTTTAAAACAGGCAGTTTGGAAATTCATTTGTTCCCAGTCATTTTAGGATAATATCATAATATTATATAAACTTACATTCTATACTTAAATTTTTTTTCCAAGATAAATTGTTTCCTTGAATTTTGCCTAACACATATGATTGTCATGGTCATTGGATAAGTCAGTAAATATTTTTAGGTTATAGTTTAGTAAAATAAGCTGTGTTATTAGCTTTACTGTATTTCTTTTCCATAAAAATAAATGTCATATGTTCATTATAATCTTAAGAAGGGTATAATTTTAATATGTAAAGTTTCTTTTTATTCTCCTTTATTTTTGTGTTTTTATTATCTGGCAACAAAAAAATGAATTGCTTTTTATAACCAATTATAGTTTAAACTTTCTTGCCTTGGTAGTAGGTTCTGTGGGAGGTTTCTACTCTGGTAAGTTGTGATTCTCTATGGCTGCCTGCCTATCTTTCCAGTTTTGGGGGCAGCAGTTTGCTCTGTGGCCTTGATTCTCTGCTGAATCTAAGAAGATTCTTGATTTTCAGCTTGTTTAGCTTCCTGCTTGTTAGGATGGAGTGGTGACTTTCAACCTCCTCACGTGCAGGAGTGGAAGCCTCAAGCCTGGACCACTTCCTTTTATAATTTATTTTCTCCCCTCTTTCCATGTACTCCTTTTTCTCAGTTCTTTAGTACCTCTGAACTCTTCTGTGTCTTCTTTCCCAACCCTCCCTCTGGTAGTTCAGGGGTCTGCCCTTTACCCTCTTCTCTGCCTGCATCGCCCTTCCCTAATGGCCCTGTCTCCCTCTGTGGCTCTGATATCCGGACAGTGAAGTCTCCTTGTTCTCCTTAGCTTTGGGTCCTGAGTGGCATCTCATGGGCACTTCACAGTCAGTGTCTCCAAAATGGAGTTTATTTTCTGTGAGCCCTCCATCCTCCTCCCATCATTGCACCTCACCCTCCTTTCTTCTCCCATAAACACACCCAGATTCCCCTCTTCCTTTTTTTGTGTTCATTGTGCTGGCTGATTCAGTGACTCTACCATCCACTTATTTGTCCAAGCCAGAAACCTAAGTGTTATTCTAAATTGTTCTGTCTTTCTCATCACCCTCCAAATCCAGTCACTCACACAGTCCTGAGACCTTTGCATCTCAAAGGAAAAACACATTCATCCCTGACCCCACTGCCCTCTGTCAGAGTTCACCCTCTGAAGCCTGGAAGTCTGTCCTCCTGTCAGCCCTCCCTGCCTCCTGCATTCCACCCTCCATGCTGTCCACTGTGCAGCATTCCAGAAAACATCAGATGCTCCCCTATGGCCTACAGAAGCTGTCTCCCAAATGGCATCTGTAAGCAATTCATTGAGAGTGTAGTCATAAAATATTAGAAATTCTATGTATATTTTTCTTTATCTCAACTTATAAAAATGTCTGCTTTTCTTTTTGCAATGTGATAAAACAATACCACATGCATATACTTTATGAATGTACTTTTAGAAGGTTGAATACTCAAAAGTTATTTTAGTGTGCCTTGGTGAGGAAGCTTGGAGGCCATGGCCTATGGTGCATGGTCCCAGTTCCTCAGCTTAGTGGACCAGGCCCTCTGTTTTCTGACCCCTGCCTGCCTTTTCCAGACTCCGCTCCCATTCTTTCTGCATTTATCCCTGCATTGGTAACTGCTTCATCTTTAACCACATCCTTTCTAGAAGTTACCAGGCTATTTTATGCCATCATACTTTAGTTACACCGTCACTTCTGCCCAGAATTCCTATTATTATTCCCATTTTCCATTCCTTATCCCAGCCCTGCCTTGCAAAGTCTGATTCCTTTTTTTTTTTTTTTTTTTTTTTTGAGATGGAGAGTCTTGTTCTGTCGCCCAGGCTGGAGTGCAATGGCACAATCGCAGCTCACTCAACCTCCGCCTCCTGAGTTCAAGCAATTCTCTGCCTCTCCCGAGTAGCTGGGATTACAGGCACCCGCCACCACACCCGGCTAATTTTTGTACTTTTAGTAGAGATGGGGTTTCACCATGTTGGCCAGACTGGTCTTGAACTCCTGACCTCGTGACCCACCCACCTCAGCCTCCCAAAGTGCTGGGATTATAGGCGTGAGCCACAGCACCCGGCCAATTCTTTCTTGATTCCTATCCGAGAAGCTTTCCCTTGTAGGTTCCAGCCCCACAGGGTCGGTGGGTCTCTCCCCGTGTGCGGTGACGAGAGAGTGTAGAAATAAAGACACAAGACAAAGAGATAAAAGAAAAGGCAGCTGGGTCGGGGGACCACTACCACCAATGCGCGGAGACCGGTAGTGGCCCCGAATGTCTGGCGGTGCTGTTTTTTATTGGATACAAAGCAAAAGGGGCAGGGTGAAGAGTGTGAGTCATCTCCAGTGATAGGTAAGGTCACATGGGTCACGTGTCCACTGGACAGGGGGCCCTTCCCTGCCTGGCAGCCAAGGCAGAGAGAGAGAGGAGACAAAGAGAAAGACAGCTTATGCCATTATTTCTGCATATCAGAGACTATTAGTACTTTCACTAATTTACTACTGCTATCTAGAAGGCAGAGCCAGGTGTACAGGATGGAACATGAAGGCGGACTAGGAGCATGACCACTGAAGCACAGCATCACAGGGAGACGGTTAGCCTCCAGATAACTGCGGGCAAGCCTGACTGATGTCAGGCCCTCCACAAGAGGTGGAGGAGCAGAGTCTTCTCTAAACTCCCTCGGGGAAAAGGAGACTCCCTTTCCCGGTCTAAGTAGCGGGTGTTGTTCCTTGACACTTTTCACTACCGCTAGACCACGGTCCGCCTGGCAACGGGCGTCTTCCCAGACGCTGGCGTCACCACTAGACCAAGGAGCCCTCTGGTGGCCCTGTTCAGGCATAACAGAAGGCTCGCACTCTTTGTCTTTTGGTCACTCCTCACTATATCCCCTCAGCTCCTATCTCTGTATGGCCTGGTTTTTCTTAGGTTATGATTATAGAGCGAGGATTATTATAATATTGGAATAAAGAGTAATTGCTACAAACTAATGATTAATGATGTTCATATATAATCATATCTAAGATCTATATCTGGTATAACTAGTCTTGTTTTATATTTTATTATACTGGAACAGCTCGTGTCCTCGGTCTCTTGCCTCGGCGCCTGGGTGGCTTGCCGCCCACATTCCCTAGTGCTACTCTGCACTCCACAAGTAAAGTCATCATGCTCTCCTTTGCCCTCCCATTGTGCAGTACTCATTCATTCATGCTTCAGCACTGTCTGTTGAGCGCCGGCTGTGTGCCCACTGCTCCAGGTCCAGGACACAGTGTAGTTGGTTCACTTCTCTGCCTCTTTCAGTGCCAGCTGCTTAGACACAAAGGCTCTTCATTCTTCTCCTCCAGCACCCCGCAGGTTTGCTGACAGCATGCTTAAGTGAACGAACCAGGGAGCGAGGGCACTGGATCACGAACGTCTCTTTCAACACTAGGATTCCGTTTAATGAAAAATCAGTCAGAAATTAAGGTGTAAATTTGTGGATGTCCATAGGCAAAGTCTCATTTGTTGTGCAATTTATGTTCACTTACTAAACTCATTCATTTATTAGTAACTGTGTTTGTATATTTTTATATATAAATTTGTTGTGGGGACTCTTATTTTATGGAACGAAGTGTTGTGCAGTTCTAGAAACACAAATAAAGCCAATTGAAAAAAAAAATGTATATTTTGGTAATCCCAAAAAGTAGACATATAATGAGAACCTACAATATTCTAGAGCCATTATTTTTGGCTACGGCTATATATTTTGGCTTGACCTAATGATTCAAATGTAAACATTCAAATCACGTATTTTGGATTTGCTTTGGTTTATGTTGGAATATATAGAACAGAAAAAGTTATTTTTGGGTGAAGAATAATTTGCCTTGCTAGTTATGTTGTCCTTAATTTAAGATTTTATCTAACTGTAAAACAGATAAGATCTGATTATTTATATTGCAGGCCTTTTTTTATAAATGAATATTTTACTGGACGAGAACTTTAAATTCACTTAATGTGCCTCAGGATTTTTATTCATTTAATATTTATGTATATAAGTCACAAGTTTCTAGAATATAACTCATAAGGTAAGAGTTACCATTATAACTGAAACTGATCATATTTTGCATGTAACTATGTGTAAGGAATGTATACAGTGAGCAATTGAGACAGTGCTTAATCGGGTTAGTGAAAGAGTAAATAACATGGAAGGGACAAAGGTTAGGGAATGATATATCTACCTTAATTACTGACTTATGACTAACAGTAGTAATAATCTGACTGTCATTCTGAAGAAAACTGTCTGAAAACCCCTCAAATGATATAAATACACTTTTATGTTTTGAATCCTTCTTTAGCTCCAATGATCTTAAGTAGTAAATGAAAAGGTAATTGAATTTACCTTCAGAAATTGAAATAAACAAAGATGCTGTTGAACCTCTCTTCCTTCTCTTAGGTATAATATTGAGCCTAGCCTATATTGCCCGTTTTTCTCTCTTGGAGCATGCATGGAAGGCCTGAATATTTTGCTTAACAGACTGTTGGGGATTTCATTATATGCAGAGCAGCCTGCAAGAGGAGAGGTGTGGAGCGAAGATGTCCGAAAACTGGTGAGCTCCTGCTCAGCCTGCAGTTGCATGCGTTAGCCTTTCGGTTGGGGAGCTGAGTCAACAGCAGTTTCAGGTTTACATACCTTTGCCCTGATTGAGTGTGTCCCCTGCCTTATTTCTGCTTCACAAAAAAAAATCCAAATTGCACTTCTGATTTAAGACACTGTATAAAGGATCCAAACATAAAACAGCAGAGTTTTCTAAAAAAGTGTTTTGGAACTTGATAGAAGGTTGAATATATATGCACCTTCATATATCCACAAATTCTATTTATAGGAAAATTGTCATTTACTTTGTATATACCTTCAGTGCTGTGTGTCCATTTTGGTTAATTCCCAGATCCATTGGATATAAGTGACCTTTTTTCTTTCCAACCCCTATCCCATGTTGTAGGGACTTATATTTGCATCAGATATTAACTTACATCCTGTGTTCTGATTTATTTAACTTCTTTGATAATAACTTCAAGCCTAGCAATCATCTTTCTCCTGTGAAGGCCCACTTTATATGAGGCATGAATATTTTAAATTTTTCCTCATAGGATTTGAGGCTTTGTTGACCTATGTTTGTCACTGAGGCTTTGTATTATTTTGTTGTTTGATTTTTTGCTAGCATGCTTACCACACTGTTTTCTTCACTATGTTTTAAGAAATGTAAACAATCTCACTGTCTCTCGGCCACGTCTTGTGAGTGGAGAGTAGGTGTGGTGGTGGGATTGAAAGGAGAGTCAGGGTGGGAGGACGTTCATCACTGCATTGATTTACTTCACTATCTGTATTACAAACTTCCAAAAAAGATAGAGATTGATAAAATGCTGAGATACAATAAAAAGAAAAATTTATAAGAGGAGACTGAGAGGACAAAATGCAGGTGATGAAGAGGTTTCCCCAGAACTGCAGAATGTGCACTCCACCGGGGTCCAGCACTGTTGTCAGTTGCGTTCACTTCTGTATCCCCAGTGTCTTGAAGAGTTCCTGGCACCAAGTAGGTGCTTAATAGATGTTTGATGAACAATGAATATATACTTGCAGGTAATTTTAAAGCACAAAATCGGGGTTCTCTTTGATGGAATCATTAAATTCTGAAAGAACAAAGAAGGCAAGATGGAGAGTAGTGGTTGAGTCTCTCCTATAAGCTATGTCTCTTGGAGAGGGGATAGATAGTAATATTGCTGATTTTTAGCTCAAGCTGGGAGCTGCGTTGTGGTGTTTTCAAATTCAAGGGTTATAATTTGCTTGGGCATATATCACGACATTCCAGGATTTGAAGGAAAAGTAATTTTGCTCCTAAAATTGTGCAGCCAGCACTTCTTCCCAGCTCTTGTGGGTGGTTGGTAAAGGTATTGTGGGGGACAGGCAGTCAGGACAGAAGGCCCGCATGAGGAGGACTTCCTCTCCTGGACACAGAATTCCAAAGCCAAAATCATTCAAGAGATGGCGCAGAAGAGGATGCGGGGAAAAATCTATCTCGAGATAATGTGGGATGTGGAATGTAATTAAAATGTCTATGTGTGGCTGTGGATGTTTAATATGCAGATTCTTGTGTTAGGGATTTTAGAGAATCAGATGGCCTCATTTACCACCAAATTTAAATTTTTTTTTCTAGGCTGTCGTTCATGAATCTGAAGGATTGTTGGGGTACATTTACTGTGATTTTTTTCAGCGAGCAGACAAACCACATCAGGTGATCCTTTCTTTATAAACTGGTCTCTCTAGAGCTGATCAGCATTTCATTTGTATTGATGTGAACTTTGTATCATTTTTTAAATTCCATGATATTTAAAAGTTACTAATGATGGTTACCAAATATATACATTTGAAATTAAGATAGAATTTTAAAATTAAAAAGTTTATGGAAATAATTACATCAGTCTATATTTGTCACTTTTATCTGGGTCATGGTATTAATTATAGTAATAATGACAACTGACATTTTATTAATCCTTATTTGTGCCAACCAGTGCACTGAGTCCGTTATACACATCAACCTTTTAATGTTCACCTCACCCTTTTGACTAGTTACTCACATTATGAGGAAACTGAAGCCATAGAGGTTAAGCTACTTGGCCAGAAGTGCTGGGACTTGATTGAAGGCATACATCCTGAGCAGATCCCCAACTTTTAACTCTTTTCCATATTTGACAATGAACCTATTCTAAAACTGCAGAAGATATTCCATGTGGAAACCTTACCAACCACCAAGTAGCTCCTTATGTGGAAGACTTGAGGCAGCTCATCTCCTTTTCTTTAGCGTTGGCCGACTTTGACAGCCGGTCATCTTTAGCAGTTTCATGTAGCTTGATGGGAAATGTCAAGAGTTTACGTTGTAAGTTATAACAGAAATAATGTACCTTATGTTTGAATAGTGATTCACAATTTCCAAAGCACAGATTTTAACAGATGTGAGCTTACGAATTCTGGACAGCCACTGTGGGATTTGACACGGAAGCATTTTAGAGATGAGGCTTTCCGAAGCAAATTATTTTCCAAGATGATTTGGCTAGTACGTGTGAAAGGTAGGAACAGGGTGCAGGTCACCAGACTCTGAGGCCAGTGTTCTTCCTCTTTGCTTAAATGGGTGGGTGGTGGAGACTCAACTTTAGTGATTAGGAGCCCTGGCTCCTAATAGTCAGCCTGGGTTCAGATCCAAGGTGTGGCAATTCTAGCTAGGTGTCCTTGGACATGTTATTTAATAATCCTAAGACTAGTTTTAGTTTTATCAACTCAAAAGTGAGATACCTGCTACATAGGGTTGTTGTGGAGAATAAGTGATACAGTGTATGTGAGTCTCAGTGTAGTGCCTGTTTCAGAGTAAGTTATTCTGGATCCGGATCCCTTGCTTTACACTAGTTTAGATCCCATCTTGTTCAAGTGATAAAAGTCAAGAGAGGCTGGGCGTGGTGGCTCATGCCTGTAATCCCAGAACTTTAGGAGGCCAAGGCTGGCAGATCACTTCAGCCCAGGAGTTCAAGACCAGCCCCGGCAACATAGTAAGACTCCATCTGTACAAAAAAAAAAATCTAAAAATTTAGCTGGGTGTGGTGGAGCACACCTGTAGTCCCAGCCAATCAGTAGGCCGAAGCAGGAAGATGGCTTGAGCCCGGGAGTCCAGGCTGCGGTGAACTGTGATCACAACACTGCAGTCCAGCTTGGGCAACAGAGCGAGACCCTGTCTTAAAAAAAAGAAAAAAAAAGCAGCCAAGAGACATGGAAAGTACCTACTAGTTCATTATCTGACACACAGTAGGGACTCAGAATAAATGTTAATGTCCCTTCCTAAGCTCTTCGCTGACTTTGTTTCCAGCATCTGGCACAGCATCATTTCAATGCATGTTTGGGGACCAAAGTAATGAATTAATCCATAGAAACTGAATGTGTTATTGATGTTTTAAAAAAATTAAAATTTTAGCAGAATAAAAAATGTCAAGAAAAGGTGTATATATGTAAATAGATAGAATAAGAATATAATTAAGTTAAAGGTTGCACTCACACATTTTTGGTGAAATTTTATATTCATTAAGACTCTTTTACTCTTCACATTACCGAATACTTTCTTTTCCTTTTATGTTTTCTGATTCTTAAAGGATTGCCATTTCACTATCCGTGGAGGCAGACTAAAGGAAGATGGAGACTATCAACTCCCAGTTGTAGTTCTTATGCTGAATCTTCCCCGTTCCTCAAAGAGTTCTCCAACTTTGCTAACTCCTGGCATGATGGAAAATCTTTTCCATGAAATGGGACATGCCATGCATTCAATGCTAGGACGTACTCGTTACCAACACGTCACTGGTGAGCCATGAGGAGGGCTTTTATTTACTACAATCTTTTACAAACATACATTTTCTTTTAAATTGGGAAAGGGGCTTTTTATTTGGAAAATGTGATCATTTTACCGTGTCCTGTGGTCTTTATCTCAGATTGCCTCATCCTACCCTTCCCATGGTTGTGCAGCCTGATCTTCCATGCTTTTTTCCATGCTTGCTAACAGCTTTCACCAGGGAATAATCTCAGTTGTCTTTCAAGTTTGTCCCTTTTTACATTTTACAGTGTTTTATATTGAATTTAAGTTTGTGGCTATGTGTGTGTGATTAAAAAGGTATCTCCTTAATACCTACCACAGAGTTAATAAGTAAGTGAATGAATGGTCTCTCTTTATATTCAAAATTAGAAAACAAAATAAAGCATGCTTAAAAAGTATGATGAAGTCCTTTTAATTTTTCATATACTTTCCCCTGTATAAAATCATAGTTCTGCTTTGTAGTTTTTATGCTGCTATGTGGCTATATTTTGTAATATTACAGACTTTCCTCTTTGTTGTCTTATCCTTAAGTCTTAAGCTCCCTATCACATATGGTCAGCATTAGACCACTAGTGAATTGTTGGCATCCAGCATTTGTTAACTAACTTTACACACAGTATTTTGGACAAGGAGAAGGTATTGAAAAGACTGTAGGTGGGCTGAACAGAATCATTAAATGTCATCTAAATTTCTTACAGGATTTGTTACTTTAAGTAATTTTGAGTTTAAAATATTTCTTTTCCTCACTGAGAATTGACTTTGTTACAAAAAGCAATAAATGGATAAAATAAAGTACTTGTAAAACAAAGGAAGGATAAAAGTATTAGGTAATGGAATTTAGTGAATTAAATACAAACACTATATTAATATTAGAAATGTTTTAATTTGTTTCATGTATAGCCAGCATAGCTGAAGACAGGTTTGTTTGTAAAAGGTGTGAGCCATTGCTTTATAAGGTGTTTTAGCAGCTGTGCAAATATTTTGTTTTAATTTTGATATAAAGGAAAATATATAGGATTATAATAAACTTTTCTGCAAATATGTACAATAAATTTATAGAAGAAAAATATTGATTTAATGAATTAAAACTTACAGTTCATCAGAAGTACAAATAAAAGTTTTAAAGGGTACATAAAAAGTAAGATAAATATATTGATTTGATTCATGCCAACTTTTTTTTTTTCCTTGTTTTAGGGACCAGGTGCCCTACTGATTTTGCTGAGGTTCCTTCTATTCTGATGGAGTACTTTGCAAATGATTATCGAGTAGTTAACCAATTTGCCAGACATTATCAGACTGGACAGGTAGGAACAGTAATATTGTCATCTTGTCCTTTGGGTTGTGATAGTTGGCGTTTATGACATCCTGGATAAATTGAACTCTTCTTGCTTTTCAGAACTCACCCTCTGTTAGTAACAAACCTTTTATTGCTTCTTTTTTCCCTGATTCCCTATCTTTTCTTTTGCCAGCCTATTAAATCATAGTCCTAGCATATAGTCATATGTTGAAAAATAGCTACCCTTTATTATATGCCTGGTAATCTACCATTTAGTCCTCATAACCACCCCATAAGGAAAGCACTTTATCCCCATTTTCCAGATGAAGAAACAAGCTCTGTAGCAGAATAGGCATTCAAGCCTGTCTCACTTCTAAAAAGCCTTTGCTTCTGAATATTTATTCTCTTGGTCTGAATTTTTATGTTGTCTCATTAAACTGAACCCAATGCCATATTTTGCCAGTATGCTTTGCATCTCTGTGATGTTTAGTCTGAAAAGTCCTTAATTTTAAGGCTTAAATTTCAATGATGCATTATAATATTAAAGATTTTTAAATTAAAATGTGAGGTACCTTACACTAAGTTAGCTGTAAGTTGTCAACATTGTGCTGTTTACTGTCCATGTGTACATTGGAAGATGCGTTCTTTCCCTTCCCTCGAATTCTGATTATACTAGAACCGTATTACGTGAGGTGATGTTTTTCCCCCTCAGACTGTATGTACCCCTGGTACAAATGTAAATTGTATTCATCTGTGAATCCTTAGCACCTAGAATCAAAAAAAAGCACTGAAAGAAATTAAATGAGGGGACGAATAGAATTAGAAACAGAAGGACCTTAACCACCTTTATTTGTGACTCTTCTTCTGATTATGTCTCCAGATGTGTAATATTATTTGGTCCTTTCTTTTTTTGTTGTTGGACTTCATTTTATCTGTAGAATAATCAGTGATCTTCTGGCTGGCACAGTGGCTCATGCCTGTAATCCCAGCACTTTGGGAGGCTGAGGCAGGTGGATCACTTGAGCTTGGGAGTTCGAGACCAGCCTGGGCTACATTGTGAAACCCTGTCTCTACTAAAAGTACAAAAGTTAGCCAGGCGCGGTGGCACATGCCTGTAGTCACAGCTACTCAGGAGGCTGAGGCAGGAGAATCACTTGAACCTGGGAGGCAAAGGTTGCAGTGAGCCGACATTGGGCCACTGCACTCCAGTCTGGGCAACAGAATGAGACTGTTAAAAAAAAAAAAAAAAAAAAGAATAATGAATGATATTCTGGATAAGTAATCTGAGTGACTCTTCAGCATAATATATTTCAGTTATTAAGGTGGCAAATTTGTGATCCAATTAACTACCCATCCATTAATCTACAAAGAATTGTTCTAGGAATTATGTAGACTTGGCCAATAACATAGAGGGGCATACCCTACCACGTGATAGCATAATTCATCTATGGCCATGTATTTTGGGGACTGGGAATGATTAGGAGTTCAGCGATTGCTCCCTGCCTGAGGTGCCTTAGAGCAGAGCCCTGTGCACAGGCAGGGCCACTAGGGCTCTGCGTGGGGGAACTGGGGAGGCTAGGGAGGAGAAGTGCAGGAGGAAGGAGGTCTGGGAAAAAGAGAGAGAAGTGGCATTCGCCAGTCAGCTCTCAGCGTACTCATCTGTTATACTGAAATACATTTATTGAGGACATAGGACAGAGAGGCCCTTCAGTCAGAAAACACTTACTGAGTTTTAATATTTACCAGTCTGCATTCTCAGCATCCAAGAAACAAACAAGAATAAGTTAGGCAACATCCCATTGTCCGCGGTCTTAATTCCTAGGGGAACTGAGACAGAGCCTGACTAGGGTGTTGCCTCCCGAAGGCAAAGCCCAGGAGAGAGGAGGAGCAACCTCTAGACTGCTGGGGAGGCCTGCCCAGGAGCTGGGAGCTAAAGGCTGAGGAGGAGTTAGACAGGGAAAAACACAGGCATATGGGTTGGGTCTTCTGCTGCTGGAGCAGCAGCCAGTAAAGGCTTTCAGGCGGGAATCAAATTTTTACTTCAAGAACATCACCCTGGTGTCAGGGAGGAAGCGGATCACAGGGGGTGCGGGTAGAGCCTGAGAGGCTTCCTGGAGAGGCAGGCTCCGGGGGCTCGGCCCCTCTCCCCTCATCCCGGGCGCGCGGCCTCTCTCCACCCACCCTTGCTGGGTGGCCTCAGCCCTGGCGCCCCAGCAACCCGCAGACAAGTTACACGGCTGGTGAAGGGGTCAGGGTGGGAGACAGGGGACGGCGAAGGGGCATCCTGCTTCCGAGGGTTCCGCAGAGTCAGGCCAAGGGAGGTGCCACTTAGTGTGGGAGACGTGGGGAGCACCAGTGCAGCCAGGAGGGGTTTCTGCGAGTTTGAGTCTGAGGTTTCGGAGGTCGCCGCTGCCAAAGTGAGAGCGCGTGGTGCAGGGCTGGGGAAGGAGGGTCTGGCGGGAGGCGCGAACACAGGGCGTGGGAGGACACACACGCGGGGGTGACTGCACAAGAGGACCAGGAGCCTTGCACAGTAGTCATTTTTTTAAAAGTAAAATCTGGAGTGGAAATTTACCACAAATACAAATGTCAATTTTTTTTAATTGCCATTCTACTTATAGAACAACCAGGAGCAAAGAAAGGCTGGAGTCACTGCTCCAAGTGTGACGTAAGGTGCAAAAGGAGAGAGCTTCTCAATGCCTGTATTCTTACTAAATTATTCTGTAAGAAGATGCATTGTTGAACTAGATGCAAGAAAACAAGAGTAAACCCAAAATCTAATCCAAGATAGATGAGATAGGAAGAAAGCACTAAGCTGCTTTGAATTAATTCAAGTTTCAGACACAGAAGATGGATCCAGTGCCCTTAAGGGACTTACAGACATAGTCTCTAAAGAATCTAAAATTTTGTGATTCTCATGGAGAATGGAAAGCGTGCCCAAAGGCAAGAGACATGTAAATGCTTTGAGCTTCACAAGGGCTTGCCTCTTCTTGTCGCTAATGAAGGCACCAAGGAGGTTTATTTAATTTATTTATTTTTAATTTTGAGTGCAGTCCTAGCCTTAAGGATAAGAAGTTAATTCTCTAAAATCCAAGTCTTTGTAAATAAATGGCATTTAATCTCACAAGGAAGAAATAACAGGGTTGCATGTTTATGCCTAATTTTCTATCCCTGCTGCCTTTCAGGAAAGGATTTTTTTTAACATTACGAAATATGTTCCAGAGAGGTCTCAGGTAGAGGATAATCAGTGACTTATTAACACCTAGAAGTATTTTATCAGAACTATATCATAGCACAGCCAATGAATTCCTTGTGGTGGAAGAATTAGAAGTATGCTTATCAGATTTGCAGGTGCCATGCAGCTGTCAGAGATAGCAAATACCAGAGGTGCTCATTCAAGATTCAGAACATCTTGACAAGCTACAACATCAAAGCCAAAGTAGAATTTATTGTAAATTAATCTTAAAATCAATACCACAGGTATAGAAGGAGTACAAACTTGGTTGCAGTTCAGGTGTTTAGACATAATAAACTTAACATGGATCAACAGTCTGATGGGTTTTCCCATAAATCTTCAATTTTAGGCTACCTTAGTGGAGCTGTGGTGCCTAAGGACCCAGAGGTCATTGTTTCTCTTCTCAGTGCTTGTAAATTTTGACCTTCGGTGTAACTTCTTCGCAGTTGCTCCAAATTAGCACAGAATTATATATAGGTGGCCTCATTCTCCTGGAAGCATGATTCTTATCCTTCCCAAACCTTTCTAAGCTGCAACTTTTTTTTTTTTAATGTTTTGATCATTCTCTGAAAGTGGGATCCCCTTGTTATTTACCTATTTATATTTAATAGCTATATTAGTCTGTTCTCTATTCCTTATAAGAGAATACCTGAAAATGGATAATTTCTGAAGAAAAGGAATCTATTTTTTACAGTTATTGAGGCTGAGAAGTCCAAGGTCAAGGGGCCGTATCTGATGAGCGCCTTCCTACTGGTGGGGACTCTGCAGAGTCCCAAGGTGGTGCAGGGCCTCACATGGTGAGGGAGCTGAGTGTGCTCACATGCTAGCTCGGATCTCTCTTCCTCTTCTTATAAAGCCACCAGTCCCACTCCCATGATAATCTCTTAATCCATTATAATCAATGGATGAATTAATCCATTTATGAGGGCAGAGCCCTCATGACCCAGTGATCTCTCAATACTGCCCCATTGGGGCTTAAATTTCAACATGGGTTTTGGAGGGGACAGATACTCAAGCTGTAGCAGTGGCATAGTGTGCTCTCTCCCCAAATCTGTCATAAAATCACAGTGGCTCTTTACAAATATTGGGTTCTTAGATTCAAGGAAAGAAGACAGTCTAAGCCCCTATACCCAGCATTGAAAATGCTAAGCACCTTCATTGTGCAGTCTAATAGCCTGCCCCTTGACCTCTGCTGTGGTTAGAATATGGTTTGCTCCACCAAAACTTATGTTAAGACTTGGTCCCCAACGTGGTGGTATTGGTAGGTGGTGCATTTGAGATGTGATTAGGTCCTTTAGATGGAGTAATATCTCTCTCTGGAGGCTGGGTTCTCTCTGGAATGGATTAGTTCTCATGGGAACAGATCAGTTCCCACAAGAGCAGGTTGTTATGAAGCCAGGTTGCCTCTTGGATTTTGCCCTTTACATATGCACCAGGTTCCCCTTCCATTTCTCTGCCATGCTTTGATGCAGCACGAGGCTCTCACCAGAAGCTGCCAGATGCGTTGCCCAGTCTTGAAGTTCCTAGCCTACAGAATTGTAAGCTACGTAAGCTTCTGTTCTTTATAATTTACCCAGTCTCAGATATTCTGTTATGGCAACACAAAATGCAGTAAGGCAATTCCCATCCCCACCCACCCCCCACCCCCGTGGGGAAACTAGGCTGTCCCCGACGCCCAGATCATTTGGGTACTCAGAGTTTTCCTCTTCTTTCTCTCACTGTCCCCAGGTCCTGATTCCTAATGGAGGCAGAATCTATTTGTGCCCTAGATTTGCAATTTCTTCACATCAGGTTTTAGGTAAATTTCTGAAAACGAGCAAAAGTCCAATACTTTTACCTTTCCTTTGCATTTCTAAGGTTCTGTTCCCATCCCACTTTCTCAGACTGAATTTTCCCCAGGTGTGTGACTATATGTGTCCTAATTGACTTAGCCCAGCCCCTGAGTAGTCCAGATGCTTGGTTGCCCACCCTTTCCCTTGCTCCACAGTAGCTGCCTCTGTTCCCTTTTGTCCTCAATTCCTCAGTTTCCAACTAACTCCTCCACTGCTACAGAAACTGCCACTATCCTCATCTTTACCCACAATATCCCTTTGTCCTCAGCATATTGCCTGGAGCTGGGCTGCCAGTCTCAGTGTGTTTGATCAATTTCGGAGGGCCTGTTTTACAGTGATGCTGATGAACTAGAAACCATCCTGAGGGGTGGCTGCTGCTTATTTGTAAAATTGGAAGCCACTTCACATTAGGAGGGGTTTAAGAAAAGACATTTTTAGACTAGAAAAATGAAACTCAAGTCTTTCATATACTATTTGAAGGATACCATGTAAAGGAATAAAGTCATTCCAGGAAAAAGCAATATTACTAGGAATAGTGGAAGGGAATTATAAGGAGGCTCATTTCAGTTGAGGAGATTCTTCTCATAAATGATTACAGCAGAAAGAGATGCCTCTCCAAGTAATGAACTTCTCTTTTATTTAATATTTAATGTTATAACACAGTATTTGTAGAAAGAACAGCTATGAAGCTATTCTCCAACCTAAGAAGCAAAACATTACCACATGCTCTTCTCTGAACCCATCTCTGCCCCGCTTGCCTCCCAGAGGGAAGCACAGTGCTCAGTTCTTATCATTTTTTTGCCACATTATTTATTCCTAAGAAGTGTGGTGTTTAGTTTTGTTTTCGAACTTTACAAAAATCGTATTTTACTGTTTATAATCTTCTATTTAAAAAATATATATTTTATGCGTAAGATCAATCTGTGTTGCATGTAGCTGCAGTATATTTATTTCAATTCCAGATAATACTCCGTCATGTATATACTCGTTCTCCTGTCATGGAGCACACGTGGAGCACACAGTTTCTTCCAGGTTTTTGCTAGTTCATGTGCTACTGCTGTGAACATTTTTATACTTTCTTCTGTATATCCATGTACAAGATTGGAACTGCTGGATTTGTAAGGTGTGCATGTCTTTAAGTTTATGAGGTAATGCCAAATTGTTTTTCAAAATGTTTCTACTAATTTATACTCCTCTCAGCAATGGTTTCTATCGTGCAACATCCTCGTTGACTTTTAATATTGTCAAAAGTTTTAATTTTGCCCATTTTGTGATTATAAAATAAAATGCTATTGTGGTCTTAATTAGCAGCAGTGTTCTCTGATTACTTTTAAGGTTTATTTATTTATTTATTTATTTTTTTCTGTTTTGTTTTGTCTTGTTTAGAGATAAGGTCTTGCTAGGTTGCCCAGGCTGGCCCCTTAAACTCCTGGGTTCAAGCAGTCCTCCTGCCTCAGCCACCCAAGTAGCTGGGACTACAGTCATGTGCCACTACACCTGGCTTATTTTTCATTTTTGTTTTCTGTCAGATGTCTTTTTGTCTCATGCTCATTTTCCTACTTGGAAATTTGTCTTTTTCTTACTAATTTTCAGAAATTCTTGGTAGTTGAAATAATAATCCTTTTTTAGGCATATGTCTTGTTTCAGTTTATGGCTTGTGTTTTCTTTTTTTTTTTTATTGTTATACTTTAGGTTTTAGGATACATGTGCACAATGTGCAGGTTTGTTACATGTGTATCCATGTGCCATGTTGGTTTGCTGCACCCATTAACTCGTCATTTAGCATTAGGTATATCTCCTAATGCTGTCCCTCCCCACTCCCCCCACCCCACAACAGTCCCTGGAGTGTGATGTTCCCCTTCCTGTGTCCATGAGTTCTCATTGTTCAGTTCCCACCTATGAGTGAGAACATGCGGTGTTTGGTTTTTTGTCCTTGCGATAGTTTACCGAGAATGATGTTTTCCAGCTTCATCCATGTCCCTACAAAGGACATGAACTCATCATTTTTTATGGCTGCATAGTATTCCATGGCGTATATGTGCCACATTTTCTTAATCCAATCTATCGTTGTTAGACATTTGGGTTGGTTCCAAGTCTTTGCTATTGTGAATAGTGCCACAATAAACATACGTGTGCATGTGTCTTTATAGCAGCATGATTTACAGTCCTTTGGGTATATACCCAGTAATGAGATGGCTGGGTCAAATGGTATTTCTAGTTCTAGATCCCTGAGGAATTGCCACACTGACTTCCACAATGGTTGAACTAGTTTACAGTCCCACCAACAGTGTAAAAGTGTTCCTGTTTCTCCACATCCTCTCCAGCACCTGTTGTTTCCTGACTTTTTAATGATGGCCATTCTAACTAGTGTGAGATGGTATCTCACTGTGGTTTTGATTTGCATTTCTCTGATGGCCAGTGATCATGAGCATTTTTTCATATGTTTTTTGGCCGCATAAATGTCTTCTTTTGAGAAGTGTCTGTTCATGTCCTTTGCCCACTTTTTGATGGGGTTGTTTGTTTTTTTCTTGTAAATTTGTTTGAGTTCATTGTAGACTCTAGATATTAGCCCTTTGTCAGATGAGTAGGTTGCAAAAATTTTCTCCCATTCTGTAGGTTGTCTGTTCACTCTGATGGTAGTTTCTTTTGCTGTGCAGAAGCTCTTTAGTTTAATTAGATCCCATTTGTCAATTTTGGCTTTTGTTGCCATTGCTTTTGGTGTTTTAGACATGAAGTCCTTGCCCACGCCTATGTCCTGAATGGTATTGCCTAGGTTTTCTTCTAGGGTTTTTATGGTTTTAGGTCTAACATTTAAGTCTTTAATCCATCTTGAATTAATTTTTGTATAAGGTGTAAGGAAGGGATCCAGTTTCAGCTTTCTACATATGGCTAGCCAGTTTTCCCAGCACCATTTATTAAATAGGGAATCCTTTCCCCATTTCTTGTTTTTGTCAGGTTTGTCAAAGATCAGATAGTTGTAGATATGCGGCATTATTTCTGAGGGCTCTGTTCTGTTCCATTGATCTATGTCTCTGTTGTGGTACCAGTACCATGCTGTTTTGGTTACTGTAGCCTTGTAGTATAGTTTGACGTCAGGTAGCGTGATGCCTCCAGCTTTGTTCTTTTGGCTTAGGATTGACTTGGCGATGCGGGCTCTTTTTTGGTTCCATATGAACTTTAAAGTAGTTTTTTCCAATTCTGTGAAGAAAGTCATTGGTAGCTTGATGGGGATGGCATTGAATCTATAAATTACCTTGGGCAGTATGGCCATTTTCACAATATTGATTCTTCCTACCCATGAGCATGGAATGTTCTTCCATTTGTTTGTATCCTCTTTGATTTCACTGAGCAGTGGTTTGTAGTTCTCCTTGAAGAGGTCCTTCACATCCCTTGTAAGTTGGATTCCTAGGTATTTTATTCTCTTTGAAGCAATTGTGAATGGGAGTTCACTCATGATTTGGCTCTCTGTTTGTCTGTGATTGGTGTAAAAGAATGCTTGTGATTTTTGTACATTGATTTTGTATCCTGAGACTTTGCTGAAGTTGCTTATCAGCTTAAGGAGATTTTGGGCTGAGATAGTGGGGTTTTCTAGATATAGAATCATGTCATCTGCAAACAGGGACAATTTGACTTCCTCTTTTCCTAATTGAATACCCTTTATTTCCTTCTCCTGCCTTATTGCCCTGGTCAGAACTTCCAGCACTATGTTGAATAGGAGTGGTGAGAGAGGGCTTCCCTGTCTTGTGCCAGTTTTCAAAGGGAATGCTTCCAATTTTTGCCCGTTCAGTATGATATTGGCTGTGGGTTTGTCATAGATAGCTCTTATTATTTTGAGATACGTCCCTTCAATACCTAATTTATTGAGAGTTTTTAGCATGAAGGGTTGTTGAATTTTGTCAAAGGCCTTTTCTGCATCTATTGAGATAATCATGTGGTTTTTGTCTTTTGTTCTGTTTATATGCTGGATTACATTTATTGATTTGCGTATGTTGAACCAGCCTTGCATCCCAGGGATGAAGCCCACTTGATCATGGTGGATAAGCTTTTTGATGTGCTGCTGCATTCTGTTTGCCAGTATTTTATTGAGGATTTTTGCATCAACGTTCATCAAGGATATTGGTCTGAAATTCTCTTTTTTGGTTGTGTCTCTGCCAGGCTTTGGTATCAGGACGATGCTGGCCTCATAAAATGTGTTAGGGAGGATTCCCTCTTTTTCTATGGATTGGAATAGTTTCAGAAGGAATGGTACCAGTACCTCTGGTAGAATTCGGCTGTGAATCCATCAGGTCCTGGACTCTTTTTGGTTGGTAAGCTATTGATTATTGCCACAATTTCAGAGCCTGTTATTGGTCTATTCAGAGATTCAACTTCTTCCTGGTTTAGTCTTGGGAGGGCGTATTTGTCAAGGAATTTATCCATTTCTTCTAGATTTTCTAGTTTATTTGTGTAGAGGTGTTTGTAGTATTCTCTGATGGTAGATTGTATTTCTGTGGGATTGGTGGTGATATCCCCTTTTTCATTTTTTATTGCATCTATTTGATTCTTCTCTCTTTTCTTCTTTATTAGTCTTGCTAGCAGTCTATCAATTTTGTTGATCGTTTCAAAAAACCAGCTCCTGGATTCCTTAATTTTTTGAAGGGTTTTTTGTGTCTCTATTTCCTTCAGTTCTGCTCTGATTTTAGTTATTTCTAGCCTTCTGCTAGCTTTTGAATGTGTTTGCTCTTGCTTTTCTAGTTCTTTTAATTGTGATGTTAGGGTGTCAATTTTGGATCTTTCCTGCTTTCTCTTGTGGGCATTTAGTGCTATAAATTTTCCTCTACACACTGCTTTGAATGTGTCCCAGAGATTCTGGTATGTTGTGTCTTTGTTTTTATTGGTTTCAAAGAACATCTTTATTTCTGCCTTCATTTCATTATGTACCCAGTAGTCATTCAGGAGCAGGTTGTTCAGTTTCCGTGTAGTTGAGCGGTTTTGAGTGAGTTTCTTAATCCTGAGTTCTAGTTTGATTGCACTGTGGTCTGAGAGACAGTTTGTTATAATTTCTGTTCTTTTACATTTGCTGAGGAGAGCTTTACTTCCAACTATGTGGTCAATTTTGGAATAGGTATGGTGTGGTGCTGAAAAAAAATGTATATTCTGTTGATTTGGGGTGGAGAGTTCTGTAGATGTCTATTAGGTCCACTTTGTGCAGAGCTGAGTTCAATTCCTGGATATCCTTGTTAACTTTCTGTCTCATTGATCTGTCTAATGTTGACAGTGGGGTGTTAAAATCTCCCATTATTATTGTGTGGGAGTTTAAGTCCCTTTGTAGGTCGCTCAGGACTTGCTTTATGAATCTGGGTGCTCCTGTGTTGGGTGCATATATATTTAGGATAGTTAGCTCTTCTTGTTGAATTGCTCCCTTTACCGTTATGTAATGGCCTTCTTTGTCTCGTTTGATCTTTGTTGGTTCAAAGTCTATTTTATCAGAGACGAGGATTGCAACCCCTGCCTTTTTTTGTTTTCCATTTACTTGATAGATCTTCCTCCATCCCTTTATTTTGAGTCTATGTGTGTCTCTGCACGTGAGATGGGTTTCCTGAATACAGCACACTGATGGGTCCTGACTCCTTATCCAGTTTGCCAGTCTGTGTCTTTTAATTGGAGCATTTAGCCCATTTATGTTTAAAGTTAATATTGTTATGTGTGAATTTGATCCTGTCATTATGATGTTAGTTGGTTATTTTGCTCGTTAGTTGATGCAGTTTCTTCCTAGCCTCGATGGTCTTTACAATTTGGCATGTTTTTGCAGGGGCTGGTACCGGTTGTTCCTTTCCATGTTTAGTGCTTCCTTCAGGAGCTCTTTTAGGGCAGGCCTGGTGGTGACAAAATCACTCAGCATTTGCTTGTCTGTAAAGTATTTTATTTCTCCTTCACTTATGAAGCTTAGTTTGGCTGGATATGAAATTCTGGGTTGAAAATTCTTTTCTTTAAGAATGTTGAATATCAGCCCCCACTCTCTTCTGGCTTGTAGAGTTTCTGCCAAGAGATCAGCTGTTAGTCTGATGGGCTTCCCTTTGTGGGTAACCCGACCTTTCTCTCTGGCTGCCCTTAACATTTTTTCTTTCATTTCAACTTTGGTGAATGTGACAATTATGTGTCTTGGAGTTGCTCTTCTCGAGGAGTATCTTTGTGGCGTTCTCTGTATTTCCTGAATCTGAATGTTGGCCTGCCTTGCTAGATTGGGGAAGTTCTCCTGGATAATATCTTGCAGAGTGTTTTCCAACTTGGTTCCATTCTCCCCGTCATTTTCAGGTACACCAATCAGACGTAGGTTTGGTCTTTTCACATAGTCCCAAATTTCTTGGAGGCTTTGTTCGTTCCTTTTTATTCTTTTTTCTCTAAACTTCCCTTCTCGCTTCATTTCATTCATTTCATCTTCCATCGCTGATACCCTTTCTTCCAGTTGATCGCATCGGCTACCAAGGCTTCTGCAATCTTCGCGTAGTTCTCGATACTTGGCTTTCAGCTCCATCAGCTCCTTTAAGCCCTTCTCTCCATTGGTTATTCTAGTTATCCATTCATCTAATTTTTTTTCAAAGTTTTTAACTTCTTTGCTATTGTTTTGAATTTCCTCCCGTAGCTCAGAGTAGTTTGATTGTCTGAAGCCTTCTTCTCTCAACTCGTCAAAGTCATTCTCCGTCCAGCTTTGTTCCATTGCTGGTGAGGAGCTGCGTTGCTTTGGAGGAGGAGAGGTGCTCTGCTTTTTAGAGTTTCCAGTTTTTCTGCTCTGTTTTTTCCCCATCTTTGTGGTTTTATCTACTTTTGGTCTTTGATGATGGCGATGTACATATGGGTTTTTGGCGTGGATGTCCTTTCTGTTTGTTAGTTTTCCTTCTACCAGACAGGACCCTCAGCTGCAGGTCTGTTGGAGTTTGCTAGAAGTCCACTCCAGACCCTGTTCGGCTGGGTGTCAGCAGCGGTGGCTGCAGAACAGCGGATTTTCGTGAGACCACAAATTCAGCTGTCTGATAGTTCCTCTGGAAGTTTTGTCTCAGAGGAGTACCTGGCCATGTGAGATGTCAGTCTGTCCCTACTGGGGGGTGCCTCCCAGTTAGGCTGCTCGGGGGTCAGGGACCCGCTTTAGGAGGCAGTCTGTCCGTTTTCAGATCTCCAGCTGCGTGCTGGGAGAACCACTACTCTCTTCAAAGCTATCAGTCAGACAGGGGCATTTAAGTCTGCAGAGGTTCCTGCTGAATTTTTGTTTGTCTGTGCCCTGCCCCCAGAGGTGGAGGCTACAGAGGCAGGCAGGCCTCCTTGAACTGTGGTGGGCTCCACCCAGTTCGAGCTTTCTGGCTGCTTTGTTTACCTAAGCAAGTCTGGGCCATGGCGGGCGCCCCTCCCCCAGCCTGGCTGCCACCTTGCAGTTTGATCTCAGACTGCTCTGCTAGCAATCAGCGAGATTCCGTGGGCATAGGACCCTCCGAGCCAGGTGCAGGACACAATCTCCTGGTGTGCCGTTTTCCTAGCCCATTGGAAAAGCACAGTATTAGGGTGGGACTGGCCCGATTTTCCAGGTGCCGTCTGTTACCCCTTTCTTTACTAGGAAAGGGAACTCCGTGACCCCTTGTGCTTCCCGAGTGAGGCAATGCCTCGCCCTGCTTCGGCTCACTCACGGTGCGCTGCACCGCCTGTCGTGCACCCACTGTTTGGCACTCCCTAGTGAGATGAACCTGGTACCTTAAACAGAAATGCAGAAATCACCCGTCTTCTGTGTCACTCAGGCTGGGAGCTGTAGACCGGAGCTGTTCCTATTCGGCCATCTTGGCTCCACCCCCCCATGGCTTGTGTTTTCACTTTCCTTTTAATATTGTTGGATTTATCAATCTTGTCTTTATAGTTAATAGTTTTTATATTTTTTCTTTTTTTTCTTTTTTTGAGACAGAATCTTGTTCTTTCGCCCAGGCTTACAGGCATGCCACCATGCCCAGCTAATTTTCATATTTTTTATAGAGACAGGATCTCACTGTGTTGCCCAGGCTGGTCTCAAACTCCTGGCCTCAAGCAATCTTCCCACCTCAGCCTCCCAAAGTTTTGGGATTACAGGCATGAGCCACCATGCCCAGCCTCTTCAGTTTTCTTCTAAACATTTTAATGCTTTCTTTTCTCTTTCAATTTTTAATCAAGTTGGAAATTCTTTCTGGGTTTGGCATAAGATGGGAATCCATTTTACTTTCTTCCCGGTGAATAACAAACTGTCGCAGAACCATTTAGTAAGTAATTTACCTTTTCTTCAGTGCTGTTACTCATGTGCATGCAATTGTCAGTTTGTGGGATTCTCTTTCATTCCATTGTTTAAGCTGTCTGTCCTAGTATCAAGGCCATGCTGTCTGTATTACTAGAGCTTTGGAATAAGTTATAGTAATAAGCTTACTAGTATTAATAAGTAATAAGAAGCCTTGATATCTGGAAGGATAGGCCTTCCTCGATTTGTTCTTGAAAATTTCTTGTCTACTCTTGGAGCTTTGTATTCTTTCATATACATTTTAGAATCAGGTTATCTAATTTTTGAAAAATTCTGGTAAGAGTTTGATTGGGATTACATTAAATTTATAGACCAATTTGGAGAGAACTGATATCTCTGAATATTCAATCTTTGAATCCATGAATATGGCATATCTCTCCATTTCTTGGGTCTTTTCAGAAGTCTTTGAATACAGTTCTAAAGTTTTCTTCCAGGGCCTTGGTCAGCTTTTGTTGGGCTTCCTCCTGGATGCCCTACCTTTTTGATACTATAAGCAGTATATATATTCAGATTGTTTGTTACTGGTGTTTAAAAATGCTGTTTGTCCGTTTTTGTATAGTGCTCTTGTTTACAGCAGCTTTGGTAAACTTTCTTATTAATTCAAAGAATTTGTCTATAAACTTTTGAAAGCTTTTTTAACCAGATAATTACTTCTGCTAAAAATAATGACAGCTTTATTTTTCCTTTCCAACCATATATCTTTTCTGTTTACCTTGTTCTACTCCACTTATGAGAGCCTCCTTAATGTTGAGTAAAAGCCGTGGTATGGGCATTACTACCTTGATCCTGGTGTTCAAAGGAAATGTTTTTAATATGTCACCCTAAAGAAAGATGATTGTTACAGGTTTGCTGGAGATGTCAGGAAAAGGAAATTCCTTTCTATCTCCAGTTTGCTACTTTTTTTTTTTAATCATTAATGGGTATTGCATTTTATCATATTTTTTTCCTGCATCTTTTGAGCTGTCAGATTGTTCTTCACCTTTAATCTGTTAATGTAGTGAATGTTAAACATTAGGCCACCTTTGCATTTCAGGATTAAGCCACCTTGGTCCTAAATAATAGTTATTTTTTAATGCAGAGCTGGCTTTAGTTTGCTAATTATTTTATTTATTTATTTTTTTGAGACAGAGTCTCCCTCCATCGCCCAGGCTGGAGTGCAGTGGCATGATCTCTACTCACTCCAACTTCCACCTCCTGGGTTCAAGTGATTCTCCCGCCTCAGCCTCCTGAGTAGCTGGGATTACAGCGTGTGCCACCACACACAGCTAATTTTTGTAATTTTAGTAGAGGTGGGGTTTTACCATGTTGGCCAGACTGGCCTTGAGCTCCTGACCCCAGTTGATCCACCCATCTCATAGTTTGCTAGTTTACTAATATTTTTATATTCTTGATTTTTGCATTTATGTTTATGAGAGAGGGATTGCTTATGATTTTTCTTCGTCATTCTTTGCTGGTGTTCACTTAAATATATACTATTTCATAAACTGAGTTGGTGAGTGTTTCTTTTTCTTTTCTTTACAAGCATTTATTTATAACATTGTAATCCTTTGTTCTTTAAAACTGTCAGAATTCATCTATGAAACCATTCTGGGTCTGTTTGTTTTCTCTGTGGGAAGATTTTTTAAATGACTGAATCCTTAATAGTCATAGGCCTCTTTGGGCTTTCTTCTCAGATAAACTTTGCTAAGTTGTAATTTTCTAGAAATTTATCAATTTGAGCCAAGTTCCTCAGCTTATTCACATAAAGTTACTTATAGCATTCTTTTATCCTTCAAATTCTGCTATAATTGTATCCTTTTTAATTTCTAATTCTGTTTTCTCATTTTTTCTCTCTGTTAATCTTGGCAGAATTTTGTGTACTTTATCAGTGTAATCTTCTCTCAGTGTCTAAGCAGGATTGGTTCCTGGGCCACTACTCCCTGCCACCATGGCTACCAAAATCCTTGTATGCTCAAGTCCCTTTTATAAAAGGGTGTAGTATTTGCATATAACCTATGTACATCCTGCTGTATACTTTAAATCATCTCTAGATTACTTATAATACCTAATGCAATGTAAATGCTATATAAATACTTGCTGTATTGCCTAGGGAATAATGACAAGAAAAAAGTCTGTACATGTTCAATACAGATGCAGTTTTTTTTCCAAATATTTTTGACTTATGATTGGTTGAATCCATGAATGTGCAACCCTCAGATATGGAGGGCTGACAGTATTTTCAAAGAACCAATGCAAACTTTGTTTATCCTATTTTGTTTGTTTTGGTTTGTTACTTCCTACTTTTATTATTACTCTCTCCTTCCTCCATCCTTGTTTTTTTCTTCCGATTTCATAGGCATTTGTCTAATTAGGTTTCTGTTTTATTTAACATAAGCATTTAAATTTTAATGCTTTAAATATTAAATGATGTGATGAAATGTTTTAGCTGAATTCTGTGATTTTAATACAAAATATTTTTAAAGTTGGTAATTTCCATTGTAATTTCCTCCTTAACCAAAGACTTGTTTAGAGCTATAGTTTAAAAGTTTTAAACCTTTGCAGGGGAGTTATTTATCTTTTTGTTTCTGATATCTAATTAATTGGTCTATCTGGTATTGATTCTTTGCAGTTTGTTAATATTTATTTTATGGCTTCATGTGTCATCAGTTTTTTAGAAATGTTCCATCTGTGCTTGAGTAGATTGTATATTTATAATTGTTGGGTCTTCGGTTTCATACTAGTCTGGTAAGTTAACCTTTTAATTGTATTGTTTAGATCTTTGATATAACTAATTTTTTTGATATAGCAAAAATTTAGAGGTATAAGTCTTCTACTTTGAGAATGATAGGTAAATCATTTCCCATTAGTTCTATCCATTTTTGCTCTGTATATTTTGAGAATATTTTATTAGATGCATAAAAGCATAGTTTCCCCGATGAACAATTCCTTTCTTCCTTATGTGTTATCCTCTTAATCTTTATATGTTTCTTGTTTTAAAATCTTTTTTTTTTTCCTGGTAATTTTGCAACCCCAGCTACATTACTAATCACCAAATATAGCCAATTGATTTTTGAGAGGACCTCATATTTTTTGTATAGTTTTGTCCATTAGCCACTACACTAAAATGTTTGCTGCTCTAGTTGTCTTTCTCACTGAATATTTTTAAAACAATGTTATAGAAGTTAATACTCACCCTCATAATTTTTTCTTATTTAGTCCTTTCTGGCAGTCTGTGAAGTTGATGGTTGGTACCTAGTAGTCCACACTGTATGGACTAACTGTAGTTACTGTGATTCCTTACCCTGGCTACCTTAGACTCAGCCAGGGTAGGTAATTTTCCAAAGATCACACAATAATAATGAGGGGGGCAGTAGATCTATTAGTTTCACCTTAGAATTTCCTTAAAGTTCAGTTAGAGTTGATCAAGTCAGTATTATAACATTGTGAATATTTTCTTTTTCCAGGTATTTTCTAGTTAAAAATTCCTTAATATGTATCGCCTAAACTTCTGACAATGTGTCTCACAAAATGGAAGCCCCGTATCTACTTTAAGTGTTATTTTTAGAACAGTAACATTCTAGTGCTTTCATTTTAGAATTTTTCTATCCTGCATCATTATAAGATTTAGTTTCTCGCCTTAGTTTGTGAAAGTCAGCCCAAGGCTAAAATTGCTTAAGTTCTATTTTCAAGGAGACATACATACTTGTAATAAATCTTCTCCTGTCATCCTCTTTCAAGAGATGTGAAAAAGAACCGAAGGTAAACATTACAGTGCAACTAGCATTAGATTAACTTTGGCAGGTTTAGGTTGTTTTGGAACTTTTCTTACTTTCAGTGTTAATGCTTCTCGATTATGTCTAGACAAGAGCATTGCACAGGGAGGTAGAGATGGATCTGAGCCCAGCCCCACCACCATACCCAGCTGACTTTAGACCAGTTATTGAACTTGTCTGAGATTTTTCTGCTCCTTTATATAAAATAAATGGAATAAATATGTCAAAATTAAAATTTAACAAGCCTCCATACCTGCCTCAAAATTTTTGGACAAATTTAATAATGGACGCAAAAAGTAAAACACAGTATTATTGGAATATTTTTAGAAAAAATGGAAGTTGGATCCCTATCACACATTAAAATGTTTAGTGTTGAACCCTGCAAAACTCAAAGCCATCTGACCTATGTTTCTTTAAATCATCGGTGGGTCTGTGATAAAGTGTAAGCATTTTTAAAGGGTTTTTTAATCTTAGATCATCTTATTTAGTTAGAAAACACTACTTAAAAGTAAGTGAAAAGTAGTATTTCCTGTGGATTTAGGCTTGAGATTTTGTCTCCTTGGACGTAGCCAACATTTTTATTTTATTGATTATGTGCCATCTGGATTACTGGTTATATCAAAACAAGCTAGTTGAGACATGCAATCCAGTTGTTTTTCCGTTATAGACACGTGAGGAAATGCAGTGCCGTGACACACAGCTTGGGGTGGGATGGGATCAGCTGGGAAATCAGAGCTGCTGCTTTATGCCGCTGAAGTATTTTCTTGTTTTGGATGACTATGTTTCAACAGGTTTTCTGTCATTAGACCTATCACGTGCCCGGGGACATCAGCGGTAAGAGTTCTCTGCTTCAGGATGAGTTGAATTACTACCATAACAAGGACTTGTACCAGAGATTGTCTTATCTGTTAATATATATGCAGCTTCTCACCACAGTACATTTTCTCAATGGTCATAAGTAAAAAAGGTATTTTGTCACAGTGACTTAGCTCTGTGATAATTCGATACCAAACTTTTAATGTAATGTTATTTACATTAGACTAGTGAGATTGTGAAATGTTAGAGAATACTTAGCAACTTTATGAGATTACATGCTTACAACTTAATTAAGCTCATGACAAAATATTCAGAGAACTCAGGTGATAACTATGTTTACCAAACATTTGTATTTTTTGGTGTTATTTCTAGAATCATTCCAAAATGCTGTGCTAGCTTCATAGAATGGGAAAGCTATTCGTTTTAATGTTTTTGTTCCTATGCGTGGTCAACAAACACTACCACTTTTGTTTACCCCAAGAATACAGTTGACACCTTCCTCTCTTTGGTAAGGCAGTATAGCTTAGGCTGTGGACAACGGACGCAGTGTTTGGCTCATATGAAGCACTCAGTAAGTTAGTTATTAATAGGGTGATAATATGATCTATTGTCCAAGCCAAACCCCTTTTTTGGTGAGAGAGGGACAGGGTCTCACACTGTCGCCCAGGCTAGAGTGCAGTGGTACAATCACAGCTCCCTGAAATCTCAAATTCTTAGGCTGAAGCAGTCTCCTGCCTCAGCCTCCCAAGTAGCTAGGATTACAGGGCCTGTCATCATGCCCAGCTAATTTTAAATTTTCTTGTAGAGATGGTGTCTCGCTCTGTTGCCCAGCCTGTTCTCAAACATTCAGCCTCAAGCAGTCCTCCAGCTTTGGCCTTCCAAAATGCAGGGATTAGAGGCGTGAACCACTGTGCCCAGCTCCAAAATGCTGTTAAGAAAGAAGGGAGTGCTATTATTGATCACACCAAGATGGCAGTCATAACCTGGGACTGTCATGCCCACCTCCATGTGTGGTCACCCAAGCTGTGACAGCATTGAGAAAGTCAGATGTTTCAGATGCAGGGACCTGAATTTCTTCCATTTAGTTAATACATTTTAGAAGTTCATTGACTAATTGTCACCTTATTGAATCTTCATACTAATTTTGTGGCAGAGGTATTTTTATCCTCATTTTTTTTACAAATGAGAAAATAGGATGCTCTGAGATTTCTTTAGGCTAAGAGGCAAAAGCGTAGCAATAGAAAACACAGGATGCCTAACTCAGACCCAAGTCTTTGTCTTTCACACAGTGCTCCTCCTTATGGACCATTTTTCTGCTTGTAAAATTAGAACGATTTAAATTTGCTCATCTTTGTTTTTCAAGTCATTGTGATGACTGTTTTTTTTCTAAGTCAGGTATCTAAAACTTTAACACACAATCACCTGGGGATCTGGATAAAATGCAGATTCTGATTTAATGCATGTGAAGTGGGTTCAGGATTCTGTATTTCCAGGAAGCACCCAGTGGAGGTTGCAGTGAGCCGAGATCATGCCACTGCACTCCAGCCTGTGTGACAGAGCAAGACTCCGTCTCAAAAAAAAAAAAAAAAAAGAAGCGCCCAGATGCTGCTGGTCTCTACTTGCTTTGGGCTCCACATAGTTGGGTAATTACTGTTATTACAATCCATATTTAGGAAAAAAAAAAAAAAGAAAAGTTGCAATTCTGAGCAAGACACAGATTTTTACCTTCTTAATATAAGAAGGAGGTCGGTTTTATAGTCTTTCATTTTCCCTTTCTGGCCGTAAATGTGTTCTGGCATTAACAAACAATACAATAAATGAGCACTGGGAGTCCTCTCTTGCACAGCTGTGTGTTTGGGTACACAAAGAGGGTGGGGCCCCCACTCCCTAGTGTCCTTTAAGGGGACCTTTCACACAGCAATGGCTGATTGTGTCTCACAGAGTCTAGTTGGGGCTCTAGAAATCTAAGTTTAAACCATTGAGTGCATCATGGGGATAGGATGAATCAATTAGCTAAATGCTTGAAATAGGAGCATTTAGTTACCCAACCGTAGTACAGCCTTGCGGGGTGGGGCAATGTGAGGCAACCACTCCAGGGCTTAAGTCAATTCTTTTTAGTTTATAGGCAACTTTGGCATATTAGACAGGCTGCATTCTCTTGTTGTAGTCATATAGTCAAATCTTGAGTTTTTAGAAATAAACACAGGAATTAACTGTTTTAAATATAGTGGTAATTGTGGAAAAATTCAGGTTGGATTATCACAGTAAGCACATTAGGTCACTGTAGTTAATTATTGGCATATTATATTCCAATTGTAGAAACAACATTTCTACCATTTTCCTATTTTAAAAAACCACCCACGATGTTTGATCTCTGCATTTGAAATGCCACTGTTACGGTAGTACAAACGGCACCATTTATTGTTAGGGCAGTTGCCTTTCCAATACTGTAAATGATTACTCTCTTCTAAATTCCTTTATTGCTTTATCTGCACCTCTTTTGTGGCTCTTGGTGCATTTTCCCATGCTTTATTAATTCTGAAATACATTTGGCCCTTCTGTGTCCACACAAGTCAACTAACCATGGGTCAAAAATACTTGGAAAAAAATAGTAATAATAACACAATCATTAAAATGCAAATAAAAAAGCAGTACAGTGTAACAACTATTTACATAGCTACTTTGTATTAGGTATTACAAGTATATAAGAGGATGTGCATCATAGGTTATATGCAAATACTATACTATTTTATACCAGGGACTTGAACATGCGTGGATTTTGTTCTAGGAGGAAGGTCCTGGAACCAACCCCCCTCAGATACTGCAGGTTGTACATTCCTTTTCTGGTTCCAGGTAGCAGGATCAGGTGAGATTCATTGTGTATTACCCAGCTGCTTAGTAGGATGCCTTGCACAGGGTGGGATGCTCGGTGAAGATGAGCCCAGAGAGTCCTGTGACAGGTCTCACCTGCTTTTCTTGCTCTGTCTTCTCTTACAGCTCATTTCGTAAGCACAGGAGGCAGCCAGCTTCAAACCAGGGCTCATTTGGACTCTGTGGGATTCTATAGTGACAAAAAAAAATCTGCAGATATTTTTATGTAAGAAACTAGGAAGGGGCATAAATTATCTGAAGTATAAATTTCACTCAGTAAAAATTGCTTTGAAATAAATTCACATTAACATAAATTCTCAAGCCATGTTTAAAATAGTCTGCCCTTGTTAAGAGATACAGATTTTATAGAAAACTGTTTCTGAACAACTCTATAGTAAGATAGTTTGTAAAGGTTGCAGATTGCAAAGCTTTACTGAGGGTATAACTAGATTTACTATTGTATTTCAATAAAATGCCTCCATAAAAGTAATAGTTGATAGGTGATATCTGAAAAAATAACAGAGTGGGAATCTCCGTCTTTACTGTGGAAAAAGAAACTGTTGCAGGAGGGAAATGTGGAGCCTGCAGTTGGTATTATTTGGCATTTTTCAGTATGGAGGCAGTGTTGGATGCTGGCTATTTTTCTTCTGTTTTGGAGCAGAGAAATCAGAAGAGTTTTGTGGATCTGCTAATACATTGAGGAGACCAGTACATACGGCACCTTCTGTGCTCTATCCATTTGTTCCCTGGCCGTAAGGAAAGGCAAATTAGTGTGCTTTCATGAGCTCCATCAACTTGCATTCCTTAGAAATGCACACTCTGATGGGGCATTGGAGCTGGCTCAGGCGCCAGAGTGGCAGGACACCCTGCAGGCAAGTTCCCAGAATGCCTGGGGGCTGTGCTCACCTCGGAGAGGCAGAGACAGGTGCGATGGAGAGGAGCTGAAGAGGAGCTTTCTAATAAAGTTGGTGTAAATATAAGACGGGAAAGAAGCTGTAAGATAGCCAGAATAACAGCTGTATTTATTCCTTTATTTCTTTACGATGTTTTATTTATAAGAATTGTTTCTTTTATTAGTGAAAGTTTACGTTTAATTGCTTTACCAAGTCATTTTCCAACCAGTGTTCTACATATTAAATCACCTGATTATAAAACATGTATGGGGTGGAGGGGACAGGTGTTCTATGCTCAAATAATTTTGGAAAATGGGTGTAGCATTAAATGAGTTTCTATAAAGGGAGAACTACATATAATTTAATATGCTAATAACTGGAATCCCCAAGAAAGGTGTTTACTTGAGTGAATTTCCTAGACAATCTGACCTGCTTTTGTTGTTGGCTCTTCTACCACAGGCAGGGCCTCTGTTCAGTCAACACAAGCACGAAAGTTGGACAACATCAAGTGAAGGCCAAGTAACTTCACTCAACTGGATTCTATAGATACAAAATTAAGAGTGCTTGAAGAGTTTCTCACACTTAACCCATTTTTTAAATGACACATCTGTAAACCTCACTGGGAAGACATGTACAATATACTGTGTGTAGAACACTTGGAATGAAAACAGGTTTTTTTCTTTTTTTTTTTTTTTTTTTGTTTTGAGATGGAGTCTCCCTCTTGTCACCCAGGCTGGAGTGCAAGGATGTAATCTCAGCTCACTGCACCCTCTGCCTCCCAGGTTCAAGCAATTCTCCTCCCTCAGCCTCCCAAGTAGCTGGGATTACAGGTACATGCCACCACACCCAGCTAATTTTTGTATTTCTAGTAGAGACGGGGTTTCACCATGTTGGCCAGGCTGGTCTCGAACTCCTGACTTCAGGTGATCCACTGGCCTTGGCCTCCCAAAGTGCTGGGATCACAGGCATGAGCCACTGGGTCTGGCTTTTTTTTCTATTTTTTTTTTTTAATAAAAAGTGGAGAATTTATGCTGTATTTCAGATCAAATATATAACACATAGAGATTTATAGTTCTCTATCTAAAACTTTGGGATTAGATGTTTTGGAATTCAGAATTTTCTGGATTTTTAGAAAATTAATATGGTTTATCAGAAGAAAAAATTGCAACAAATTTGGTTATAGATCTGTTTGACTTTTATATGTGATTCATGAATTGGGCAGCCTCTATTCTACAAAATAGAATGAAAGCTACCCCTGGGCAGTAGCAGAAGAGTGGGTTTTATAAGGTGGGAACAAGGAAACAGAACACTAGAAAAAAAAAGCCGGTTGATTAGCATCAGGTTCCTCTTTTGTAAGGGTTAAAGCAAAGGGAGCTTCCATATTACACTGACTCAGGTAGACTGTGATCTCCTATTTTCAGGAAACACTGGACTGTGTGGGATCTACCTGCTTCTCTAAAACTTCGGTTTGATTGTGTGGCATTTAGCGTGAGTGACTCCATTTGGTTTGGTTTTGTCTACTGGGGCCTAGTGTAGGAGCTCAGTATAAAACAATGGCCTCCCATAATTTTTGTTTAACCTTATACTGTGGGTGTTGAATTAAAAGAAATGAATAAACCTAGCTAGTTCTGGTAGAGTACCCAGTGAAACACATTTATATTTCTGCATATTCACGAAGTGTAAGGGTAAATATTTTTAAAAGATAAATACTTTACAAACTTCACATTTGTCCAGGTCAGGTCTTGCCATCTAATGTTTTTTTTTTGGTCAAATTTATGAAAACTTTCCAATCTTCAGACCTTAATGGATTATGGAATTTCAGGTAAGGGATCTAGACCACTACTCACAGAAATTAGAATGAGGCACATCATTGAATTTCCCTAGAATGAGGCACATCATTGAATTTCCCTAGAATGAGGCACATCATTGAATTTCCCTCTCCGCTGTTACATTTAGCCTAAAGCTGCCTTACATATTTTAAATTAGGCTTAAAGATTTCTCCATACATAATGAACTCTAACCTAACTAGAGGTATAAACAGCCTGTAACCTACCCTTGTACCAATCACAGAGTTTCAGCCAATCACAGGCTGTTCAAACCTTGTTCAGATAAGGCAAATGTGAACTGTAACCAACCCAGCTATTTCTGTACCTCACATCTGTTTTCTGTAGGTCATTTTCCTTTTTCTGTCCATAAATATTATCAGACTATATGGCAGCTCCTGAGTCTCTGTGAACCTATTCTGGTTCCAAGGACTGCCCAATTTCTAAGGTGTCCTTTGCTCTGTTTAACTTTGTTAAGTTTATTTATTTATTCATTTATTCATTTATTTATTTTTGAGACAGAGTCTCACTGTGTCACCCAGGCTGGAGTGCAGTGGTGCGATCTTGGCGCACTGCATCCTCTACCTCCCGCGTTCATGTTCCAGCGATTCTCATGCCTCAGCCTCCTGAGTAGCTGGGATTACAGGCACCCGCCACCATGCCCAGCTAATTTTTTTTTTTTTTTTTTTTTTAAGTAGATACAGGGTTTCACCATGTTGGCCAGACTGGCCTCGAACTCCTGACCTCAAGTGATCAGCCTGCCTCAGCCTTCCAAAGTGCTGGGATTGCAGGAGTAAGCCACCGTGCCTAGCCAAACTCTGTTAAATTTAATTTGTCCAAAGTTTTTCTTTTAACGCTGCTTAGCCCACTGCAAAACCCAGAACTAAATGTATGGCCCAACTGTGAAAATGATATGGAATTATAGGAAACATGTTTTAATGTGCCTAACCTCAATTCTGACCTCATTTTATTTTTCTGCTTTCATTTTTCCTTATCTAACTTCCTCATCTACCAATTATATACTAATTGTGTATTAAATATATAAATTATATTCACCGAATGTTTTATTGAATGTTTTATTAAGTGTTCATTCAGTAAACACTGAATGTTTACTGATCCTTTTGTGGGGGAACTTGTTGAAGTATCAGTAAAACAAATTTTGGATGGAAGTTTCTTTGCCATCAAGGGGCAGCATACCTTAATCACAGGATCGAATTTTGAGGGGTACACAAACAAACTGAAAGTGAATCAACAAGCCCGAAGTTACACACCTACAGCATGCATCACAGACTCTACCTTCTCGTGATGCAGGTATCGGAATTTTAATGCTTTTGAGGGCAAAGGATGACGTTTTATTGTTGTTGTTACAGGAAAAATTATTCATGAAAGTTATTAAAGAACAGTAAGGCAGACTTTGTCAGGGGGGATACTGCAGCGAGGTTTGGTAGTGGGGGAGAGATTCTGCTCAACACCAAATTCAATGAGGAAAAATGGAGATTTATAGCCAAGGAATGAGGGAGTGGAGGGAGTTGGAGGATAAAAAATTACTAAGGTGGGGAAAGGGGGATTCTCACTCGACTGACCAAACTGCTTGAGACAGTGCTCAGCTATGCTGTCTATCATACGTGCCAAAGCTTTACAAGTTTCTTCATGATAGTCTCTGATGATGTCTAATTCCTGACTTAAAAGCATAGTTCACCCTTGGTAAAGCTTTTCTGCCTTTGTGTTTGGTTTGGTTTGGTTTTTCTCCTTTGGAGGCTAAGCCCAAATGGTATTACTTAATGAAAGTCTGAACTGTTTGGGATTTGCCCATCCACCTAGGGTGCAGAAAGCTCGAAAGAGCAGTGCTGGCAACCAGCATTACTACAGGAAAAGGCAGGTAGAATGCTAACTTTTCTCAAGCTCACAGAGAAGCTGAGGTCTCAGGGCCCTCGAGGTGTCTGAATCCAAAGAGATACAGATGGCTCACCGGTGACAGATCATGGGTGGAAAGGCTGACTGCCATACAAAGGGGTAAGAAGAGATCAGTAACACTTTGGCGAATTGTTAGAGACCCAGTGTGGACTGGAATATCAATCTGGAATACCTGAGGGCCCTGATACTGTAGGAGTTTGCATTCACTTGTAGGCCATTTTCTGTCGGCCTCCTCTGGGTGCTCATGAGAGCAGAGTGGGAAAGCAGACAGGCCTCCTCCGTGTTGTAGGAGGTGATTGGCTGCTGCTGCAGGAATAGCAGAAAACCCTGACTCCCTGCTCCAAGATAAAGCAATCAGTAAAAGCAAACTGAGGAACTTGAAAATAACTAACAACTAGAATAACTTCAAAGTCACTGTCTGTCAGGGACTTGAACAACCATTAAAGGATAAGACGGAAAACATGGATAACATGTATGAACAGATAGGGAGAAGTGAAAACTACAAAAAAAAAACTACAGTCAAATGCAAGTGCAGGTGATAAAGCCACGATATCACATATGAAGAATTCCTTTGAGAAGCTCATCCATACACTCGATGAAGCTGGGGAAGGAATCAGTGAATTTAAAGATAGATTAGGTCAGTAGAAATTATTTAAACTGAAATACAGAGCGGGGAAGGAGTAGGGGATGGGAAACAACAAAACCAAGCATCCAGGAACTCTGGGACAATACCAGCCAGCGTAACATACGTGCAATTCAAGTTCCAGAAAGGAAAAGAGAGCAATAACAAGGCCAGAGAAATATTTGATGGCATAATAACTGAGAATTTGCCAAAAATAATGAAAAGCACACCAGAGATCCAAGAAGCTTCAAGAATCCCAAGCAGGACAAATAATAAAAAAGAATATACCTGGATACATTATTGTCAAACTGCTGGAAACCAAAGATAAAGAGAAAACCTTAAAGGCAACCAGGGCAGAAAAGACACATTACAAACAGAAGTAATAATTACAATAAACTTTTCGTTCAAAACTAGGCAATTCTGAACTATCTAGACATAGCATGAGATACATTTGATCATCAGAAGAGAGAGATTTTCTGATTGGTACCAGTATTTTATAAATATGAGCTAGAACCTGCAGATGAAAAACTGACTCATTGTTTGATAACCAGTTCTACTTAAGGTGGAGAAAATATTTTCAAAAAGTGAGTTAATAACCAAGTTTTGTGGCAGATATTGAAATATCGAAGATATTAATAGATTATTAGCACATTACTTTATTTCATTGTGGGGTTTTTTTTGTAAACCTTAAATTAATTACCAGGTTAGAGAAAGCATCCTCTTCTAAAGCCAGGTAATTTGAGGAGGCATACATTTTGGGTTGAAGATAATCGGCTATTTTATAAATGAAAAAAAATAAAAAACAGGCCTGGCACAGTGGCTTACGCCTGTAATCCCAGCAGTTTGGGAAGCCCAGGAGGCAGGTGGATCTCCTGCGGTCAGGAGTTCGAGACTAGCCCAGCCAACAAGGCAAAACCCCATCTCTAGTATACAAAAAGTAGTCAGGCATGGTGATGCATGCTTGCAATCCCAGCTACTTGCGAAGCTGAGGTGGGAGGAATCACTTGAACCTGGCAGGGAGAAGTTGCAGTGAGCCAAGATTGCACCACTGCACTCCAGCCTGGGCTACAGAGCGAGACTGTGACTCAAAAAAAAAAAAAAAAAAAAAAAAAAAGGAAAATAATCAGGAAACTATGAAAGTACATTCCTTATTTAGAACTTGATTGTTAGGTGCTAAAGAGAGAAAATCGTTTAGCTATAATTCCTGTCTTCTAAGAACTTATAGATCTGAAACAGATCACATTTGCAGAGTATGTAAATAACACAGTAAAATGTAAATAAAGTTCGTCAAAGTCAGTGATTATTGTATTATATAGTGCAGTAGTAGTAGTGAAGAATACCAGCTACCATTTATTCTGTATCTGTGTTAAACCTGATGTATTAACATTTTAAAACTCATTATCTTGCTTGATTCTCATCCTATGAAAAGATAATATCAACATTCTGCAGATGAGGAAAATGTGGCTTCACAAAGTTCAGTAAGTTGCCCAACATCCATGCCACTCAGCTGGTAAGTAGCACAGTTGGGATTCAAACTCAGTTTTATCTGATGCTCCTTACTGTGCTACAGTGAAGCGCAATCATAGGAGTTTGAAATGCAGGCAGATTTTGTTGTTAAGGCAGGCCATGCTTTCAGTTCTACTGTAATGGGTTAAGTTCATGGAACGAATGGTATTTCTTGATTAATTGGATATTGTGAAGCAGCCATTTCGATGGTCAGGAGTTAGAATGCTAGAAACAGCCTGAAAGGCCCAAAAGAGCTCTCCAGTCCTGATGTTTCTTGCACAGTTGTTCTTTACCATAATTAGCTAATATAAACATTCTTGATTTATAGCATTCTTAATATGCTGATAGGATTCTTTTTAATTTTTAATAAGTATGGGACCAGGCGTGGTGGCTCACACCTGTAATCCCAGCACTTTGGGAGGCTGAGGCAGGCGGATCACAAGGTCAGGAGATCGAGACCATCCTGGCTAACACAGTGAAAACCTGTCTCTCCTAAAAATACAAAAAATTAGCCGGGCGTGGTGGCGGGCACCTGTAGTCCCAGCTACTCTACTCAGGAGGCTGAGGCAGGAGAACGGCGTGAACCCGGGAGGCGGAGCTTGCAGTGAGCTGAGATTGTGCCACTGCACTCCAGCCTGGGCAACAGAGCAAGACTCCGTCTCAAAAAAAAAAAAAAATTTTTTTTTAATAAGTATGGTAGTGTCCATATCCTCAGAAGAATTGAGAAATTATATGTCAGTGTGAGATAGGAGATTTACAGGTCAGTGGAAGGGAGTATTTTCTGCCTTGGAAATTACGGAAATTGAAATAGTATCTGGTAAAACATGCAGCTGATAATATGGTGAAAGTTATTTCTGATGCCTCAGACTTTGGTAAATTTTCAAATTCAATATAATGAACATAATGATAATATTATTCAAGGCTTAGGTGTTTTAAATGCATTTTCATTTATACATAGTTGCTCATTACCTATCAGCTTAGATATGTTAATTCTGTTTCTTTAATGTGGCAAATGTGAGAGTCTTGTATTTAGGAGACAATAATATTAAACATCTGTGCTGCTCTGTAGACTTAATTGCTTTTGGAATTACAGCAAAATTGAATTACAGTCAACCTTCTGTATCTGTGGGTTCCGCATCTGTGGATTCAACCAACAGCAGATTGAAATTATTTGGGGGCTGGACACGGTGGCTCATGCCTGTAGTCTTAGCCCTTCAAGATCTTGGCTGAAGTGGGAGGATCTTGGAGCCCAGGAGTTTGAGGATGCAGTGAATTATGATTGTGCCACTGCACTCCAGCCTGGGCAATACAGTGAGACCCTATTTATGAGAGAGATAGGTATATTTTTATATATATATATTTATAGATATACATAAATACGTATTTATATGTATATATATTTGGGGAAGAAAAATGGATGGTTGTGTCAGTACTGAACATGTACAGACTTTTTTCTTGTCATTATTTTCTAAAACACACTATAACAACTATTTACACACTAGAGGTGATTTCAAATATACAGGAGGATGTACATAGGTTATATGCAAATACCATATCATTTCAAAGCAAGGACTTGCACATCTACAGATCTCTGTATCCTTAGGAGGTCCCGGAACCAGTTCCCGCATGTATACCAGGGAACACTGTAATTATCATGGCCGCGATTGGCAAAGCAATACTCACAGAAGAAAATCTTGACCAGGAAACATTTTTAAATTTCAGTTTTAATTTTGAAATGTTGTTTATTTTTTAAAAATAACTTTAGATAAAACTTTAAAAGAAAATCAGTTTGTATGGTATTTAAGTTATTTTTTTCAAATTTGTTGTTATTTTTTAAAAAGCAAGTATTTTCTAAGAGAATAAGCATATAACTTCATTTCAATTAATACATTTATTAATTCCAGTTGACTAACAATCAAACTAGTTTTTTTAAAAAGAACATTTACTTTTCTTTGTATAGCACACACAATATATGTATTTTTTATTTGTGATTTGATGAGTTAATGATTCTGTCCTCTGAACTATTCTACTAGGATTGTACTTATTCTCTATGTGTTTCTTTACAAGTGAACGTTCTTTGTATTACAATATATAGTAGACATTGAATATATAATTGGGGTACTTAACTTTTTATTTTGAAATAGTTATAGATTCACAGAAAGTTGCAAAAACAAAAATGCAGAGAGGTCCTATGTCCCCTTCACCCAGTTTTCTCCAGTGGTAGCATTTTTTGTTTTTTTCTAAATATGTATTTTTTTTTTTTAGAGTCAGTATCTGGTTTGCTGGTAGGGAAGAAAGCCTAATGGCAGTGAGCGAGGGAGGGAGGGAGTGAGGCACGACCAACTGCCCATCCCGTCATGGTCTGGAACTCAGTTTCCAGGGTTTCTCTGGGGTCCCTTTGGCCAACAGGGAGTCTGTTCGGTCAGTTAGGGGCTCAGAATTTTTTTTTTTATTTCTCAGGGTGGAGATGGGACCCGGTGTGGCTCAGCTTCCCGGCTTCTCCAATGGGGACCTCCTTTCCTGTCCTCTGCTGGCTTCCAGCTTCTGCCAATAGCCCTGTTCTTTCCTGCCCTTTGCACGTGCTGTTTCTTCTGCCTGAAATGCTGCTTTCCCCTTCCCATCCATCCTTCTCTTGTCTAGTTAACACCTATTCGTTTTGCAAATCTCACTCCTACATCCATCAAGCCTTTCGAGGTCACAGCTCACATACTGTCCCCTACAGGCCTTTTCTTCCCTACACGCATTACAGTTAGTAACTGGAATCGGTGCTTACGTGGAGAATGCTAGCTGAGAAGTTTCGAGGGCAGACACCCGCTGTTGCCCACTGTTTGTGCCCCTTGTGCCTAATGCAGTGCTTGTTTACGTGGTCTCCATATGTGTTAGTTAAATGAGAAAATATTGTCACAGCTCAATGGGTTCTTCTTGCCCACTGCCCAGAAAAGCTAATGCACCGAGAACAGCGAATGTTGCAACAAACAGTTTAATCATAGCAGGGCCAGCTAAGTGGAAAACAGAAGGCGTTTCTTAAATCCACCTCCCTGAGAACTTGGAAGCTAGAGTTTTTAAAGATGCTTTGTCAGGCAGGGGCCTGGGGAACTGAAACAGTTGATAAGCTGTGGATGAAATCATAGGAGTGTCTAAACTGCACAGCTGAGTCTGTTCCTGCTTGGGGGGTGGGTCTCAGGACCAGGTAGCATCTCTTGGTTTGTCGAAATGCTAAATCTGAAAAATATCTCAAAGACCAGTTCTTTAGGTTCCACAATAGTGATGTTATTTACAGGAGTGGTTGGGGAAGTTACAAGTCTTATAGCCTCTGGCTATGTGACTCTGGTAGAAAAGCAAGCTTAGCAGTGGCAGGTGATTGTTTAAGTGTATCTGTTGTTTGGCAAAGTCCAGGCCCCTACCATAATTCGAATCCAGCCTTAGGAATGTGGCTTCAGTCCCCAAACAAGCAGGAAAGTCAGGTTTTCTAGCCTCAAAGTTTAACTATAAACCAAATTTTTCTTAGAGTTATCTTGGCCTCCACACTCGAATAAGCTAAAGACAATGTAGCCTGAGAGGTTAGAAGCGGGATGGAGTCAGTCATGTTAGACTTCTCTTCTTATTACTTACAATTCTGCAAAGGTGGTTCAGTGTCATTCTTCCACATAGACTTTTTTTGTAAAAATTATTAAAACTTGATGAAGCATGAAAAATCTTTTAAATGTAGCATGAATCCTGTCAACAACATAAAATATGATATAAAGTAAGGTTTAAAGAAATGTGAACATTTTGACGCAATCTATTGGCGGATATGACTTAAATAAATCTTAACTTTTAAAAATCCTGTTTGAGGAAATACTTCTTTCATACAAGATGAGTGCCCCTGGTGTCAGAAAGCCCCAGGCCTGTGACCTGTACCAGAATTCACACTATGTAGCTTCCTCCCATCTGTGTCTTAGCTCTTTAAAAATACTGTCTTTTCTGCCTAGTTTACTTCTCTTGCTGCCAAATGGAAAGAGAAAAGGCTGTAGGTTTGTCATCTGAGCAGTCAGCAGCAGATTCTATGTCTTTCACTTAAGAAGCCATTTCCTAGCAGTTCTTCTGTTAGTTCGTTCCTTCACAAATCTTTCCTGAGTGTCTGCCGGCTCCAGGCACTGTTCTAGTCCCTGGGAGTAGACTCCTACAAAGCAGTGGCTAGTTTCCGCTTCCAGCAGACAGCCCACATTCTCATCCACAGGTGGTTAATTTATACGACCATACGGCTGAGTAACTTGCCATTGGTCTTTATATAATGTGTTTCTCTTTAGAGGGGTTTTTAGCTTAATTAGGTTGTAAATCAGTATCTTTCTTTAATAAACATCAGTATTAATGATTTTAAACCAGAGTAAGATGGAGGAAAGTTCTTGTTCAACTACATTATTAATTTATTTCTAAGAGGATCTGTATGTTATAGGGTTAGGCCTAATTCATCTCAAAAAGAAAGCCCTAAATCACGTAGGGACATTAAGTGTCCAAGCTCTACAGTTCTTTCAGATTGGAAAAGAAAATAATCTGCAATTCATTATTATGACTATTTGTTAGGATGTCAGTTTAGCTTTAACACTGGCTGACACCATGAATTACCATTTATTTCTTGACATTTTCATCTTTTAGTCCTATTGTCAGTGGTTATATGCACTTAAAAGTCAAGAGAGTATTTGAACAGGCGCTCACTGATAGCAAAGGAACAGAAAAAGTATTCCCTTTGAGGTTTAAAATAGATTTTTAAAGATCGGCGCCAGTGTCCTAGTTCCACATAATCCTGTATTTTCATGTACAAACCCTTGTTTGACAATTACCACTTTTTGAAATTAAACAGAATGTCTTTATTCATGTTGTCTTGCCAACTAAAATATTTAGTTATTATTTTTAAACTATAATGAAATTCTATTACTCATTTTACATTTGATGTTATTTTTAAATTTCCTGACTTATAATATACATAGTGCGGTGACTTATTACGCTGTTTACTCACATACATATTCTTTTGTTTTATCAAGCCACTGCCAAAAAATATGGTGTCTCGTCTTTGTGAATCTAAAAAGGTTTGTGCTGCAGCTGATATGCAACTTCAGGTATGTATGTACCTTTGTTCTGAAGTTTTCCGGAGTCATTATCCCAAATAAATATATAACTTTAAATTCTTGCCAATGATACCTATTTATTATAATAATTATGCTTCTAAAACATCTTTCATCTGAGTTCAAAGAACTTGACCAAAATTGACTCATTTAGTCCTCACACTGCGCTTATGAAGTAGGTGTTGGATAAAATTATTTCCCGGCCGGGCACAGTGGCTCACACCTGTAATCCCAGCACTTTGGGAGGCCGAGGTGGGAGGATCACGAGGTCAGGAGTTCGAGACCAGCCTAACCAACATGGTGAAACCCCGTCCCTACTAAAGATACAAAAATTAGCCGGGCGTGGTGGTGCGTGCTTATAATCCCAGCTACTCAGGAGGCTGAGGCAGGAGAATTCCTTGAACCCGGGAGGTGGAGGTTGAAGTGAGCCGAGATCTTGCCACTGACTCCAGCCTGGGCAACAGAGCGAGACTCTGTCTCAAAAAAAAAAAAAAAAAAAAGTCTATTTCCCATTTTCAGTTGGGAAAAAATGAAAGCTTAGAAAATTTACATGACTTCTTCTAAATCACACATTTTACCAGCTAAATTAAGGCTCAAACTTAGTTTTCTATATATATATATATGCTTATTCATTTTGTATCTTTTTAAAATTTTTGTGTTTTTAGGTTTGAAGTTTAGATAGTAATTGCTGTTAGTTTTAAATAATATTCAAAACCAACTTCCCAGGTTTCGAGATAAAGACCAGAAAACTTGCATGAACCATCTGGATGCCAGGTCTGCATGACACCAGATGCGTAGATGTTTGTAATGACTGAGATTGTTTATGGAATTCTCACTCCTCTTCAGATCTTGAGAATTATGTAAACACCTTAAACACCCATCTTTCATCTTAGGCAGTATTCACTTTATGATGATTCAGTTACCTGTTTAATAAAGTAATCACTATTTAATTGCTTTATAGTTTTGTAAAATTCAGTCCCTAGAAGGTAATAAATGTGCTCTGTTTTTCTGTACCTTGAGACATGAAATGCCTGTTTCAGTGAAGGAAATCTATTATATAGACAAAACCGTGAATCTATATTTGCTTTACCTTACTCAGTATCTATTCATATCAATATAAGTTTTAAAGGATTTCCGAGTTATTTTTAAAAATTAACATTACTTGGCAAAAGTCTTGATTTGCTGGTATCTTTAGTAGAAGGCCTGGCTCTTAAAAGTCTGTTTTGTGGCTTTCTTCTTGAAAAATTGTTCTGATAATTTTCTTTTAGGAAAACCAACCTTTCCCTCCTCCGCCCTCCAAAAACAATAGCCCCCTAGAGACAGAGAGAGACAAAGCCCTGGTAGAGGAGCTGCCTGGGTTCAGCTTTTATATTACACTTGGACAGTGGAGACAAACACGGGTGGAAAGGAAGTGAATTGTTTCAACTTTCTATGGGAACATAAACAGTGTTTTTAAGGCCGGGCGTGGTGGCTCACGCCTATAATCCCAGCACGTTGGGAGGCCAAGGCGGGTGGATCATGAGGTCAGGAGATCCAGACCATCCTGGCTAACACAGTGAAACCCCATCTCTACTAAAAATACAAAAAATTAGCCAGGCGTGGTGGTGGGCGCCTGTAGTCCCAGCTACTTGGGAGGCTGAGGCAGGAGAATGGGGTGAACCTGGGAGGCAGAGCTTGCAGTGAGCCAAGATAGCGCCACTCCAGCCTGGGCGACAGGGCGAGACTCTGTCTCAAAAAAAAAAAAAACTGTCTTTTTTAAAACTGTACATTTTTTAAAATTATTGTTTTAAAAATAGGCTCTTTATTTTTCTGTGACTTAATAAGTTTCTTGGCCCCAGGAATGCATGACTCCCTGGGTAGGCAGATAGGCTCATGTCTTCGGAATTGTTTAGTTTATCAGCAAATAAGCATAAAAAGAATGCACATTTAATTTATTTTGCTCTGTTTTTATAATTCGAAAAAGTTACCCCATGTTTATATCATTTTGTAAAAGGCATAATCGAAGAAATGAAACTCTTGAATTCTGATTTATTTATACATTGGGGCAAAATAACACCTCAGTTGAGGTTAGAATGTAAGAGTTTCAGTTCCTGATAATTTACTCTGTTAGAATATAGGTAAGACATTGAGTAATTTTGGCCTCTCTGATTATCTTTATGCATTGTTACTCATTATAAAATGTAGAATTGAAAGAGCTATATTTAGCTATATGTTTAGATTACCAGTTACAAGAAAGCAATATTTATATTTAGGAAATGTCTGTATTTTTCTAGGGAAGGTTTAAACTTAACTTTATAATTTAGAACCATAATTCTATATCTAGGTGCAGCCAGAAGCTAGAGGTCATTTAAATTTTTTCTTTTAACCAAACTAATCCTCACTTCTTTCAAGTCAACAGCTGCACATTCTCTACAAATCCCATTTCTGAATCACAAAGATACATATCAGAAGCATAATTGCATGTCAAAATTTGTCCTTTAAAATAAAGCATTTTCTACTTGCCTGCATGAAGTCAAATGTTCAAGTCCGTGTTCAAAAACAATATTTGAGTCAGATGTTGCAGTGAAAAAATGCTTTATGTTTATTTTAGATTTCTTTGCAAAATTTAGTTTTCAGTACTTTGTGAACAGCAGATTTCATGTACAAACTTTCTTTAATGCTTTCTTCTCCCACTGTGTTTCAGTGGCCTATATCCTCTACTCAGAGGAGAGTGCTCCTTTTCCCCTGGTCATCTAGTTGAGCCCTCCCTATACAGCAGCTACTTCCTTTGTACTTCCTGACACCAGGTGTGGGAGTCTAGTTCCAGCCTCTTCAACAGCTGCATCAGAATTCTTCGATACATCTGTACTCACAAGATGCTGCATTGCTATTTCTTTCTCTACCCCCACCACACCTATTTAATTTTCTTTCACCTTTCATCACAAAACTAGAATTCTGACCGTTTCATTTCTCTCATTTAAGATATATCAGGATTCCAGGAGGAAACCAAACAAAATCTGTTAGATCCAGCAGGTCTAAAGTTGTAACTGGTTTTGTATATTTCTGTCTATATATATATATATATTTTTTTTTTTTTTTTTTTGAGACGGAGTCTCGCTCTGTCTCCCAGGCTGGAGTGCAGTGGAGCGATCTTGGCTCACTGCGAGCTCTGCCTCCCAGGTTCATGCCATTCTCCTGCCTCAGCCTCCCGAGTAGCTGGGACTAGAGGTGCCCACCACCATGCCTGGCTAATTTTTTTGTATTTTTAGTAGAAACGGGATTTCACCATGTTAGCCAGGATTGTCTTGATCTCCTGACCTCATGATCCTCCTGCCTCAGCCTCCCAAAGTGCTGGGATTACAGGCGTAAGCCACCGTGCCCAGCCTTCTGTCTACATATATTTTGGCAAAATTCCAGTTTTGTGTCACATATTTAATTTGCCGCCATTGTACATAAAGAGTATCTTATGGGTATGGTTCAAAATTCTTTAATATTCTTAATTATGAAAAGGTTGAGAGCATTCCTTTTAATCTTTAGCATGGTCTTAAACGTGGTATGAAATACATTTCAAACCATATGTTTATTTTGGTGACTGTTTTCAACTGTGATTGGTAACTGTTGTTCTGGTGCACTTACAGCATCTTTGGTCTACCACATCTTGATGTGAGGATGGACGACCAAAACTAAGTAGATGTTTTTATCTATCTAGGTCTTTTATGCCACTCTGGATCAAATCTACCATGGGAAGCATCCCCTGAGGAATTCAACCACAGACATTCTCAAGGAAACACAAGAGAAATTCTATGGCCTACCATACGTTCCAAATACTGTGAGTCCAGCATTTGGCTTCTGTTTTGTGTTTTGAGTGGTTCTGCTTTTACTTCTGTAGCTTGTGATTATCTTCCCCTTTGGAGAACTTGAAATCCCTACATTTATGTTGAGGCTTCACATGGCTCAAATGCTGGAAATTGCCTGGTTCGTTTAATATTTCCAACTACCCATTTATATGTTTTTATTTTCCTCCCTCTAGCAGTGTTTTTGTACCTTTCTGGAAATGTGGGGGTTAAAAAGGCCATTGGAGTTGGTCTATATTCTTCTTTTTAGTTATTTTTCTATAATGTGAAAAATAGTGATGTAAGATGAATATGATTACCAGTCCTGAATCATTTTCATTGCAAAGAGAATTAACATGTATTGAGTATCTTACATTGTACCAGGAATTATAATAGATGCTTTACGTATCTTATCTTGTTGAGTACCCTGTCAGGAGAGAGAGCAGGAGTAATGTTACCATTTATTGGATTCTAGGCGCCAGACTCTTATCTAATTCCTTTGGGAAAAGATCTCTAATTTAGCTCTCAAAATAGCCTTATAAATTAAATTATATCCTTGTATTTCGGGCTCATTTGGAGGCACATGCACATTATATGTCCTGTCTGAGATCATCTAGGTAGTTAAGTGATTGTATTGGGGTTCAAAACAAACAGGCTTTTTTCGTCACTCAAAGGCTCCTGTAAGGAGCAGTTGAGCACCGTGACTCCTAGTGCAATTAACAGTGTGATTCTTGGTGCAGTTAGCAATGTGACTGACTTAACGTTACCCTGGCCTTTCTCAGGTGCAAGTGACAGAAACGCAGTTCACACGGACTTAAACAGAAAAGGGAATTTATTGAGTCTTATAACTGAACGGTGCAGGGGTATAGGGGTGTTTCAAGTAAGTTGGATTTAGGTCTCCCACAATATCGTTAGAAATGTTTCTCTCTCTTTCTGCCTCTCAGCTCTGTGTTTTTCTGGGTTCCTTTCATTCTCTGGCAATCTCCCCAGACCGAATGGTTTGATAACTACCGGTAGGTTCAGGTTTATGTCCTTCTAGCCTAGTTGGTCTAACAGAAGGAGAGCTAATGCTCAAATATGCATGGGAAAAGATCATATTTACCAGACAAGTGAAGCAACAGGATATTTTATCTTCATAATACCTCTTGTCATTAGTTTTCGATTGGCTTAGAACCTTAATTATCTGCTACAGGTATGTTATGTCAGTCATACGAACTGTTTTTAACCTTACATGTAATTTACTGTTCTAATACTTTCTACTGCCAAGCTCTTGATTATCTATGTTAGTGAAAATTTATAGTGATAAGAATAATCTAACTATTTATTCATGGAATAAATAGTAACAATTGCCTAGATTTTACTAGCATTTTCCAGTTCACAGAGCATTCATTGCCTGATTCACCTGCTTTTGGGCTTGTATGTTTTTGTTCTCATCTTATATTCTTCTTTGTGGATATGAGTTAAACTTCATGACCAGTAAGTAGTAAAGTCCTAGCAAGACTGACATTAGGAGAATTGGAATGCTTGCCAAAGCTGCAAAACTTCAGTTTGACTGAGTTGCTTGCCCTCTGCCCTTTTTTATCATAGGTCTTATAATAAAGTAATTATGTCTCTTTTTAAAAGAAAACTCAACTTCCTTACCATCCAGATTTCTTCTCTGTAATCATTTAACATACAAAAATGAAGTATTAGTGGCAACCAAATTCTGAATCAACAATCCATAAATCACTTTTAATTTGAAAGGAAGGGTGATGCAAAGTCCATGTGCCTTGTCCTAATTCCTTTTGAGAAAATAGAAAGATGTATCTCTTTACTGGGATTAGCTCCACAATTCACGTTCAGTAGCCATCGCTCGCTCTTTGTGTAAATTGTTTTAAGAGGTCTTTAAAAGAAGCATAGCTATGTTTAGAGAAAAAAAGACATTATTTTAAGGCTTGCCTTTAAAAAAAAGTGTCTGAGAGTTTGTTTAGATTTGTACAAATAGCCTACTCTTCCTACTTAGAAACTTCTGCATTTCTTCATTAGTTTGTCAATTCATTCATCAAGCCTATAACATTCCCGACATCAAGTTGGTGGACTTGACCACCAACTTGGATTCAAATAAAGCTGTAGGAATTAAGACAGTCTAACACTGGTGTAGGGATGCACAGATAGCAGTGGAACAGGAGCAAGAGCCCAACGGCAGACTCAGCAAATTAATAGACTCTCAAATATAGGTTGAGTGACACTGTAGGTTATTGGGTGAAGAAGGAACAATTTTTTAAAATGGTGTTGTAGTGATTGATCATCTATATGGAAAAAAAATGCAGGTCTGTGTCACACTGCACACAAAAAAATAGAGTTAAAGACCGAGATGTGAAAAGTAACGCTTTAAATTTTAGAAGATAATACAAAAGAATTTTTTCTTTTTGGTAGTGTTTTTGTTGTTGTTGTTGTTGTTGTTGTTTTGTGATGGAGTCTTGCTTTGACTGCTAGTCTGGAGTGCAGTGGCGCAATATTGGCTCACTGCAACCTCTGCCTCATGGGTTCAAGCAATTCTCCTTCTTCAGCCTCCTGAGTAGCTGGGATTACAGGTGTGCGCCACCACGCCTGGCTGATTTTTGTATTTTTAGTAGAGACGGGGCTTCACCATGTTGGCCAGGCTGGTCTCGAACTCCGGGTTTCACCATGTTGGCAGGCTGGTCTCGAACTCCCGACCTCAGATAATCCACCTGCCTCGGCCTCCCAAGGCTGAGGATTACAGGCATGAGCATGATAGTGTTTTTTATACCCACTCTGAGTATCTTATATTTTATACAGATGCTTCTCAACTTACGATGCGGTCAAGTCCCAATAACCCATTGTAAGTTGAAACTATCGTAAGTCAAAAATACATTTAATACCCCTACACTGCTGAATGTCATAGCTTAGCCTAGCCTACCTTAAATGTGCTCAGAAGGCTTATGTTAGCCTACAGTTGGGCAAACTCATCTAACACAAAGTCTATTTCATAATAAAGTGTTGAATATCTCATGTAATTTATTGAATACTGCACTGAAAGTGAAAAACAAAATGGTTGTCAGGCACCCAAAGTACAGTTTCTACTGAATGCGTATTGCTTTCACACCACTGTGGAGTTGAAAAATCTTAAAGTTAAAAAATCTTAAGTAAGTTGGGGATCTTCTAGATACAATGGAAAAGCCATTAAACATAAAGCAAAAGACTGACAAATTCAATGATATTTAAAGTTAAATACCACATAACATAAAACTTACATCTCCCCCCGCCACCTTTAGATGGAGTCTCGCTCTATTGCCCAGGCTGGAGCGCAGTGGTGCAGTCTTGGCTCACTGCAACCTTTGCCTCCTGGGTTCAAGCGATTCTCTCACCTCAGCCTCCTGAGTAGCTGGGATTACAGGCAACCTGCCACCATGCCTGGCTAATTTTTTAGTAGAGACAGGGTTTCACCATGTTGGCCAGGCTACAATACTCCTAAAATATTTAACTATCACTGGTTTGGCAAAAAATAAAACAATTGACAGTATCAGATGTTGGCAAGGATGTGGAGTCACAGGAACTCTTACACACTGCAGGTAGGAAAGCAAATTGGTATTTGCAAAACAGATCTGTGAAATCTGGATATGGACTACCCTATGACCCAGCAATTCAATTCCTAATATAACCTAGAAAAAAAAATGTTGTACTTTCTTTACCAGGTATACTTTTCTGTACCAGGCATGAAAAAATAGGAGGGTTTATAACAGCACTTGTTGTAAGTAGTTAAAAAAAAGGTGAGGGGGAGGATTCTGGGAAGAACCCGAGTGACTGTCATCAGAGAAATGGATAAACAATTTGTTCATACAGCTGGAATACTGTTCAGCTATGGAAATTGAGGGCCCCAGTTGATGAGCCTAAGCATAAGGTAAAGTGAAATAAATGAATACCAGATGAATCAAACTAGTACATTTATATAAAGTTCAGAGTGATGCAAAACTAAGCAGTACATTGTCAGATAAATACATATGTGATTAGACTATAAAGTGAGGGAATTATAAGCACAGAATTCATAGGAGTGGATTCACAGGAGTCTTAGAAATATTTTCTTAAACTGATTGGTGGGTACATGGTTGCTGACTTTGTCATTCTTTCTACTAATAGTAGACATATAGCCTTGGTAGATAGAAAACACTTCCAAGGATTAAAAGGTGATCTGGGCTACAAGGTATGGGGTATGCCAAGAATGGACCTTGGCAAAGCTGCTGGTGGCGCAAACTAAGACAGTGACTGTGGGGACTGGAAGATTGAAACAGACCTGAGAACAGCGCAGAAGGCATAATCAGTGCAGCGGGGGTGACTGGATATATGGGTTGGGATGATGAGCAAGATCCACAGGAATGGGACGACTGCAAGGCTTTCAACTTCCATATCGGATAGAAAATGACTTTGTAGCACCTTCCCATGCGGGCCAAAGAGTGACAGTGTTCCCTCTGTAAACTTGCCTCCAGAAGTTGTTTCTCTGAAATGAATCCTTTTATTCCCCCAAATTAAACAATGAGAAAAGGAAAATATAAGCAACAAAGAGTATTTGTAATGCTTATGGAGTTGATACAAATGTAGGTACATAATCTGGTACAAACTTTTAGACAGCGATTTTGCATGTGTCTATATTAGCAATTCTTTAAGTGCATTAATAACTCATCTTGGGAATAAAGTGTCGCATTAGTTATCTTTAAGCAATACTGGTTTAAACAACATTGAGCTGGCTTCTCTACTGAGGAACCACTTGGAGTCTGTGATATGCTAACAAACATTATGAGTCTCTATCCTCAAATGTATTAACCCTGGAAGTCTTCATGGATAATTTCTAGGCACTAGCTTTATGTAGGTCATACTTTGGAAAATTGCATTTACATGACTGTAACTATTTAATAGGGGCAGCTCCATAGATATTCCGTATTAAATAATGATGCTTTCTTTACAAGTCAGTAAATAGCCTTCTAGTGTCGGCAATTTATTGACATTTGTGTGCATGCTGAGTCACTCTGTATAAAATATAGGCTAATTTGTACTTACTTGCTATTCCATCTAACAGTAGTTTGATGCTGGAAATCCAAAAGTTTCTACTCATTTGTGAATAGAGGGCAATAGTACAGCATATACCAACAGGCTCGCCTTCTGCTGTTACCACTTCTCTTCCATTTAGAGAACAGTGTTGTGTTGTTGTATTTTTTATATTCATGACTGTCTCTTCTCAGAGTATTTTTCCTAAGTGATTGTGTATCTCTCCTATTTTTAATTCAGAAAATAGAAAATGTGATATTTTTATTTTTGTAGCATTCTAGGTTTGTAATTTTACATCTTCACCCTCCTCTCTGACACAGTTGAGATACAGTCGTGTCCAGGAAGCTCTGGGATGACACTTCTAGCCTTTGATCCTCTGACTCTGTTCTAATGTGTATTTTTCAAGTACAAAACATGAACAGCTGACTGTAGGTTTTAAAGATCTGTTAAGCAGTTGTACTTTAGTGTTTTGACCTAATTTGGTAGGCGTGTGGGTTTGGGTGGTGAAGCTGTCTCCAGCACAGCTGTTCTCAGAGTGACAGTGTTCTCTGAATAAATCTTGCCACCAGTGAGACTCCTTTTTGCCCTTTAGTGACCTCAAATTGAAAAGAGAATAAGAAAGTTCTGAGCACTCTGAGTATTTACATGAAAATATAATAAGTCTAAGAAAATTGTCTTCACAACTCACAATTTAAAATTCACCATCTTGATGGCATAAAAGTTGTTCAAAGCTAGAATGAAAAAGTTATTTTAGGAAAGCAGTTACTGGGACTGAAGGATATGTTGATATTTGGTCCCTCTTGTTAGAACAAACACCAACAAAGAATATGAAAAGAAGACATGTTTCTTGTGAATAGGATTCACTCCATGTTTAGGGTTTTATTTTTGCATCCAGCAACAAACTGGCATATTATAGTGACACCGTGTTAACATTAGTTAAAAATTATCCTAGGCCGGGCGCAGTGGCTCATGTTTTTAATTAAAAAGTTTAAAAGTAAAAAAAATACAAATAATTTTTTTCTATTTTGAAAAAAGTTCATAGAATAAAGAGATAAAGACAATATTTTTGAAGAGCTGTACAATGTGTTTGTGTTTTAAGCTATATTACAAAAGGGTAAAAAATAAAATTTGGCCGGGTGCAGTGGCTCATGCTTGTAATCCCAGCACTTTGGGAGGCCGAGGTGGGCAGATCACGAGTTCAGGAGATCAAGACCATCCTGGCTAACATGGTGAAACCCCGTCTCTACTAAAAATACAAAAAATCAGCCGGGCGTGGTGGCAGGCACCTGTAGTCCCAGCTACTTGGGAGGCTGAGGCAGAAGAATGGCGTGAACCCAGGAGGCGGAGCTTGTGGTGAGCCCACATCACACCACTGCACTCCAGCCTGGGCAACAGAGTGAGACTCCATCCCAAAAAAAAACAAAAAAATTACTCCAACTTGCCTGGGTGTGGTGGCTCATGCCTGTAATCCTAGCACTTTGGGAGGCCGAAGTGGGCGGATTGCCTGAGCTTAGGAGTTGGAAACCAGCCTGGGCAACATGGTGAAACCCTGTCTCTACTAAAATACAAAAAAAAATTAGCTGGGCGTGGTGGCACATGCCTGTAGTCTCAGCTACTGGGGGGGCTGAGGCAGGAGAATCGTTTGAACCTGGGAGGTGGGTGGCAGTTGCAGTGAGGCGAAATCACACCACTGCACTCCAGCTTGGGCGGAAGAGCAAGACTCTGTCTCGAAAAAAAAAAAAAAAACCAAAAAAATTATTCTAATTTACCCTAGAGAGGGGATGAGGGATTTATTATATGTATTAATCCATTCTTGCATTGCTACAAATAAATACCTGAGACTGGGTAATTTATAAGGAAAAGAGGTTTAATTGGCTCATGGTTTTTGCAGGCTGTACAGGAAGCATAGCACTGGCATCTGCTCAGCTTCTGGGAAGGGCTCAGGAAATTTACAATCATGGCAGAAGGCAAAGGGGGAGAGTGGTGTCTCACATGATGGCAGCAGGAGCAAGAGAGAGAGAGGGTAGGTGCCACATACTTTTAAACAACCAGATCTTACAAGAACTCACTATTGTGTCAACAGCACCAACGGGGCTAGTGTTAAACCATGAGAATCCACCCCAGTGATCCAATCCCCTCCTACCAGGCCCTACCTCCAATGTTGCGGATTACAATTTGACATGAGATTTGGGCCAAGACACATATCTAGACTAAATCAGGGGATTTATATAATCTATACACGTTGGTTACCTGTCCATCTTTTTGAGTAGGTGTGTGCTGCAGGCTTATTGGGGACGTAATCAGATATACCTGATTTGCTGCAGTATACTCAAGGTGTATTAGTTGAGAAAGGTTGCTGCTACTGGAGACTGGTTTCTATTCAGACTAATTTCTATTAAGTCTAATTTTGTAGAAGTGATATATATTTCATAGTAAGTATAATTTTCTATCTGTAGCAAACTGTTTTTAGAAAAAAACTGCCAAAAATTGTGCTGAATTTAGTCAGACACTCCAAAGAGCAAACACAGTTTTTTTAGCATAAAGAAAACTATTTCAAATCCCAGTTAAAATAGTTGTACAATAATTTGCTTTCTGTATTTATATTGTAATAGATAACTATAAATTTTTAATAATTGATATAATATATATTTATGTGTTATATTTTTATTAAGTACCTACCACGTGCTACCACATGGTCTAAGCAATGGATATAACAGTAAATAAAGTAGACCAGAATCCTTGCTCTCATGGAGCCTGTATTCGAAATAGCCTTTTAGATGTGTATTTGCTAACCAATTCATCATTATATCTGGCTGTCCTGTCAAACATCTCATTATTAAGCAAAATAGTTCTCAAGCCTATCAAATTGCTTTGAGTTGTGAGCAGAGAGACTGAGCATAAAAGATGAAAAGATTGAGACATTCCGATGCATATACAACTAATACTGAGGCTACATTGGGATCCTCATTTTTAATTTCCAGAGGGAGGCTCCTTCCCTGAAACATTCATGAGAAAAAGGTGCCTTTTGTGTTTTTGTAGGGCTCTTGCATTCTTCCTCACCGTTGATGATGTGGCAACCTACACCTGTTTGTTGTGCATCAGCAAGCTTTCCTGGAGGCTAAAGAAACAAGATGACCAGGCAGAATAGAGGAGTGCTTTAGGGGTTCACAGCAGCCAGCAGACAGACCTGGGTGTTTGGTGCTTGCTAGTTTGGGAGGTGGTGATAAAAGAGAAGGAGTGGGAATGACACCCACTGTTTTAATAAAATGAGCCATCTGTGGGGGTGGAGATGACATTCAGAAACAGAGTACAGGCGGGGTGGTAGCTGCTTCATGCTGTGAGGAGTGCGTGGGTGATGAGTTTCATTTGATGTGACTGTAGAATATCCAAGTGGAGATGAACAGTGTTGGGCCAGTGGGTCCACAGCCCGGGAGACAGAGCAAGGTGGGAGCTCTATAGATTTGGGAGTCATTAGTCTAGTGAAGGTACTAACTGTGGGAATGGGCAGCAGGGAACAGAGTTTGCTGTGTAGGATGAGGAGAAATTGAGGAGATTACCCAGAGGTGTGTCCGTCAAAGGGCACAGACTGGGTCAGCCAGTGTGGTTGGCATGATGTTCTCATTGGAACAAACTTTTCTCAAGTACCAGCAAAACCCAAAATTTTAAACATCACTTTCTTTTCAGTTTCTACTGCTACAATCACAACAGTATAATGCTATGCTCCTTTCTATTATTTTAAGGTTACATTGGCTGTATAGTGGCGTGAAACATCACTTATAGAACATTTGTTTGGGATGTGTGTTCTGAGTTCCCAAGTAACAGAATAATGAACAAACTTTTAACATATAACTTATGTGTAATTTGAGGGCCTCACATGTTAAAATTGCTTGATTTCTAGAGCAGGTTCTTAAGCTGACACTGCTGTTAGCATGATTATGTATACAAAGGAAAGTAACCACTTACCAGCTTGGAGATGGAGTGCAGCTAGTGGTGATCCCTGTTTACATAGTGTGCTCATCTGGATTAACTTTCAAACACACCTCTTAACCATGTGGAAAGATGAGAATAGGGAGATCAATATAATGGAAGGGTGCAGAGAGATTTTGAGAGTACTGTTACATTTACTATATGGAGTTGTTTTTTTTTTAATAGTCCCAAAAAGAAGAAAAATTTAAGACCCACCATGAGAAAATGGCATCGTTATGCACAATTTCGGTGTTAATGCTTTAATATATTATTACTACTAGAGTTTCTTTTCTTTCCTGTTCTCTCATTCCCTTGATAGTCAATTTTTGTTTGTTTGGTTTTTTTTTTTTGAGATGGAGTCTCACTTTGTTGCCCAAGCTAGAGTGCAGTGGAGCCATCCCAGCTTACTGCAACCTCCGCCTCCCGGGTTCAAGCAATTGTCATGCCTCAGCCTCCCCAGTAGCTGGGATTACAGGCATGCACCACTGCCCTGATAATGTTTGTATTTTTGGTAGAGATGTGGTTTCACCATATTGGCCAGGCTGGTCTTGAACTCCTGGCCTCAAGTTATCCGCCCACCTCGGCCTCCCAAAGTGCTGGAATTACAGGCGTGACCCACTGCATCCTGCCGATAGTCAATTTTTAAGAGCTTCTTTATTCGATATATAGAGCATATATGTATGTATATATATATATATATACACACACACACACACACACACACATATATGAAGATAGGTGACATTTAAATACTCAAGCATATTAACAATTGTGTGTGTGTATATATGACAGGGTCTCGTTCCATCACTTAGGCTGGAGTGCATTGGCACGATTATGGCTCATTGCAGCCTTAACCTCAAGGCTCAAGTGACCCTCCTGTCTCGGCTTCCCGGGTAGCTAGGACTACAGGCACTCATCACCACACCCCACTCCCAGCTTTTTTTTTTTTTTTGATAGTGATGAGGTTTCACTATGTTTCACAGGCTAGTCTTAAACTCCTGGCCTCAAGTGGTGCTCCTACCTCAGCTTCTCAAATGTTTTTAGGTTTTTAATTTTAACTGTATATCTTAAAGCTGTTCATGAGTGACTTTATAATTTTATTTCAGTTGTTAATATAAAAGTGTAGCACCATGTATTGCCCTCATGTAGCGTCAAGTATATAATGATTTTACTTTAAAAGCTTTAATTTTAGAATAGTTGATAAGACATGAAGATAAGAAAATAATTATCCATTAAGTGATTTCTATCATCTAGATTAAAATGTCAATCAGATTGTTCCCATTAGTTATTTTTAAACTAAGACAGGTAAGTAACCGTGATCATATGGGGAGTCCTTATATAGAAATCTTAGGGTTGCTTTGGACCTTGGCTATTTTTATTCCACACTTGTTCAGATGTTGGCTGAAAGAATGGCATAAGGGTCTGTATTTAAATGTATAAACAAATATATTGTCTATTAAACAATAGTACTGGAGCCCCAGGCGGGTTAAATATTTACTGCTCTCTCTCTCCAGAGTATTCAATTTAAACTATTTGGTAAAAATGCTTATTCCTCCTATTCTTTTTTTTTTTTTCTTCACCCTGGGGAAGAAGTTTCCTCCTATTCTTGTGCCCCAGGTTTCCTGCAAATGGAAAGTCTCTTCCATGAGGTAGTGCCTGGGCTGAGCTAGCTTGGAATATTTGATGTTGCTAAGCAAACATTAGGTTAAAGAAAACAATATTTATTTTCGTTTTTATCTTAAATACAAAGAAAGACCATATGGTGCATATCTAGAAACACCTAAGTGGTTAATTGCATGTTAAATTTCTTTCCTCTTTGCCTGCATAAACAACTGAAAAAATATTTACTTTCTGTGTCATGCTAGGTTTATTTATGACTTTGTAACTAAAACACAGAAGTGTTATAAATTGAAACTTTAATCTCATGATTGACTCATTTTCTAAAAATTTATATGGTTTCAGTTTGTGGGACAGCTGCAACTCTAGATTTCGGTGATTTTAAACATGAGGAAATTATGACTACCCGGTTGTTTTTTTAATATAGTCCTTTGAGCCAAATCACCAACTTTCATTTTTGTCTTTGTTTTCATGAATAATGCTGCCCTTTTTTTCTTCTCAGCCTGCAATTTGACAAGCTAGATATAAGGAAATAAAAATCTGGGCTATTAGTAGAAGTTATTTCTTTACCAGGTAAACTTTTGTATCTTAAATGATGCACATGTGTCTTTTAGATTTAGGCTGTTTCTATTTCAGGAAGCCTTTTCTCTGGTGATTTTCTGAGGTAAATCCCATTCTTATTCACAAGGAATGAGAGCCGGACACAGGGACCATTGTGATGCCTCTTTACCTTTATGCCTTATCACCAACAGGGAGTCAAGGCAGGGTTAGCAATATGAGGAAGCCTCCAGTTGAGTGTTGTTTTTAATTTTAATTGTATGTTGAGTAAGTAATATATATGCATGATTAAAAATTTGCAGGGTGTCAAAAGCTTTACAATGGGTCTCCCTCCTCCTCAGGTCCCTTTCTCTGGAGGCAGCCTGGGGTACTGTATCTCACACTGATTTGAAGATGAATTACATAAAATCTGCAGTTCTCAGTCACTTCCTTCTCTTAATATTCTTCCTACTTTTTCTCACGGATAGAGCAGCTCTAGACTGGACTCACAGTCTTCCCCTAATGAGTGTCCTAGGAAGTATCTGCTGTACAACTCTCAAATCCACATAGCATTAGTGAGGTCTTTTCTAAATACAGATTTGAGTATGATGTCCCTTCCCTTAAAACCCTTAATGGCTTCCATTGCTCTTAAGCTAAAGGCCAGAGTCCTTTGCCCACTTGCAAGTTCCTGCGTGGTCTGGTCACCCAAGCTTCCTCCAGCAGGACACACCCTGCTTCCTTTGGCACTGGAGTCTTGGCACTTGTTTCTGCTGCCTGGAGTGCTCTCTTTCCACTCCCTTTGCCTTCTGCTTGAACCATCATTTCTCCAGACCTGGCCAGCCTCTGTTACACAGTCTCCCAGGGCTGGGGTCCTTCCCTTAAGATGGGTCATCCCAGTTTATAATGTATTGATGCCATTTGATTTGTTTCTATCTTCCCAACTGGAGTGAACCTCAAAGAAGAGCATGGTTCATTTCTGATTTGTTTATTGTTTTCCCAGGGCCCTGAACAGTTAGTTACTTATCATAGTATGTACCCAATAAATATTGAAAAATGTTTTTACATTTTTATTGAGATATAATGTACATAAAGTGCACAAATCTTAATTTATAGCTCCATGAACTTCTGGAAATGTGTTTGCCTGTGGAACCACCACCCAGATCAAAATATATACATCTGCAGCTATCCAGAAGGCTCTTGCAACCCCCTTTCAAGTTAACCACTAGTTTTGCCTGTTTTGAACCTCATGTAGGTGGCATCATACAGAAATCCTCTTTTGTGTCTTGAGATCCACTGTCTTGTTGCATGTTTTAGTAATCTGTTCCTTTTCATTGCTTTGTGGTATTTTCTTTTCCAGTATGCCACAACTTATTTATCTGTTCCACTACTGATGGACATTTGAGTTATTTCCAGTTTGGGGCTTTTATGAATAAAGTTCCTATGAATACTCCTGTATGTGGTTTTTGGTGGACATAAACATTCATTTTTGCTGAGTGAAATGGGGAACACTTTTGTTTAGTTTTATTTTGCTATTGCCAGTTTTTCAAAGTGATCATCATGAGTTACATTCCAACCAGCAATATGTGGATATTTGCTTCATCCTCTCCAGTTATAATTAAAAGGATGTTATCAATCCTTTTTACTTCAGCCATTCTGTAGCATGGAGAATGATCTCACTGTGGTTTTAATTTGCACTTGTCTCATGACACCCACTCATACTGGGTGCTTCTTCATATGTTTAGAGGCCACTTGAATGTCCTCTTTGTGTAAGTTTTCTCTAATCTGGATGAAATAGGAGGGTTTCAAACAGAGGACTGACAGATGGAATGTGGTATGTAAAAGAAAGAAGTGAGTTGAAAATTACTGCAAGGGTTTTGATCTGAGCACCCAAAGGATGGCATTGTCATTAAGATGGAGAAGATGGCCAGACATCGTGGCTCACACCTGTAATCCTAGCACTTTGGGAGGCCAAGATGAGAGGATCGCTTGAGCCCAGGCATTTAAGACCAGCCTGGGCAACGCAGACTAAAAAATTATCTGGGCATGGTGGCACGCACCTGTAGTCCCAGCTACTTGGGAAGCTGAGGTGGGAGGATCACTTGAGTCCAGGAAGTCAAGGCTTCAAGGCAATGAGCTGTGATTGCACCAGTGCATTCCAGCCTGGGCAAGACCCTGCCTCAAAAAATAAAGATGGAGAAGACTATGAAGACTATGGGAAATGTAGGTCTTAAGGGAGAGCAGAAGATCAGGAAATACTAAGTTTAAGACGTCTACTAAACAAACCAGAAAAGATGTCACATAGGCAGTTGGATGTACAAGTTTAGAGGGCTGGTCTGTGCTGGTGATACCCATTTGGAGTCATCCCCACACAGATTGTATCAAAAAGCCAAGGAACTGGGTGAGATCAACCCCAAGAGTAAGTATAAATGGGAACAATCTGTCTAAAAGGTGAGCCTTGGGGCATTCCAACATTTAGAGGGCTGGACAGTGAGGAGGAACCAAAAGAAAAAAAGGTGAATTGGGAGGGAGACACCAATGAGGCAGGAGGAAAAAGAGGGTAATGTCTTAGAACCAACTGAAGAAAATGTTTGAAGGCAGAGTGAGTGAGTGATTGTATCAAATGGTACCTTTAGGGTAGAAGAGCTGAGAACTGAGCAACAACTATTGGATTTAGCAAGGTGAAGGTCGTTATTGACCTAGATAAGAACATTATCAGTTGAGTGGTTGGTGGGACAAAGGCTAAATGGAGTGGGTATCAAGAAAAGTGAGAGAGAAGAATTGGAGGCAGTGAGTAGAGGCACTTCTGGTGTTTTCCTGCAAGAGGAGAAAAATTGGACTTGGAGGAGATGTATGGATAAAGGGAGGTTGTTTTTGTTTTTTTGCTTGACTGATTGATTTCATTTGGATTTTTAATTAGGTGAATAATATGTGTAAGTTAATGGGAAAGATCTATTAAGACTGAAAAGCCAATGATGCAGGGGAGAATAGACAAGGGGAAGGGATTTTTGTACAGGTGGAGGGGTTAGCCCGTAGAGCCCGAGAGCACAGCCTAACTGTCTTTAGGGTGTGTGAACAAAGACACAAGCAGTGGGTAGATGGAGTTGCGGAAGTCCTCTTCTGGGGCTTTGCTCAGTCAATCGGAAGCAAGGCACCAGCTGAGCATGCAAATGGGGCAGTGCTGCTGGCATTTGAGGGGAGAGGAGCAGGTATAAAGGAGAGTGGGAGAGATGGCGGAGTGGAGATGTGAGTTATGACTGCAGACCACATTAAGGGCCCAAGTGGGGTTAGTGCCGCTGGTTTGAAAAGAGAGGTGTGGGATGGTTGTGTGCTTTTCCTGGCCATACTCGGTGCCTAGCTTTCACCAGGGCTGTGGTTTTGCCAAGTGAATGTAGAGTATAGTCCAAGAGCAGGCCATGGACCTGAGGGTTATTCAGAGCAACTATGACAACTGACTGTGGGATTTAACAAGGCAGAGGACAGTGAGCACATGAGGGAGCTCTGGCCTGGTGAACATTTGAAAGTGGATTGTGAGGCCCCAGTGGGATTGGAGATAGGATACTAGAGAGTTAGCTGAAAAGACAGGGTGTGATGGTTGAGCAAAGGAATGCTTGGAATGGATATTATGAAGGGGTTCCAGTTACAGTGATGGCAAGGCCTAGATTGTAACCATGGAGTGAGAGGCTGAGTTAGGGCCAAGAGCATCATCACAAAAGAAGAGAAGGTCAAGGAGTCAAGAGGCCAGAGTATTAGTTGCCTATTGTTGCTGTAACAAATTACCACAAACTTGGTGGCTTAATATAGCAAAAATGTATTTTCTTAGAATTCTGGAGAAGACCACAGTGAGTGTTAAGGGGCTGAATGAAGATGTCAGCAGGGCTGACTTCTTCCAGAGGCCCCTAAGAGCATCCAGTCCCTGCCTCTTCCCACTCTATGAGGCAGATGGTGTGCCCTAGCTCTGGGCCACAGGCTGTATTCTCTGCTTCCCTCATCACATTGCCTTCCCCCATCTTCTACTTCTTGCTTTCCTTTTCTAAGGACCCTTGTGGTTCTTACCAGGGCCTACTCAGATAATTCAGGGTAACCTTCTCACCTCAGGATCTTTAACTTAATCACATCTGCAAAGTCCATTTTTTTTCCAAATAAAGTGCCATTCACAGGTTCTAGGGATAGGATGTGGACATCTTTGGAGGAGAGGGCATTATTCTTTCTGCCACACAGAACATTTGAAAGATTAGCTATGGGGGCATTGTTATCATCAGAATTCTAACAGGAGTAGGATTGATGAGAGTGAAGTAAAACAGAAGTAAGAAATCTTCAAGGAGTGAGTGAGAAGGACGGACGCTCCTGCTAGTGACTGCAGTAGTGAAGGGTAAAGAGGATTGTGGTCCACTGTCAGCAAAATCAGAGTTGGAGTGTTCTGAAGGAGAAGGAACTGGCAGTGAAAACCAGAGCCAACACCTACTTGCCTTCAGACCCAGTCATATGCAGGATTTGGGGAGAAACCAGCTGTGTCATGAAAAAGTTGCAAAGGAAGTATGATTCTTAGCAGAGACCTGGGTCTCTTTTAGAATAAAAAGGTGAAAGGAACCTTCAAAGAAGGCAGAGGAAAATACAGGTGGTTTTGCTGATGACTGGATTTTAGAAAGCTCAGCAGAAGAAAAGGGAGCAAAAAGAAGAGGGCAGAAAGTGGATACAGAGAACAGCCAGGAGAGCAGTGCTGCCATAGTCACGGGTATCCACAGGGTTAAAGGTCTCAAGACTGATCGCAGTGGAACTGCTAGTGCAGGTAGAGGGGAGGGTGGGAATTCCCAGCAGAGCACGAGGGAGTAGGATGAGGAAAGCCCCAAACCCGGCAGGCGGGAGAAACTGAGGGTCAGCGAGAAGGGCATGGAAAGTGAGATCTGTTTTTGTGTTAGCTTGCAAAATAGAAGTACAGTATTTCTTTCTTTGTTTGTTCCTGATACTCTGGGTAATGCAGAGGCCAGGATGGCCGTTCAGTTTTGTAGTGAAGCTAAGAAGCTTTGTGTAGCTTTCCAAACTTTGGAGTAATGCTAGGGGGCCAGAATAGAGTGAGGATTAAGGCATTTACCTAAGGTGTTCCGGGCAGAATTAGTACACACATTGCCTGACATTTGGACTGGAGCTCTTTCTGTTACTCTATTTTACTGTCATGAAGTAAATTCCAGATAGAGTAAACATTTAAATGGAAAAACATAAGCCATTAAAAAAGTCTTCTATAGACAGATAGCTCTTTTTCATTTAGAGAAGGATGGTAAATTTAAAAGAAATGGAAGAAATCACAAATGCAAAGAGTAGTAGATTTGAACTTCTCTCATAAAACATGATGAATAAAATTTACTGGCAAACAAACTGGTTTTTTTAAATTATAACATCTGTGACATATGGTTTACATTTTGCTGCATAAAGAGCTTACACAAATAAAACAATGACAACAGAAGAACAATTTTTTTAAAATCCCAACCTTGGCCAGGTGCAATGGCTGACGCCTGTAATCCCAGCACTTTAGGAAGGCAAGGTGGGCAGATTGCGTGAGCCCAGGAGTTCAAGACCAGCCTGGGCAACATGGCGAGACCATGTCTCTACAAAAAATAAACTTAGCTGGGCATGTTGGTGCATGCCTGTAGTTCCAGCTACTTGGGAGGCTGAGGTAGGAGGATTGCTCCACTGAGATAGATAATTTTATATTTGTTCTTAAAAGGATAAATTTGTTTGAAAGGAGGGACCAAGAACCTGAAGAGTTTACATATCCCTTAAGCCAATAATGTAACATTTAAGAATTTGTTCTAAAGGAATAAATAAAAATCCAATAAAGCTTGGTGACCTGATGATCATAACATGTACAAAAACATTGGAAAAAATCCAACATTCAAGGAATGGCTAGGTAAACTAGCGCACATCATGTGGTTGTCACTAGGCCTGCTCACTAGTAATCCAGCTCTCCTATCTCTGCCCCATGGTAGAATTGCACTTCCATGCCCTTTGCAGTTATTTGTGGCTTTGTGACTTAATATGACCAGAGAAATGTGAGCAGAAGTGATGTGTATCATTCCTAGGCTGTGGCCTTCGAGAGCTACTATACAGTTGTCCACATCTCCTGCCCTTGGTTCAGCAGTCAATGACATTCCAGTTGGTGGAGGTCCTGAGAACATGGGTTCCTAAATACTGATAGTGCGAGACGGGCCCACTGACCTGTGATGACATGTTGTATGCTCAAAGAGCAAACACGGACATTTTAGGGTTCATGTGATCACATCGGAACATAGCATAGCCTAATGTGGCCCATATGAAGTAATATGCAGTCATTAATGTTTAGAAAGAATTCATAAATAAGTTCAGTGAAAAACTGATAGGGAAGTGTACATAGTGTGATTTTGTCTTTTGAAAATAGACTGAAGAAAACTTTGAAACATTAGCAAATATTGATCACACACGTGGATTAAGGGTGGGAGTTTCCTTCTTTTTTATATTTTTCACAGTATTCCGTTTTTTCTGTAATGAGCATGTATTCCTTCTAAAATCAGAAGAGGAAACACACAAACATATGCAAACCCACCCTCCTCCAGTTGACTCCCACTGGTATGGCCATTCAGTTCTCTGTGAACCATCAAAGAGGCCACACTCATGGAAATGATAGTAACCATAGGGATCCTTTTTTACCTGGAATGTGCAGCTGAGGTGGAGGATCAGGACTAAACTTAACTTGGGCTCAGAGTAGGAATTTCCTGTCATCCTGGCTTTAGTTCTAGATATAAAATCCATTTCCCTAGAGCCTAAATTCTTTCCCTCTCCTTTAAATGATCTTGGAGGTAGAGAGTGCAAACTCACTTGCCTCAGAAAAGCTACATCCTAAAAGAGAGATTCTTGGAGGTGATAACCAGACTTTTCACAGCGCTGAGCAATCATTCACTGCAGAGCACTCCCTGGAAGTGCTGTGGTAGAGGACACGAGAGAAAGAGAAAGTGTGTTCTTTGCCTGGATAAAACATACATAAATCAATAAATGAAAATGAATGAAATTCTAACCCCCAGTAGGATGGTGTGAGGAGGTGGGACCTTTGGGGGATCATTAGGGTATGAAGATAGAGCCCTCATGAAGGGATTAGTGCCTTAGAAGAGAGACAGGAGAAGCATGTGCACTCCTGCTGTGCTCTCTCTCTCTCTCTGTCTTCTCTCTCACTTTCTCTCTCCCTCTCTCTGTCTCTCGCTCTTGCTCTCTCCTCCCCTACCCTACCATGTGAGGATGCAGCAAGCAGACTGCCAACTTCACACTGGAAGCAGGCCCTCATCAGACACTGGATCTGCTGGTGCCTGGATCCTTGCACTTCCCAGCCTCCAGAACTATGAGAAATAACTTCTATTGTTTAAGCCACCCAGTCTATGGTATTTTGTTATAGCAGCCGGAACTAAGATGTGTAGTTTAAACTTTGTACATTTTTGTTCATCAGACATTTTTCCTAAGACCTTTACCACTGTGTGTCAGACACAACATGTGGATACTTTGCACTGAGCAATCTGCTTGCCACTTACCTGCGTGTCAAGCTGTGGCCTTCCCATCACCCCTGGTTTGTCTCCCATGTGTGACTTCTGCTCCTAGTTGAAGTTAGTATTCACATTCACTCTGCTTGCTCTGAAATCTTGCCCCAGACCCTACTCGTGTTCAAGGTTGTGTACTCCTTTTTCGTTATTATAGAAGGTCTGCATAACTCTGTGCACTTGACTACTTTAGCCTTAAAATAAGTCCGTAACAGTGTACTGCTGGACCAAAAGGTAAGCAAAGTTTATGTTCCCAGACACGTTGCAAATTTGTGCAATAGATTAGGTAGTTTTCTCTTGACAACCCTCACTGCTGATTTTAATTTTTGCCAATCTGATGCTCCACAAATGCTAACTTATTTGTGCTTCCAATTCTTATATTACTAGTAAAATCACCTTTCCTTATTATTTTTTTTTTTTTACCAACTATATGGGGAGTGAAATGCCTATTTTTGTTATTTTCCTATGTTTATGTTGATCTTTCTTTTGCTGTTGATTTTTATGAAAATGTTAATCATTTATCCTTCTTGATATACATATTTCCCCTGTTTTGTTATTTGTCTTTCATCTTTTATGATTTTTTAACATTGAAAAGATTTTATTTTTGTTGTTTTGGTTGTATGTTGTTGATAGCTTTAATTAAATCTATTAGACTTTTACCGTTTCCTATTATGCTTAAAGAGAACTTCTTATCTAAGATTATTTAAAGTTTTGCCCATATTGTCTTCTAGTATTTATGATTTTATTTTTCACATTAAATCTTTAATTATGTAAATTTATTTTGATGTAAAGTATGAAATTTGGAACCAGCTTTAGTTTTTCTTGTCTTTTTTAAGACACGGTCTCACTCTGTTGCCCAGGCTGGAATGCAGGGGCTCAATCATGGCTCAATGCAGCCTTGACATCCCGGGCTGAAGCAGTCCTCCTGCCTCAGCCTCCTGAGTAGCTGGGTCTATAGGCATGTGCCACCATGCCTGGTTAATTTTTTTTTGTTACTGTTTTTTGTAGAGACAAGGTCTCACGATGTCGCTCAGTCTGGTTTTCAAACTCCTGAGCTTAAATGATCCTTTTGCCTTAGCTCCCAAAGTGCTAGGATTACAAACGTGAGTCACTGCCAGATTTAGTGTCTCTACATGGTTATAATTCATCTTTTCCCCACTGATTTGAAAAGGTATTTTTTTGTCAGATACTAGGTTTTTATATGCAACAAGATTTGTTTCTCAGCCTTCCATCTCAGGTGTTCTTGCCCAGGCTGGATAATCATTTGTGGAATTTTTAATTGATTGTTGATGGACTTTTAATATGAAATCTTTGCTGTTCAATTTACCTGCCTATTGCTAGCATACTATCATATATGTTCTTCTTAGAAGTCCCTCGTACACCTTTTTTTTTTTTAGAGGACTTCTTTCTTTTTTTCTTTCTTTTTTTTATTATACTTTAAGTTTTAGGGTACATGTGCACAACGTGCAGGTTTGTTACATATGTATACATGTGCCATGTTGGTGTGCTGCACCCATTAACCCATCATTTACATTGGGTATATCTCCTAATGCTATCCCTCCCCGCTCCCCCCGCCCCACAACAGGTCCTGGTGTATGATGTTCCCCTTCCTGTGTCTAAGTGTTGTCATTCTTCAGTTCCCATCTGTGAGTGAGAACATGTGGTGTTTGGTTTTTTGTTCTTATAATAGTTTGCTGAGAATGATGGTTTCCAGCTTCATCCGTGTCCCTACAAAGGACATGAACTCATCATTTTTTATGGCTGCATAGTATTCCATGGTGTATATGTGCCACATTTTCTTAATCCAGTCTATCATTGATGTACATTTGGGTTGGTTCCAAGTCCTTGCTATTGTGAATAGTGCCGCAGTAAACAGACGTGTACATGTGCCTTTATAGCAGCATGATTTATAATCCTTTGGGTATGTACCCAGTAATGGGATGGCTGGGTCAAATGGTATTTCTAGTTCTAGATCCTTAAGGAATCGCCACACTCTTCCACAATGGTTGAACTAGTTTGCAGTCCCACCGACAATGTAAAAGTGTTCCTATTTCTCCACATCCTCTCCAGCATCTGTTGTTTCCTGACTTTTTAATTATCGCCATTCTAACTGGTGAGAGATGGTATCTCACTGAGGTTTTGATTTGCGTTTCTCTGATGGCCAGTGATGATGAGCATTTTCTCATGTGTCTTTTGGCTGCATAAATGTCTTCTTTCGAGAAGTGTCTGTTCATATCCTTCACCCACTTGTTATGGGGTTGTTTGGTTTTTTCTTGTAAATTTGTTTGAGTTCTTTGTAGATTCTAGATATTAGCCCTTTGTCAGATGAGTAGGTTGCAAAAATTTTCTCCCATTCTGTAGGTTGTCTGTTCACTCTGATGGTAGTTTCTTCTGCTGTGCAGAAGCTCTTTAGTTTAATTAGATCTCATTTGTCAATTTTGGCATTTGATGCCATTGCTTTTGGTGTTTTAGACGTGAAGTCCTTGCCCATGCCTATGTCCTGAATGGTATTGCCTAGGTTTTCTTCTAGGGTTTTTATGGTTTTAGGTCTAACATTTAAATCTTTAATCCATCTTGAATTAATTTTTGTATAAGGTGTAAGGAAGGGATCCAGTTTCAGCTTTCTACATATGGCTAGCCAGTTTTCCCAGCACCATTTATTAAATAGGGAATCCTTTCCCCATTTCTTGTTTTTGTCAGGTTTGTCAAAGATCAGATGGTTGTAGATGTGTGGTATTATTTCTGAGGGCTCTGTTCTGTTCCATTGGGCTATATCTCTGTTTTGGTACCAGTACCATGCTGTTTTGGTTACTGTAGCCTTGTAATATAGTTTGAAGCCTCCAGCTTTGTTCTTTTGGCTTAGGATTGTCTTGGCAATGCAGGCTCTTTTTTGGTTCCATATGAACTTTAAAGTAGTTTTTTCCAATTCTGTGAAGAAAGTCATTGGTAGCTTGATGGGGATGGCATTGAATCTATAAATTACCTTGGGCAGTATGGCCATTTTCACGATATTGATTCTTCCTACCCATGAGCATGGAATGTTCTTCCATTTGTTTGTATCCTCTTTTATTTCGTTGAGCAGTGGTTTGTAGTTCTCCTTGAAGAGGTCCTTCACATCCCTTGTAAGTTGGATTCCTAGATATTTTATTCTCTTTGAAGCAATTGTGAATGGGAGTTCACTCATGATTTGGCCCTCTGTTTGTCTGTTATTGGTGTATAAGAATGCTTGTGATTTTTGTACATTGATTTTGTATCCTGAGACTTTGCTGAAGTTGCTTATCAGCTTAAGGAGATTTTGGGCTGAGACGATGGGGTTTTCTAAATATATAATCATGTCATCTGCAAACAGGGACAATTTGACTTCCTCTTTTCCTAATTGAATACCCTTTATTTCTTTCTCCTGCCTGATTGCCCTGGCCAGAACTTCCAACACTATGTTGAATAGGAGTGGTGAGAGAGGGCATCCCTGTCTTTTGCCAGTTTTCAAATGGAATGCTTCTAGTTTTTGCCCATTCAGTATGATATTGGCTATGGGTTTGTCATAGACAGCTCTTACTATTTTGAGATACGTCCCATCAATACCTAATTTATTGAGAGTTTTTAGCATGAAGGGTTGTTGAATTTTCTCAAAGGCCTTTTATGCGTCTATGGAGATAATCATGTGGTTTTTGTCTTTGGTTCTGTTTATATGCTGGATTACATTTATTGATTTGCATATGTTGAACCAGCCTTGCGTCCCAGGGATGAAGCCCACTTGATCATGGTGGATAAGCTTTTTGATGTGCTGCCGCATTCTGTTTGCCAGTATTTTATTGAGGATTTTTGCATCAATGTTCATCAGGGATATTGATCTAAAATTCTCTTTTTTGGTTGTGTCTCTGCCAGGCTTTGGTATCAGGAGGATGCTGGCCTCATAAAATGAGTTAGGGAGGATTCCCTCTTTTTCTATTGATTGGAATAGTTTCAGAAGGAATGGTACCAGTTCCTCCTTGTACCTCTGGTAGAATTCGGCTGTGAATCCGTCTGGTCCTGGACTTTTTTTGGTTGGTAGGCTATTATTGCCTCAATTTCAGAGCCTGTTATTGTCTATTCAGGGATTCAACTTCTTTCTGGTTTAGTCTTGGGAGAGTGTATGTGTTGAGGAATTTATCCATTTCTTCTAGATTTTCTAGTTTATTTGCGTAGAGGTGTTTATAGTATTCTCTGATGGTAGTTTGTATTTCTGTGGGATTGGTGTTGATATCCCCTTTATCATTTTTTATTGCATCTATTTGATTCTTCTCTCTTTTCTTCTTTATTAGTCTTGCTAGCAGTCTATCAATTTTGTTGATCTTTTCAAAAACCCAGCTCCTGGATTCATTGATTTTTTGAAGGGTTTTTTGTGTCTCCATCTCCTTCAGTTCTTCTCTGATCTTGGTTATTTCTTGCCTTCTGCTAGCTTCTGAATGTGTTTGCTGTTTTCTAGTTCTTCTAATTGTGATATTAGGGTGTCAAGTTTAGATCTTTCCTGCTTTCTCTTGTGGGCATTTAGTGCTATAAATTTCCCTCTACACACTGGTTTAAATGTGTCCCAGAGATTCTGGTATGTTGTGTCTTTGTTCTTATTGGTTTCAAAGAACATCTTTATTTCTGCCTTCATTTTGTTATGTACCCAGTAGTCATTCAGGAGCAGGTTGTTCAGTTTCCATGTAGTTGAGCAGTTTTGAGTGAGTTTCTTAATCCTGAGTTCTAGTTTGATTGCACTGTGGTCTGAGAGACAGTTTGTTATAATTTCCGTTCTTTTACATTTGCTGTGGAGTGCTTTACTTCCAACTATGTGGTCAATTTTGGAATAAGTGTGATGTGGTGCTGAGAAGAATGTATATTCTGTTGATTTGGGGTGGAGAGTTCTATAGATGTGTATTAGGTCCGCTTGGTGCAGAGCTGACTTCAATTCCTGAATATCCTTGTTAACTTTGTGTCTCATTGATCTGTGTAATGTTGACAATGGGGTGTTAAAGTCTCCCATTATTATTGTGTGGGAGTCTAAGTGTCTTTGTAGATCTCTACGGACTTACTTTATGAATCTGGGTGCTCGTGTATTGGATGCATATATATTTAAGATAGTTAGCTCTTCTTGTTGAATTGATCCCTCTGCCATTATGTAATGGCCTTCTTTGTCTCTTTTGATCTCTGTTGGTTTAGAGTCTGTTTTATCAGAGACTAGGATTGCAACCCCTGCCTTTTTTGTTTTCCATTTGCTTGGTAGATCTTCCTCCATCCCTTTATTTTGAGTCTATGTGTGTTTCTGCACGTGAGATGGGTCTCCTGAATACAGCACACTGATGGGTCTTGACTCTTTATCCAATTTGCCAGTCTGTGTCTTTTAATTGGAGCATTTAGCCCATTTACATTTAAGGTTAATATTGTTATGTGTGAATTTGATCCTGTCATTATGATGTTAGCTGGTTATTTTGCTTGTTAGTTGATGTAGTTTCTTCCCAGCCTCCATGGTCTTTACGATTTGGCATGTTTTTGCAGTGGCTGGTACCGGTTGTTCCTTTCCATGTTTAGTGCTTCCTTCAGGAGCTCTTTTAGGGTAGGCCTGGTGGTGACAAAATCTCTCCTCATTTACTTGTCTGTAAAGGATTTTATTTCTCCTTCACTTATGAAGTTTAGTTTGGCTGGATAAGAAATTCCGGTTTGAAAATTGTTTTCTTTAAGAATGTTGAATATTGGCCCCCACTCTCTTCTGGCTTGTAAAGTTTCTGCCGAGAGATCCACTGTTAGTCTGATGGGTTTCCCTTTGTGGGTAACCCTACCTTTCTCTCTGGCTGCCCTTAACATTTTTTCCTTCATTTCAACTTTGGTAAATCTGACAATTATGTGTCTTGGAGTTGCTCGTCTTGAGGAGTATCTTTGTGGCATTCTCTGTATTTCCTGAATTTGAATGTTGGCCTGCCTTGCTAGGCTGGGGAAGTTCTCCTGGATAATATCCTGCAGAGTGTTTTCCAACTTGGTTCCATTCTCCCCATCACTTTCAGGTACACCAATCAGACGTAGATTTGGTCTTTTCACATAGTCCCTTATTTCTTGGAGGCTTTGTTCGTTTCTTTTTACCCTTTCTTCTCTAAACTTCTCGCTTCATTTCATTTATTTGATCTTCAATCACTGATACCCTTTCTTCCAGTTGATCGAATCGGCTACTGAAGCTTGTGCCTTCGTCACGTAGTTCTTGTGCCGTGGTTTTCAGCTCCATCAGGTCATTTAAGGACTTCTCTACACTGGTTATTCTAGTTAGCCATTCGTCTAATCTTTTTTCAAGGTTTTTAGCTTCTTTGCTTTGGGTTTGAACTTCCTCCTTTAGCTCAGAGAAGTTTGATTGTCTGAAACCTTCTTCTCTCAACTCGTCAAAGTCATTCTCCGTCCAGCTTTGTTCCATTGCTAGCGAGGAGCTGCGTTCCTTTGGAGGGGGAGAGATGCTCTGATTTTTAGAATTTTCAGCTTTTCTGCTCTGTTTTTTCCCCATCTTTGTGGTTTTATCTACCTTCGGTCTTTGATGATGGTGACGTACAGATGGGGTTTTGGTGTGGGTGTCCTTTCTGTTTGTTAGTTTTCCTTCTAACAGTCAGGACCCTCAGCTGCAGGTCTGTTGGAGTTTGCTGGAGGTCCACTTCAGATGCTATTTGCCTGGGTATCAGCAGCGGAGGCTGCAGAACAGCGAATATTGCTGAACAGCAAATGTTCCTGCCTCATCGTTCCTCTGGAAGCTTTGTCTCAGAGGGGTACCTGGCCATGTGAGGTGTCAGTCTGCCCCTACTGGGGGGTGCCTCCCAGTTAGGCTACTCGAGGGTCAGGGACCCACTGGAGGAGGCAGTCTGTCCATTCTCAGATCTCAAACTCCGTGCTGCGAGAACCACTACTCTCTTCCAAGCTGTCAGACAGGGACATTGAAGTCTGCAGAGGATTCTGCTGCCTTTTGTTTGGTAATGCCATGCCCCAGAGGTGGAGTCTACAGAGGCAGGCAGGCCTCCTTGAGCTGCGGTGGGCTCCATCCAATTCGAGCTTCCAGGCCACTTTATTTACCTACTCAAGCCTCAGCAATGGCAGGCGCCCCTCCCCCAGCCTTGCTGCCGCCTTGCAGATCGATCTCAGCCTGCTGTGCTAGCAATGAGCGAGGCTTGGTGGGCGTGGGACCCTCTGAGCCAGGTGCAGGATATAATCTCCTGGTGTGCCGTTTGCTAAGACCGTTGGAAAAGCGCAGTATTAGGGTGGGAGTGACCCGATTTTCCAGGTGGTGTCTGTCACCCCTTCCCTTTGCTAGGAAAGAGAATTCCCTGACCCCTTGCACTTTCCGGGTGAGGCGATGCGCCCTGCTTCGGCTCACGCTTGGTGGGCTGCACCCACTGTCTTGCCCCCACTGTCCAACGAGCCCCAGTGGGATGAACCCAGTACCTCAGTTGGAAATGCAGAAATCACCCATCTTCTACGTCGCTCACGCTGGGAGCTATAGACTGGAGCTGTTCCTATTCAGCCATCTTGGAACAGCCCCCCCCATACACCTTTTTAAATGAATTTGTTTTATGGTTTTTTTGTTGTTGTGAATGGGATGTTTATCCTACCACCTTTTTCTATCTGATTATCATTGATACATAAGGAAGTTACTTGTTTTCATTTGTTAATTTTTGTGGTTGGAAATTTTAATGAACACATACTATCTTTGATACCTGCCACAATTTCAGCGTTTTCTAGATACACATCGCTCACAACATTTGTAAATAATATTTTTGCTGCCCCTTTCCAATAGCTGTATGTTTCTGTTTGTCCTCAACTGATTCAATGGCTTGAACTTTCAAACTGTTGCTAAATAATAATAGAAAAGGCAAACATCCTTATTTGGAATGTTTCTGGTTTGACCTATGGTTTGAAAGAGTGCTAGTGTGTGTGCTTGAGAGAAGAGAACATTCCAGGATAAAGAGTGGCATATTCAAATTACCAAGACAGGAATGAGAACGTTATGTGTGGAAATAGGTTGTACAAAGCTAAAGCTCTGTGTGGAGTTGCAACATGAGTAGAGGTGGCTCCTCTGAGGAGGGTGAGATTAATCAGACATGATGGACAATTCAGGCATACTGTAGAGTGTGGTGCTGTAGAATCAGGTGAGCTTGGTGTGAGATCTTCATCAGTAAGATGGTGATATCTAAGTCAGAGGGCTGTGACTGAAATAATGTACGATCAAAGCGCTTAGCCCAATGCCTGGCACCCAGTAAACACTAAACAAATGTCATGTATTATTATTATTGTTATTATTGTCAGTATAATAAAATAATGTAGAGCTTGAAAGGCAAATTGAAAAAAAAAAAAGGTAAGTGACATGATAAAAATGGTATGTGTAAATAAAATCAGTTGCATGTAGGATGTGTCAAAGCAGGAAAAACAAATAGACTAAAATTGATGGGAATCTGTGTGTTCAGCATTCTTTCATTAGTCAGTTTTGAGGGAGTCTCTGCTCCCCGAGACTAGCCATTGGCCAGGCCACCAGGGGTCCCCATGATAATGCACAGCGAGTTGCTTGGCACGGTTATGGTCGTTCGTGCTCCCAACAGCCTTCCATAACCATATGTGATTATTAATGTGCTAGAATAGTTTATCTTGGTGTCTTGCACACATCATGATTTGTAATGTATACATTTAATAATTATAAAAGAAAGCAGTTATTTGCTTTCTTTAACATACATTATCTTCAAATTCCTAACTTAGTGATGATGCAATCATTCTTTTCATATGTGTATGTTTTTTTGTGTCTTGGGGAAGCTTTGAAATACTTGCTGATTTATGGAGAGTGAAAAGTGAACCAGACTTTCTCAGAACATTTAGAAAAACTCAGACACTTAAAAGCTAAAATCAAACAGTATTTGAAATGATTTATACAATTGCAGCCATAACTTTTTTCCACTTAAGCCAAAGTACATCCAAACAATCCTTTCATACTGCTAAGTCCTTTAAATGGAAGCAATAGATGTCTATAAATCAAATGATAGTTTACATTTATTTCATAACCACTTTTTCTAACCCATTTTCCCTCTTAAAACTTAGTATGTCCTCTAAAAAGTTGAATACTCCGTCCTGATTGAATTTAAATGAACATGAATAAAGAAATACATTAAAATATTTTAGATAATAATATGCTGCCACAGTTAGTTTAGAGAAGCACAGTATTGAAGGCAAGTAGAGTAACACTAGGTGCAGTGGAGTTTGCTTATTTGAAATAAGATAATTCAGCTCTAAGCTCATCAGTAGTGAGTAATAAACATGATCACTGCAGTGGAGTTAGTCTCAAACTAGTCTATGGGACTAATCCTTGGAATTCACAAAACACTCTAATCTTATTTTTTAATAACTTCTTATCTCAAAATAGTTTATATTCATAAGTTGCAAAATACCTTTCACCCAGCTTCCCCAGTGATAACATTCTACGTAACCATGGTGCACCGTCAAACCCGGGAAATTAACTGTGGTACAATACTGTAACACAGTAATCTGAATTACTTTCACATCCTCTATTTGTTCATTATGATTACTTCAGAAATTCACTGTCTTTTATTTTCTAGGATGGTGCATCTCAGAATGGTTAGCAAAACGTATTTTATGTTTAACCTACAACCTATGACTCCTTTTGTTCTGTTTAGGTGATAATCAGATTTTAAGTGCATCATGAAGACAGGAACAAAGAAGCAAGATCAGTAGAGACTTGCACATCACTGGGACTTGCCCTGCGTTCTGATGCTACCAAGTTAGAGAAACACAATACTTTAAAGCGCTCAGAGTTGAGAGTCACAGCAGCCATTGCTGTGTTTGTGGTCCACCTTCCCCATGGGTAAAGTCAGAATATGCCATGAGATCACCCATCTTAAGCATTTTCACCTGCTGTTATATCATTGACTTCTCTTTACTTTAGTAGCACTGATTTTTTAATCTGTCCTTGAACTGTTTACTCACTGGCGTTTAAGCATTTTGAGCAAACCTGCAGTAAGAAATGCATTTTACATTATGATCTATTGTACAATACATGTATGTACATTTAGGTGTGTATGTGTACATATATGTGGGAGTGAAACTGAAACAAAAGTACCACAAATCTAAAGTTACCCTCTGTGCGGTGCACTACATATTTTCTGTCCCATTTTCTTTTCTTTTCTTTTTTTTTTTAATGCAGGTCACAAGCTACTGTAGAGATTTTACAAGCCACCAGTAGATAATGGTGCACAGTTTGGAAAATCTCCATGTTAACTTATCTTTCCCAATGATTTTGCTTATTCTACTTTCCCAAGTCAACCATAAAACCTTTTTCCGATAGAGACGTTTTAGAACTAAATTATTTAGAACAAGAAAACCCAACTTTTATTTAATCCCACCACCACTTCTCCTCATTTGTGTTAATTCATTAGAATGGCATCTTTCAGGATGGATGATATATACATGTACAAGACAGTGTGAAAAATGATACAATGCAGTGCTGTGAGAACACTATTATAAATAGAGAAGTGTTGAATTTTGCCTCGTGGAGTCAGAAATGACCATTAATCTGGGCTTAGTTGCTTCTGATTCAGATTTTACCCTAGCTTAAGCCACAGTAGGGAGGAGGGAGTGAGAAACAAGTAAGGTATGATAGAAAGTGGTTAGAGTATATATTAGTCCTGGTTGCTTGATGATAGGGAACTTAGAACAGAAGGGAGGGGCTGTTGTTTGGGGGTTGAAAATCAGACTGGGATCAAGTCATGAAGAGTTCTTTATGTCTGCTCAGAGGCTTATATATGACTGGGGAGGGAATAGGGAGGCCTTAGAGGTTTGAAGTTTGTAAGCAGAGAAGTGACATGAGCAGATGTAAGCTGCAGGCAAAAAGTTAAGGTTTCAGTATGGATGATAGATTGGGGGTACAGAGATTGAAGGCAGGGAGAAAACAATCTATCCAAGAAATAGATGAAAACAAATAGAAAAATATAGTGAATATGACCATATACTTAAAAACATCTGTTTTTTAATCTGTTAGAATGATCTACATCATTTTGATAACATTTTCTTCTTCTCTCAGCAACATATTTACCAAAAAAATTCATTTAAATATTTCATCCAGCGTTTAGTTGTTTCATTCAGGAGGACTGTTGGAAATAGCAGACCCATTATGCTGCTGAAACAGAAGTTCCTCCATTTGATTTATCTCTTCTTCCTATGTTTTTGCTTTATTCTTGGAGATTGCCTTGATTTTATCCTCCTGCTCTTCCCACTGTTTCTGGTTCGGTTTTTGTTTTTGTTTTTGTTTTGGCAAGGATATTTTTATTTCTGGTAGCTGCTGCCTGTTCTTGTCTTCATTTTCCACAGCATCTTGGTTTTGTTTAATGAATGTAACTTTTTTTGGTAAGTAAAACATATATGCACATAGACCCTACGTACCCCAAGGGCCTTACAATCTAGGCAAGAGGTGATGAGAATCTATACCTGGGCATTGAGGATGAGTATGGAAGGGAAAAGCTACAAGGAATATATTGAAATAAAATTATCAAGACTTCAGGATTGATTGGCAGTAACTGAGGATAAGGAATCAAGAGTCAGTGCTGATCCTCAGCCTAAAAAGAGCACCTAGAAAAAGCCCACAGCTGACATTATACTCAGGGTGAAAGACTGAAAGCTTTCTTCTAAGATGGGAATAAGACAGCAATGTCTGCCATTGCCCCTTCTATTCAATATTGTACTGGTGGTTTTCACCATAGGAATTTGTCAAGAAAAAAATTAAAAGCATTCATATTACAAGGAAGAAATAAAATTATCTCTCTTTGCAGATGACATGCATGATCTTGTACATAGAAAATCCTAAGGAATACACACACACACACACACACACACACACACACACAACTGATAGCCTGGGTGCAGTGACTCATGCTTTGTAATCCCAGCATTTTGGGAGACCGAGGCAGGTGGATCATTTGAGGCCAGGAGTTGAAGACCAGCCTGGTCAACACGGCAAAACCCTGTCTCTACTAAAAATACAAAAAATTAGCTGGGCATGGTGGTGTGCACCTGTAATCCCAGCTACCAGGGAGGCTGAGGCAGGAGAATTGCTTGAACCTGGGAGGCGGAGACCACAGTGAGCCGAGATCATCCCATTGCACTTCAGCCTGGGCAACAAGAGCAAAACTCCATCTCAAAAAAAAAAAAAAACAAAAAAAAAACCAAACTGATAACCAGTTCAGCAGGGTTGCATGATATGAGATCAATATGCAAAAGTTATTTTTCTGTATTCTAGCAACAAACAATCTAAAAATTAAATTAAGAAGACCATTCTATTTACAATAGCATCTGGAAGAGTAAAATACTTAGGAATAAATTTAGCTAAAGAAATTCAAGACTTGTAAAGTAAAAACTGTAAAATATTATTGAAAGAAAGAAGACCTAAATAAATGGAAAGATGTCTCAGGTTCATGGATTGTAAGACTTACTATTGTTAAAGATGGCAGTACACCCCAAATTGACCTACAGATTTAACACAATCTCTATCAAAACCTCAGCTGCTTTTTTTTGCAGAAAATGACAAATCTAATCATAAAATTTCTCACGAAAATGTGGGAGACCCAGAATAGCCAAAACAATCTTGAAAAGGAACAAAGCTAGAGGGCTCACACTTCCCAATTGAAGCAGTTACTACAGAGCTACAGTAACCAAGACTGTGTGGCGCTGGCATAAGGATAAACATACAGGTCAATGGAATATAACTGAGATTCCAGAAAAAAGAAAAGCCATACATTTATGTTCAGTTGACAACTAATTGGGGAAAGAATTGTCCTTTCAAAGAATGGTGCTGGGAAAACTGGATCTCCACATGCAAAAGAATGAAATTGGACTTCTACCTTGTACTATATACAAAAATTAACTCAAAATAGATCAAAGACCTAAATTTAAGAGTTAAAACTGGAATATTCCTAGAAGAAAACATAGGTTTACATACATATTTATGACCTTGGATTAGGCAATGGCTTAGATACATCACCTAAAGCATAAACAACCAAAGAAACAGAAGATTTTTTTTTTATTTTAATGGGGACAAATTTTTTAATTTCAATGCGTTCAAATTTGTATCCAAAGAACACTACCATGAAAGTGAAATAACCCGCAGAATGGGAGAATGTGTATCTGATCAGAGTTTAATCTTTAGAAAAACAACCCATTTTAAAGTGAGCAAAGGGTTTGAAGAAATATTTCTCCAAGAAAGATATAAAAATGACAAATTAGCGCATGGAAAGATGTTCAGCATCATTAGTCAGGGATATGCAAATCAAAACCACAGTGCGAGACTACTTCATTCCCACTGGGATGGATATAATAAAAAGATAGGCAGTAGCAAGTGTTGGTGTGGATGTGGAGAAATTGGAACCCTCATACGTTGCTGGTGAGAATGTAAAAGGGTACAGCAGCTCTGGGAAACAGTCTCATAGCTCCTCAAAAAGTTAAACAGAGTTACCAGATGGCCCAGCAGTTCCACTCCCAGGTGGTAGGGAACTCTCACCCAATAGAACTGAAAACAAATGCCCACCCAAAAATGTATGCACAAATGTACATAACAGCATTATTCATGATAGTCAAAAAGTGGAAACCACCCAATAGATGACTGGGTGCACAAAAGCATTATATCCACACAATGGAAAATTAGTCATAAAAAGAAAATAAAGTATTGCTGCAACATGGATAGACCTTGAAAACATTATACTTGGTGTGACAAACTAGACACAAAAAACCTCTATTGTGTGATTCCATTTAGATGAAATGTCCAGAACAGGTAAATCCATAGAGACAGAAAATAGATTAGTGGTTGCCAGGAGCTGAAGGAAGGAGGAATGGAGAGGGACAGCGAATGGGCCCAGGGTTTCTCTTGGGAGTGAGGAAAATGTGCTGGAGTTAGTGATAATGGTTGCACAATTTTGTGAATATACTGAAAACTATTGAAGTGTACACTTGAAAAGAGTGAATTATATGGTGTGTGATGTTTATCTCAGTTTTTTAAAGTTGCACAATTTTGTGAAAATACTGAAAACCATTTAAGTGTACACTTAAACAGAGCGAATTATATGGTATGTGACATTTATCTCAATTTTTTAAAGAAGAGTCACTGTCTTAGAGCAAGGAAGGGCTGTGATGGGCCACACTCAGTGCCTCCATTCCTTCCCAGGAAGTGGGAGACTGAATTGCCATAGAAGTTAGAGACCAGCTTTCCTGGGAAGGGTGTTCTGGCTAGTGTTCTGAGGGATTAGGTTTGATGTTGTAACCTATAGATCTAGAAGGAAATATGAGGCCATCAGCTCACCTCAGCCTTCAACAAGTTGTCACTCACCACAGATCCTTTTAACGTTACACCTCAAACCTTCAAACTTAGGAGATGTGAGAAGAAAGCTCTTAATAGAGCTTCTATATATAAAATACCTATAATATTATTATAGCATTTTAAAGTAATGCTAGTTGATTCTCTTTTTATACTAATAATTGTAAGAATACTTCAGCGCAGCAGCATTATTTATAGCGAATACTACTTTTAACTAATGGTGTTGAATATTTTTCTCTAATATGTTTTTTAAATTTCCATAATTTGTACTGTTTGGCATTACCCAAGTTTTCCATATATTTCAGCCACAACTGTAGCAGTTTTTTTGTTGTTGTTAAAAAAAAATTGCTAAAAACTCTTGCATCAGGAATTTTGGAAATTCTTCAGGTGAGACAATCAGGGAGGATTGATCACATGTTGATAGAATGCAGGCAGCCTTAGTCAGTTTGGTGGCTCAGTCACATTCTTTATTTCTGTCAGTTATTCTGAACAAAATACAGGTAGTAACATGACCTGCAAATGACATACTGTCACAAGCCCTGGGCTATCCTTTAGAATGTGCAGTTAATAAGCTCTGGAATGCTTTACATGGGAAGTTGGGGGGCAGTTGTTATGGATTCCTGGAGGTGAAGTTGTTTTTATTGTCTTTATTAATTTAGTTTCATCTTACCAGGAGCATAATCCTTCCTAAGACACACCTCCTAATTGCACGTGTCTGGCTTTTTACCTCTCAGGCAATGTAAAGGAAAGTTAATAGGATGTCCTTTTTAATAGGATCTTAGGGGGATCTTTCACCATTAAAATGAGAATATAAGTTTGGGGAGCAGCACTTATTCAAACCAAGGAAGTTGAGTGAATCATTTAGAGTTATTAGGTAAGGGTTAATAGGTAAGAGACACTGAAATGAGGATGTGGCTGTGCAAACACCACATTTCACAGGTTTCAGATGAAACATGACTGTTAGGGAAGAGTCTGTGTAGGAGTCATGCCTTCTTCAGTATTTCACATACACCTTGGCCTAAGCTTATGAGAAGCTAATAGCAGTATTATTTTAATTTTGTTTTGTCACTTCAGAAATGAGATGTGTGTGTGTGTGTGTGTGTGTAGTCAGCAAATTAGTTACATGTTACCTATTTGTTGATAACTTTATAATTTGACTGATTTTATAGAAAAAGAATTTGAACTTACAGATGTAAATTGTTTCCAAATTACAGTCATTTATGTCTAATATTCTTACTCCTTTTATCATTGTGTAAATATTTATTGAAGATACCCTGCTAGTCACTGATACAAAGAGGTGTCTGATGTCCGCCCGGCTTATAAAGGATTCTGTTAGTAGCTGACAAACTGGACCATCCCAAGGACCAGCACAGTGCACACTTTTCCCTTCCCTTCTCTCCTTTAGCCCATGCCATAGCCCTAGGAGGTGGGTGTGGCCACGGTCAGGGTGGTTTTGGGATCTGGTGTTGGCTGTGCAGCCGGTAAGTGCAGAGCCTGCAGTGTGACTGTCCGGTGATCCCGGATTTACTGTCTGTCCCCCCCAGTGACTGTGCGGCCATGAGGGCAGGGTCCTCTCTAGTGCTGGCCAGTTGTGAATTCAGTGAGGTTTGGAAAGATGGATGATTTTCAAGTCTCTGTGCCTAGTGTTTATGTGCCATGCAGAGGTACAGAGGAAAGGGTGGTGAGCGTGCACAAGACACAGGGCAGGCCCTCGCTGCCAGGGCCGGTGCTGAGGTGAAGTTAGGACAGCCTCTCCAGTTTTCTCTATGAAGACTTTAAAGGCACAATACAAACTCATTAGAAAATAATAAACTCGTGTGTTCTACCCCCTCTTCAATAAATCTTCCCACTAAAATAATCCCAGGTGCTGGCTGATTAGATTAATGGGGAGGGGGCAGTGGCGGTCTCTCGTTGGGGGTGAGTGGCTGTCAAGGTGAGGACTCCAGCCCGATTGCAGGAGATCAGCCACACCAGAGAGCACCTGGGGGAGGCCAAGCTGGCGGCAGGCAGGGGAGTTAGGCCCTGATTGAGCAAGAGGGTCTGGAGTGGGAGTTCATCTGCACAGACTTCAATGCTGGGGTCCCAGCTGCCTGGGGGCAGGGGGACGGCAATGAAACCAGTTGTTCCAATTGTGCCTGGAATTGGCACTGAGACAGGATCCTGACCCCCTCCCCTTTTTTTAATCATCAGAGAAGGTCTTGTTGAAGAAGCGTAATTTGAAAAGACATTGAGGAAAGTGAGAATGAGCCATATGGATCGACCTGGAGGAAGAGTATCTGAGGCAGAGAGGAGAGCTAGGATCAGGAGCTTACCTGGAGGCTGCTGGACCAGCAAGTCAGCGACATGTCTGGAGCACAGTGAGCAACGGGAGAGTGACAGGAAGTGAAGTCTGAGCAGGACAGGGTCTGAGGAAGCCATTCCAGGGTTCTGCTTGCCTGTTTAATGAAAGAAGTCAGTAGGCCCTTGTCCTAGCCCATTTTCTGTTGCTTATAACAGAATACCTGAAACCGGGTAATTTGCAAAGAGAAGGAGTTTGTTTTTTACAGTAATGGAGGCATGGAAATCCAAGGTTGAGGAGCTGCATCTGGTGAGAGACATCCTGCTGGTGGGGACTCTGCAGAGTCCCAGGATGGGACAGGGCCTCACATGGCAAGGGTGCTGAGTGTGCTCACGGGCTAGCTCAGGTCTCTCTTCCTCTTCTTATAAAGCCACCAGTCCCATTCCCATGATAATCTGTTTATGAAGGCAGGGCCCTCATGATCCGGTCACCTCTTAAAGGCCCCACCTCTCAATACTGCCACTTTGGGGATTAAGTTTCAACATGAGTTTTGAAAGGAACCATAGCAGCCCTATGTGACATCAAATTGTCCCATTTGTCCCTCTCCTTTTTGTATTGCAACTTTATCTAACAGGGTAGAGGTGCTGGCTGCCTGATTCCCCATGGCAGGCGGAGACCTAGATTCTAAAGCTATGAGCCCCTACAGGAATGGAGCCTCTGCCCACAAAGCCCGGTTATAGCCCTACCCCCACACACCTGCTTCCTTGCACACCTGTATGCAGTCTGTGGGTGATACACCTGCCCTTGGACTCCTTCCCATTGAGAAGTTACTGTCCCTTCTGCATCACTTTTTGTTGTACTCTATGCCTGGAGAGAAAATCTCATGGTCTACAAAGGGCACTCATGTCCTTTCCCATTTTTCCTTTCATGGATTTTCTCTGATCCTATGCAGACACACCTCCTTTACTGAAGGACTTATGATTATCATGAAAACAAAAACAGAACCCTTCTTGTCGTGTGCCTCAGGGGTTTCACTGACTCCCAGAGCTGCCTGATCAGGGTTCAGACACAGTACCTGTTACTGCAGAGGCCCCATTGCTGTCCTGGGCTGACTCTCCTGACCATGGATGTCCTTATTTTCTGTGTTACTTCTCTGACACTTTCCCAGTGTTAGCATGGGTTCCTTTAGAATGACGGGGCAATTTACCATTTTCTCAGCAGATGTTGGAGGAGAAAGAAAAAGCAATGTTAAAGAGTTTTGACTGGGAAGAAAAAGAGCAAGTGTTTGTTGGTTCTGGTTCTGTGGTTATTGTTTTTCGTTGGTCTTAATTAGATCCGTGTTACCTTTCTATGTCTCATCTAATAAATGTATTTCCATTTGAGTCAGTTACATCCCTGCTCTGCTAATAGATTTACTTTTGATAGACACAATCCTGTATTTCCAGGGTTTTTTTAATATTACATATAAATTACATTAACAGTCGAGGTTAGCATACTGACGAGATGTGCTCCTGGTTAATATTTTGTGTGTCATTAACATTACATCTGCCATACTACTTTGTGTGGGTTTTTGTTTTGTTTTTGAGACAGAGTCTCACTCTGTCACCCAGGCTGGAGTACAGTGGTGTGATCTCAGCTCACTGCAACCTCTGCTCTCAGGCTCAGGTGATCCTTCTTACCTCAGTCTCCTGAGTAGCTGGGACTACAGGTGGGCTACCATGCCTAGCTAATTTTGGGGTTGCTTTTGTTTTGTTTTGTTTTGTTTTGTTTTGTTGGTAGAGATGGGTTATCACCATGTTACCCATGCTGGTTTCAAATTCCTGAGCTCAAGCATTCTGTCCTCCTTGGCCTCCCAAAGTTCTGGGATTACAGACATGAGCCACTACGCCTGGTCAACATTTTAAACTATAGTATTTACTTATCATAACTTGTGTAAGAACTTTCTTTTCTTACACAGAGCTGTAAAAATAGCTCTGTGGCGTGTTTTGATATGTATTTTAGCAGACATGGTAGAAACAAAGTTAAAAGTTACAGGCATCATACATACACAACATGAATGTGGCATAGACATCAGTTTTGGTGTTAGTGATGTGAAATCAAGCCGGGTATAAACTTGGCCTCCCCTTGCCTATTAAGCTAGCAGATAGAACCAGTGGGCTGGTATTTTCATCAACATATGGTGTTCACCTTTGAGTCCAAGGTGGTGATTCCAGTCTTCACCTTTTCAAAGCTAGCAGGAAAGGAGAAAGAGGACAAGGAGGGCAAGTAGCTTCCTTTTGCAGAACCCAGCTGCACACGTCACCTTTACTCACAGCCATTTTCAAGAATATAGTCGCACAGCCACATGCCTCGGGGCATCTGGGAAATGCAGTCACTGCCACAGCAATCGAGAGCCCTGTTCACACTTAGCAGGAAAAGGGTAGGATTCTGTTTCTAAAAGGAAAAAGGGGAAAATGAAGGAAGGGACACTTACTAATCTCTGCCAGTGGCCTTGGGCAAATCACTCTTTTCAAGTCTTTATAAAATATAAGCTGATAAAATATTTACAAAAAAAAATTAAAAAATATTTACAAAGGGCCAGGCGTGGTGGCTCACAACTGTAATCCCAGCACTTTGGGAAGCCAAGGGAGGTAGATCACGAGGTCAGGAGTTCAAGACCAGCCTGGCCAACATGGTGAAACCCCGTCTCTACTAAAAATACAAAAAAATTAGCTGGGCATGGTGGCACATGCCTGTAGTCCCAGCTACTTGGGAGGCTGAGGCAGGAGAATCGCTTGAACCTGGGAGGTGGAGGTTGCAATGAGCCGAGATCCAGCTTAGGCAACAGAGTGAGACTTCGTCTCAAAAAAAAAAAAAAAAAATTTACAGATACTGCCCTTCAAACACTTTCACAAAGACACAAGGTATATCTTTATACACCTTCTATATTTGCAGGCATTTATTCTCAAAATAGTATTTTTAACATAACTCTCATTAAAAAAATAGATATTGGTATTAGTTTTCAATTGTATAACAAATTTCTACAAATGTAGTGGCTTAAAACAGTGCCTATCTCACAGTTGCTTTGGATCAGGAGTCAACACAGTGTAGCTGCTTCCTATGCCTGCGGGTAACACAAGGCTGCAGACAAGTTGCTGGCAGGGCTGCAGTCTCATCTGGGGGCTTGGCTGCATCACCCAGGTTATTGGCATAATTCATGTCCTACAGTTACAGCACTGAGGACAGGCTTCTTACCGGTTGGCTATAGGCTACCCACAGGTCCTAGAGGGCCCCCCAGGTTCCAGGGTCCTCCCCCAGACCTCTGTCAGTGGGCTTTCCCAACATGATCACCTTCTTCCTCTAGCTACCAAGGAGTGTTCTAGAGTAAGCTTGCTAGCGAGATGGAGACATCATGGATAACATGATGTATTCACCGGAGTGACCTCCGGAACCACTGCCATATTCGGTTGGTTAGGAGCAAGGAGCAGCTTCTGTCTATATTTAAGGGAGGGGATGCCACAAAAGTGTGACCATCAGGAGGATAGGTCATGGGGGCCCTCCTGAGAGTGTGTCCACCACAATACCTGTTTCACTTAACAACACTTTATATTCCAAATGGAGAATTCCTGTCTGTTGGGCACTGTTATTTCATGAGTTTTGGTAAACTGTCAGTAGGGACTTTTTATCAGTTAGAAGCACTAGTCTCCAGTGATGCATGGAACATGCACACACATTGAGAGAGAGAGAGTGAGTGAGAGAGAGAGAGCATGGACGTGCGAGGCAAATAGAAGGATATGTCCTCTGCGCTACATTGTGGTTAAATCGTTAAACACTTCTGGGGTGTTTAATGTATCTTTTTTAGCAGACCAGTGATATTATACACAGAGAATGTGAGAACCCAAAATGGTCTTTCTATGAAGAAGAGCTCAGGAACTTGCTTCTTCCTGCCTTGTTATCCTGATTACAACAGGTGCAAGTGTGAACAACAAGATTATATGAGCTCATACAGTATTACTAGCCCACTGTTTGTTTAGAGTCTCTAAGGCTTGAAGGAGATAACATACTCTAGGAAGCCCTACTCAGATTCTCTGCATGATCCAGACCTGGAGATGTGGTACCAAAATTAGCCTGAGAAATCTTACATCATCTATCAAATAATGTAGTCAAAGAACTATTTTTAAAAACCATTTATTGCCTAAGATCCAAATTTGTTTTTAACACCGTAGTATCTTCTTATCTGCAAAACAGATATGGTAGAATGCTCAAAAGAATCTAGTGAAGAAAAATACTTCTGAAATAATGAATAGGATTCTTCCATATCAGAGGCCTTTTTGGACGGTTGTGTGGTGGTCTTGAAATGTACTCTCTCGGACAGTGTCACATCATCATTGGTATATAGTCAGTGTATTTAATATATTTCACTACCATTCTTACCCTAATACCACTCCCTTCCCTAGTCGAAAATAAATTACTTAAATGAAACTGCCCTTGTAGTACAACCCAATACACCGGTCTTGTAAACCAGAAATATTATTCCTGGGCTCTGCATCTCAGCCAGATGTCCAGTTGTCAGTAACATTGAGTGTCATTGTGAAAGAATCCCATGGTGTCCATCTGTCCATCCATTCTTTCAGCAGATTGCTATTGAGTTCCCGTTGTGCTTCCAGTACTGCAGTATGTAGGCCGTGCCCTTAGGAAGTTTATAACACACATCAGAGCAATAGGTTGCATTTCTATACTTGTGGTTTATAGGGGTCCCCCGCTTACTCTCAAGGGATATGTTTCAAGGCCCCAGGTGGATGCCTGAAGCTACAGATAGTACTAAACTCTATATATACTATACATACATACCTATGATAAAGTGACATTTATAAATTAGGCACAGTAAGAGATTAACAGCAATAAGATAGGACAACTTATATACCGTAATAAAAGTTTTATGAATGTGGTGTCTCCCTCTCTCAAAATATGTAATTATAGTACACCTGCCTATTTTTGGACCGAAGTTGACCATAGGTAACTGAAAGTGTGGATAGGAAAACTGCTATTACCTTCTCACTTGAGTTGGGAGGACTACTGTATAGTGTCCCTCAGTATCTGTGGGGAACTGGTTCTAGGACCCACCCCCCCTACCGTGGATATCGAAATCTAAGCATGTTCAAGTCCTGTGACTGGCCATGTGGAACCTGCAGATAGGAAAATTCGGCCATCCATAGATGCAGGTTTCACATCCCAGAAATACTGTATTTCCCACCTGTTTGGTTGTGGATGCAGAACCTGCCAATATGTATTCGACTGTATTCATTGAAAGAAATCCACATATAAGTGGATCTACTTGTGTTGTTTAAGAGTCAACTGTATAATGTTCCAGTGATAAAATCTTATTTTAAAATAAATTTTAGCTAAAGCATTTCTACATTTATAGCTGGACATGAAGAAATGGTATACTATTTAAGAGTATAGTTGGCTGAGCACAGTGGCTAACACCTGTAATCTCAGCACTTGATAAGGTAAGCAGATCACTTGAGGCCAGGAGTCCAAAACTAGCCTGGGAAACATAGAGAGACCCTCATCTCTACAAAATTTTTTTTAAAAAATTAGCCAATTATGGTGGTGCACACCTGTGGTCCCAGCTACTCAGGAGGCTGAGGTCTGAGGCTGCTTGAGCCCAGGAGCTCCAGGTTACAGTGAGACATGCTCATGCCTCTGCACTCCAGCCTGAGTCACAGAGTGAGACCATGTCTCTAAAAAAATTTAAGAAGAGTATAATTGGGAGAAATGGTTAGTTCCATTATTTCCATGTCTAGCACACAGTTAATGAGTGCTTGCTCTGCACTAGCCCCTGTTATATGTTTGAAACTGAGAATAGATAGTAAGTAAATGGCTCATTGCTACCTTTCCATTTCTGGCCCTGGAAAATCGTGGCATTAGAGAAGGGCTATAGGCAAGTAAAAATGATCAAAGAGCCTTCCATTCTCTGGAGTTCTAAAGCAAGTGACCATATCCATGGGTTTCCTGACAGGCTGCTTTGCTGGCTCCAAGTTTTGTCTTTCGTATGGGATCACTGAGATTATCTAACTCAAGGAAGGTTTAAATAGGCCTGCCTTGGGACAGCAATAGGATTTGAAAATCTATGTCTCTCACCATAATAAAAGGAAAACTACAAAAATGTTTGCATGGTTTGCTTTTGAAATCAGATCCACACATTAAATATCCTGAAGGAAGTATGAAAGCTTTTATCCATCTGACAAATATCCCTTAGGAAGAAGAAAACTTCAATTTAAAAGGAAGAGGATATCATAATTCCAGAGCTTAAGATGAAATGCTATATTTTATTTTTCCAGATGAATGAGTGAAATGGTAATAAGGACTTAATATTAGGTTGAATTAGTAGGAATTCAGCAATTGTGTTCAAACAACAGTGGAATTGTAGGTCTTAGTCAGCCACAGACTTGCAAACCTATGATGAAAGGTGTCAGGTGGAGATAATTTATTTAGCATGTCTTGAGGTGTAGTCTTGAACCCAAACCTGTAATTAAACAGCAAGACACAACGGGGCATGTGTGTGCCAGAAGACCTGGATTCAGGCAGGGGGATCAGGATAAGGCAGACCCCTGGCTGTCTAGGAAATGATGCATGCAGAAATCCTGATGTCTCTTTCTACCATTCTGAAAGGTCTTACTTTTATAACTCTGTTTATGGGGGATGTGGGAACTCAGTTATGAGCTGATGAAACCAGGGAACTTAAGGCATTTCTTAGCTCAGATCAAATGCCACTATTGAAGTGGGGCTGCTTTCAAGATAAAACAAAGCTGTATTCAGCTTGAATCTAAACAGAATTAAACTCTGCTCTATACTGCAAAGGCTGCCAAACTAGTTCTGGCAAATCACCGTGAAGAAAATGTTTCAAAGACAAAGCCCGTTAACTGTATACTACAAATTCCGGGGCTTCCACCCTGAGAGATGCTTATCATCAGTAGTACAAGCACTCGTATCTTGGTGGAGTATCAGATTAAAACAGCAGGCTGTATTCCATTACAGAAGATACCCTCACATCCAAACTGCTTCATATGAGAAAGGCTACCAGTGGTCCATGAGTTCTCATCATTTAGTAGATTAGGATTCCAGCATAACAGAAAAACTGACAAATATCCCTTTTAAATAAGACAGAGTACATTGGGCTGTGTATATGTTGTAAATGAATTCTAAAAGCCTTTTGACTAAAAATGTAGTTATTCAAAGTTTGTTATACTAGAATTTAATTCATAGATGGTCCTAGGCTCTTTGCTTTTAAATACCACTTGCATCTTAATAGGATGAAAAGTACGTGTCTACCTTTCTCTGCCCTTCACTATGCTGGAGGGACCTTGCTGGCAAAAGACTCTGCAGGCCACATTTTGAGTGTCCAGCTCCTCCCACCTAGGGCACAGCTCTACCAAGGGCATGGCATCTGTTGCACCTCCAGCAGCCTCAGCCCCACTATTGGTTGTGTTTTCATGGTACTGTTTGGGGGTGGCACTTGGGCCTGAAGTTGGGGTATCTTGTGAGGTAGGATACAGGTCTAGTTGCTGTGAGAGAGACCCAAAACAATCGCTGTGCAAGTGCCCCTGCCCAGCACAGGAGGCGGCTGCCCCCATTACAGGCCCACACTTCTGACTGGCTGCATCCCCAAGGAGGAAGGGGCATGGATCATTCCTTCAGGACACCACTCACAAGGCGCCCACCTGACTTCCAGTCATATTTTCTTACAGAAAGAGAACGGATGTGGAGGTGCACTGTGTCTCAGCGGTGCTGGACCCATGTCCTAAATTGATTGCAGTGCTCCTGCACACCTTCCTTATGACAGAGCCCTTGCCGAGCCCAAGCAAATTAGTTGTCTTGGAGAATTGGACATAACCAGAGAGTCACTAGCATTGCCGCATTGCCATGCGTCTTTTAAGCCACTGTGTAGTGAATACAGGGAGTATGCTGCCACATTCCTGTGATGAAGTAACCATATTTTAAAAAATGTTTCTTCCTTGATATGTTAACTAGAATTCACTTATCTAGTTTATAGAGTTGTAGCAAGGATTTTTTTTTTTTTATTATACTTTAGATTTTAGGGTCCATGTGCACAATGTGCAGGTTTGTTACATATGTATCCATGTGCCATGTTGATTTCCTGCACCCATCAACTCGTCATTTAGCATTAGGTATATCTCCTAATGCTGTCCCTCCCCCCTCCCCCCACCCCACAACAGTCCCCGGAGTGTGATGTTCCCCTTCCTGTGTCCGTGAGTTCTCATTGTTCAATTCCCACCTATGAGTGAGAACATGCGGTGTTTGGTTTTTTGTCCTTCCAATAGTTTACTGAGAATGATGATTTCCAGTTTCATCCATGTCCCTACAAAGGACATGAACTCATCATTTTTTATGGCTGCATAGTATTCCATGGTGTATATGTGCCACATTTTCTTAATCCAGTCTATCGGTGCTTGGTTGGTTCCAAGTCTTTGGTATTGTGAATAGTGCCACAATAAACATACATGTGCATGTGTCTTTATAGCAGCATGATTTATAGTCCTTTGGGTATATACCCAGTAATGGGATGGCTGGGTCAAATGGTATTTCTAGTTCTAGATCCCTGAGGAATCGCCACACTGACTTCCACAATGGTTGAACTAGTTTACAGTCCCACCAACAGTGTAAAAGTGTTCCTATTTCTCCACATCCTCTCCAGCACCTGTTGTTTCCTGACTTTTTAATGATGGCCATTCTAACTGGTGTGAGATGGTATCTCACTGTGGTTTCGATTTGCATTTCTCTGATGGCCAGTGATGATGAGCATTTTTGCATGTGTTTTTTGGCTGCATAAATGTCTTCTTTTGAGAAGTGTCTGTTCATGTCCTTCGCCCACTTTTTGATGGAGTTGTTTGTTTTTTTCTTGTAAATTTGTTTGAGTTCATTGTAGATTCTGGATATTAGCCCTTTGTCAGAAGAGTAGGTTGTGAAAATTTTCTCCCATTTTGTAGGTTGCCTGTTCACTCTGATGGTAGTTTCTTTTGCTGTGCAGAAGCTCTTTAGTTTAATTAGATCCCATTTGTCAATTTTGGCTTTTGTTGCCATTGCTTTTGGTGTTTTAGACATGAAGTCCTTGCCCATGCCTATGTCCTGAATGGTATTGCCTAGGTTTTCTTCTAGGGTTTTTATGGTTTTAGGTCTAACATGTAAGTCTTTAATCCATCTTGAATTAATTTTTGTATAAGGTGTAAGGAAGGGATCCAGTTTCAGCTTTCTACATATGGCTAGCCAGTTTTCCCAGCACCATTTATTAAATAGGGAATCCTTTCCCCATTTCTTGTTTTTGTCAGGTTTGTCAAAGATCAGATAGTTGTAGATATGCAGCATTATTTCTGAGGGCTCTGTTCTGTTCCATTGATCTATGTCTCTGTTGTGGTACCAGTACCATGCTGTTCCGGCCACCGTAGCCCTGCAGTATAGTTTGAAGTCAGGTAGTGTGATGCCTCCAGCTTTGTTCTTTTGGCTTAGGATTGACTTGGCGATGCAGGCTCTTTTTTGGTTCCATATGAACTTTAAAGTAGTTTTTTCCAATTCTGTGAAGAAAGTCACTGGTAGCTTGATGGGGATGGCATTGAATCTATAAATTACCTTGGGCAGTATGGCCATTTTCACAATATTGATTCTTCCTACCCATGAGCATGGAATGTTCTTCCATTTGTTTGTATCCTCTTTTATTTCATTGAGCAGTGGTTTGTAGTTCTCCTTGAAGAGGTCCTTCACATCCCTTGTAAGTTGGATTCCTAGGTATTTTATTCTCTTTGAAGCAATTGTGAATGGGAGTTCACTCATGATTTGGCTCTCTGTCTGTGATTGGTGTAAAAGAATGCTTGTGATTTTTGTACATTGATTTTGTGTCCTGAGACTTTGCTGAAGTTGCTAATCAGCTTAAGGAGATTTTGGGCTGAGACAATGGGGTTTTCTAGATATACAATCATGTCATCTGCAAACAGGGACAATTTGACTTCCTCTTTTCCTAATTGAATACCCTTTATTTCCATCTCCTGTCTGATTGCCCTGGCCAGAACTTCCAGCACTATGTTGAATAGGAGTGGTGAGAGAGGGCATCCCTGTCTTTTGCCAGTTTTCAAAGGGAATGCTTCCAGTTTTTGCCCATTCAGTATGATATTGGCTGTGGGTTTGTCATAGATAGCTCTTATTATTTTGAGATACGTCCCATCAATACCTAATTTATTGAGAGTTTTTAGCATGAAGGGTTGTTGAATTTTGTCAAAGGCCTTTTCTGCATCTATTGAGATAATCATGTGGTTTTTGTCTTTTGTTCTGTTTATATGCTGGATTACATTTATTGATTTGCATATGTTGAGCCAGCCTTGCGTCCCAGGGATGAAGCCCACTTGATCATGGTGGATAAGCTTTTTGATGTGCTGCTGCATTCTGTTTGCCAGTATTTTATTGAGGATTTTTGCATCAACGTTCATCAAGGATATTGGTCTGAAATTCTCTTTTTTGGTTGTGTCTCTGCCAGGCTTTGGTATCAGGACGATGCTGGCCTCATAAAATGTGTTAGGGAGGATTCCCTCTTTTTCTATTGGTTGGAATAGTTTCAGAAGGAATGGTACCAGTTCCTCCTTGTACCTCTGGTAGAATTCGGCTGTGAATCCGTCAGGTCCTGGACTCTTTTTGGTTGGTAAGCTATTGATTATTGCCACAATTTCAGAGCCTGTTATTGGTCTATTCAGAGATTCAACTTCTTCCTAGTTTAGTCTTGGGAGGGTGTATTTGTCAAGGAATTTATCCATTTCTTCTAGATTTTCTAGTTTATTTGCGTAGAGGTGTTTGTAGTGTTCTCTGATGGTAGATTGTATTTCTGTGGGATCGGTGGTGATATCCCCTTTTTCATTTTTTATTGCATCTATTTGATTCTTCTCTCTTTTCTTCTTTATTAGTCTTGCTAGCAGTCTATCAATTTTGTTGATCTTTTCAAAAACCCAGCTCCTGGATTCATTGATTTTTTGAAGGGTTTTTTGTGTCTCCATCTCCTTCAGTTCTGCTCTGATTTTAGTTATTTGTAGCCTTCTGCTAGCTTTTGAATGTGTTTGCTCTTGCTTTTCTAGTTCTTTTAATTGTGATGTTAGGGTGTCAATTTTGGATCTTTCCTGCTTTCTCTTGTGGGCATTTAGTGCTATAAATTTTCCTCTACACACTGCTTTGAATGTGTCCCAGATATTCTGGTATGTTGTGTCTTTGTTCTTATTGGTTTCAAAGAACATCTTTATTACTGCCTTCATTTCATTATGTACTCAGTAGTCATTCAGGAGCAGGTTGTTCAGTTTCCGTGTAGTTGAGCGGTTTTGAGTGAGTTTCTTAATCCTGAGTTCTAGTTTGATTGCACTGTGGTCTGAGAGACAGTTTGTTATAATTTCTGTTCTTTTACATTTGCTGAGGAGAGCTTTACTTCCAACTGTGTGGTCAGTTTTGGAATAGGTATGGTGTGGTGCTGAAAACAATGTATATTCTGTTGATTTGGGGTGGAGAGTTCTGTAGATGTCTATTAGGTCCACTTTGTGCAGAGCTGAGTTCAATTCCTAGATATCCTTGTTAACTTTCTGTCTCGTGGATCTGTCTAATGTTGACAGTGGGGTGTTAAAATCTCCCATTATTATTGTGTGGGAGTTTAAGTCCCTTTGTAGGTCACTCAGGACTTGCTTTATGAATCTGGGTGCTCCTGTGTTGGGTGCATATATATTTAGGATAGTTAGCTCTTCTTGTTGAATTGATCTCTTTACCATTATGTAATGGCCTTCTTTGTCTCTTTTAATCTTTGTTGGTTTAAAGTCTATTTTATCAGAGACTAGGATTGCAACCCCTGCCTTTTTTCGTTTTCCATTTACTTGATAGATCTTCCTCCATCCCTTTATTTTGAGTCTATGTGTGTCTCTGCACACGAGATGGGTTTCCTGAATACAGCACACTGATGGGTCTTGACTCCTTATCCAATTTGCCAGTCTGTATCTTTTAATTGGAGCATTTAGCCCATTTACACTTAAAGTTAATATTGTTATGTGTGAATTTGATCCTGTCACTATGATGTTAGCTGGTTATTTTGCTTGTTAGTTGATGCAGTTTCTTCCTAGCCTCGACGGTCTTTACAATTTGGCATGTTTTTGCAGTGGCTGGTACCTGTTGTTCCTTTCCATGTTTAGTGCTTCCTTCAGGAGCTCTTTTACGGCAGGCCTGGTGGGGACAAAATCACTCAACATTTGCTTGTCTGTAAAGTATTTTATTTCTCCTTCACTTATGAAGCTTAGTTTGGCTGGATATGAAATTCTGGGTTGAAAATTCTTTTCTTTAAGAATGTTGAATATCAGCCCCCACTCTCTTCTGGCTTGTAGAGTTTCTGCGGAGAGATCAGCTGTTAGTCTGATGGGCTTCCCTTTGTGGGTAACCTGACCTTTCTCTCTGGCCGCCCTTAACATTTTTTCCTTCATTTCAACTTTGGTGAATGTGACAATTATGTGTCTTGGAGTTGCTCTTCTCGAGGAGTATCTTTGTGGCGTTCTCTGTATTTCCTGAATCTGAATGTTGGCCTGCCTTGCTAGATTGGGGAAGTTCTCCTGGATAATATCCTGCAGAGTGTTTTCCAACTTGGTTCCATTCTCCCCGTCATTTTCAGGTACACCAGTCAGACGTAGGTTTGGTCTTTTCACATAGTCCCAAATTTCTTGGAGGCTTTGTTCGTTCCTTTTTATTCTTTTTTCTCTAAACTTCCCTTCTCGCTTCATTTCATTCATTTCATCTTCCATCGCTGATACCCTTTCTTCCAGTTGATCGCATCGGCTACTGAGGCTTCTGCAATCTTCACGTTTTTCTCGGTACTTGGCTTTCAGCTCCATCAGCTCCTTTAAACCCTTCTCTCCATTGGTTATTCTAGTTATCCATTCGTCTAATTTTTTTTCAAAGCTTTTAACTTCTTTGCTATTGTTTTGAATTTCCTCCCGTAGCTCAGAGTAGTTTGATCGTCTGAAGCCTTCTTCTCTCAACTCGTCAAAGTCATTCTCCGTCCAGCTTTGTTCCATTGCTGGTGAGGAGCTGCATTCCTTTGGAGGAGGAGAGGCACTCTGCTTTTTAGAGTTTCCAGTTTTTCTGCTCTGTTTTTTCCCCATCTTTGTGGTTTTATCTACTTTTGGTCTTTGATGATGGCGATGTACAGATGGGTTTTTGGTGTGGATGTCCTTTCTGTTTGTTAGTTTTCCTTCTGCCAGACAGGACCCTCAGCTGCAGGTCTGTTGGAGTTTGCTAGAGGTCCACTCCAGACCCTGTTTGGCTGGGTGTCAGCAGCGGTGGCTGCAGAACAGCGGATTTTCGTGAGACCACAAATTCAGCTGTCTGATAGTTCCTCTGGAAGTTTTGTCTCAGAGGAGTACCCAGCCGAGTGAGGTGTCAGTCTGTCCCTACTGGCGGGTGCCTCCCAGTTAGGCTGCTCGGGGGTCAGGGACCCACTTTAGGAGGCAGTCTGTCCGTTCTCACCGTTCTCAGATCTCCAGCTGTGTGCTGGGAGAACCACTACTCTCTTCAAAGCTGTCAGTCAGACAGGGACATTTAAGTCTGCAGAGGTTCCTGCTGACTTTTTGTTTGTCTGTGCCCTGCCCCCAGAGGTGGAGGCTACAGAGGCAGGCAGGCCTCTTTGAGCTGTGGTGGGCTCCACCCAGTTCGAGCTTCCTGGCTGCTTTGTTTACCTAAGCACGCCTGGGCAATGGTGGGCGCCCCTCCCCCAGCCTGGCTGCCGCCTTGCAGTTTGATCTCGGACTGCTGTGCTACCAATCAGCGAGATTCCGTGGGCATAGGACCCTCTGAGCCAGGTGCGGGACACAATCTCCTGGTGTGCCATTTTCCCAGCCCATTGGAAAAGCACAATATTAGGGTGGGACTGACCCGATTTTCCAGGTGCCGTCTGTTACCCCTTTCTTTGACTAGGAAAGGGAACTCCGTGACCCCTTGTGCTTCCCGAGTGAGGCAATGCCTCGCCCTGCTTTGGGTCGCACACGGTGCGCTGCGCCGACTGTCCTGCACCCACTGTTTGGCACTCCCTAGTGAGATGAACCTGGTACCTCAAATGGAAATGCAGAAATCACCCGTCTCCTGTGTCGCTCACGCCGGGAGCTGTAGACCGGAGCTGTTCCTATTTGGCCATCTTGGCTCCACCGTCTGTAGCAAGGATTATACTTTATTTATTCTTTATTTTCTGGGGAGTTAACAGATTTGTTAGAGTGTTGTTATCATGGTTAAAAAAAAAAAAAAGTTCAGCTTTTTAAAAATGTTTATTTTTTTTTAATTATTATTTTTTTTTGAGACAGATTCTTGCTCTGTCGCCCAGGCTGGAGTGCAGTGGCGCAATCTTGGCTCACTACAACCTCCGCTTCCCGGGTTCAAGCAATTCTCCTGCTTCAGCCTCCCAAGTAGCTGAGATTACAGTCATGTACCGCCACGCCTGGCTAATTTTTGTATGTTTAGTAGACACAGGGTTTCACCCAGTTGGCCAGGCTAGTCTTGTATTCCTGGCCTCAAGTGACCCAGCTGCCTCAGCCTCCTGATGTGCTGGGATTACAGGCGTGAGCCACTGTGCCCGCCCAAGCTTCTATTTTTTAAAAGAAATGTTTATGTCAGATAAAGACAGAAGAAAGTGGATGACTGCCATGTCAGATTTGTTTCAGAAAAGTAAAAATGTTAAAGTCCTAAGTGTTGCCTTTGAGGACAGTTTTCATAGTCCCCGCTTTGGCTGGGGTGACATTACAGCAGATATACCATCGCAAGCTCGTGTGCTGTGCTTGCATAGCCCTGCACCTGCTGATGAATCGGAATGGAGATGTTTTCCACTTTAGCAACAGAAAAAGAGCAGTATTCATAGGAAAAGAAGTTTCCAGTGGAACAGTGTCCTTCCATGAACCATGTGGCTTTTCCTATCATAACTACATCATTGTCCTAAGACAGAATGGATGCTCTCTCTCTGTGCCAGACTCCAAATTCTCTCCTCCAATGTCGATGACCAGGCGTTCCAAGTGGGTCAGAACAGATGTGCACATCCACCCGGCTCCACCACTGGCACTCCTGCCACCATCTCTAGGCTGTCTTCTCTATGTTTCTGTCACAGAAGTGAATCCCAGAGTGATGAACTTGTACAAAACAATTAGGTGTCCGCTTCTTCCTTCTTATGATTAGAAAATAAGTGGAAGGAGCTTAGAGAAGGAGGGACAACAGTTTGTTCACTCTTCTTCCACTGAGAGGCAAGTTGCTGGTGGTTATCTTTGGTTCTTAGCGTTTGTCTCTTCTAAAAAAAAAAAAAAAAAAAAAAAAAGAATGCATTCCCAGATTACCCCCTTTATATAGTTACGATTTTTAAATTGTTCCATTTTTCTTCTGCTCTGTGACTTTTTGTTTTGTCATAAAATGTAATTATGGTAAAAACATGGAAGGATTTTGTGTTACAAAAACTAGTTCATGAATAGCAGTTCATGCAACAGAGAATCATTGCAGAGTACAACTCTCTGAACTAACTAATTAAAAATAAATAAACTCCTGACTTTACTGTTTTTGTAGATAGTCATGTGAAATAAAATGTATAAAAAAATTAGTGTAATTAAACTCATTTAATGAAGAAGAATAACCATATATTTGGAGCAAAACATATACATCTGTATATGATTATATTTATGTGATACAAAATTTTCTTTGTGTATGTCTTAGTGTGCTAGGGCTGCCTTCACAAAATACCAGAGACTATGTGGCTTAAACAACAGAAATTTACTTCCCACTGTTTTGGAGGCTGGAAGTCCAGACCAAGGTGTCAGCAGATCTGGCTTCTCCCGAGGCCTCTTTGGCTTGCAGACAGCCTTTCCTCTGTGCCCACACCCTGGCATCCACCTTTCCTCCTCTTCCAAGACACCAGTGAGATTGGGTGAGGGCGCAGTCTAAGAGCTTCGCTTTTACTTAATCACTTCTTTGGAGGCCCTGTCTCCTAATAAGTGACATTCTGAGGTATGGCTTTGGGTTTCAACATGTGAATTTTGAGGAGACACAGTTCAGCCCCTAACAGTGTATAAAATGTGAAAATATTGATATCATAGGTGACATAGCCTTCTAGGGTAAAATGCAAATGAAAACATTTCCACGTCTCTGTGTGTGTCTCCATTGTGTTCTCACATGTGATATTCTCCAAGTGGAAACTGACTTGTGTCCCGTGCTGTGTGTCTCTGTTCTTGGCAGGCCTGGCAGCTGCGATTCAGCCACCTCGTGGGGTATGGTGCTAAATATTACTCTTACCTCATGTCCAGAGCGGTCGCCTCCATGGTTTGGAAGGAGTGTTTTCTACAGGATCCTTTCAACAGGTAAGGGGGTAAGTTCTAAAATGTCTCCGCCTTGGACCACAGTAATTCCCCACTCTATTACATCTGAAGTCGGGCTTGGAGAACCGCAGCCCACAGAACACAGCCAAACCTGGCAGAAAGTGGCAGGCTCCCCACACAGCCTCACCCCATTTGGCCATTCCCACCCAAGCTTGCTCCTGCTTCCTGCAGCTGACCGGTGGCCCTGGACATCTCCCTGCCCTGCAGCCACTGTGTAAAGGTGGCTGTGTGGTGCCTGAGGGAACCCTTGTATGAGGGGGCTCTTGTGCTACATGAAGCAGCCCCTGCTGCTCCTGTGGGTTTTCTTGGCTTTTCTGAAATCACCACGTGATACGGGATGCCCACCCCTTTCCACAGAATGGAGGCAGAACAAGGCACTGGAGAGGCTGGGGGCATTGTCGGGAGGAAGTAGGGGTGCCTAGGATCAGTAATCCTGCTTTCCCAATCTCTTTCTAAAGGCCAGGTAGTGGTTAAACTTCCATCGGGTGGAGAGGTACAGGAGATCCCTTGCTTCCTGGAGGGTGTGAGGGATTCTGTGCTGTGGCTGGGGGATGCAGGGGATCCCGTGCTGTCTGGGGGGTGTGGGGATCCCGTGCTGTCTGGGGGATGCAGGGGATCCCGTGCTGTCTGGGGAGGTATGGGATCTTGTGCTGGCTGAGGGGTTGCGGGCATCCTGTGCTGTCTGGTGGGGTTGGGGGATCCTGTGCTTTCTGGGGAGGTGCGTGGGGTCCTGTGCTGGCTGGGAGAGATGTAGATCTTCTCTTTGCTCCCTGATTTGGCCTCCTGATCCTCCTAACAGGACTCCCTATAACAATAGGAACCAAGAGGTTGTCAAATTTGGGTCCTATGATTCCTTAGAAGGCTCTTTCTTTGAAAGAAAACCAGTAATTATAATCTGGTGTCAGAGTTGTTTATAGCATTTATCTTCTCACCACACAAATAACTACATCTCCAAATTCTTTTCAGGGAACTTTGGCTGATGAGTGCTATTTTTACTGCTTTATCTTGGTTTTTAGAGTTTTCACATAGTATTCACAGCAGTCTTGGCATAAACCAGCACTTTTTATAAGAGAAAACTGAGGCTCAGAGAAAACAATTTGTTCAGACTTCACCATTAAAAACTGGACTAAGACTATAATCTAGGTCTTTTCATTCCTGATTTCTTCTCCCTCCCACCTCTACCTCACCCTCTCAGTCTTTTATACAATTTGACATAGACTTGGATTTTTCTCAGCAGTTAATAATCACATTTGTTTCAAATTCTTTGAGTCTGAATGTGATGTCAGAATTTTTAAATATTTTCCAGCTTGGTACTCACATATATTTTGTCTTCTGCCCTTTGCAGACTGTAGACATTTCGTCTGCTCTTCAGATTTTATTTTTAAAGGATCTGTAGCCAAACTTGCCATCAGTAAATCAGTTTCAGGGATTATAACTTTTTACTGTAGATTTCTGTAAAATAGGCAAAATATCATGTTGTTTGAAGTATACTTTACTAGAAAAGCACATACTATAAAATATATACATTTCTAAATATTTATATCTTGTTTACGTGTACATTCTTGCCTAGACATGTAGTTGCCATACTTTTATGGGCATATTAAAGTAAGCTAGTAAAAATGCTCACTGGACTAGAAAATTTCTAACCTCTGTCAAAGTCTCCTTTTTGATCTCACTCCTGAAAAATAACCAGGCTGGAGCCTACATCAGAAAGCCAGGCATTGCAGAGCTGAGGCAAGCCAGGAGAGCTAGAGGCCTGTGGGGAGGGATTTGATTTAGGGTCAGGGCACTACATCCCATGGCTGAGAAGGGCCTCAGAGCACCCCAGGCCAGGAGTCAGGCAGGGCCTCTCAGCCACCCCTGCTCCTGAGGGGAGGCTCCACCTCAGTCCAGGCTTCCTGCTTTGCTTAGCACTCACTTCAGGATGTGACCAGGGCTAGTGTTTGATGTCAGCATGTTTCTGATACTGTAATGCTATCGAGAAATCTGATCAAAGACCATCTTCACAAAATGACCCACATGTAAAGAGGCTCCAGAGCTTCTTAAATGGAAACAATATCAAAATTTATTTAACCTGTGTCATCATAGTGTGTAGTCATGTTTGTTAAAGGAATTGCATTTTTCATAAAATACAAAAGAGTAGTACTAAATAACTTGTTTCTAAGTCCCATTAGTTTGGAGGATTTATGTCTACAAAAATTATTCCAAACCTACCTTCACGTATTGTCATAAACAGTGTTCCTTGTGGAACTCTGTCAGCTGGGCATATCCATGTGACACAGAGTACCAGAAGACGGGAACAAGGCAGCCTCCCCTGTGCCTTTACCACCAGCACACTCCAGTGGAGTTTGCTGATCTGTTAACTGTTATTCTGAATCAAGGTTTTCTGGTGTAATTAACGTTTTCCTGCCAGCTTCTCTTCCTTCACTCTTTCTTTAGAGTGTTCTTTTTCTCTGCTTTATTAGGTGCCATCACACATTATTTCTTAATGGTATACTTTCAAGCCTCGTTTAAAATAATCCTAAAACTATTTTTATAGAGAAAAAAAATATAATATTTTACTTATTCTATAACAGGAGTCCCCAACCCCCAGGCCATATAGACTGGTACTGGGAACTGGGCCACACAGCAGGAGGTGTGGTGGGTGGGTGAGCGAGTGAAGCTTCATCTGTATTTGCAGCCGCTCCCCATCCATCTCCTGTTGGATCAGTGGCAGCATTAGATTCTCACAGGAGCAGGAACCCTATTGTGAACTGCATATGTGATCCTTATGATCCTCTCACAAGGATCTAGGATGGGCACTCCTTATGAGAATCTGAGGCCTGATGATCTGTCACTGTCTCCCATCACCCCTGGATGGTACCACCTAGTTGTAGAAAAACAAGCTCAGGGCTCCCACTGATTCTACATTATGGTGAGTTGTATAATTATTTCACTATATATTACAATGTATAATGTAATAATAAAGTGCACCATAAATGTAATGTTCTTGAATCATCCTGAAACCATCCCTCCCCCATCAACCCTGGTCTGTGGAAAAATTGTCTTTCACAAAACCAGTCCCTGGTGCCAAAAAGATTGGGGACAGCTATTGTATAATACATAAAGTAATTATTTTTATAAAGTGAGGTCTCTTGTTAACAAAACAGATAGCCAAAAGTATAGTTATCCTCTTACAGGGAATATGTCACACCTGATTTAATTTATTTTAGAACAATTTAAAAGCCAGAATTTGATTTTTAGAAGCAAGAAAATAGGGGCCAAATTGTCACATGGTGGCAGCTTTTATGAATATGGCGTCAGTGTGGCTTTCTTTGAGAATTCAAGACAAGTGTGTGCAAGCAGGAGTCTGTAACAGATCCTCTCTTCCCCAGGGCTGCCGGGGAGCGCTATCGCAGGGAGATGCTGGCCCACGGTGGAGGCAGGGAGCCCATGCTCATGGTTGAAGGTAAAAAAAACCAAAATGGCACCATCTATAATGAGAGCTGATTTATGTTTTCTCCATACGTTTTTTTCATTTAAAGAAAATGTTTTAGGCCAGGTGGGTGGTTCATGCCTGTAATCCCAGCACTTTGGGAGGCCCCAAGATGGGTGGATCACCTGAGGTCAGGGGTTTGAGACCAGCCTGGCCAACATGGTGAAACCCTGTCTCTACTAAAAATACAAAAAATAGCTGGGCGTGGTGGCAGACGCCTGTAATCCCAGCTACTCGGAAGGCGAGACAGGAGAATCACTTGAACCCAGGAGGCAGAGGTTGCAGTGAGCTGAAATTGTGCCATTGCACTCCAGCCTGGGCAACACGAGCAAAACTCCTTCTCAAAACAATAAATAAATAAATAAATAAATAAATAAATAAATAAATAAATAAGAAATGTCTTAGCTGTGCATTGTGTTCTAAGCATCTGTCTCACTGTGTCCGAAGTAAATTAATTTTTAGTTGCCATGATTTATTCAAATGCCAAGATAAAGATTCAGGTTTTAGCTTTCAAAATGTTACTTATACTCTAATAGAAAAATTTTTTATTTGTCATAAACTCTTAGAAAATTTTCCTTTAGATTTTAACAGGTCACAGTGTTTTTTTTAGCCTAAAGAACTCATTTGTTTTTAATTCCTTTATTTCTTTTTCTGAAAGTTTAAAACTACATATTTTCAAGAAATTCCAAGACATTGGGTTAGATTTTTTTTTTACCTGTTGAAGAATTAGAACTTAATATCTTTAAGGTATCACAATTCTTTTTTTCTATGTAATTTTCTCAGTAATTTTTTATTTGAGTATTTTTACTGAAAATTTAATTGTAAGTGGAAGTGATCATGATTTCTCATGTATGAATATAAGAACATTGAAACATTCTTACAAATATTTATAGGAAGATATGAATGTTGCTAGATAATCACAATATATTGATGGTTATATTTGCAGCTGAGCTTGACTATCTGAAAAGTTTTCTGGCTATCTGAAAAAGTGCATATAGGAAATAACTTTCAATATTGGAGAAGTGTTTTCATTGTAGTAATTGAGTGGGTCTGAGTAGTCATGAGTGTGACTTAAATGTCTCGTTGCCTAAGACTGTTAAATCTAATGCCTGTAGTCCTTTTTAGCAGAATTCCAGATTCTTGCCTTCAGCCATTCATTTATTCAGCAACTATTTGTGAAGTGCCTTCAGCCATTCATTTATTCAGCAAATATTTGTGAAGTGCTAATTATGTGCCAGACATGATTTTGTGTGCCAGAGGTGAAGTAGTGAAAGACGCTTAGACAAACATCCTGCTCTTTTGGAGATTGCATTCATTCTATCAGCTTTGTGAAGAGTGAGGAAGTGTGCATGCTGACACAGCCATCATTTACAGCTAGTCCTTACTGGCCCTTATTGAACTTTGCCACCTTTGGGGACGGTTTTAGGGATTTCCATGTTTCTGTTGATTGACTCTTCTTAGTAACCCTATGAGGTAGGAGTTATGATCCCCATTTTATAGACAATAAACAGGTCAGGCCCTCTGCTTATGTAACAAGGCAGTATGTGGAAGAGCCAGGGATTGAACCGGGACCTCAGGCGGCAGACCAAGCTCTTCAGCTGCCTGTACTGTCGGACAAGACATCTAGTTCAGCGTCTGTTCCAAACCCAGGCAAAAGTGAAACAATAGGCACATCATAATAAACTACTGATTGGTTACACTGTGTACTTTTGGCTGGTGGTTGGTAGCGCCAGGCCACCCCGAGCTAAGGCAGAAATAAGCGGTGAGTTTCTGTGAGGTGTGTGTTCCTGGCAGCCGTGCTTGGCTCATCCTTTCCCAGGCCATGCTGCTGCATCTCAGCATTTGCTGATAGGAGATGCCATCAAAAGAAAAAAATGTAAATCTTTGTCAATGTTTATCTTTTGGCTGGTGTGCTTTTCTAGTTGGCTTCCCAGAATGTTGCAACTAACTCTCAAAAATTATTTTCTCTATCCAAAACAATTTTGTGTTAATAAACTTAATATTTTCTGCACTAAAATTCACACGAGAGAAAAAGAAGTCCATCATTCAAACCAGAGATGATTAAGTATTCAGATTTTAGTTAACACAAACAATAGAACAATTCTGCTTTTACATTTTAATATTTTTCTTAATGCTGTTCTGTCAGATCTCATTAATTCACATGATTTGTTTCATGTCAGAGATGAATGAGGGACATGCAAAGAGGGTTATGCCAGTTGTCACTTCATAGGGCTGGATTTGTAAGCTAAGACCCATAGTAGTGGCTTCTCATTTTCTTGGAGGGTACAGTCAGCCTGTACCCCAAAACAGCAGGTCTTAGGTGTTGGCTCACAGCCTTAACACTGGGGTATCACCAGGAGTGATGGGTGAAATTACTGAGATTTGTAATGTAAAAGCATACAGGATCTCGTTGGCAGTATTCTTCTATGAAAATGTAACTTTTTATGGGTACCTTATGTATTTTTGTTTAACTGCTCCCTGGATAAATGTAAAGAATTATATTACATAGCAAAATGGAAAGAAATAGAATACCTGCCTTCAAACTGTGTATCTCCCTAACCAAATCACAAATTTTTTTACCTTCTTAGTTATAAGACTGTGTTTCTTAGGGTCAGAATACCTTTGTATTCATACTTGTGCTCTTTGAATGATACAAATTCAGAGAAGTCAAATAGGGAATGCTTTTGATCTTTGGATAATAAGTTCTACATAGGCAAACTTTTAGATTGTTTGTCTTTTTCAGAATGAGTCATCCCTTGGGAACAGGGCTCTGCTCAGGGCTCTGATTCCCTCAGCCATTTCTAGTCCTCACCAGCTAGAGGCCAACACCCTGTTCAAGGAAGTCCCTGAGCACACAGGATTCCTCTACTTTCTTTTTTCCCTGATGTTTGCTTTACATTCATCAGTTAAAGGCCACTGCTAGGCAACCATGTATCTATGCTCTCTAACTCTTGGCTGCAAGGTATTTATTCAGCAGTTTTCCATTACTTAACTTTACATAGAGTGATCCTCACAGGAAAAAAGACAAGTTGCAGCAGCAGGGGCTTTTCTTAAAAAGCCTAACACACCAAATACCATTTGAAGGCAACATAATGGTGATTAAAACAGTATTTTCTTCCCCAGAGAAAGAAAGCAATCACATGGTGAAATAGAATTGGATTGGCAGTCAGTGACTCTGCTACTTACTATCTATAAATTACTTAGGAAAGTCACTTAATTTCCTTGCGGGAGGTAAAATGTGATTTGACTTCAAAACACTTCTTTTTTTTTCTTATTTTTTTAAAATTTTTTTTGAGATGGAATCTCTACTGCCCAGGCTGGAGTGCAGTGGCACGATCTCCCCTCACTGCAATCTCCACCTCCTGGGTTTATGCACTTCTCCTGCCTCAGACTGCTGAGTAGCTGGGACCACAGGCGTGTGCCACCATGCCCAGCTGATTTTTGTATTTTTAGTAGAGATGGGATTTTGCCATGTTGGCCAGGCTGGTCTCGAACTCCTGACCTCAGGTGATCCACGCTCCTCGGTCTCCCAAAGTGCTGGGGCTACAGGCCTGAGCCACCTTGCCTGGCCCAAGACACTTCTTTTTAATCTGCTTCTCCTTTATTTAATCTCTAAAGGGGGTGGGGTGTGTGTACAGACGTGTGGCAGTAGTGTTGCAGATTGACGGTATGACCTTGTCTATTCTTAAACACATTCGTAGCTTACATAAAGATATATATTATAGGCACGACATTCAGTCACTTAATCCTCCACTACACACATGTGGCAATACCTGACTGAAACCAACTTTCTTAATTGCTGAGACATCTGGAGTGAGGTTTAACTCTCATTGTCAATGTTAAGGTTTTCTGCTGTTCATCTCATACCCCCACAATGGGTTTTGGCTTATGTTAAATCACATTTCTGAGTAATAAGATAACTTAAGGTTTTTGCTTAAAATAAACCATGATGACATGGCATTTCCATTCATTTTACCATTTTATAAAATATATACTAGAATATTTGTTAAGTATGCTATGGTGAGCATGATCTAAGGTTCAGTTTCCATTATAGTCATTTCAGAAAATGTGCAGTTTTCTAAAAAGACAGATATGCTGAGGTTTGTGAGTAGCAAGGAAGTAATACTTTGCCCCCACTAGGAAGCAGAATTGTTTCTTACTACAGCAAATAGACAGGTAGAATTATATAGACATTAGGAATGAAAATTGTATTAGTTCAGCAGTTTGTGAATGGCAATTGTATTACTCATGCAAGTTTTCATATTGCCCTCTGTAAACTATTTGGTTTTTTTGTGTTTTATGTTATGTAAAATTTTTAGGTAAATGCCTCTTATTGAGTTTTTAGGTTCAGATTTTACTTATCCTCTGATAAGTATCCCCTATAACACAGGTCATATTGTCCCTATTTTTATAAATAATGAAACTTAGGGTTCATACCCTCAGTGCTGCCTTGCCCACATTTTTCTCTGTTGATCCTTAAATTCTGACATGAAAGTGACCTGGCCTTTAGAAGGCAAGAGATGTAAGCAATGTGGGTCTTGGGCCCTGATGGTTCTCTTAACGATCTCCAAGTTTTTTTTTTTTTAATGTTGCAACCTATCTATTTTCATTGACATTGGAGAGACCTGCCTGACATCCACTGATCAACAATAAAATCTTCCTCTTCCTGCGAGCTCCTTTAGACTTCTGTGGCAAAGCTGTCAATTTCGTTTATAACCATTTTTAGCCATGGTGGTCCTGATGGAAAGATTCTCCCCACAGCCACGTAAGCAGGACGTGGCCCAGTTAGTTTTGGGTTCTGCCTCTGGTTACAGAATTCCTTATGCTCTCTTTCTTCAACTCTTCCACAAAGAATCTGAGGGGAGGGGGAAGGGAAAGGATAAAGTCCAAGATTTTAGCATTCCAGGAGGTTATTTGTAAATATTAAACAACTTTATTTCTATGCTCCTTTCTAATCAGAATGTCTCTGGCCAAAAGTAGTATGCAAGTAGAGATACTAAATAATAACTTCATGGAGTTTTTCAAATGGACCAAACATCAGATCAGATGGAAAGAAATGGTAGTAGCTAAATGAGTCAATTCTCAACAAACTGAAACTCGATTTTGTTTGTTTTTTCACATCAGACTGACTCACCAAACCAAAGTCTAGAAGCCCACAGGGCCTTACCTTAAGCTGATTAAAATATAATACCTTGCGTTTCTGTAGAGCTTTATTTATAGTCTGCCAAACACACTCGATTTTGCCATATTATCCTATATAATCTAGCTTATTAAATTTTTTTGTTCAAGACACAAATCAGAGAATTATGGTTTATACTCCAAAGAATCACCTCCACACTCCAAGAAGATTAATACAAACAATAAAGATATCTATCTACTAGTTTCTTTAAAAACCGTTCTCAGTTCCAGCAGCACGGAGCACATCAGCACCCAGAAATTGGGTTTACACCATTCTCCAGTAAGAGGAACCAAGGCTCCTTGGAGAAATGGCTGATTCCAGGGCTGGAACAAGGAAGATAGAAGATGAGCATGAAGCATCTTATAGTGCCAGAAAGGAAGGAAGTGCCCAGAACCACACACAGTGATGGGCGCACGTGTCATCGCAGCAGGAGCCCACTGAAAGAGCTCCCAGTGCCCCAACCTGGGCCAACTCCAACAACCAAATAAATCACAGTCTTGGCATGTGATACAAAGTATTAAATACGTACCCATGAGTCCATACTGATGTAAATGATTAAATGAATAAATGAATAGAATAGAATAATCTCCCATAGAGAAGAGTTCCGAGTAATTTATGTACATACTCCCCACCTCAGGGAAGTGGAACATAACTCCCCACTCATTATGTGGGCAGTGCAGAGTGACTTCCGTCCAGAGCACTCTAGAGACAGCAGGGGAAATGACAGATACGACCTCAGTCAGATGATCAAGGTCATCATCAGTGATGCGTCATGTGGACAGTATGCATCCTTGATATAATATGATGAGAAGTTTTCCTCCCAGAAACCCATAACCCCAGTCTCATAATGAGAAAAACGTCAGACACACCAAATTCAGGACATTCTGCAAACTGCCTAAGCAGTACTCCTCAAAACTGTCAAGGTCATTGAAAACGAAGTCTGAGAAGCTGACACAGTCTAGAGGAGCCTAAGGAGACATGGCAGCTACATGTAGTGTGGTCCCCTGGTGGGTCCTGGAAGAGAAAAAAGACAACTAGTTTTGATCGCACCAGGGCAGTCTGACTGAAGTGTACCCGGAGCTAACAGTATTCTGTCAGTACTGGTTCGTGAGTTGTGACAAATGTGCCACACCATGAAAGATATTAACGATAGGGGAAACTGGCTGAGTGTGGAGTGTGGAGGAACTCTCTTGACTCCATCACAATTTTTCAGTAAATATAAAACTATCCTAAAATTTAAAATGTAATTAAAAACAACCTCCTTGGGAAGATTTTTAGCAGTGACACTGCTGCTCATGGTTTGGTCCACATCTTAACTCCACCATGTTGCCCTTCTTCCCAGCAGCCTTTTCAGTGCCACTTGGGGGAGGGAGGGGCACAGAGGTGGGATTGAAAGAGGAGTATTGGGCACCAAATGAGGCTGGAAGGTAAGTGGGCGTCAGGTCGGGCAGGGCATTGTGAATGCTGTGAAAAAGAGTTGGTGTTTATTCTGAGGACTATGAGAAACCATTTACAGTATTTTTAAGGCAGGTATTGACAAGATCAGATATATGTTGGCATGGAGGAGAGTAAGTGTGATATCAAGGATGACCCCCAAGCTCCCTGCTTCAGTTGCTACAGAGATGGTTGCATGGTTATGACTGCCACGGGGGCAGAAATCAAGCCCTTATGCAATTCGGCCACTGCGAGAATTCAGCTCAGGAAGCTCCCAAGCCCATTGGATTCAGTTTCTGAGTGACTGCAAAGGACTCCGTACAGAATGGGCTGGAGGAAGCCCTTTGCCGGCTGGAGGAAGCTCTTTGCCCATACAGTTCTGATGATGGGAAACTCACTTCAGTTTTAGACAGCTCTGATTGACAGGATGACACATTTATTCAAACTGACCGAAAATATTTAGTCCACTTGAAAGTTTGATGTCTTGTTGACACAGCAGCTTAAGTAATAAGCGTTGATGCCTTTTTTTTTTTTTAAATAACCTGATTACTAACCTAGTAGGCAAAACGTGCTTAGTGCAAGCCTTTGCCGTTGGTGTTATTTGCACAATACAAACATCACGACAATCAAGGAACAATAAGTCCTGTCTGTCAGCAGAAGTACAGCTGACATTTAAAATAAGAAAGCTAAATAAACAGTCATTGTTTAACAATAGCTTGATTAATTTCCCTATTGTCAAAAGGTATACACAGATACTGAAACAGAAAAGGCGTTTTACATTGTCTTATAGCACTGAAAATTAGTGGTAGTTAATACTTCCAGCTTTAAAGCATGCAGTTAGCATTTATGCAACCTGATTAATCTCTAAATATTGGCATTGTGTGGCAAGGCTGGTGTGCCCAGCACTGTAGGAGAACAGTAAATGAACACTACATTTATTTTTTAGAAGGTGTCTTTGCTTTTTATTTTTTTAATCAAGAGATTTCCAGGGAAAGATAAGCCTTAACGCCTGACAGGTTCTGCCTGACTGAGCCAGCAGCATCTGTGCCCCCAGGTGTGTGGAGGCTCAGCATAAATAAATGCCAGAATGTGCTCAAAGCACCAGCCTTGGCTTGGGATAAGTGCCCACCCCAGGGTGTGTTTTACATTTGTGAGAGACTTAGGAGGAAACCCCCTCACACAGATACATTAAATATTAAAAGATAAGATGATTTAAAACTACTAGCATGCCAAGTAAAACTTTGCTGTTGGAAGTAAATCATTCTGATGAATTTTGATGGGTTGTTTAAACATTTATGAATAGAGTCTCTTCATTTCCCCTGTAGTCAGACATTCTCTACCCCCTTACCCTGCTTTGTTTTTGCTTTATAGCACATGTTAACATTTACTTCCTAATTTCAGCATGTATTATTTCATTTATTGGTTTATGGTCTCTGCCCCTCAATAAAGTCTAAGCTCTGTGATAGGACGGCAACTCACCGTCATGTTCACAGCTGTATCTGCAGCCCCTGTTACAGGGCTCAGCCCATCGGCATTCAATAAATATTTGTGAAATGAGTGGATACGTGAATACCAAAATAGACTTAAAAGAGCAATTGTTTCCTGTGCTGTAGAAAAGTTGTGATTTAGCTGGGTGTGGTGGCATGCACCTGTAGTCACAGCTACTTAGGAGGCTGAGGCAGGAAAGTTGCTTGAACCTGGGAGTCGGAGGTTGCAGTGAGCCAAGATCACATCACTGCACTCACTCCAGCCTGGGTAACAGAAGGAGACTCCAGCTCAAAACAAAACAAAACAAAACAGGCCGGGCACAGTGGCTCATGCCTGTAATACCAGCACTTTGGGAAGCCGAGGCAGGCAGGTCGTAAGGTCAGGAGTTCGAGACTAGCCTGGCCAACATAGTGAAACTCCTTCTCTACTAAAAATACAAAAATTAGCTGGGCATAGTGGCACACGCCTGTAGTCCCAGCTAGTCAGGAGGCTGAGGCAGGAGAATCATTTGAACCCGGGAGGCAGAGGTTGTGGTGAGCCAAGATCACACCACTGCACTCCATTGTGGGCAACAGAGCGAGACCCCGTCTCAACAACAACAAAAAAAAGTTGTGATGATTACAATGGGAACAGGTTTTTATTTGCCTGGTTCAGGAATTTTTTTTATCACATGAATATTTTTGGATATTTCACAGGCTAAATATTTTCATGAAGTTCTTTAATCATGTAAAAGAAAAAATATATATAGCCATTGTGCTGTCTCCACACTTGTTCAGTCTCTCACCTGTTCTCTTACTCCCATCCTGCACTTCCTCCTTCCTGTAATGGTGTTTTAGACACTTTTTGTTCTAGTACAGTGCTTGGTTCTGCCCACTAGACGAGTACTGACTGTTAAGCAGCTAGATAGCAGGCATAATAAGTAGGGGACACCACTAGAAGAAAGGGGGTCCGCTATCCATTCCCAAATAGGTCCTTACTGGCCAGAGTCAAGCACCTCTTCATAAGCCCTGGGCATCAAGAGTTCCTGCCTAAATGATTTCAGATAGTACTCTGTTTAAGCAGTATGCAGGAAGGAGATTCTCCATGCAGGAAAGGCGAAGGGACAATGACAGAGTGAAAATGTACCAGGTAGGTCATGGGCAGCATCTTTAATCCACCAAACACTGTTCTGGTGGGTCGTGTCATCTCCACTTCCCATGTATAGAAGCAAAGGTCTTGTTTCAGAGCTGTTCTCTGGCATAGTCAGGAGTCAGTCACACTCTTCTGCCTCCAGAGTCCCTGCTGCCCCACGGCACTCCTTGACAGCTCTTAGCCATAGACTCTTGATTACTGTCTTCTTCAACTTCTGTTTTGTCACTGTTACTTTTGGTGGGTAGTGCTTGTTTTGACAGTTTTCTCTAATAATAATAAGCTATCATCTTCTACTTTCTGTATAAATTTAATGGGTCCCTCTTCCATTTTGAGATACGTCCAGAGGTTGACTTTGAGGTCTGAGAGGTTTTTCTTCCTCAAGTAAATATCTTGTAGTAGATTCATTCCAAAAAATATACTAATGATTCCATTTTTAGATGATGTCAATGTATACTACCTTCTAAAAGGAATGTAGGTAACATTCTCTCAGTGCTTTGAGTGCTTAATGGAAACATCATAAGATGTTTTTGAAGATGGTCATTTGTTATAGATGGTGTTCCTTTTTTTAATTTTTTTTTTTTTTTTTTTTTTTGAGAGGGAGTCTCTCTCTGTCACCCAGGGTGGAGTGCAGTGAGGTGATCTCAGCTCACTACAACCTCTGCCTCCTTGGTTCAAGTGATTCTCATGCCTCAGCCTCCTGAGTAGCTGGGATTACAGGCGTGTGCCACCATGCCTGGCTAATTTTTGTATTTTTAGCAAAGACTGGGTTTTGCCATGTTGGCCAGGCTGGTCTCCAACTCCTGACCTCAAGTGATTCACCTGCCGCAGCCTCCCAAAGTGCTGAGATTACAGGTGTGAGCCACTGCACCCTGCCTATAGACGGTGTTCTTAACTTATGGTTAAAACTGTGTTCTGGCCTGGTACCGTGGCTCATGCCTGTAATCCCAGCACTTTGGGAGGCTGAGGTGGGTGGATCACCCGAGGTCCGGAATTCAAGACCAGCCTGGCCAACATGGTGAAACTCCATCTGTACTAAAAATACAGAAATTTGCTGGCTGTGGTCCATGTACCTATAGCCCCAGCTACTTGGGAGGCTGAGGCAGGAGAACACTTGAACCTGGGAGGCAGATGTTGCAGTGAGCCAAGATTGTGCCGTTATACTCCAGCCTGGGCGACGAGAGTGAAACGCTTTCCCCAAAAAAAAAAAAAGAAAAGTGTGTTGAGTGGGCTAAATACAGGTTAGAAAAGCAGATGTTGTATCCCCAAAGGTCTGGTTCTAGGTTTGGTTTTGTTTTGTTTTGAGACATAGTCTCGCTCTGTCATCCAGGCTGGAGCTCAGTGGCGCAATCTTGGCTCACTGCAAACTCTGCTGCCCAGGTTCAAGCGATTCTCCTGCCTCAGCCTCCCGAGTAGCTGAGATTACAGGCGCCCACCACCACACTTAGCTAATTTTTTTATTTTTCGCAGAGATGGGGTTTCACCATGTTGGCCAGGCTGGTCTCGAACTCCTGACCTCAAGTGATCCGCCCGCCTTGGCCTCTCAAAGTGCCAGTGTTACAGACGTGAGCCACTGCACCTGGCCTGGATCTAGATTCTTAACCTTCCTGCTTGACACCCTCAGGCATCAAGCTTCAAGGGCTGAGGAAATCACAAGTTGGCGATACACTGATGAATTTACATTTAGAAGGTGTACCAGTAAAAAGTTAAATTATAGTAATAATTGTAGAGATTTAGAGCCGATTTTAGTTGAAGAATTGAAATTGACATTTGCTAGCCAACTCCTTTATGAAATGTTGCTAGAGGATGTAGGAACAAGATTTCTCTTGTTTTAACTGGATTGTTTCCTGAAAGAGCATTTACAAGACATCTTCTGGTGTTTGTTTGTCTTTTTCAACTAAATGTAAAAGAAACGTTTTCTTTATGACTGTGATGTAACATTATTAATAATGAAATTAGATTAAGAAATTATACCTATACCTGATTTTCTTTTGTATTTAATAGTTTATCTTTACATTAAAGTTTCTCTTATTGAATAGTCCCTGGTTAATTTTAGAGTTTGCACATCTCAAATATCTGAATAGCATTATGAAGTTCTTTTTGTGACCCATCACATAAGTTAGAGTATGTCAGGTAACATAGTTTCTTTACTCTCTTTCCATTCAGTACTAAATGTATGTTTTGTTTAAGCTTTAGGGTCAGGAGGAAGGCCAACCTGTACTTACATTTCCCTTTCTAGCAGTTTAAATAAAACTGAGCTTTAACAAAATTCTTAAAATCTTAAGTCACACACTCAAAATAGTGGAATTTCAACACTAGATTTGTTTTTGTCTTCCTTTTCATGCACGTGCATTTCACATTAGGATAGACATTTTATTTAAATGCTGCAATAGCCTGTGTATTGATTTTCTAGAGATAAGTAATCCTTTATGTCAAATACTTTCAATAAAACTAATTTCTGCTACTTGTATATTGCCAATATTGAATGGATAGGAGGGAGTCATAAAAGTTTAATCAAACCAAGCATACATTTGTTATTTTATTGTTCATTGTTGTTACAATAGTGAGAGCAATAACACTAAGTACAGCTAAAAGCATTTGTTGAGTGTATTTGATGTGCCAAGTGCTATGCACGTTGCTGTATGATCTCATTTAATTCTTTAAACAGTCCAAGGGATGCATAAGTAACTTATTTTCTTGAGATCACATAGTAGCAGACATTAGAACTAGGATTCAGAGTCAGGTACTCTGACTCACCTGTGTGGGCTGGTAATTTCTTCAACTTCTTTCTCATTATACCAGGAAGTTTTTGCTTTGAAATATGTGCATGCATATTCCACTGTATTTTTTTTTCCCTTGCTCTTTCATAATTTTTGGCAACTGAGTTGTCCTTGTTGGGAATACAGTGATGCTCAAAGAATATATTATTGGGTTATCAGAGTAAGATATCATGGGGACAAATCTGAAAAGTGGCATGTGCCAACTAGTATGCTAACTAGTAGCTAATATATATACTAGTATGTAATGGCCTTACCTACAGTAAAATGATTTTGTAGGAAAATAAGATTTGTTGAATGTAAAGGCATGAATGCACGGCATACAAAGCAAGATTTGGAACTTTACAGGATGCTCATTGGCAGAAAGCTGCTTTTCTTGCATAGCATAGCAGGAATAAATGAGGAAAGCATGTTATGGAATCAGAGTTACAATTTAGTAGCTCTAGGATTATGACACAATTTCAATAATAGAGGCAGCCCAGAATAATAGCCAAGTAAATAGAATCCCTAATCTTTGGCTTGTTCATATATTTACCCAACGTAGCCTCTGAAATCGCTGAAAGCTTTTTGGCAGAAAGAAATGGAAAGGAGCACCTGCGTTCTCAAGGCTAAGACCTCCCTTTTGTAAATGCACTAATATTTTAAGAGGGTGTGTGCATGTTTAATGTGTGGGTGTGTTTGTTTAAGGAAGACACTGAGCTTCAAAAGGCAAGATGTTTTGTAACCCAGAAATGTAATTGTAAATGGAATTATTAAATCTGACAATGAAATTAAAATAAACTAATGTGTAAACAGAGCACATATGTGGGGCTGTACTTGGCTGGCTCAACTTCTGTCTAACACAGGTTCAGAGGCTTCACTTCAGTTAATAATTCTAGAGAGAGAGAGAGAGCCTCATGTGAATGCCAACAGATACCAATCCAGCACAGGGAGCAGCAGAGTCTTTTTAGTTCAAAGGAAGAGAATTTCACTTCCTGGCTGATAGTCTGATTTTCTTAAGAACTGATTGTAGATAGAGGGAATCCACCTTTAGCAAAGGGTGTGGGTAACCACAGTCTTGTAGCAGAGAAAAACTTCAAAGTCAAGATGGTGAGCCATACAGTTGCCCTAGGCTTGGGAGAGACAGATCTGGAATGAGGATTCTGATCTCATAAAATTCACCTAAGATTTTTCAAACTGCCAGGCTAGCCTTTGTAGCTACAATTCTTAGTCTAGGCTGAGTTTGGCACATATAATTATTTCAGCAGAAAAAATAGCCATTAAACTATTACGATGAATTATTAGAATTGGTAATGGTGCTGAGAATACTCAAACCTCCTTTTCACTCACTCCCAAATCTGTTTAGATAATCTGCTTTTTGGTACATCCAAGTTATTGTTATGTCTAGTAATGGAGGATGGCATAGCACAGACAGCTGTATAGCTGAGTGAATCGCAGGTTCTAAAAAGAGATTTCTGATCTCTTTTTTTAATTGTGGTAAAATCTACATGCCATACCATTTTCCATTTTAACCATTTTTAAATGTATAGTTCCAGGCCATTCACAATGTCCTACACTTACAGTGCTGTGGAGCCATCACCAGTATCCATTTTCAGAACTTCCCCTTTTATCACAGAAGTCAGCAGGTGGAAAAATGGATTTATTTTAATTCCATCTTTTATTTCTTTTAGTAGATAAAACAGTTACCTAATAAGCAGATGGCAAAAAGTAGAAAAAAGCTGTGATTTATGAGCTGGATAAGTAGCTTGTGATGTGAGTTTTATGATAGTTTTATGATATTTAATCACAGATCAATGTTTTGGAATTGAACTTGTGCAAAAATAGTAAGCAACCTCCTCCTTCAACTCTTGAACTAGGAAGCAGGTTTTCATAAATCTTCGGGTCTGATTGTTATAGTGAGTTACTGAGCATTTCTGTGTGTTAAATGCTGTATCTTATTTAATCCTTATTAACAATCTAGCAAAGTAGATGACATTGTGCCAGTTTTATGAACTTCAGACATTATACTAAACTCCAACATTTTACTTTTACTTAGATTGCCTCCAGCAGGGGTTAAGTGATTAGTCTGAGGTCCTTAACCAGTTGTTTAACCCAGGGTAATCTCTTACTAAACCCTTGCTCTAACCATCAGGGTAGACTGCCTTCTTTCGAGCCACCTAAAGTTTTATTTAGAAAATGAAAAAGGTATTCTTTTCGCTCTGTTCTTTCTTGGCACCCCTTCAAAGGAAAACTTCTGTATAGTCAGAAGAGAAATAGCCTGAAATTTCAAATAATAAGATACCATGCAGAACCAGATAATGTTCCATTCAGCCCCAAATTCACACCAGCACAGTGCCCCCAAGGCTGTTGGTGGACAACTGCATTCGAATGGCTGCTCTGCTGACCAGCAAGGCCCCACGGGGCTATTGTCCTGTCGGGGGTCCTCAGGACATTTTCTTTTTTGGAGCCTGAGGCTCTTTTTGGTCCACCAGACTGTTTCCTAACTGATACTTGCAGGCCTTAAATAGAAATCTGGCTAATGGAACTTAATTAATTAATTTCTACTAAGTCCAGTGCTGTGGCTGAAATGTAAGAATATGACTAGCTTTTAACTTTTATTTATTTTTTAAAAAACTTTTTTTTCTAGGCTCGGTGTACATGTGCAGGTTTGTTATATAGGTAAACTTGTGTCATGGGGGCTTTTTGTACAAATTATGTTATTACCCAGGTACTAAGCCTAGTACCCAATAGTTATTTTTTTTCTTCTCCCTCCTCCCATGCTCCACACTCACATAGACCTCTGTGTGTGTTGTTCCCCTTTGTGTCCATGTGTTCTCATTATTTAGCTCCCACTTATAAGAACATGTGGTATTTGGTTTTCTGTTCTTGCGTTAGTTTGCTAAGGATAATGGCCTCCAACTCCATCCATGTTTCTGCAAAAGATGTGATCTTGTTCTTTTTTATAGCTACATAGTATTCCTTGGTGTACATGTACCACATTTTCTTTAACCAGTCTGTCATTGATGGGCATTTAGGTTGATTCCATGTCTTTGCTGTTGGGAATAGTGCATCAGTGAACATTCACGTGCATATGTCTTCATGGTAGGATGACTTACATTCCTTTTGTGTATATAAACAGTAATGGGATTGCTGGGTCGGATGGTGGTTCTATTTTTAGCTCTTTGAGGAATTGCCACACTGCTTTCCACAATGGCTGAACTAATGTATACTCCTGCCAACAGTGTATAAGCATTCCTTTTTCTCTACAACCTCAACAGCATCTGTTATTTTTTTGGCTTTTTACTAATAACCATTGTAACTGGTGTAAAATGGTATCTCATTGTGATTTTGATTTTTTAGCTTTGATTTTAAAGAACTGATGAGGTATTTGTCCTGGGTGTCTTGGCCAAGGGCACTGGCCACTCCTGATTGGTGTTAGGAGTCCACCAACCTGGCCACATACGCAGAGCACCCAGACCTCCCCTCTCCTGGGCAGCCTTGGACACCCAGTCCGTGAACTTCCCTTGCATCTTTGAAACCCACAAGCAATGATACTTCCTTCCCTGACTCCACAAGGGAAGATCCAGTTTCAGGGAGACCCAAGCTATGGAGGGCAGTCCCTCTGTGCTTCTTCCTATCCCCCTCATACCTCCTGCCACATCTGACAGGGCTCGGTGGCAGTGAGACACTGTTCTCTCTTTGTCCAGTAACAACCCCTGCTTTTCCAGTGAAGGTGGGGAGTAGAAATCAGGCATTAAAGCTTGCTTGTGTAGGCCAGGCGCGGTGGCTCACGCTTGTAATCCCAGCACTTTGGGAGGCCGAGGCGGGCGGATCACAAGGTCAGGAGATCGAGACCACAGTGAAACCTTGTCTCTACTAAAAATACAAAAAAATTAGCTGGGCGTGGTGGCGGGTGCCTGTAGTCCCAGCTACTCGGAGAGGCTGAGGCAGGAGAATGGTGTGAACCCGGGAGGCGGAGCTTGCAGTGAGCCGAGATTGCGCCACTGCACTCCAGCCTGGGTGACAGAGCGAGACTCCATCTCAAAAAAAAAAAAAAAAAGCTTGCTTGTGTATCACCCAGAATTTATGAATCGGAGGAAAGACAGAATCATTTAAATGAAAAAACAGCTGCTTCAGGTACAAATCCTGGGTCTGCAGAGTTGGTCTTTGATCAAACAAAGAGATCAGTGTTCCCTAGAAATCGTTAAATTCTTTTTAATAACGGGTGAACTGATTTTTTGTTTTAATCAACTGGGAATCTTCTTGAAAGAAATAGAACCAACTCTGGCTTATCAAAGCAGAAAACCAGTTTTTTTTTTTTGAGGCCACAGAATCAAAGGAAGAAGTTAGAACAGGGCTCCACAAGAGCAGCTTGGTGGGGCTTGGCAGAGGAGCGGCTGGGATGGCTCAGCTCCAGCCAGCCATAGACCTTTCTCCCTTCGGCTCAAGACTCAATCCTGGAAGAACACATCTGGCCACCTCACTGGGTGAGCCAAGGGCAGGGAGAGCTTCCTTATTTGTTGGCCCACTGTAGGGTGTCTGCCTGCACACTGTTGATGTTTTGGGACCAGGTAAGTTCTTTTTATGGGGCCTGTCCTGTGTGTAGTAGGGTAGTTCACTCCCCCAGTGTGACAACCAAAAATGTCATCAGACCTTGCCAGATGCCCTGACAAAAATCACCCTCTAAACCACTGCTCTAAAACAAAATTATTCTCCTAACCAGAAGGGAAATGGATGCTAGGTGGAAAAAAGCAATATCCTACCCCATTGACACCTCGGTGCTGTATGAACGGTTATGTATTTCCATGGCTTTCTCCCCAGTTCATGAAGTTCTTCAGAACAGAAATCATGTCTCACTCATATCTGTGTGCCTGCTGTCTCCATTACACAGTGTTTATCACACAAGTGCTTAGTAAACATTTCCTTTGATAAATGCATGAGCAGACGTTCAGTCTGAAGTGGAGTCAGGAGTGGTCATGTTCCTGCTTGCTGCGGTGCACAAGGAGCCTGGCCTGCAGGCAGAGGCATTTATCTCAGAACCCTAATGGCAGGAGAGGTCCATGCCTATGGGGAGTCAGACCTAAGCAACTCCATCCACCTTTCTGCTAAAATCGCCCACTTTGCAGAAATCATGACCTATCAACAGATGGCCAGTCCTCTACCAACTTCCTTGTGTTTTCCTTGAGAAGTGGCTCCCTCTGGGCTCCTGCCTGACTGAGGGTGGATTCTATTTCTCAGGCTCAGAACAGTCAGAATGAAAGAAGCTTCTTAGGTGTGTGTTTCTGAGCTTTTCTCATAAGAGTTAATAATTGATCAACACAAATTATTGTCCTCTAGAATGTTGCTAGTAATCAAAACATACCCTGCTTTTTAACTTTTTAAATAAAAGGACTGCCTTAATCCCCAAAGGGTACCTCCCGTCTGGGAGACTTCTTGAGCAAGTACAGAGCCACAGCTTCCACACAGCTCACACTGACACCACGTCCGTTTCTCCCTCCCCACTACAGATCTGTAGGCCATATGCATGCCAAATCCACTAGATCATTGTAGGTGCTTTTCCAGCTAGCTGGTACTCAATAACTTTGAACAGTGTCCCAAATAAATTATAGTTTTACATGAAACAGTTGTTTTCTATTTCACCTGAGAAATCTTTTTTAGTTTAGTTAAGTAGAAAATTATAAGCGTCTGCATCTTTCTTGCTCAGTATTTTTCAAGTTATAGTTGCCAGTTGAGAGAAACGACATCTCATTTTCAGGCTTAATAGGTTTCCACAGGTCCATCTGAGACATGGGGCTTAAAGGCGAGCATGCAGCAGAGTCACTGGGAAGGCTTATTAAAACACAGGTCACTGGGCCCATCCCCAGGTTCTCATTCAGCAGGGCTTGGATGGGGGATTAAGAATTCACATTTCTAACAGGCTCCCAATTGACACATCAGTGATGTCAGTCCACTTTTAGGTCCACTGGATCATAGTTTTCAGAAGAAAGTCTCAGCCAGTCACAGAGGCGCACGCCTGTTTCAGAGGCTGAGGCAGTTGGGTCACTTGAGCTCAGGAGTTCGAGACCAGCCTGGGCAACATGGCGAAACCCCATTCCTACAAAAAAAAAAAACACTAGCTGGGCGTGGTGGTGCATTCCTTTAGTCCCAGCTGAGGAAGGCGGAGGTGGGAGGATCACTTAAGCCCAGAAATTCAAGGCTTCAGTGAGCCGAGATTGCACCACTGCACTCCAGCCCGAGTGACAGAGTGACACCCTGTCTCAAGAAAAAAAAAAAAACTCAGTAATTTATAAATATAATATATACAGGGGTCTCTAATCTTTTGGCTTCCCTGGGCCACATTGGAAGAAGAATTGTCTTGGGCCACACATAAACTACATTAATAAAAGCTGATGACCTAAAAAAAATCACCAAGAAAAAACTTCATAGTATTTTAAGAAAGTTTATGAATTTGTATTGGGCCACATTCAGAGTCATCCTGGGCCACATGCAGCCCACAGGCCATGAGTTGGACAAGTTTGATATATAACATCTTCCTAATAACATGTTTTTTCTTTTTTGAGGTTGTTAGTTTCTTTTGCCTTCCTGAAATTCACATTAGGCATTTAGGCACAGATAGAATGAATGGATGAATGAATGGAAAAACTCTTACAAATATTCAATTAATAGTTTCTTCATTCATTCATTCTTTGAGTTTCATTAAATTTGGATCATACTCAGCCATTGATCAAACAGCCATAGTTTCATTTTATTGGGCACCTTTGCTTGGTGTCAAGCAATATATGAAATAGACTCAAAGAAAAGATGTACCTATTCTTCTTCCAAGCTTTAAAATAATTCTGCTTTTTAATTGCCTGGTAATCCCCTGTATTTATGAAATTAAATGATACACCAACCATTTTACCCTAGGGCCTTAGGAAAGGGAGCCAGAATGATATTTCACCTTTGCAAGGTTGGCTTACAAGTATAGTCAAGCTGCCAACCAATTGCTCTCAATCATGTTTTCAAATAATTTTATTAATTGTACATCCAAAAGGGCATTCAAGGGTTAAACAGGTTAGGCCATGAGTATGCTGATTTTTAAATGAAGGTCTGGTTGGATTATATGTTCATTATGTATTACGAAATAACAGAATATGAACTTGCAGGTTTGTACACATATATATTTGAACTTATCCTGGAGCTGACAGGATTTTTTCTTGGTGAAAGTGTAGAAATATGCATAGTTAGGAGCCCCTTAAATATGTAAAGGCTTCTGTTTGAAGGGGTTACCACAGACACTTGGAGACCACCCAGAAAGCATCCCTAAGCACAGAACTCTTGGGCACTTTTTCCTCCCAGTATCACGCCAAGACAGCAACTCCAGCAGCAGCCAAGCATCGTGAGCACTGTGTGCCCGATGGGAAGAGGCTCTTGGTCGTTACATGAGTGCCTGTCCTGGTCATGAGTGTCCCGGTCACAGCTGGGCCAAGCCACCGTTGGCAGTACCAGACTCCGGCCCTGTGAGACAAAGCCACTGATCTCTGCCCTCTACTTCCAGCTAGATGGGCACAATCGTGACTGCTTGTAAAGTGTGCTCCACAGAACAAAAGCCATGTGAGTTGGGTTCAAGTGCTCACGGGTGGCATCAGGAAATAATGAGACCTTTCTCTAAATATTTTCCACATATTTAGGTTCTGTCACATCAAGGATGCTGATATTTAAATATAAACCGTTTTAGAATATATTTGACAGAATTTCGGGGCATGAGGCAATATATCATAGTGCTTTAAGAGCATGGCCTCAGGAAGCAGACTGCCAGGGTTAAAGCAAACCTATGAGTTGTGTGACTCTCTTGGCTTCTGTTTTCTTACTTGTGAAGATAGGTGTCTCAAGGTGTGTTTTAAGGGGACCACGGATCAGTGCTGTTAGGACAGTGTCTGGTGCACAGTGAATGCTCTGTAAACAGCACCATAGTTCTGGGAGTGGAGTGGCTGGCGTTCTTTCTGATGAGACCCGTCTAGGCCAGCTGTCTGCAGGTCAAGTCCTCCCGCGTGGTATTTTTCTCCTCACTTTCTCTCCAGCTGTATGTCTGCAGTCACTCGGAAGAAGTGGACTGGAAAGCCGCAGTTTGGAAACCCTGCCGTTTTAAGACTCAGTCTTGGAATCTTGTTGATACTATAATTTAAATTTGTCAGGCTAGAATAATTACCCTAGTACTTCAAGGTTATGAAACACGCTAATTTGAGCAGAGCCGTCAGAACAAAAATGTTCTGGCTTGCACCATCTTTTCTTAGCCCATTTGTCTGTCAGGTAAAATGAGGAGAAAAATACATTAAATTCTCACTCTTTAACTACTGTTTATATATTCTCTGTCCCTCTCAGTAGGACAAATAGGTGAAGATCTGCTACCTGCTTCCTTTTGTGAGCTCATATTTGCAATGTGTGTCCTGATGCAATTTTGTCTTTCTTATATTGCTATTGACACTTTTCTCTTTTTTGTTGTAAAGTTATTGCCTGTTTGAGTCCTTTTGGCAAGATCCATTCATTCTTCCTCTAATTTAGGTGGTTTCCAGAGTGAAATGTGTTTGTTAACTCCATCCACCTTGGTTGGAGTTAACAGCTCCAAGCTGGTTCCCAGGGGTGCTTAGAAAATACAACTTTAATCATCACCCTTCTAAAATTAAGACTTGAATGCAAAGGGGACATCTTTGTCAGCTTTAAAAAAACCAAAGCTTTCTTGGAATTTTTTTTTACTATGGCCATATACAAAAGCCAAATCCAGTTTTTCTTACTTGTGGAACTACCTGAAACATTGGTTTTTGTTTTGTTTTGTTTTGTTTTGTTTTTTTAAATTTTCTGTGTAGGGTTTAGTTCATGTTAACACTCGCAGAACATTTAAATCTAATTAGAGCAGTGTGCCCAGGATTCTTCCCCAGTTACTGTTCTTCATTATCCCTCCAGGCTCAGGTCCTGATTTCCTCCTTTTTGAACCTTCATCTTCAGCAATCACATTACATACAAAATCACCAAACCAGTTAGCTCTAACTGTATTTCTTTAGAAAAGCCCACAAGTGTATATATTTTTCTCTTGTGGCCACAGTTGCCATTCTGTGAGATACAGGAATTGTTTAAGGTGGGGAATTGGAGAAGGACGTGTGTTAGTTGGGCCTGTCTGCTGGGAAGGAGAGAGCAAGGTCATATTTATATTGGCAGTTTGTTGAGTTGAAGTGAGCCACTTCAAAGAACAGGATGGCCATACTTACCTGAATAGCTTGGCTCTGAATAAATGGCCTTCCCTTCTGAGAATTCCAGTCATTTAGTTATAAACGACCAGTCATGTAATTATAGAAATGTTTCAAATATAGTTTTTTTTAGTTTTAAGGAGCAGAGAGAGTTTAATAGTCAAGAAGAGACAAGAAGGAAGGGTGAAGGAAGAAGCTCCCCTGTACAGAGACAGAGGAAGGGGGGGCTCCAAAGCCAAGAGAGGGAACCCCACCTGCCACAGATACCAGCTAGGTATATATACAGAAGCTGGAGGAGGCAGTGTCTGATTTGCACAAGGCTCAGGGGATTGGTTTGACTAGGCATGTCATTCACGTAGCCTGCGGGAAAAGCTGGCCCTCCCACCGTAGCCTTCTAATATGCAAATGCAGGACACCATGATGTTCTACACAGGTGGGGATACTTTGGGGTGGCCATGTATCCAGGAATGTGGGGAAAGGGCAAGAAGGCCACAGGAATCGCCATGTTTGGGTGGACCCACTTTCTAATGGCTGGCATTTGGATATCGGGTTATTGGCCTGGCTTTAAGAGCCGGAGCTTTACAAGAAATTTTTCCAGACATGCTTTAAAAAACAAAAACTTCCTAAGGACCCTTTTTCCTCTCTATCTGCCTAAAATAATTTATTAATAACTCCTACAACATTCCCCTCTGTGGAGATGCCACACTAACTGCTGTTAGGGGTTTGGGCGACGATGTCTTCTGGCTACTTTCTGCTGGAAAGGGGCGTCGAATGGGGAACAGCAGCTAGGGCTCCTCCTGGGATTGATCTAAGGGTCCTCGGAAGAATGACGTGTCCATGTGTGGTTCAGTTTACAGCACCATTTGGAGTTTGATTGCTGTGAGTTGGGTGATCCTCTCCTCTTAAGGTCCCAAGATAAACTCAGAGCTCCCAGACAGATAATTTCCAAATTCTAAAGGAACCAGGCAGAGAAATAAACATGCTTCAAATTTTGTTCATAGGAGTACACCTTACTCAATTATTAAAGGCCATAAATAGTTTAAAATAAGTTTCCTTGATTCAGTCTGACCAATGAATTTCCTTTCTCGGCCAACGCACCAAAATGATATGGCTCCAATGAGTGGTGGAGCACCAGGGTTTTTGGTCCTCATGCCGGCTTAGATACAAGGACACGGACACACGTGGAGTGGTTTTAAGGAGCAGAGAGTTCAATAGGCAAGAAGAAAAAGAGAAGGAAGAAGCTACCCTGTACAGAGGAGGAGGGCTCCAAAGCTGAGAGAGGGAACCCCTCAAATATTAAAAAGGAAGAAATGGTGTGATAGGCTAGCATATTTTATGGAAAGCCATGTCTTAATTAAATGTTTTCCCTACAAATGTTCTCTGTATCAAGAAACCTGGCACATAGGGAATGCATGAAACCTGATTTATAAGCAGATTCAGTCAACTTAAGTAATAACCTGTATCTAGAAGGTACATTGTCAACTGTGCTACTTTAGCCATCATCACGTACCCAGCGTTTCTATCGTTAGTGACACAGCTGGGCCAGAGGCAAGGCCTGCCTTCATGCATGCAGATGATTTTACTGTAAAAAAGAACACTGTGTTTTGAACTTCAGTTGCACAAATAGACACAGCAATGACATTCTCTTCTAGTAACTGCCCATTATTCCTCACATATTTCCTAAGATAGAGCTGTTAGAATTTAGATAGACATTAGATAGACAATGAAAATATTTTAGTCTACAGTTGAAACTGTAACAATATTGGTATTGTTCTCAACTACCCCAGGTCTAGTTAAGGGCTTTCAAGTATGTGTTTGGACCAAGTATTTTCATGTCCACCATCTAGATAGTCCTTGGTCTATTTCCCACCCCATGTGCTTTCTGGTGGGATGATCACATCTGCACCTCTAGTCCCCAAGTTGTCCCTGAGCTCTGTGTCCTCACTGTCTCCACATGGAGCGTCCCCTTCCACCTCACACTTGACAAGGGTTGTGTCTCCACACCACCCTGCTCCTCCTGGATTCCAGCTCAGTCTGTCCTTCCTGTTCTGTTGGTTGCCCTGGTTCAGAGCCCTGGGTCCTCTCATGTTCCTCTCCCAGAGTCTCTTCCAGCCTTACTCTACCCGCCAGACCACTTCTTGGTCAGCATACATTGTGCATTTCCCCATGTTTGTGCATTTCCCCATGTTTGTGCCTTTCCTATGTTGTCTCCTCCACCTAAAAGGCCCAATCTGTTAAGCTTCTGCTCAATCCCATCTCCTCCACAAACCTTCTGAATCTCTTCATTGGAATTCATCTTTCTCTTTTTTTTTTTTTTTTCACTGCTTGCTTTCTACATTTATTTATACTGCTTTTTTTTGAGTATTTTTTTATTAAATTTTTTTTGCACACAAAAACAATAAACATTTTCTAAAAATACATACAAACAAAAAGATGCGTATCAAACATATTAGGAAGGTTACACATGGGAAGTCGGGGAATAGAAATGGGGGGTGGGAGTTAAAATAAATGAGAGAGGGACTTTATATGGATCAGTGATAATAACTCAATCCTCTATTTGACAAAGAAGAGGGAGAAGGAAGAGAAAGAAAAAGAAAGTGGGATAAAGGATCAGAAAGGGAGGAAAATAGAAAAAATTAGAGTATGACTCCAGGGTAGACCTGTTTTGTTGTCACTGAGTTGGTTGGTTGGTTTGTCTGTTGTATTTTTCATGTTTCGCCAAGTTGGCCAGACTGGTCTCGAACTCCTAGCCCGAAGTGATCAACCCGCCTTGTCCCCCAGAGTGCCGGGACCACAGGCGTGAGCCACCACGTCCAGCCCCCACATTGCTTCTGGCCTCCGTGGTAGACCTCCCAGACGGAGCGGCCGGGCAGAGGCGCTCCTCACTTCTTCCCAGACACGGGGCGGCCGGGCAGAGGCGCTCCTCACTTCTTCCCAGACGATAGGTGGCCGGGCAGAGGCGCTCCTCACTTCCCAGACGGGGCGGCTGGGCAGAGGCGCTCCTCACTTCCCAGACAGGGCGGCCGGGCAGAGGCGCTACTCACTTCCCAGACCATGGGTGGCCGGGCAGAGGCGCTCCTCACTTCCCAGACGATGGGTGGCCGGGCAGCGGCGCTCCTCACCTCCCAGACGGGGCGGCCGGGCAGAGGCGCTCCTCACTTCCCAGACGATGGGTGGCCGGGCAGAGGTGCTCCTCACCTCCCAGACGATGGGTGGTCGGGCAGAGGTGCTCCTCACTTCCCAGACGGCGGGTGGTCGGGCAGAGGCGCTCCTCACTTCCCAGACGGTGGGTGGCCGGGCAGAGGCGCTCCTCCCAGACGGTGGGTGGCCGGGCAGAGGCGCTCCTCACTTCCCAGACGGGGCAGCCGGGCAGAGGCGCTCCTCACTTCCCAGACGGTGGGTGGCCGGGCAGAGGCGCTCCTCACTTCCCAGACGGGGTGGCCGGGCAGAGGCGCTCCTCACTTCTTCCCAGACGGGGCAGCCAGGCAGAGGCGCTCCTCACTTCCCAGACGATGGGTGGCGGGGCAGAGGCGCCCCTCACCTCCCAGACGATGGGTGGCCGGGCAGAGGCACTCCTCACCTCCCAGACGATGGGTGGCCGGGCAGAGGCGCTCCTCACCTCCCAGATGATGGGTGGCCGGGCAGAGGCGCTCCTCACCTCCCAGACGATGGGTGGCCAGGCAGAGGCGCTCCTCACTTCCCAGATGGGGAGGCCGGGCGGAGGGGCGGCCGGGCAGAGACGCTCCCCACCTCCCAGACGGGGCGGCGGCCGGGCAGGGGCTGCAGTCCCAGCACCCTGGTAGGCCAAGGCAGGCGGCTGGGAGGCGGAGGCTGCCGCGAGCCCAGACCACGCCACCGCACTCCAGCCCGGGCAACACCGAGCACCGGGTGAGCGAGACTCCGTCTGCAGTCCCAGCACCTCGGGAGGCTGAGGCGGGCAGAGCACTCGGCGTCAGGAGCTGGCGACCAGCGTGGCCAACATGGCAAATGCGCGCCTGCAGCCGAAGGAGAAAAAGCAGGCAGCGGTGGCGCGCGCCGGCAGTCCCAGGCAGTCCGCGGCGCGGGCAGCAGCGAGCCGAGTAGATTGCAGCCTGGGCCACAGAGGGGAAGAAGGAGAGAGAGAGAGAAAGAGAGAAGGAGAGAGAGAGAGAGTCATCTTTCTCTTCTGTTGTCCACACTGACTGCACTTTGTATGCTATTAGCATCTACAGTTTACTTTTTCTCAAGATTTTATGTTAAAATTTTTCTAATATTCAGAAAAGTTGAATGAATAGTACAACACTCATATACTTGCCATTTAGTAAACATTTTCCTATATTTACATCTCATCTCCGTATCTGGCTTTACATTTTTATGCATTTTGAGGTAGCAGACATCAGTACATTTTACACCTAGATTCTTTTGCGTGCATAGCATTAAGAGTTCAATGGTTGCTTACTGTATTTAGGTAAACTTTTCATACAGTGAAATGCACAATCTCAGATGTACCTTTCAATGAATTTTGATGCATATACACGCCCTTATAACTCAAATCACTATCCAGATACAGAACATTACCATCACACCAGAGGCCCTCCTGCCCCTTCTCAGTTGGTTCTAATATCCACTCCCAAAAGCAACCACAGTTCTGATTTTTTTTCACCATAGAGTGGTTTGACCAACTTTTTGAACTTGATAGAAATGAAATCAAACAGTTCGTACTGCTTCACATAAGGCTTCTCTCACTCAGCATAATGTTTTTGAGATCCATTTGTGTTGTTGCATGTATGAATAATTTGTTCCTTTTTGTTGCTGAGCAATATTCCATCATATGAATATATTGTAGTGTGTGTATTCATATCCTCTTGATAGAAACTTGGGTTGTCTCCAGCTTGGGGTTGTACAAGTTGTTTCTTTGTTGACATATGCTTTCATTTCTCTTGGATAAATACCTGGGAGTGAAATTGCTGGGTCCTAGTGTAGGTACATGTTTAGTTTCATAAGACACTGTTAGACCTTTTTTCAAAGTGATTGTATCATTTTATCCTTTCACCACAAATGTATGACAATTCAGGTTGCCCACAGCCTTGTCAACATTGGTATAGCACGGTGGCTTATGCCTGTAATCCCAGCACTTTGAGAGGCCAAGGTGGGAGGGTCGCTTGAGCCCAGAAGTTCAAGACCAGCCTGGACAACGTGACAAGACCCCCATCTCCACAAGAAGTTTAAAAACTAGCTGGGCATGGTGGCACACACCTGTGATCCCAGCTACTCTCAAGCTGAGGCGGGAGGATCACTTGAGCCTGGGAAGTCGTGGCTGCAGTGAGCCATGTTCACACCGCTGCACTCCAGCCTGGACAACAGAGCAAGACCTTGTCTTAAAAAAAAAAAAAAAATTATCTATTCTGGTGGATGTGTAATAGTATCTCATTGTGGGTTTGGTTTTCATTTCCCTAGTGACTAATGATGTTGAATGTCTTCTCAGTGCCTATTAGTTGTGTTACTTATTCAGATATCTTCTTCTGTGAAAAACCTGACCTTGTGAAGGTAAAATCTTTTGTCAATTTGTAATTTTAAAATAATCTTTTCACAATGGGTCAAAGGAGTTCTTTATATTTTCTGGATACCAGTCTTACGTGAGATATGTTTTGTGAGTATTTTTTCCTACTCTATCATTTGTCTACTCATTGGCTTAATGGTTTCTTTCTTTTGAAGAGACATTTTTAATTTTGATGAAATCTAACATTTTTTCCTTTTATGGTCATTGCTTTCTGTGTCCTAAGAAACTATACCTACTTCAGGGTCACAAAGATACTTCATGAGGTTTTTTTAAGATAATAATTTTAATGTTTACACTTAGGTCTATGACCATCTCAAATTAGTTTTTATGTATGGTATGCAGTAAGAGTCAAGGCTAGCTTTCCGCCATATGGATATGCAGTTCTGCCCACCGACTACTCCTCTCACTCTTCATGTTGTGACTGAGCCTGCCCACCTGTATGCCCATGACCTGTCCTGATCCTTTACACAAAACAGATGCTTCCTTCGTGTTCACTGAATTGCAATACAGCTTCAGAGAACAATAGAGGATTCCTGCAATCTTTTAATGCCTTGATTTTGAAAGTGGTTTTACAGAATTCATCTCCCAAAGTAATGTCAGTATATAGAGGTGTTCAACCCTTGAGTTAGCATTTCCTGCCAAGAGTGTAGGTTGAAGCAATAAGATTAACTGCACCAATCTTTGTTTTTGGCTTCTTTAGAGTGAAGAAAGGACATGAATTCAGCTTTTTATTGAATTCTTAATATATGCTAGGCATGGTGCTTCATTGCTTCTACTACATCTTCTTGTTTGATCCTTATAGCAACCTTGTAGGAAATTTGGATGCCAGAGATTTTAAGTGACTTCTGCGTTACACAGTTAGTTGCAAAGCTAGGAGTTCTCTGGGACAGGGAAATCTGGAGGAAAGCCAATAACTTGATTCTGATATAAGACTTCTATAAAAGAATGAACATCTAATTGATTGTAAAGTGTATAGAACTTGATAGCAAAACTTGACATGTAATTAAACTTGTTAAATTGTGAATCATCCCAGTCAAAGATAACTAAAAAAATTCAGTCTTCTAATATCAGTCTCTAAGGGTATAGTCATATATGCAAAAATAATAGCCCTTAGGAAATATATTTAGGCCTAAATTTCTAAGCTAAGGATGGATTTTATAGTAAAAATGCATTAAAATTATAAATAGCTCCAAGGCCCACACATTGCCCGTGACTTTATAAAATGTTCTTGCAATCAGGTTATACAGCCAGAGTCTTAATTCAGAAAGCCAGAGTGTTCCTCTAGTGTGTAGATTTGATTTTGTGTCTTTGTGCTTCCTGTTGCCTCCTGGTGAACGCAATGCTCACCTTTCCTTTGTTTGCAGGTATGCTTCAGAAGTGTCCTTCTGTTGATGACTTCGTAAGTGCCCTCGTTTCTGATTTGGATCTGGACTTTGAAACTTTCCTCATGGATTCTGAATAACAGAAACACTCTACACCTCGTAAATCAAGGTCATGTAGATAATGACTTTGTTATAGATGCTACAGCTGTGAGAGCTTGTTTCTGATTTCAGTGTTCACTTCTGTAATTCTGAAAAACTTTAAACTGGTAGAACTTGGAATAAATAATTTGTTTTAATTACTCTGGCTTTTCACCTGTTTGGCAAATTTTTGAGCACATGGAAATCTCTGACCTAGTAACAACACTTCTACATGGCATTGTTAAATGGAGGGTATGGGCATTTCCTTAGTATAACCACTCTCCTGTTGAGCTTTTCCCCCTTTCCATGGATCTTTAATTGGTTTAATTAAATAATTAATTAAAAGCAAAATTGTTTAAGACAGAGTGTGAAGCAATCTTCAGACAGGTTACACTTATAGTTCTTTTAAGAATGATGACCATTTCTTAAGACCACTATCTAAAGTAGGCTTAGAAAATGCACTTTAAATAGTCAGGCAACCAACAAACCAAGTGTGGTTTCCAAAATACATGTAATTATCTCTACTGTTTTTTCCTGAATGTTTAGGCAAATAGACTCAGAACACAGAGGACTGGCTTGGCAATGAAGGTAGAATGAGTAAGTGCAGGTACAATTAATAATGACATACCAGTGTCAAGCAACTAGTGAATCAGGAAATGGGGGTTCAGACCATGTCTGTTTTTATCTGGAACTCATTTGCTTTACACTATTGCATACCATACTGTATTTTGGTTAATATCAGGAAATAAATTATTTAATGGGTTTTCCACCATTAATAAGTCAAAACCTAATTATGAATTTCCAGTTTAAAAAGGCATCTGCTAACAGCCTCTTGCCGCTTCTCGCCAAATGACCAATGTTGAAAGATTCAGAATACCCAAAACTAGGACACACATTCAACCTATTTACAGAATCTGGAGGAATTTCTTCATGCTCAGAGATGGGACTGGATGGAGAAATGTCATCAGTGGCCGGCCTGTGCCAGGTGCACCTGGATGCAAGGGGGATCTACCCTTCATGCTTTCCCACCTCCTGCTCACCCTTAGAAATCCAAATCGGTAGTGACCAGAAAGCAGAGCAGCCAGCACCCCGAGTGGGGCTTCGCGTTTGACTGAGTGCTGCAGTGGGTCCCTCCTCCTGTTGCTCCCCATCGGAGCTTCTCTATACAGCAGCACTTGGAAACTGCAGCTCACACAGCCTTGGGCAGGGAGTCAGGCAAGCCTGGCAGTGGTGTCTCCTCTGTACCCAAAGCAAAGCTGAGGAACGGAGACAAGGGTTTGAGAAGGGGTTCTGGTGCAGTGTCCAGGGAGGAATCTTGCTGTTTCTATGTCTCACCCTATTCACAATATCCAAGCTAACTTAAAAAGAGATCTTATCCTGACAAACTGGCAATACACAGATGCCAGCTCATTCTGGGAAACAGACTTGGAGAAATTTACAGGTAAATCAGTTACAGGTAAATCTGAAAAGTGCTTTCATCAGCACCCAGGTGCACTGACAGTGACAAAACCCCTGCATCTTTATCAGGTCTTTTCTGTAGGGGTGAGTAACCAAAAAAAAGAAGTCTATGTGGAGCCTTTTTAAAAGCATTCTTCAGAAAAGGGAAAGGAAGACTTCACCTGGAAGATGCTGGAAAATCATAACTTAGAAAATTATTATTTTTTTTGAGACAGAGTCTCACTCTGTCACCTAGGCTGGAGTGCAGTGGCATGATCTCAGCTCACTATAACCTCTGCCTCCTGGGTTCAAAGGATTCTCATACCTCAGCCTCCCTAGTAGCTGGGATTACAGATGTGCACCACCACACCCAGCACATTTTTGTATTTTTAGTAGAGACAGCATTTCACCATGTTGGCCAGGCTGATCTCAAACTCCTGACCTCAAGTGATCCACCCACCTTGGCTTCCCAAAGTGCTGGGATTACAGGTGTGAGCCACTGTGCCTGGCCAAAAATTATTTTTTTAAAAGGAGCAAATTGCTCCTTGTACATTGCAGCAAAATCTCTGTTTTTTTTGTTGTTGTTGTTTGTTTGTTTGTTTTTGAGACAGAGTCTTGCTCTGTTGACCAGGCTGGAGTGCAGCAACATGATCTCGGCTCACTGCAACCTCCACCTCCCGGGTTCAAGTGATTCTCCTGCCTCAGCCTCCTGAGTACCTGGGATTACAGGCGCCCGCCACCATGCCTAGCTAATTTTTGTATTTTCAGTGAAACGGGATTTCACCATGTTGGCCAGGCTGGTCTCAGACTCCTGACCTCAAGTGATCCACCCATCTCAGCCTCCCAAAGTGCTGGGATTACAGATGTGAGCCACCGTGCCTGGCCCTCTCTGGAATTCACAAAGAGATTTGAGAAAACATGGTATTTATGAAGTTGAAAGCCATAAAGAACGAGCAGAAATTAAAAGACAATAGGACAAGTTACAAAGGAAGATGGGTAAAATAAAGAAATGCAGAGAAATGATAACCAGAGTACAGTGATTTAAAACATTGTCAGAATCAGAAAAGAAGAAAATTGTCAAGGAAAAACCTGAGAAACATCTTTCAGAATGCAATGAGAGCAGACAGCAAGACAGCAGAGCGGAGGGCTACACCCTCTGAATTCTAGAATTCCTCAGATGAAGCCAGGGCATTGGCAACAAAAGCAATAGCCAGAAATAAATTCTGGTGTACTCCTGTATTCCCAGGAGTACAAACCAGTGCCTACCACTTAATAGGGGCACTGGTGAGTGAATGCTAATCACTGATTTCAAGAAACCATTTTTAAGCTGAAAGAATGGCCATGCAATTCGAAAGAATCCCTGATGGTGGCACACAGTGCGAATGTCCTTAGTGCCACTGAACTATACACATTCAAATGGTTCTGCTCCATGGTAAATGGTACATTACGTATATTTTACCACAGTTTCTTGAAAAGCAAACAAAAGAGAGAATTCTGAATTCCAGATTAAAACATAGTGAAAAGAGACCCTCATCTAGATATATTCTACTTTTTTGAGAGTTTAAATAAAATATTTGAGTTTAATTTAAAGTTTGAGTTTAATTAAAATGTATGGCATATCCCAAATTGGGCTTTGCAGAAAGAACACTTCTCAGGAACTGTTAGTTGGTGTACCAGGAACTCAGAAGAGTCCTGTTATTAAATATATTTGGAAAATGCATGGATTCTCTGAAGATTCACTGTGCATGTGAGCAACACTACAATTGCAAACCAGATTTGGCATTGCATACATGAGCCAGTATTTCCCAAACATATTTGGTTATGGCCCACCCCCTTTGTGGAGTACTTATTGCCGGTTTTTGGAACCCTGGGAAATAACCAAAAATATTCAGCTGGAAATAACAGGCATAGCTATAAAGGAGCAAGAATTACAGTGACTCCAGAATGCAAGTGTTCATCGCTATTAAGAGCCAAAGAATTGAAAGAAGTTTTGAGAGGTGAAGACGGAGATGTAAAATGACATTCTCAGATATATGAGGGCTCAGGAAATATCTCAACTTTTTATACTTCTTTAAAAATTGCTAAAAGTATATGTAATTTTGACGAAGAGTCAGAGCACGTGAAACCTCCAAGAGGCTTCACAGAATGTGGAGGGGTCATTACTTCTTGCCAATAACAGCTGAATAAATCATAGTAGCAAATTATTTTATTATGAATGTTTTCCCCTATGATGGGAATAAATCCATAAGCCACAGTCCTCTTGGGAAAATTCTCTCCTGTAGTTACAATTTACCACCAGCTTCTAAAAATCTAATTTAAAGTTCTTATGAATGTGTAAACGCTGAAAATAACCTAATAAAAACTGGTGGATTATGAATAAAATGTTAGTGTGTAGGTGTTGAGACTTAGGCCTTTTTTCTTCTTTTTTCTTCTTTTTCCAATTTTTAAAAAGTAGGCAGTGTGTTAATTTCAATAATAAAAAATGTACAGAGTGTTTTAATAATCATGACAAAGCCAAATTTAAAGCATTTTTCCAGTTCTGAAGAAATGCTTGGCTGATGGAAGCCAATTCAGAAAATGAGTCATTTCAAGGAACAATTTGTGCAGCCCAAGACGTTATGAATACCCAAGGTTTAGCCTGATTTGGTAAAAGCGATTGAGATAAAATGTGAACAACAATTGTGCTTGACATTTACTTAGCATTTTCCAGTTTCCAGGGGCCTGTCTCGTAGCTGTCTCACGTGAAGCACATGAACTCGCAAGGTAGCAGACAGTGATAACTGTGGTACTAGGGAGGCAGACAGCTCGGGGCTTGCCCAGCATCCTCAAGCTGGCACCATACCGACGTGACTAGAGCCACCTCCCTTGGCTCCTTGTCCACTGCCCTTTGCATCTCATGCAGGTCTCCAGAAGACCCCGCTCCTGCTGTGCAGGCTCCTACGCATACCTTAGACACTACTGTAGTGTTGGGTGGCCACGTGACCCACACAGGCCTTTTCTAGTTCACCAGTTTTCTGCAAGGATGCTGGTTAGGGAGTGTCTACAGGAGGAGCGAGTCTGAAACCAAATCTAGGAAACGAGCCAGGCACAGGGCTGGTGGGCCATCAGGGACCACCCTTTGGGTTGATACTTTGCTTAATCTGCATCTTTTGAGTAAGATCATCTGGCAGTGTGAGCGCTTTTCCAGGTACATATCTCTATCTCATGTACAAAAACATCCTGAAGGACTTTGTCAGGTGCCTTGCTGAAAGCCAGATGCATTCAGCACTTCCTTGGTCTGAGGTTAATTGCACACCCACAGGCACTGGGCTCATGCTTTCAAGTATTTTATCCTCACTGCGGGGTGAGTGAGAGATCCCCATTAGAGGAGCACTTGGGAGAGATCATAAAAAGGCTGACTGTTGAGTCCATGCAGTAATGGGGTAGATGTGTGTGGCGTGTCTTCATTCCTGCAAGGGTGCTTGTTAGGGAGTGGTTCCAGGAGGAACAAGTCTGAAACCAATCATGAAATAAATGGTAGGTGTGAACTGGAAAACTAATTCAAAAGAGAGATCATGATATCAGTGTGGTGAATACACCTTGGCAATGTGGGAGGCTCGAATTTGCCCATATTTGAAATGAGAATTCAGCTTTTTGTAATACCAAATAACAAAGGATTGAGAATCACGGTGTCTAATATGTAAAAGACTCAGGAAATAAATAGATCAACTGCATAAATGTAAAATGCATGTGACCCAAGAAGGCCCCAAAGTGGCAGACAACATTGTACCCATTTTCCCTTCCAAAATGTAAGCGGCGAGCATGCTGCTTTCAAGGCTGTCACACAGGATGTCAGCTGCTGTGCTGTCCTTAGAGCCTTTGTCCTGAGTTCCATGTGTTTGTTCAGCTGTCTCATTACCTGTAGGTCTTAAAGACACTTCAAATTTGACCTCCAACATCAGATTCCTCTTTTATCCCAAATACTCCCCCTGAGTCACTGTTTTGATGAGTGGCATTGTAGTCTTCTAGCTGCTCAAGTAGAAACTTCTAAAGGGGTGAGTCCCTCATCCCTGCAGTTGGCGTTTTTCTTTCCTTTGTACTTAGCCTGTGCATCATGTATCTGTCATACTTGCCTAGTTTTCTCTTTGCCAGCTCAGTTGCAGATACGTGTTAGAAAGTCAGCACAGGCCTCCAGTGTAATCTGGGCATAAAATCATCAGGGTCCAAGGGAGTGAAGGAGGGGCAGTCCCAGGAAATAATGTGTGGCCAGGCTAGGTTTAAACAATTCCATCAGATATAGTTTTCATTAAAAATAATTGAAAATTATGAAAATGTTTCTGTTCGCTCCTATCACTGCTTTAAGAAGAATCCATGTCATGGTTAATTCTGTGTGTCAGCATGACTGGCCACAGGGTGCCCAGATGAAACATTTCTGGGTGTGTCTGGGGAGTGTTTTGGGATGAGGCTGGCACTTGACTCAGCAGACTCAGTAAAGCAGATGGCCCTCCCTAGTGTGGGGGTCGGGGGGGCTCATCCAATCTGTTGAAGGCCTGAATGGAACAAAAGGTGGAGGAAGGAGGAATGTACCCCATTTGCTTCCTGCTTGCCTGCTGAGCTGGGACATCCATCTTCTCCTGCCTTCAACCTGGAATCTACACCGTTGTCTCCCCTGGTTCTTGGGCCTTCAGACTCAGACTGGAGCCACATCCTCAGCTTTCCGGGTCTTCAGCTTGCAGATGGCAGAGCACAGGACTTCTCAGCCTCCTTCATCACATGAGCTGGTTCCTCATAATCTCCTCCAAAACATACATCCAACTCGTCTGGAGAACATGGACTAATATAATCCATGAAGAAATGTGGAGGGTTTTTGTAATTTACGTAGAAAAATGAATCAAACACCAAGAAAACGAAGACCAAACCAGACTCCACAAAGAAATTCTAAGCATAGCTGTACATCTGCATGAGAATGTGTATGCCACACCTTTGACCAGTTTCTGTTGATTTCTATTCCAGTGCATTTTGTATCAATAGATTGGAGAAAAAGCATCACACACTAGGAGGAAGCTCTCTGTGGCAGGGCCCAGATCTGTGACTCAATACAAGCCCAGTGCTAATTTATCCAGACCCAGTAGGAGGAGAGAAGCCTCAAAGGAGGCAAACGTCTTGACATTTAGAGGAAATTTTTTATGGCTTTTTACACTGACTCAGCATCAAGTACAAAGTTATTTTTGCTCTTTGTTGCCAATCATGGGAGAAGGGGCTGTTAGCTAGGAGCTTGGAGCAGGGAGCCTGCAGGAAACAGCTTCACTTAGGAAGGCTCAAACCCTGTAGAATCCTGCTGCCTGTCCTTTGAGGCCAAGCTGCTCTGATGATCTCAGTTTTGTGCTTTTTCTTAACTCTTAAAACTATTTCAAAGTTGATTTATTAAAATTTATTCTGTTTACTAAAAGGACCAAATCATGTTTCTATTTCTTCAGATACTGCTCTTGAAATTCAGTTTTTAGAAATTGCTATGCATGGATAGTAGAAGGATTGATTTTTACCAAGAAAACAGAGGGATGGTGGAGTAAAAGGCCTAGCTGTTCTGGCTGTGGGCCAGCAGAAGAAATCCCAAGGGGATGAGAAGGGGACCCAACATCATAGCATGTCGGGGACAAGCTGTGACAGCCACAGAGGCCACAATGGTCGGCTGAATCTGAGCCCTTTTCCAGCAAAGTTATCCTAAGTTAAAGAAATTGAGCTTACCAGGAATGAAGCACAAGAATAAGCACTTAGCCCCAGTCCAAAGAGCTGTTACCACGTGGAGGGCAGGGCTGGAGTTGTGATGAGTGCCCTAGAGCTCTCTTAAACTCACTTCTTCCCAAGGACAATTACTGTTTTCAGACTGCATGGACATACATACGTTAGATGAGTTAAATAATTTGTTACGGTTGGGAAAAAGTATGTGGACTTCTGAGAGCGAGGATCATAAATGCGCACAAAGCAAAGATTGCTGGGGAAGATTAAAGATATGCAGTGTAAATGCTCTGTGCAGCACAGTATATTTCTAATAGTGCCCTCATTGTTTGCAGATTGTGTATGAAATAAGCCAGTTGCATACCACAGAGGACTCTATTGGAAAGCTTATGGCTCACTGGCTGTTCTCAAAGTACCTTATAGTTTAGGTTGGAAATTGGAAAAAAAAAAAAAAAGCCAGAACAACACGTGATAGATAATATGATTGGCTGCACACTTCCAGACTGATGAATGATGAATGTGATGGACTATTGCATGGAGCACATCTTCAGCAAGAGGGGGAAATACTCATCATTTTTTGGCCAGCAGTTGTTTGATCACCAAACATCATGCCAGAATACTCAGCAAACCTTCTTAGCTCTTGAGAAGTCAAAGTCCAGGGGAATTTATTCCTGGCAATTTTAATTGGACCCCTTATGTGAGAGCAGCGGCTACCCAGCTGGGGTGGTAGTGCGAACCCGTCACTAGTGGACATGCAGTGGCAGAGCTCCCGGTAACCACCTAGAGGAATACACAGGCACATGTGTGACGCCAAGCGTGACACCTGTAGCACTCACATTTGTCTTGTTTTTGTCTTTCGGTGTGTAGATTCTTAGTACAGTGTGTATTTGTTCAGAGGTTGAATCAATTACTGCGCATTTACTGAGCACTTTGCTGGGGGCTACAGACCCAAAGATGAATAAAACATGAATCCTACCCTTGCACTCCTAACCATGTCAGTAGGTGCTGAGGAATCAATGGAGTGTCAGAGTGATGCTGCAAAGTAGACAAGGATTTTAAAAGGAAGCGAGACCTCAGGAAGATTTTGAGGTAAATGATAAGAGAGAATTAGAAAAGCAACTGAAAACAGGGCTCCACGTACCTGTCTGAAGGATCTGCCTGCCTCCACTTTGAAGGAAGTCCATTCCTACAAGATGAGCTACCCAAGGATTCCAAGATGTGAAAAGGATTATCGGACATCTGTCCAAACCTATAGACCATACCACAGCAAGAGTAAACGTGAACCAACCTGTGGACTCTGGGTGGTGGTGCCGCATCAGTGTAGGTTCATGGCCTGTAACCAGTCTACCACTCTGGATGTGGGATGCCGATATGGCGGAGACAGTGGGGAGGGGTGCACAGGAAATTTCTGTTCCTTCCACTCCATTTTGCTGCGAACCTAAAACTGCTGAGTGGATAATGTATGTCTTAAGGAGTTCCTGTGCAATTTGCACATTACAGCATTCTATACCATGGAAGGGGAGGGAGGTCTTGGAGACAGACAGAGCCCAGAAGAGTGACAGAGACACCAGGTCTGAGTGGTCTCAGTGTCCCCAGCCCCTGCAGCATCTGATACAGTTTGGCTCTGTGTCCCCACCCAAATCTCGTGTCCAATTGTAATCCCCACGTGTCAGGGGAGACCTGGTGGGAGGTGATTGGATTATGGGGGGGATTTTCCCCATGCTATTCTTGTGATAGTGCATGAGTTCTCATGAGACCTGATAGTTTAAAAGTATGTGGAAAGTATGTGGCAGTCTGGATGTGGTGGCTCATGCCTGTAACCCCAGCACTTTGGGAGGCCAAGGCAGGCGGATTGCTGGAGCCCAGGAGTTTTAGACCAGCCTGGGCAACATAGTGAGACCCCATCTCTACTAAAACTACAAAAATTAGCTAGGTGTGGTGGTGCATACCTGTGGTCCCAGCTATGCGGGAGGCTGAGGCATGAGAATTGCTTGAACTTGTGAGGCAGTGGTTGCAGTGAGCTGAGATCATGCCACTGCACTCCAGCCTGGGCAACGGGGCCAGACTCTTGTCTCAAAAAAAAAAAAAAGTTTGTGGCAGTCTCTCCCCTCACTTGTTCTCTCCTGCCACCATGTAAGACGTGCCTTGCCTGCCTTTCGCCTTCCACCATGATTGTAAGTTTCCTGAGGCCTCTCCAGCTGTGTGGAACTGTGAGTCATTAAACCTCTTTTCTTTATAAATTACCCAGTCCCAGATGGGTGCGGTGGCTCACGCCTGTAATCCCAGCACTTTGGGAGGCAGGCGGATCACGAGGTCAGGAGATCGAGACCACAGTGAAACTCCGTCTCTACTGAAAATACAAAAAAAGATTAGCCGGGTGTGGTGGCGGGCGCCTGTAGTCCCAGCTACTCGGGAGGCTGAGGCAGGAGAACGGCATGAGCCCGGGAAGCGGAGCTTGCAGTGAGCCGAGATCACACCACTGCACTCCAGCAAGGGCGACAGAGTGAGACTCCATCTCAAAAATAAATAAATAAATAAATAAATAAATAAATAAATAAATAAATAAATATAAATTACCCAGTCCTGGGCATTTTTTTTTGTAGCATTTTTTTGTAACAGACTAATACAGCACCTGATGCAGCTGTTACAAACTGTTGAGCTGAAGAGACCACAAGAGAGCGTGGATCATGGCAGAGAGAGCAAAGGGTTCTGAGTGGTAGAACGGTGACAGCGCCCAGCACTGCAAGGCATCAGGGAGGACACTGGGCTCCCAGGGAATTTTGGAACTGAGGGAATGGTGAATGGAGCAAGAAGCCAAGACAAAAAGTAAGGAACAAATGATGAGGAGGAAATAGAAGCAAGGAACACAGATTATTCGCAAAGCCTGGCCAGGGTGATGGGAAGCGCGATGGGATGGCACATCATGCTCATCTGACCTCATGGTCAGCTGCCTCCCAAGGAGCACAAGAGGCCAGACCAGGCCATGTGTGACGCTGCAGGGCACCAACCCCAGAGGTCTGTAGAAAGAGTATGTATTACACACTCTTGTGTAATATGTACATACATCCACCAGAGCGGTACACGTGTTACAACCCATGAACCTACACTGACCCAGGGTCCACAGGTTACATTGGTTCACATTCACTCTTTCTGCGGTACAGTCTATAGGTCTGAATGCAGTGATGTATTACAGACCCTGCACCATCACGGAGCATCACGGTCCCGTGTTCAGGGCTGTGCACCACATTCTTAGGATAGACATTGTGATGCTTAATTGTATGTAGCAACTTCACTGGGCCACAGTGCCCAGATATGTGGACAAACATTATTTATTCTTGGTGTTTCTGTGAGGGTGTTTATAGATGACAATAACATTAGAATTGGTGGACTTTGAGTAAAACAATGCCCTCCAAATATAGGTGGGCCCTGTCCAATCATGTGAAGGCTTGAATAGAACAAGACAGACCTTCCCAAGCAAGAGGGAATTCTTGAGAATACTGCCTTTTGCCTTTATCTGCACCATCAGCTTCTCCTGGGTGTCCACATGCCCGCCTTCAGACCTGTACCACAGCATTGTCTTTCCCTGGGTTTCCAGCCTGCCAACCAACCCTGCAGATTTTGGACTTGCCAGCCTCCATAATTGCATGATCCAATTTCTTTTAAATTATTTTAAGAGATAGAGTCTTGCTATGTTTCCCAGGCTGGAGTGCAGTGGCTATTCTTAGGTGTGACCATAGCTCACTGCAGCCTCAAACTCCTGGGCTCAAAAATCCACCTCAGCCTCCTGAGTAGCTGTAACTACTACAGGCACACACCATTGTACCCAGCATAAGAAATGAAACCTATAATTATACTTTATCCGTGTTTATCTCCCCACTAAACTGTGGGCAAATTGAAGTCAGGACTTGTATCCTTTCATCTTTATTTAACTAGTGACTAATATAGTGTCTGTTTTATGGTCTCCAGCTGGCTGCATCTTCACTGAAGCTTCATTGATAATTAAGAAGTTCTTGCTAAGTGATCTTTTGAAATAAGTTTTTTTCCTGCCTCTGGTAGATATGTTTACTGCCTTCCCTCACTCATTGGGGTGACAGGCTTCAAAAGGTAATGTCTGAATGGAAGTACAATTGTTTCTGCATGCTTTTCCAATGGATAGAACATTTCCATTTTGTTAGGAAATTGTAAATTTCCGAATGTACCTAGCACATATGAATCCTCATAATTCTTATTTCCCTTTCTTTTCTTATTAATGTCCACATTACCACTTTTAATTTCGTCTTTATATCTTCAGAGATAGATGAAATACTGTCATATCGAGAAAATTGGAAGGTAAATTGCTTTTCTCTGGCTATGCAAGGTAGCTCTGTCAACCTGTCTTCTTCAGGGTTCTTAGAAACATGAACATTTTATTTGTTTACTCTCTTAACTGCAGTGATAGAATGCAAATTTCAACTAGCTTGAATAAAACAGTGAATTTCGTAGAAGGATACTGTGAGGATGTCTCATAGCACACAAGGACTGCCAACAGCAGTTAGGATGCTTTGGGTGCAAATAAAATAAAGCTGAAATCAAACAGGTTAAAGCAAGATGAAAATAGCCACAATACATTGCTATTCCCCCGTTTTTTTCAGCTGTTTATTACATGCTGTTTGTAACCTGCTATTTTGCTTTAAAATCCCATGATTTTCCTCCAATCGTAAGTATTTTTCTACATCAGTTTTTATGGCTAGATAGTATTCTGCTCAGTGTTCTTGAAGGTCTTTGGGAGAGTTCAGTAAGTTGCACCCATCTTCCCCACCCAAATTGAGAAATAGCAGGTGGAGAACCAAAATATCACCCTTATTTCTCATGAAGGCAGAATCGGAAGGCATAGCTTGCAGCAAGAGATGAAGTGGGCTTGTGGAATCTGTTCTTTGTTAGACTGTTGAGAAGTGGGATAACCCCACCTAAAAGAAAGCTTAGCCCTGTGGGGCCAGACAGCTCACCAGTCCCCACCTAGCACTGGCCTTGGCCAGAGGAATGAAGACACGGAGCAACTTGTCCAAGCAGAGGGCCTTTGACCATCTCCACCCAGTGCGTGTAACCCACCAACTGAGGTAATGCTGGCCCCTGCTCTGGGAAGAAGGAAGGGAAGGGAAAAGAAGCCAGGAGGATTTTGGAAAATCCCACAAAGCAGAGGCAAGGGAGGAGGTGCTTGCCCCCCTGTGCAGTGTGAAGGTCCCAGTACTCAGTTCACCAGGCCTCTATTGCACATTATGTTAGTTTCCAAACAACATTGAAGCTAAACATCTTTGTAATTAATCTTTGTGTACATTTGTGAAAATTTCCTTAAGATAAATCCCTATAAGTAGAATTTCTGAGCCAAATGGTATTAACAGGTTTAAAACTTTTGACTCACTTTGCCAAACTTCCCTCTACAAAGTTTTATCAATTTACATTGCCACAAGTAGTACGGTGTATGAAAACGTGTTTTTTTAACACACACCCACTCTGCCTATTCAGTCCTTCCTTTTTGATCTTTGTGAATTTGATGGGCAAAACATCTGTGCCACGGTGTTATTTCAATTTTTAGCAGTCTTAATGGAGGAGTTGTTTTGGGGGACCAAGGTATAGAACATGTGAAAGAAACCATCTGAAGAGACTGAGCAATGTCTTCAAAGGCCTATAGCCCTGCAGCTGCCCCTAGTCCTTTCAGTTTTGTAAATAATTTTATTTTCCAACCATGGAAGCATCATTGTGAAGTTGAAAGAGGATGATTCTGGGAAAATACAATTACTTAACAGTTATGTGACCTGGGACAAGTTGAGCCTAAACGTCCTCATCATAAAATGGAACTAAGTAACCCTCATAAGAATGAGATAGTGTATGGACACTGTTTGGCCCAGAGTGGGCAGTGAAAAAATTGTGACCATTCTGGAATAATCTTATTGTCTCTATGGTGGGGAGATCTGAAAGCCATTTTCTTTCCCCCTCCCATTTTCTATATGTATCTGCCTCCACTGGTCTGCACAGGGAAGGGAAGTGGTTGGTAACTCTCTGTGCACTCAGGATGGCTACACTTGGTAGTCGCCCAGCAGCCCATCACTGTGTCTTTCACCCCTAGGGCTCACAGTGACATTTTCTGGCCCCATCAGGGTGTGCTGCACACCTGTGTGGAGTCTTTGCCAGGTGAGCTCTTCCCATCCCATCCCTGCCCTCACCAATAAAAGGCTGAGTCAGGGAAAGGGAGTACCCAGCTCTCCTCCCCACCTGTTTGTTTGACTTTGGTTCCCACCTACAACTCGCCCTTGTCCTTAGACACCATAGAAAAGGTCTTGAATTCCCCCTCCAGTGGCCCATGGGTGTCCTGTACTGGCAGCACACACAACACTTCCAGACAGGAGAAGATCTAGCAGTTGTAAATTATTCTTTTTTCATCTTTTCTTTTCCCAGACTTGCTGCTGCTGCCACCACTAGCACTGACACCAATACAACCACCTCTGCTGTCACCCTCAATGCACTGGCCCACCCTATAAGGCCCCTACCATCTGGCTGCCACAGGCACCCTCTTACCACTACAGTCGAGCTGCAGTCTCTGTCACTGCCACCAACTGCAGCAAGGTGAGCCGCAGAGTCATGCCATCTGCAGGCTCCAGCCTCCAGTGTACCATATGTGGCTCCTCCTCCTCCTCTAGCCAGGCATGGAGCAGCTGGGCAGGCAAAGCCAGAAAAACCTAGAACAGGATGGAGGAGGTGGTAGAGTTAGAGCCTCACCTTGTCATGCCCCCCACTGGCCAGTTTCAGCAAAGGTACTTGCACCCTCCCTCCAAAGTCCAGCCTCTCCTTTTGGTCTAAGCTGGCCAGGAACTGGGGCCTAGGGTGGAGACTGGAGATATGGCAGTGCCTGGTTCCCCACTCCACAGGAACCCCGGGGGACCGGGGGCACCTTCCTCAGAGGGTGGGAGCAGCAGAAACTGAGACCCTGCCAGCCCCCTCCGCCCAAGTGCCCATTCCCAATGCCTCAGCCTACAAGGCCCTGTCTCCCTGTGGTGTCTGCTACTCCATGCCCAGGGGTCCCAGGTGGTCTCCACAACACAGAGTGAGAGGGCTTGGGCCAGGGAACCACTGTGGGTGTGGGGGCCCTGCTGTGTTCAGGATTCCTGAGGAAATGCTGTGCGCCTGCGGAGCTCCACCAGGAGCAGGAGGTTGTCGCCCTCTAGAGTCTGGAGTCCAGGAAAAGGAGAACAGCCCCTTCTTTGGAGGCCGCCGCTATTTGCTGCCACCTCTGCTGCCCACAGCCACCAGCAGTGCAGCCCCTGATAGGGCCCCCGACCCATCCCTGCCACAGGCATTCCAGCACCTGGTAGTGCTTCAAACCGCCCCCTCCCTGGCACGGGCAGTGCAATCCCAGATAGCACCCCCAACTTGCTCCCCTCCACAGCCCCATATAGTGCCCCCAACCAGCCCTGAGCTGCCTGATAACGAATGCCCCACACCCCGGCCAGTGCCCCCAAACTACCCCCTCCCCTGCCAGTATTTTAGCCCCAGATAGCTCACCCAACCCATGCCCCTGCCGCCAGCAGTTCACAATAGCGGACACAACCCGCCTCCCGGCACAGGCAGTGTAGCTTCCGGCAGTGTAACCACCCCTTCCATACCGAAGCCAACCCGCCCCACCGCCTGCAATGCAAACCCGGATAGCACCCTAAACTAGCCTCCCTTACCGTGCACAGTACAGCCGTGGGCAGTGCAGCCCTAACAACACACCCAACCCGCAGTCTGCTGTTGCCCTGGAGAGTGTACCTACCCCGCAGCAACTTTTCTACCACTCTGGCCGATCTGCAGTTTCCCTCGCCACCACCTACCACAGTGAGGCGAGCAGCACTGGCGCAGGCTCCAGCATCCAGAGTGCGGCAGATGGCTCCCTATTCGCGTTCTCTAAGCCCGGCACATAGAATTTAGTCCCGCAGACACAGAAGAGCCTGGAATGGCCTGAGGCCCCCTCAGCATACCTTATATACTGAGGTTATGGAAATGTAGTTCCTGGACTCCAAATTTGGATTGGATGAGAGAAAACCTCTAGATGTACTCTGATTGGACTTTATTTTCATGTTCTAATTGGTTGTCCTAAGGCTTGCTCTCATCCAATCAGAACATGTAGTCCAGAAACCTCATCTGCATAACATCTGTATATAAATGACGCTGAAATCAGCCCATTTGAGGCTTTTCTGTGTCTTCCCGACCAGCTGCTTTGTTCCTGGCTTAGAGGACCAGAGGGAGAAGCCACCTGCCACATGCTGGATGCTGCAGCCTGCGCCGCTGCAGCCTGCGCCACTGCGGCTCACATCGCTGTGGTTGGTGGCAGCAATGGAGACTTCAGCTGGCTGGAGTGGTAGGAGGGAGGAAATAGTTTTGGGGTAGATGGAGGAGTAAAGAGGGTGGTGAGTGCCAAAGGGAAAAGTGGATGGCGGGGCGAGCAGAAGAAGGCATTGCAAAAAGATGGTGGGGAAAAGATGGTGGAAAAAAGTGGGTAGGTGGAGGCGGAAAAACAGGGAGACAAACAGGAGGGAGAGAAGGTTTGCAAAAAGATGGTGGGGAGAAACAGGGTGGGAAGAAAAGAAAGGCAGTGGGGAAAAAGATTGTGGGTAGATGGAGGGCGAAAAAGAGGGTGGCAAGTGGGAGGAGAAGAGAGGGTGCTGAGAGGGAGGGGGAAGAGAGAGTGGTGAGAAGGTTTTTCAAAAAGATGGTATGGAGAAAAGATTGGGGAGAAAAGTTTTTGGGTAGATGAAGGGGGAAAAGAGGATGGCAAGCAGGAGAAGGAAAAAGAGGTTAGCAAGCGGGAGGGAGACAAGGTTTTGCAAAAAGATGGTGGGCAGGAAAGAAAGATCGTGGAAAAAGAAAAGACGGTGAGGAAAAAGGTTTTGGGTAGATGGACAGGGAGAAGAGGATGACAAGCAGGTTAAGGGAAAGAAGACGGCGAGTGGGAAGTCAGGGTCGGGGGGAGGCTTTGTAAAAAGACGGTGAGGAAAAATCGGGCGGGTAGATGGAGAGGAAAAGAGGATGGCGAGCAGGAGTTGGGAGAAGGCTTTGCAAAAAGACAGTGGGGAAATGTTTTTGAATAGATGGAGAAGGGAAAGAGGGCAGCAAGCAGGGGAAAGACATGGGGAAAACAGTTTTTGGGAAGATGGAGGGGGAAAAGAGGGTGGTGAGCAGCAGGAGTTGGGAGAAGGCTTTGGGAAAAAATGGGAGAAATGTTTTTGGGTAGATGGAGGAGCAAAAGAGGGTGATGAGAGCAGGAGAGGGAAAAAGAAGGTGGCCAGGAAGAGGGGGAAATGATGGTGGGGAAAAACGGTGGGGAAAAGTTTTTGGGTAGATGGATGGGGAAAAAGTGTAGTGAATTGGGGAGTAGAGAAGGCTTTGCAAAAAGATGGTGGGGAAAAAGTTTTGGGGTACATGAAGAAAAAGGCCGATGACAAGGAGAGAACTGAAGGCTGTCAGGAAAAGAAAGTGGGGAAATAATGGTGGGGGACAAAGGTTTTGGGTAGATCTTTTTCTGATTTTTAAATCAGGTTATATATATTTTTGCTTTTGAGTAGTTTGTGTTCTTTATCTATTGTGTGTATTAACCCCTTGCCTGATGCATAGCTTGCAAATACTTTCTTCCATTCTCTAGATTGTTTCTTCATTCTACCGATTGCTTCCTCTGCTTTGCAGAAGCTTCTAAGTTTAATGCAATTCCATTTGTCTATTTTTGCTTTTGTTGCTTGTGCTTTTGATGTCTATTTAAAAATTCCTTGTCCTAATCAATTTCATGAAGCATTTATCTTATTTTTTATTTTCTAGTAGTCTCACAGTTTCAGGGCCTACATTGAAATTATCTTTATTTTGAGTTGATTTTTGTATATGGTAAGATAACAGTCTAGATTGATTCTTGTACATGTGGTTGTTGGGTTTTCCTAGCACAGTTTATTGAAGAGATTGTCCTTCCTGAATGTGTGCTCCTGGTGCCTTTGTTAAAAATTAGTTGACTGTAAATGTGTGAATTTATTTTTGAGTTCTCTATTCTGTGTTATTTGTCTGTCTGTCATTTGTCTATGTCTGTCTATTGCTCCCTCACTCTTTTTTTTTTCTTGCAGTACCATGCTGTTTTGGTTACTATACATTTGTAGTATATTTTGAAATCAGGTAGTGTGATGCCTCCAGCTTTTTTGTTTTTATTCAAGATTGTTTTGTCTATCTGAGGTATGTTGCATTTCCGTGTGAATTTTAGTTTTTTTTTTCTATTTCTGTGAAGAATGTCTTTTGTAATTTAACATGGGTTGCATTGATACTGTAGATCACACTGGGTGATATAGGTATTTTAACAGTATTCTTCTAGTGCATGAACGTGGGACATCTTTCCATTTACTTGTCTCTGCTTTAATATCTTTCATCTATGTTTTATCGTTTTCATTCTGGGATCTTTCACCTTTTTGGTTGTTTGTCCCCAGGTATCATTTTTTGTAATGAAATAGCTTTTTTGATTTCTCTCATAGGTATTTCACTGTTGGTGCATGGATGTGCTACTCATTTTTGTATATTGATATTGTACCTTGCAACTTTACTAAATTTATCTAGTAGGTTTTTTGGTGGAATTTTCAGGGTTCTTTATATATGATCATATCAGCTGCAAACAGAGACAATTTGACTTCCTTTTTTTCCAATTTGGATGCCTTTTATTGCATTTTCCTGTCTAATTGCTGTAGCTAGGACTTCCAGGACTATGATGAATAAAAGTGGCAAAAGTAACCACACTTGTTCCAGATCTTAGAGGAAGAGCTTTTAACTTTTCTGCATTGATCATGATGTTAGCTGTGGGTTTATCATATATGGCCTTTATTATACTGAGACATGTTCCTTCTTGCACATTTTGTTGAGTTTCTATCATAAAGGTATGTTGAATTTTATTGTTTTCATCATCTACTGAAATGATTATATGTGTTTTTTTTTAAATGGAGTCACACTTTGTTGCCCAGGCTGGAGTGCAGTGGTGCTATCTTAGCTCATTGCAACCTCCACCCCCAACCCCACCCCCTCAGGTTCAAGCAATTCTCCTGCCTCAGCCTCCCAAGTAGCTGGGATTACACCACCATCACGGTGGCCCAGCTTCTTTTTGTGTTTTTAGTGGATGTGGGGTTTCACCAGGTTGGCCAGGCTGGTTTCAAACTCCTGATGTCCAGTGATCCATCCACCTCAGCCTCCCAAAGTGCTAGGATTACAGGTGTGAGCCACCGTGCCTGGCCTTCTTTTTTTTAAAGACAAGTTCTTCCTCTGTAACCTAAACTGGAATAAAGTGGTGAAATCATAGCTCACTGAAGCCTCGAATTCCTTGGCTCAACTTTTCCTCCCATCTCAGCCTTCTGAGTAGATACAACTACATTTGTGAGTCATCAAACCTGGCTAATATTTTATTTTTTTGTTAGAGACAGGTCTTGCTATATTGTCCAGGCTGGTCTCGAACTCCTGGGCCCAAGCAATCCTTCTAGCTCAGCCTCCCAGGTGCCTGGGATTTCAGGCCTAAGCCACCACACCTGACTAGATTTGTTTCACTTTGATGTCTTTGCTAAGTCTATGGCTATAAATAAAATGACTATTCAATTATCACTAATGACAGGCATGGGGAAAGCCAAGCCAGAGGGGGACTATCGAATTTTGTTTTTTCTATATATATTCAAATTATGATGGTATACATACATTGGAGTATGTTTATGCTTTCCTATAACAGTCTTGTAGGACCCTAAATGACCTGAATTTATCTTCATAGATTGATTGGGAAAGGAGGAATTATTGAGAGACAGGAAATTGTGAAACAAGAAATTATTCTAATTCCAGCGTTAAGATATCCAGAATGGCTTCTCATTACTAAGAATGGTAGAAAAACTCACCCACATTCCCTTCAGGTGAAATGATGCAGTTTTATTGGCATAATCACTACTAAACATCAATAGGTTTTGTAACTTTGGATTTGGCACATTTTTCCATTCAGTGAGCATTTATTGACTGCTGTGCACCAGGAAAAGTCATAGTTCTGCCTTTGCTATGGATGAATGAAAATGACCTCTTTCATGTCTGCATTATCTGTATGTTAATGTGTATGAATATATGCGTGTGTGTGTTTCTGTCTTTTTACATGAAAGGGACTGGCAGCTTTAGCCCTATTGCTGTTGTAAATCCTCATGCACCTATATTTTGCCTCTCTGCAGTGGACCCATCGTTACTAATTTCATCCTTTTGCAACAACTGTTTGCATTTAGATAATTGTCAGCACTTAGCTACCAAGGTTACAGAAAATGTCAAGATTCAGAAGAAGGGCCGGGTGCGGTGGCTCACGCTTGTAATCCCAGCACTTTGGGAGGCCGAGGCGGGCGGATCACGAGGTCAGGAGATCGAGACCACGGTGAAACCCCGTCTCTACTAAAAATACAAAAAATTAGCCGGGCGTGGTGGCGGGTGCCTGTAGTCCCAGCTACTCGGAGAGGCTGAGGCAGGAGAATGGCGTGAGCCCGGGAGGCGGAGCTTGCAGTGAGCCGAGATCACGCCACTGCACTCCAGCCTGGGTGACAGAGCGAGACTCCATCTCAAAAAAAAAAAAAAAAAAAAGATTCAGAAGAAGATTATTACAATTTTTTTTATAAGGCCATGAATTAAAGCAGTAACACTTGTCTAGACCATTAAACAAGGACATACATTTGTATGTAGAAGGTGACTGCCCTTGTGTCATTAGAGTCTTTCTCATGAAGCTGTGACTATTACATTCATAAAAAAGTGCACTGTCTTAATTCAGTTGGTAGTTCTCATCATGTTTCAGGGATTTTAGTTGTGATGATTGAAATAGTTGCCTTTGGGTAGTTTGTATTCCAGTTTCATCAGAGATTGGCTGAGACTTGTCTTTTCTGTTTACATTTCTCTTGGACTTGTTTCATCTGTTCTTGTTTGCCATGGAAACCTGTCTGTAAATCATATATACACATATATATACACACACATATATGTATATACATATATACACATATATATACACACACATATATGTATATACATATATACACATATATATACACACACACGTGTATATACATATATACACATATACACACACACGTGTATATACATATACACACACGTGTATATCCATACATGTATTCACACATACACATATATGTATATACATATATACGCGCATATATACACATGTATGTATATACATATATACGCACATATATACACATATGTATATACATATATACGCACATATATACACATATGTATATATGTATATACGCCCATATATACACATGTATGTATATACATGTATACATGCATATATACACATATGTATAAACATATATACACATGCATGTATACGCATATATACACGCATGTATATGCATATATACACATGTATGTGTATATATATACATATATATGTCTGTGTGTGTGTGTGTATATATATATATATATATATATATATGGCCATATAAAGTGTGAAAAAGTATGTTTGAGAGAGAATACCAATGGTGTGGTCAAGTGACCATTTGCTAACGAGATTACCCTGGATAGAAGGGAACCAGATGCTATTCAAGACAATGGGAGAAAGATCCTGAATACATTCCAGAGATCTTTGAGTCTTCCCCACCCATCACAGGCCCAGAGATCTAGGAGGGCAGAATGATTTCAGCGGATGGGCCTGGGGTGCCCTCCACAGGCTCGCTGCCTGGAGCTGCCTTGGTCCCTGTTTCCCACATTCTGCCGAAGTGCCTCTGGATTGCCCCAGCTATGGCTCAGCTATTAATAGACTCAGATGTGGTTCAATCTGCCACTCAGGAAGGTGCAAGTAGTAAGCTTTGGTAACATTCATGTGGTGTTAATTCTGCAGCCACACAGAATGCAAGAGCTATGGGGGCATGCCTACCTCCACCTCGATTTCAAATAATTTTTCAAATGTTCTCTGGGGCCCAAGCAGAAACCTGCCACAGGGGTGGAACTGTCACAGAAAGTCCTCACTAGAGTAATGCCTAGGGAAGCTGTGGGAGTGGGACCACCACCAAGACCCCAGAATTGTAGAGCCACCAGTGTACAATTTCAGCCTAGGAAGGCTACAGGCATTAGAATCCAACTCATGATAACTGCTTAGTGGACTGAACCCAGCAGTGCCACAGGGCCAGCTACCCAAGGCCTTGGGTGTCGAACTCCTGCCCCAGTGTGCCCAGGATTCAAGACATGGAGTCAACAAAGATTCAAGAAAATATATTTACTCAGTGCCTGGTACATTGGTACCCAGTAATTCATGTCCAGGTTCAGTGGGAGGGATATGAAGCATGAAGAAAACTCTATAAAATAAATATTCAAAGAAGTATTATAACTACACACAGGCGAGGTGCAGTGGCTCATGCCTGTAATCCCAGCACTTTAGGGGGCTGTGGTGGGTGGATCACCTGAGGTTGGGAGTTTGAGACCAGCCTGACCAACATGGAGAAACCCTATCTTTACTAAAAATACAAAATCAGCTGGGCGTGATGGTGCATGCCTGTAATCCTGGCTACTCAGGAGGCTGAGGCAGAAGAATCACTTGAACCTGGGAGGCGGAGGTTGCAGTGAGCTGAGATTGTGCCATTGCACTCCAGCCTGGGCAACAAGAGCAAAACTCTGTCTCAAAAATAATAATAATAACTACACACAGATGAAGGTCATCTGGGTTGAAGTACAATGGCAATCTTACTGATGAGTTTTATTGTCCCACCTGGATATTTACATTAAAAGACTGCTAACATTTGTAGCTGAAGCTTTAGTGCAGTTTGATATGATTATTATGAAGTTAATGTTTCTGAAAATTTCCTTGAACCCAGAGCAACATATTCCTATATTCATTTCATAAACTTATTAAGCACTTACTGTGCATTTGCTACATTTTAGGAGCTAGGGATACAGCAGTGAACAAAACTGTCAAAACTCTCTAGCCTCATGGCATTTACATTCTAGCATACTGGGAATGACAAATAACAAAGATGCTACATAAACTAGATGAAAAGGGAACTGCTTCTTTTTTCTTTTCTTTTTTTTTTCTTTTTTTAAATAGGATCTTGGTCTGTTGCCCAGGCTGGAGTGAAGCTCATTGTAACCTCTAACTCCTGGGCTCAAATGATCCTCCCACCTTATCCCCGTGAGTAGCTGGGACCACAGATGCAGATGTATGTCACTACACCTGGCTGATTTTTTACTTTTTATTTTTTTGTAGAAGCAGGATCTCACTATGTTTCCCAGGCTGATCTTGAACTCCTGGCCTCTAGCGATCCTCCCGCCTCGACCTCCCAAAGTGCTAGGATGATAGATGTGAGCCCCTGTGCCTGGCCTGGTAAAAACTTCTATGGGAAGAATTGGCGGCAGACTATAGAAGCTGGAGAAGTATGCAACCTAAAATAGGGTGGTCAGCAGTGACCTCACTGGAAAGGTGACTTGAAAGAGACCAAGGAAGAGCCGTTTTGGTGTCTGGGGAAAGAGCAGAGGAAGCATCATGTCCAAAGGCCCTGAGGTGGGAAAAGGAGCCTGAACTCTACAGGGCAGTAGATAATGATCTTCAAGCACCAGACTCTGCTGAATACTGACAATATATTTTAAAGAGCACAAGACAAAGGATTTTTTTTACTATTTATTTATTTTATTCATTCATTTATTATTTATGTACTTTTTTTTTTACTATTTTTTACTATTGCCTGACATTCTGCTTCCTTTATAACACAAACACCTGTTCAGTACCATAAAGTTAATTTGATCACTGTGCTCCCCTTTCTTCTGTATTTTATTAGAAAATATTTAAATAGAATTTCCTAGATTCTATGTGTTTTCCAAACACACTTTATAAATATAAACTCTCTTAATTCTCATAACCAGCCTATTAGGGTAGGTACTATTGTTATTTCCATTTTGCAAGGGGGTAAACTGAAGCACAGAGAAGTTAGGTTACTTGTCTAAGATCATACAGCTAATAAACACCAGAGCCTGTAATCCCAGCACTTTGGGAGGCCAAGGCGGGAGGATCACCTGAGGTCAGGAGTTCAAGGCCAGCCTGGCCAACATGGCAAAATCCTGTCTCTACTACAAAATACAAAAATCAGCCAGGCGTGGTGGCAGGTGCCTGTAATCCCAGCTACTCGGAAGGCTGAGGCAGGAGAATTGCTTGAACCTGGGAGGCAGAGGTTGCAGTGAGCCAAGATCGCACCACTGCACTCCATCCTGGCGACAGAGTGAGACCCTGCCTCAAACACACACACACCACACACACACACACACACACACATACACACACACACCAGAGCTGTGCTTTGTGCCCAATCCACCTGGCTTTGGCGTCCATGCTCAGCCTCTGATAAAGGCACATCCTTTCCCAGAGGTGTGCTGGAGCCGGCTTGGACCAGCCCACAAGAGCCTATTGTGTGCATCTCTTGCCTCTTCTGCATCAGTAGCATCACTTTGGTACTTAAAATTAGCCACAGTGGGAGTGTTTACACCACAGAAATCGGCAAATGCTGTAAGTCCGGGCCTTGCATCCCAAAAAACTGGTTGTTGCACATTTACCAGCACAACGTGATTCCCTCCCATCTTTTGCACCCTGACTCGGGTTGAAGCCCCTTGAAGCATCCTCTGACTTCATCCTACCCGACACCCCCACTGCAGCTTCACCTGCCCTTCTGGCATTGTTACATTACAACAGGGCTAACATCTGCCGGGGCTGTTTGACCACTGAAGTGAATGTTCTATTAGGAATTTCCAGTGCAGCATAGTGGCAAGAACAGGCAGTGATTAGGTGGACCTAGGTTTGAATTCTGACTCAGTGAGATACGTGGCTAATAGCAATTTACTTCCTGTCTCTGTCCACTGGTCTCCCTCATCCATAAAATGAGACATAACAATTTGCACCTACTTGAAGCCTGGTTGTGGGGACCTGGAGCAAGGCCAGAGTCAAATCCAAACTCATGACTGGGCCTCCGTGGCCCCACAGAACACCTGCTTTTCAGCGCCACCTCTCTCACCATCTTGTGCTTGGCCACATCCCATCCTGGGACTTGGACCTGCTTTTCCTCCACCCAACTCTCACCATGGATGTGTGTGACGGCTTCCTCCATGTGGGGCCCACTCAAGCCCAGCAGCTCCACTCCAGGCCTCACTGCCACTGCCCACCCACCCCACATGGCCTCCTGTGTCCCTCCTGTGCCCCTCTGCTGTTTCCTCCATAGCACTCACAGGGGACTGGAAATTATCTAACCTATTTTTTCTGTTATAGAAGCCCCTTGATGGCAAAGTCCCGTTTTACCCCTCCCTGTGTCCCCGGCACATGGAGTATCACACACTAGCTGAGTGGGGTGTTGGGAAGAATCTTCCAGTCCTCTGGGATCTCAGGGAGTGGAGGTTGGTGGGGGCCCTGGCCATGTCACCACTGGCCTGTATCTGGGCCAGTGTGGAATTGAGTTGCCCATCCATCCAGGGAGCCCTGGGGCCCTGCACTTTGTCCAGGAAGATGGGGGAGAGGGTTCGGCAGAAGCTGCATTGTCAAATATTTATCAAAGCCTTTTGATTTGCAAACTTGCAGTTCCAGTGAGCACAGAGCAAACCACTCTCTTTCAAGTGGCCTTTGGCAAGACCTCCAGCCTGTCACTGGATGCTGAGTTGGAATGTGTGGGCAGAGGGAGCACTGCTGTTGAAATCAGTATAGAATTTCCTGACTCCTGAGGCTTTTTTTTTTTTTTAATCTTTACATTTTGGTTGCTGCAGCCAGAAGAGGAATCCTCCCCCATTGTCATCCTACCTTTAAGGCATCCAGCATTTTGCCTGGAAATCACCAACCTGATTATTGACCATCCAGAGACCTCCTGCCCTTGTGGGGTCACTCCCCAAACCTCAGCATTTTAAGAGGCTTTAAGAACTCACAGGCATCCTCTGATAAAGTGGCTTATAATTTGCACAAAGCCTGCATGGAAAGTGGTAGAGGAGAGGTCTGAGGGAAGTCACATGAATCCTGTGAGAGGCCGTGTAGGCATTCATGAGACAGAATCACTTCTTGTGTGTTAACCACGAAGAGCACCTAGCAGGCTTTGCGCAGAAGCTGTCCTGGGCTGTGGTGAGAGCTGTCTCTCATGGCCCCATCATCAGCACTTAGGTGACAGGGGAGGGGCACTGTCCAGGGCTGCAGGGGCCAGCTGTGATGGGGACCTAGGTGTGCTCATCTTTAGTGGTTCTGACGGTGTGAGAGGCTATTCCAGCCATGGACACAGGGCTATGGGATCTGGCTTTGATGCTGCTGTCTCTGGGCAGGAACTCCAGGCAGGAGGCCTCTACCCAAAATACTATGGCCAGGGAAACCAAACAGTGTGTTATCTTTTGCGGGCGTGCAAAGCATTCTGGAAACCAGCCTGAAACGCGTGCCTGAGGCCTGTGGCTTGATGGGTCCTCCTGGCTCCTGTGATCTTCCCTGGCTGGATGCACAGGGCAGATGAGGGTCCTCACGTTTTTGACAGTGGAGTGGAGAGAGCTGGCCAGGCCCACCCAGGGGTCACCCCATGGAGCAGAACGGAAGGTAAAAAACAGGAAGATAAAAAACAGGAAGAAGAAGGAAGGTGAAAAACAGAGACCTTCGAACACCCAGGGGCCCTGCTCACCGATACCTGTGGACTGATGGTGACTGGACTCAGCTGGTACCTCGCTCCTTCATAGAAGAGCCGCAGGAGGGAGGAGCAGGTCCGCTCCACCAGGGCCCAGGGCAGCCAGAGGCCTGCACCTTCAACCCCCTAGCCATAAAAAGTAGCGTTTGCTGGGAAGTGGAGGAGGGAGAAGGAGAGGGAGGGACTGATTAAAGTATACAAAATTACAGCTAGACAGGAGGAATAATTTCTAGTGTTCTATAGCACTGTAGGGTGGGATTTTGAATGTTTCCAACCCAAACACATGATCAGTATTTGAGGTGATGGGTAAGCTAATTACCCTGACTTGATCACTATGCACAGTATGCATCAAAACTCACTCAATATACCCCATAGACGTGTACAATTATTAGGTATCAGTTTTTAAACATGTTTTTCAAATGTTTTTTAAAATCCTTGGGGTGGAAGGGGTGGGGGCAAGGGGAGGGAGAGCATTAGGACAAATACCTAATGCATGCAGGGCTTAAAACCTAGGTAACAGGTTGATAAGTGCAGCAAACCATGATGGCGCATGTATATCCACATAACAAACTTGCATGTCTGCACATGTATTCCAGAACTTAAAGTAAAAAAAAAAAAATTCCTTGGGGGAAAGGGTGCATATATTTTCAAGAAGCATGGGTGAATGTATTATAAATTAATTTAAAAGTCAGTGGCTTCTGAGTTATGACTTAGTAAGTATAGAGTTTCAGTTTTCCCAGAGGTCAAGAGCTGTGGAGCTGGAAGGTGGTGCTGGCTGCTTGGCATCATGAGAGGGGGTAATAACGCTGAGCTGCGCACCTGAGAATGGTTAGGATCGTAAGTTTCATGTGTATGTTGCCACAATTTAAAAAATTGAAAAAAAAAAATCAGTGGCTCTTCCCCTACCTAAGAGATTTGTGAAGACTTGTCCGGAGGGAGGAATCTGGGCTTTCTAACCCCGGGTGTCCTCTGGGCATTGGCTTCTCCCTAAGCCCTAAAGTTCCCTTCCCCGTGACCTCTAGGGTGAGAGCCTGAAAGAGTGGTTGGACAGCTGGTCCAATTCATTCAGGTAAAGGACTTCATTCGCTTTAAATGTCAACTCTCTTTGCTTTGATGACTAAGTTCACCTTTTTGGGTAGCCTGTTTTTGTAGAGGTCATTTTTTGTTCTCAAGCTCCCTGAGTACTATGCACTTTGTGAGCCAAATCATTAAAATATGACATTTGTTTTTTGTTTTTTCTTTTGGCCACAAGTAAATACACGTTTAAGCAATAGCTTCCTACAGCTCTTGAATTATGCAATATAAAAATGCCAGTGTGTTTTAATTTTAGTTTTCTAGGTCATGTAATTGGAAAATGATTTCAATGAAAACAATGAAAAAAATGTAATATATCTTTTAATCTGTGAAACAAGAATGAGAAAGTTATTTCTCATCTCACTCTCCAAAAGTCCCAGGGCCTTGTGCCTCTCTGTGCCCTGGGCTGGCCTCACTGCGGGTCAGTCCTGCTCCCTCGCCTGCTGCTGAGCTTCCCCATGCCTGGCCCCGCCCATTCAGACTGGATTTGTCCAGATTCTCCCAGCACTGTAGAAAAAACAATCGCTCATATTTAACGAGTTCTTTCGTGTGTGCCAGACAGGGTTCTAAGGGTTCTACGTACACTAACACACATAAGCCTTGTGAGTGACTGGGGCTACAGAGGGGCACCACCATGCCCAGCTGCATTTTAATTTTTACTTTTGTAGAGATGGTGTCTGGCTCTATTGCCCAGCATACTCTAGAACTCCTGGCCTCAAGCAATCCTCCACTGCAATTACAGCTGAGAGCCACTGGTTCCAGCCTATTTGTAATCCATATTTCATAGATGTGATGCTCAGGCACGGAGAAGTTAAGCAGCTTGCTGGGGGGCCACACAGCCAGTGTGACTCCAGCCTCCCCACTATTCATTCGGATGTTATACTTCACACCTTCGGAGAGCTGCCCTCCCTGCCTTGGCAGACCTCACGCCTTCCTCTGCTGGGTAGACTCCACTCCTTCTGCAAGAACCTTCACATCGCTTGCTCTATTCGAGTCTCCCCTGTAGGCTTGGGCCAGCGGCTTCCCTGTACCTCCAAGTTCTCGCACTCACCTCTTGGCGCTGGAACCTTGATGTTCACCTCCATCCCCGTTCCTGTGGCCCTGCTGAGGCTCCTGCTTTCCACTGTTTGCATTCTAAGCATCTAGCACAGGCTAGGCATGCAGGAGCTCAAGAAGTATTTGCCGAAAGCATGAAAGAGTGGCTTGCGTAGTACAAGCCCTGGCAGCAGGTGCGGGGCAGGGAGGGGGACCTGTTTTTCATGGGTGCTCAGGGCAGTGGCTCTTGTGCCTGAGCTGCCTGGGCCCCCATAAGCCGGGCCTCCCTGAGCTCCCCACCCTCTGTGCTGTCTGTGGTCCCTTCTGCTCACCACTGCTTTAGGCACTTCTCTTGGCTATTTCGAAAACATGGGCAGAAAGCGGATCACAGGAAATTATAGAAGACCAGCCCTGAGCAGGGTGCGGGGCTGAGGGTGGACTCCAAGTGAGGAACAGTCTTCATCATGAAGCCCTCACAAAAGTCAGGGTCTGGGTGTGCAAGTGGGCACAGGCTGTGCAGTCCTTGAGCGGCTCAGCCTCTCCTCTCAGAGGTGGTGTCCTGACAGTGACAGTCTGGAAAGCCCTGCACAGAACCCCAGTCCCTCTCTCACTGAACACAGCTGGAGCTCTTAGGGGCTCATGAGCGCCCTGCCGTGCAGACCCTGTTCCAGATTGCAGTGCTGCATGCCTGCCAGGGCACCTGCTGTGCTGTGAGGGCCATCCTGATGGCCCTGAGGCTCCCAGGTGTCCCCACAGCCATGGCCCAGCACCCTCTGGCCACATCAGTTATGGCCTCTATGTCCAGCTGCTGGCCGCTGTGTCTGGCTGCTGGCCTGGGCAGTGGCCACGGCTCTTAGTCACCGCTTGCACAAGTTCTGCTGGTTCTGCTTAGTCCAGCCCTCCTGCGCCTGGCCCTTTGCGGTTGCTTTCTTTCCAGGCCCCTCCAATGCATCTAAACCTCTCTGCTGTCCGAAGGGCCTGGCTGTGGTCTCTGGGGGCTTGTGGGGAGATCGCTTGCTTCCTCAGTCCATGACTTGATACCTCAACTATGCAATTCAGAATTATTTGTGTTTCGTGTGGTTGTTTCGGCTGTATCACGTTGCAAGCTCACATATAATTTGTTGGCCGTTTTCATTCCCCTGAGGTCTCTTTCAGTGTTTGTATTTTCCAAATACTTTATCTCCTTGCCATTAATAACTATGTTTGGGATTCTTGTCCTCCTTGGTGTAATAGCTTGCATTTTTTCCACATTGGACCTCCCTTTATTTACTGCCATTAATTATCGCCTTTTGCTATTTACATCATCTTCTCCTCCTGAGTGGGAGTCTGATTTAGTTTCAGCTAATGGACAACCACCCACCCCAGGCTCCTCCAAGGGGAGGTAATGTCAGAGGGAATTAACCCTACCATGGGGCTGACAGCAATCAGTCTTCTCCTGGCTGAGACAGGGCTGTTCCTCCAGGTCCTGCCCACCACGACCCATCACTGAATCTGATGGAAGGACTTGGAGATAGGATCTCTGATGAAAACGTGAAATAACTGGGGCTGCTTCACTTGGAATGCCCTGTGTTCTTCTTGTGGGTGAGAAGTTATTACATCACAGAGGGAGACTAATTCTATTTCCCATATCTTTTACAGGGTGTAAATCGGTTAATACTAGAGTAAGGGGTGGCATTTAGATTTGAGAAAAAGCTTCCCAATAATTATCTAGAGGCATGAGACAGGGACAAAGGAAGGTTTCCTGCGTTGGGAAAGGGGAGTTCTCTTCCTGCAAGATCTTCAACAATAAAACAGGGATTCTTCTATCCAGAAGGGCCTAAATCTTCACCCCTTATAAAATGGGATCCTTAATGCCTTTAGACTCTCTCAATATTTTCCGGTTTGATTCCAGCCCTTTTGGACATTGTTCTCAATATTATGCTTTCCTTCTACTCGATGCTAACCATTTATCTGAGTATCTTTAGAGTCATTTTGATATAAGAACAAACGAGTCTCAATAGGTTTACAACAGGCATTTTAAAATAAGGAACCTTCTTTGATCTTCACACATCTCATGTCAGACATTGAAGATGGTTTGCTTGTGTCTGCCATCTTGAGGTCTCATGTCCCACATGAAACTGAGAGCTTCAGTTGCTTCAGCCTGAGAGTCAGTAACTCCAGGGAAGGATCTCAGCTGTGGGACAATGGGAACTAAATCCCTACACTGCTGGTTCTTCCTAAGTACTGCACCCCAATGTCCAATAACCACGACAGTTAGTGCAGAAAAAGTGGAGAACACAGATTATGTGTGCCTCAAACAGATTACGTGCTCAATACATACACTGGTGGCTTATGGTGATAACACAATGACGGAAATGATCCTAAGGCAGCTATTTTTCCTCTCTGTCTCCATATAGACATATTTATATTTATATTCAGGACTTAATTATATATACATGCATACCTCAGAGATATTGCAGATTCCATTCCAGACCACTGTAATCAAGTTAATATTGAAATAAAGTGATTCACACAAGTTTTTTGGTTTCCCAGTGCCAAGAAAAGTTATGTTTACAATATACTGTAGTCTAACAAGTGTGCGATGGCATTATGTCTTTAAAAAAGTACGTACCTTAATTAACAGTTTATCGCTTAAAATGCTAATAATCATCTAAGCCTTTAGAAAGTCGTAATCTTTTTGCTGGTGGAAGTCTCACCTTGATGTTGATGTGGTGGTGGTGGTGGTTGCTGAAGCCTGGGGTGGCTGTAGCAATTTGTTAAAATATGACAACAATGGCCAGGCACAGTGGCTCATGCCTGTAATCCCAGCACCTTTGGGAGGCCGAGGCAGGCAGATCACTTTGAGGTCAGGAGCTCGAGACCAGCCTGGCCAATATGGTGAAACCCCATCTGTACTAAAAATACAAAAATTAGCCAGGCGTGGTGGCACGTACCTGTAATCCTAGCTATTCGGGAGCCTGAGGCAGGAGAATCGCTTGAACCCAGGAGGCAGAGGTTGCAGTGAGCTGAGATCGCGCCATTGTGCTCCAGCCTAGGCAACAGGGTGAGACTCCATCTCAAAAAAAAAAAAGACAACCAGAACTTCTTCCAAAATTGGAGTCAATGCTCTCAAACTCTGCTGCTGCTTCATGAGCTAAGTTTATGAAGTATCCTAAATCCTTTGCTGTTCTTTCAACAATGTTCACAACATCTTCATTGGACTAGACTCCATCTTAAGAAACCACTTTCTTTGCTCATTCATAAGAAGTGACTCCTCATTCGTTCAAGTTTGATCATTAGACTGCAGCAATTGCATCACATCTACAAGCTCCACTTCTCATTCTAATTCTCTGGCTATTTTCACCACATCTGCAGTTATTTCCTCCACTGAAGTCTTGAACTCCTTAAAGTCATCCATGAGGGTTGGAACCAGCTTCTTCCAAACTCCTGTTAATGTTGATATTTTGACCTCCTCCCATGAATCACAAATGCTCTTAAGGACATGTAGAATGGTGAATCCTTTCCAGAAGGTTTTCAATTTACTTTGCTCAGATCCATCAGAGGAATCACTGCCTATGGAAGCTATGGCCTTACAAAATGTATTTCTTAAGTAATAAGACTTGAAAGTCAAAATTATTCCTTGATTCATTAGCTGCAGAATGGAGGCTGTGTTAGCAGGCAGGAAACAATATTCATCTCCTTGTACACCTCCATCAGAGCTCTTGGGTGATTAGGTGCATTGTCAGTGAGCAGTAGTAATTTGAAAGGAATCTTTCATTCTGAGCAATAGGTCTTAGCAGTGGGCTTAACATATTCAGTAAACCATGATGCAAAAATATATGCTGTCATCCAGGCTTTGTTTTTCCAGCTCTAGAACACAGGCAGAGCAGATTTGGTATAATTCCTAAGGGCCCTAGGATTTTCAGAATGGTAATTGAGTATTGGTTTCAATTTAAGGTCACCAGCTTCATAAGCCTCTAACAAGAGAGTCAGCCTGTCCTTTGAATCTTTGAAGCCAGGCATTGACTTCTCTCTAGCTAAGAAAGTCCTAGCTGGGGCCAGGCACGGTGGCTCATGCCTGTAATCCCAGCACTTTGGGAGGCCGAGGCAGGCAGATCACGAGGTCAGGAGATCAAGACCATCCTGGCCAGTATGGTGAAACCCCGTCTCTACCATAAATGCAAAAAAATTAGCCAGGCATGGCGGTGCACACCTGTAGTTCCAGCTATTTGGGAGGCTGAGGCAGGAGAATTGCTTGAACCCGGGAGGCAGAGGCTGCAGTGAGCTAAGATTGTGCCACTGCACTCCAGCCTAGTGACAGAACGAGACTGCGTCTCAAAGAAAAAGTCCTAGCTGGCATCTTCTTCCAACAGAAGGCTGTTTTTATCTACATTGAAAATCTGTTGTTTCATGAAGCCACCTGCATCAATGCTCTTAGCTAGATCTTCTGGAAAACTTGCTGCAGCTTCGACATCAGCACTTTTTCGCTGCTTCACCTTGTACTTTTGTGTTAACAGAGCCAGGCTCTTTCCTTAAATCCCATGAACCAACATCTGTGAGCTTCACATTTTCTTCTTCAGCTTTCTCATATCTCTGAGCCTTGACAGAATTGAAAAGAATTAGAGCTTTGCTCTGGGTTAGGCTTTGGCTTAAGGGACTGCTGTGGCTGGTTTGATCTTCTATCCGGACCACTCAAACTTTCTCCATATCAGCAATCAGCTTGTTTCTCTTTCTTATCATTTGTGTGTTCACTGGAGTAGCACTTTTAATTTCCTTCAGGATCTTTTCCTTGCATTCACAACTTGGCTAATTCTTTCTCAAGGGGTCAAGCTTTTGTTCTATTTCAGCTTTTGACATGCCTTCCTCACTAAGTTTAATCATTTCTAGTTTTTTTATTTAAAGTGAGAGACATGTAACTCTTCCTTTCACTCAAACACTTAGAAGGACAATATAGGGGTTATTAAATGGCATAATTTCAATATTGTTGTGTCTCAGGGAATAGGGAGGCCTGAGGAGAGGGAGAGAGACAGGTAATAGCTGGTCCATGGAGCAATCAGGATACACACACCATTTATTGCTTAAGTTCACCATCTTATATGGGGTTAGTTCATGGTGCTCCAAAATAGTTACAATAGTAACATCAAAGATTACTGATTACCTTAACAGGTGCAATATCAAGGCTAGGAGTTTGAGGCTACTGTGAGCCATGGTTACACCATTGCACTCCAGCCTGGACAAACTTGAAAGATCCCATCTCTACAAAAAGATAGGAAAATTGGCTGAGTATGGTGGCACACACCTGTAGTCTCAGCTCCCTGGGACGCTGATGTAGGAAGATTGCTTGAGCCCAGGAGTTCAAGGCTGCAGTAAGCTATAATCACACCACTGGACTCCAGCCTGGGCCAGAGATTGAGACTCTGTCTCTAAAAAACAAACAAACAAAAACAGATATAATGTTAATAATGAAAAAGTTTAAAACATTGTAAAAATTACTAAAATGTGGCACAGAGACATGAAGTGAGCCCACACTGTTGGACAAACAGGGCTGATGGACTTGCTTGGTGCAGGGTCATCACAAACCTTCAATTTATAAAACATGCAATATCTGCAAAGCGCAATAAAAGCGAGGTGTGGCCGTCAAGTTCGTCCCAACCCAGGTTTGCTCTATGCAGCCGGAACACCTCACCCTACCCCCACCCCCACGGACGCTCATAGAGTTGGGTGGATTTTCCACCCCAATGCTGTGAAAACAGAAAATCCACCCCATTCACTTCTGGCCTTTTTATTTTTGAGAAAGAATGCTCTGCAGCATTGTAGCTCTGAGAAAGAGGGAGGATTCCAGTGTTCCCATGACTCAACGTCGAGGGTTCCCATTTCCATGCCTTTCTCCTTCCACTGCTGCTCCCAGCTCCCACCTCCTGAGCTGGGCATCAGGAATCTTTTGTGTGTAAAGCACAGGAAGGATCCAGCCCAACCACAAGTGACCGGCTGGCTTTCCTGAGATTCCCTGGGCCTCTGGGCCGATGCATTACCAATGCCGTGAGGTCTTCAGTCCAGGGGGGCTCTCCAGCCTTCCCGATGCCTCTGTCGGGTGCTTCTGCTGCATTTAGAAAAGCATTTGGTTCCTCTGATTAAGTAATGTCTGATAACATTCCCAAGGAAGGTTTCATTCACATTTTCAAGTTAAGGTGAACTGAGATGCTTTAAACTCAGTGAAGCCAGAGGACTTGGGGCCCAATTCTGTCCTTGGGCAGGGGTGTGAGGGAGCTCCCGTGGGCAGGCTGTCCAGCATCAGTTTAGACCCCGTCCCAGTAAGCACGATGAGCGCTGTGAAATGAGAAGGGCAGACTGGGCTGAGGGAGGGAAGAGAAAGAGGTAGGAAGGAAAGAATGTCTCAGCCCGCACTGCCCCTGGGCGGAGGCGCACGGTGCACCCCAGCCACTCTGTCCGCCAGCCCCTCCTTCTCTGGCAGTCCCCTGATCTCCCACTCAAATGAAGATCTGCTCTCCCTCTGAGCAGGCAGGCCTGATGCTTCCAGCCTGCTGGGGGGAGGCCCGGCGTCTCGCGCTAGAGGGGCCCATGACGCGATGGGTGGGGCCCCATTTGAAATGAAAACATGGGGTTCCTTTTTAAAAGAGTATTAAGAGCTCCGAGGGTGACGGCAGGCCGAGCAAGAGCCTAGAGGTGCTCTGAGCACAGGCCGTATGCCACTCCCTGCCGCACAGCCTGAGCCGCCCCAACCCCCGGGAGAGGCAGGTTTGTCAGCACTCGGCCTGGACTGAATCCGGATTAAATTGCGCTCTGCAGCACAGAGGCCCGGGTCAGGCGCCCGTCGGGGCACAGGCCTGCACCTGCTGCTGATCTGCACTTCGAGAGCGGGCGGGCGCGGCCTTGCCAGAGGGCTCTGGGTTTGAATGAGGAAGCAGTGCGGCGGGGCGGCCTCTGCAGGAGAAGGTGCTGGCGGCAGGGAGGGGCGCGGAGGCGGCCCAGCAGCTGGCAGGGACTTCACGGGAATGTCGGCCGAAAGCCCTCGAAGAAGCCACAACAGGGAGGAAATTTTCCCTCTGCCCACCTCACGCCAAGATGGCTGGTGTCGGATGAATGCCCCGGGGTCACCTGCTGAAAAGAAAAAACCCAATGCCCAGTCCAATCGCGCGCGCAGGGGCTCCGGGCCCTCCCGAACCCTGGCAGCCCCGCAGCGCCCTTTGTGCCCGCGGCGTGTGGAGCGCGGAGTCTCCGGGAAAAAGCCCCGCCTTAGGCAATCCAGGCCATTTCTGAGGCGAAGGCTGTGGCCGGCGAGGTGCTGGCTGTCTCTGAGCCGGCGCTCCAAGGCCGACACCCCTACCTGGAGAGGGCCCTGGGCGCCCACCGGCTGGGGACCCGGCGGGCAAGGCTCACAGGAATTCCCGCCCAGGCCCTGCTGGAGGGGGCTCAGGAGCCAAGCCCGCGAGTGTCCCCTGCTGACTTTCCCTGGATGCCTCCCCAGGTGGTCCTGCCACCACAACAATCAAATGAAAACTCGAACAAAAACACCAAACCCCTTTTATTTCCTGCAAGCATTAGCGCAGGTCTTTCCAAAAGGCTTGGCCTGCGATCCTGTAGGCATGGAGGCCCAGGGGTGCGTTCTCAGCCGGCGGGGCCCCTCCTAGGGGCCTGCCCTTTCCTTACCCTCCAGCCAGTGTCTCCTGACCCCCGCTCAGCAAATTCCCTTGTGGGCCGCCAAATTGCACAATGTCATATGTCCATTCCTTCATCATCTTCCCTATTAGGCACATCCTATGTCCTCTCTTAATATACATTAAGGCCAGGCACGGTGGCTCACGCCGGTAATCCCAACATTCTGGGAGGCCGAGGCGGGCGGATCACGAGGTCAGGAGACCGAGACCATCGTGGCTAACACGGTGAAACCCGTCTCTACTAAAAATACAAAAAATTAGCCGGGCGTGGTGGCGGGCGCCTGTAGTCCCAGCTACTCAGAGAGACTGAGGCAGGAGAATGGCGTGAATCCGAGAGGCGGAGCTTGCAGTGAGCCGAGATTGCGCCACTGCACTCCAGCCTGGGCGATGGAGCGAGACTCCGTCTCAAAAAAAAAAAATTATATATATATATACACATACATACACACACATTAAACATATGGGAAACAGATACCTAGAAAATCACACCTGAGATGAAATAGATAGTAACATTTTTCCATAGTTATTTTTGAGGTTTTTTTTAATAAAAACATTACAATTTCAGCCACTGCCCACCTCAACCCTCAACCGTTTACCCTACCTTTTTCTTGGCAACTACATCTATCCACCATCTCAGTAGCTTCTTTTTTCTTTTTCTCATCAATAATGATACCAATCCTTTTTTGGTTATGTCCTTTGTAAATATCTTTTCCCTGTTTGTGGCTTAACTTGTTAATTGATACATGGTGACTCTTTTGATAGACAAGTATTAAATTTGAATGTAGTCAAATGTGTTCATTTCTCATAAACTGTTCATAAGCAGTTTATGTTTTTAAAGTCACATTAAAGAAAGCTTTCTCTACCCAAGGCCAAAAAAGATATTCTCCTCTATTTTATTCTAGAAGTTTTAAGCTTTGCTTTGAACATTTAGATCTTTAATTCACAAGGAATTTATTTTTGTGCATGGTGTGAGCTAGACCTCCAATTTTATTTAAAATGTTCACATAGAAACCAACTGTCCCAAGGCCCACTGATCTGCGGTGCTGCCTGTCGCATGTCACGCTTTCACGTATGGATGGATGGTGTCTGCACTCTACGTTATATTCTTTGTCTGTTGTGCAAATATCAGAGGCGTTTGAACCAGAGCAACTTTATCTTGAATAGGGGCTGGGTAAAATGAGGCTGAGATCTACTGGGCTGCATTCCCAGACAGTTAAGGCATTCTAAGTCACAGAATGACCTAGGAGGTCAGTACAAGATATAGGTCATAACGACCTTGCTGATAAAAACAGTTTGCAGTAAAGAAACCAGGTAAAATCCACCAGAACCAAGATGGCGACAGGAGTGACCTCTGGTCATCCTCACTGCTACACTCACGCCAGCGCCATGAGAGTTTACAAACGCCATTGCAACGTCAGGAAGTTACCCTATATGGCCTAAAAAGGGGAGGCATAAATAATCCACCTCTTGTTTAGCATATAATCAAGAAATAACCATAAAAATGGGCAACCAGCAGCCCTGAGGGCTGCTTTCTATGGAGTAGCCATTCTTTTATTCCTTTACTTTCCTAATAAACTTGCGTTCACTTTACGGACTCGCCCTGAATTCTTTCTTGTGCAAGTCCCACTTTCTTAGGGTCTGGATCAGGACCCCTTTCTGGTAACACTAACACTGTACTGTCATAATTATTTCCTTTCTCTAGTGTCTTGATATCTAATAAGTGCTTTACCTTGTTCATCTTCAGGAATGTGTTGGCTCTTCCTGACACTTCGCACTTTGAGAAAAACTTTAGAACATCAAGTTCAGTTTTAAAATGATGAGGGTTTTGATTGAAGCTGTATTGCATTTATCGTGAGAAGTATATTAAAATCTCTCACTGTAAGGATAAATTAATAAATTTCACTGGGTAATTCTGTCCATACTGTATGTTGAAATAACCAAAAGGATGAGAATCTAGTTTTAAAGAGTTTATTTAAGCAAAAAGCTTGAAATAGTCGTCCAGGAAACACAGACTCCAAACACATAGGGTCACGCTCTGAAGTTAAAAGTTAAGTTCTTGCTTATACAGGAAGAAGGCAAAGAAATTTAACAGGATTACTTTTTCCATCAAGGCTGGTTTAAGAGGTACAACAAATTAATTAGTTACAGTTTGTTTTCTTTTCTGCAGGGCTTATTTTATTTTTAATAGCTAGTTTTCATTCCTTTGACAATTTAAAAGAGTATATTTTATGTCAATCTTAAAACAGCATGATGGTCATGAAATCTACATGTGAGAAAGTTAAGGGGGAGGTTAGTCTATCATGGAGATCAACAGTGGAGATGGAGGAGGTCTCTCCCAGCACTCTTCGGTCATTTACAATATTTTGCCTGCAGGTAAGGAAGAAAGCTTAATCAGAGAAACAGAGGTTACAGCTGCATTGGTTACACCTGGCTATCATGTGATTCGGGTTCATAATTACATTCCTTTAAAGGGGCTCAAAATAATCTAGAGTTCCAAGAGTGTAGATTTTGAGTTATTTATTTTCACAATATTTGGTCCGTATTTCATTTGTTCACTTATATATTTAAGCCTATACCATCAGGATCACATACTGCTATATTTTCCTGTTGTATTCTTGTCGTTATACATTGACCTTTCTTTATCAACTCTAATAAAGATGTGTTGCCTTAAGTTCATTTGGTCTGATGTTAATGTAGCTATTACAGCTTTCTGTTCTAGATCAGCATTTGCCTGGATATTTTTTCCCAACTGTTTAATCTTTCCTTTTTTTGTTCTAGGTGTAGGTATGTCTCTTATAAACCTCCAAAACCAGAGCCAGATTTTGTTTTTTATTTAATCTGTCTTTGCATTTGAATGTTGAGATTAGATAATTTACTGTAACTATGATTATTGAGATATTAATGATGTGATTTTATACTTTCTATTTACCATCTTCTTTCTTTTTCTTCTCTCCTTTCCTGCCTTCTTTTGGATTTTTACGTTTTCTTTATTCCAACTATTTCCCTCTAGTGGTTTGGAAGTTTATACAGTCTGGTTTTTTTTTTTTTTTTTTGAGACGGAGTCTCGCTCTATCCCCCAGGCTGGAGTAGAGTATCCTGATCTTGGCTCACTGCAAGCTCCGCCTCCTGGGTTCACGCCATTCTCCTGCCTCAGCCTCCCAAGTAGCTGGGACTACAGACGCCCACCACCATGCCCGGCTAATTTTTTGTATTTTTAGTAGAGACAAGGTTTCATCGTGTTAGCCAGGATAGTATCTCCTGACCTCGTGGTCCGCCCGCCTCAGCCTCCCAAGTGCTGGGATTACAGGCTTGAGCCACCACGCCCGGCTCAGTTAATTTTTTAAAACACATACTTGACTTACCAAAGTCTAACGTTAATATCTTTAACCTTCCTCTGAATAACAGAAAGATCTTATAAACTTTAACTCTGATCTTACCCCCCATCTTTCATGTTACTCCTGTTGAGAATTTTAGTTCTACTTTCTTTTTCTTAAAAAGCTTTGTTGACATAAAATTGACACTAATAATATTGGTCTATTTAAAGTGTAAAATTTGATGTAGTTTAGCATGTGTAGACACCTCACCACAGTCAAGCTAGTAAACAGCCAACTTTTTTTTCAAACCCCCATCAGCCAGAATGATCATTGTTATTTTATATAGCAAATTTATATTGATGTGCTCAGATATGTATTTTTATTATTTATTTGCTCACCATTGCTTCTTTCATCTACTCTTTCATCCATGTTAATTTCCTTTTTCTTCAATAAAACTCTAAGTTTAATTATAAGTTTATGGTTCCTAGGTGAGGCTCTGTAAGTGGTAAATTCTCTTTACCTGCCTCAGCCTCCAAAGTGCCTCCCAAAGATGGGAGTACAAGCATGAGCCACTGCACCCAGCTGACTCTGACTCATTCTAAAGGCGGCCTAGAATGGGTCAGATTGGGTCTGCAGGACTTCTGGGGGGCCAAATGCATGTCAGGTCCAGGACAGCCTCAGTGCTCCACACACGGCTCAGTCAGTGCCGGTTGCATGGACCTGACACTGGATGGAACAGATCTCCCTGGGGAAGGACCTGCTCATGGCTGATGGAACCCAGGTGGCCACTCTGTTCTTTTCCTGACACCCTCAGTGACTAATATAGGCCCTGCCCTGGACACCAGCTGAGCCACAGCCTCAGCCCTTCCTAGAACTGAAGGGGAGGCTGCAGCTGCAGATGCTCACTGGGACAGAGCCTGTCGGCTCCCACTGCAGTGCCTGCAGCTTTGCCAGCTTCCTGGGATAAACATAGAGCACATGCAGGAGGGTCCCAGTGCCCCCCCGACCGGGGAGTAAGGTTTAGGTGTTTTTGTGGGTGCATGATGGAGTTTCCCTCTGTCACCCAGGCTGGAGTGCAGTGGCGCGATCTCAGCTTACTGCAACCTTCACCTCCTGGATTCAAGTAATTCCCCTGCCTCAACCTCCCTAGTTGCTGGGACTACAGGTGCGCACCACCACGCCAAGTTAATTTTTGTATTTTTAGTAAAGACAGAGTTTCATCATGTTGGCCAGTTTGGTCTCGAACTCCTGACCTCAAGTGATCCACCCGCCTTGGCCTCCCAAAGTGCTGGGATTACAGGCATGAGCCACTGCGCCAAGCCTAAGGCTGAGTTGAAGAAAGCCTTCTCCTCAGCTCCTGCTTGCTGAGGTAAACTGAGCTAAACTGCGATTTCTGCAGCAGCCATGTGCACAAAAGTCCACCACAGTGTGCCGCAGCCTGGCCTCCCTCCGCCCGGGTGCACTGCAGACACTGGTGAGTGACACTGAGAGGCAGGTGCCACTCTGTCTGGCAGGCCATCCCCAGCTTTCCTCCTGCTCTCCAGGGGAGCGTGTCCCCACAGGCGTGCATCTCACCATGGTGAGACAGCCCAGGCCAGGAGCCGGGTGCCGTTCCCTCTCCCACTTGCTATGCGAACGCAGGGAAAGATCTCAGGAGCTTTGGCCTTAGTCTTCTCATCTGTAAAATGACAAGATGGGATGAACAGTCCCCACATGTCAGTTTTATGAGAATCACCTGGGGCCCTTGTTCCATCGCCGAGGGGAGCCTCAGTCTGTTTTGGCTGGTCGTGACTTAGATAATAGACTACATTTAAAAAATACATATTGTGGTAAAATATACATGAGATAAAATTTCCCGTTTTAACCATTCATAAATGTACAATTCAGTGCCATTAAATGCATTGACAATGTCATGTAACTATCACCATCTATAACCAAAGCTTTTTCATCATCCCCAACAGAAACTCAGTATCCATTGAACCCGGAGCTCCCCCTTCTTCCCTCCCTCCATTCTCCTTTTTGTCTCTATGAATTTGCCTACTCTAGTGGCCAGGAGTAAGTGCAATCATACAATATGTACCCTTTTGTGACTGGCTTACTTTCCTTAGCATAATGTCTTCAAGGTTCATCCAGGCTGTAGCATATGTCAGAATTTCCTTGCTTTTGAAGGCTGAGTGATATTCCATTGAATGCATAGGCCACATTTTGTCTATCCATCCATTCATCGATGGGTAGAGACCATTTCTGAGAGAGAGAAAAAAGGACTAGCGATCCCCCGCGGTCCCTGGCAGCTCTAACAGTCTGCAATCTGCAAAGCTTTTCTAGGAGCTGGAGTGTTTGTGTTCCAACAGCGACCAGAAATGGTGGTGGCAGTGTTGGGGAATCAGCCAGGTCCTGCTGCTTGCCTGGGATGAGAATAAAACGAGGATGGAACCCTGGGACATGAACAGGAAATTTCAATGCTGTCACTCAGTCTGGAAAGTCACTTTCTAACTGCACTGCAGGGCAGGAAGATCTTGGTTTAGGGAGTCCAAAATTCAGGCTTCAAATTACAGCTCTGCCACTTACTGGTTGAAAAAGTCTCAAAACATTTTCTACCATTTTCTACTATTAACTGACTGTGGAGCTGGTTAGTTCATCTCTTGGAGTCTGCGTTTTCTATTTTGTAAAATAAAATTAGTAACATTACACACAGGATGGATGTGAAGATCAAACTGAAATAATGCATGTAAAAGTGTTCAATAAGAGATGAATTGTTTTCAAATATCACACGTTATTTCAGCAGAGCCCCAGGTGAATACATCACATAAGGATGAGGACACCTTTCTGAGAAATGCGTCGTTAGGCAACATCGTCATTCTTCAAACATCATAGAATGACTTACACAAACCTGCATGGGACAGCCTACTGCACACCCAGGCAATGAGAGCCTGTTGCTCCCAGCTACACACGTGCACAGCATGTTACTGTGCTGAGTACTGCAGCCAGTTGCAACGCAATGGTATTTGTACATCCAAATGTCTGCAAACATAGAAAAGGTACAGTAAAAATGTGATATAAAAGATAAAAAATGGCACACCTGTACAGGGCACTTATCATGAATGGAGCTTGCAGAACTGGAAGTTGCTCTGGGTGAGTCAGTGAGTGAGTGATGAGTGAATGTGAAGGCCTAGGACATTGCTATACACTACTGTAGACTTTAGAAATACTGTACACAGACACCACACTAAATTTATAGAGATATATTTTTCTTTCTTCGATAATAAACTTAGCTTACTGCAACGTTTTTACTTTATAAACTTTTAATTTTTTTTTTTGAGACAGAGTCTTGCCCAGGCTGGAGTGCAGTGGCATGATCTCAGCTCACTGCAAGCTCCGCCTCTCGGGTTCACGCCATTCTCCTGCCTCAGACTCCCGAGTAGATGGGACTACAGGTGCCCGCCACCACGTCTGGCTAATTTTTTGTATTTTTAGTAGAGACGGGGTTTCACCATGTTAGCCAGGATGGTCTCGATCTCCTGACCTCGTGATCTGCCCACCTCAGCCTCCCAAAGTGCTGGGATTACAAGCATGAACCACTGCGCCCGGCCAAATTTTATTTTTTACCCTTTTGTAATATAGCTTAAAACACAAACACATTGTACAGCTGTTCAAAAATATTGTCTTTATCTCTTTATTCTATGAACTTTTTTCAAAATAGAAAAAAATTATTTGTATTTTTTTACTTTTAAACTTTTTAATTAAAAACAAAGTCACAAACACACACTTTAGCCTAGACCTGCACAGGGTCAGGACCATCAACATCACTGCCTTCCGCCTCCATGACTCGTCCCACTGGAAGGTCTGCAGAGGAAATAACAGGCATGGAGCCGCCATCTCTATGATAACGCCTTTTCCTGGAATCCCTCCTGAAGGACCTGCCTGAGGCTGTTTCACAGTACAAAGTCTAGCTTGATTATTGAGATTGTTTTCATTTAACAGCCATTTTTTTTTTTTTTTTTTTTGAGACAGAGTCTTGCTCTGTCACCCAGGCTAGAGTGCAGTGGTGCGATCTCGGCTCACTGCAACGTCCGCCTCCTGGGTTCAAGTGATTCTCCTGCCTTAGCCTCCCGAGTAGCTGGGATTACAAGCACGTGCCACCACTTCCAGCTAATTTTTATATTTTTAGTAGAGACGGGGTTTCCCCATGTTGGCCAGGCTGGTCTCAAACTCCTGACCTCAGGTGATTCACCCACCTTGGCCTCCCAAAGTGCTGTGATTACAGGCGTGAGCCACTGCACCCGGCATTAACAGCTTTTTTTTTTTTTTAATAAGTAAAAGGAGTACACTCCAAAGTAATGATAAATAGTATAGTAAACACATAAACCAGTACCTAGTTGTGTATCATTATCAAAGTATTATGTACTGTACAAATTGTGAGTGCTATACTTTTATATGCCTGGCTGCACAGAAGATCTGTTTACACCAGTATCACCACATACACACAAATAATGTATTATGCCACAACATTGCAACAGCTGTGACATCAGTAGGCAACAGGAATTTTTCAGCTCCATTATAAACTATGGGACCATTGTGGTATACGCAGTCTGTCTTTGACTTAAACATCATTATGCAGTGCATAATTGTATATTGGTCACTTCTGACGGAAATGTCCAGTGTGCAAAGTCTAGCTGTTAAGTATTGAGATTGTTTGCTTGTTTTAACAAAAAAGGCTTGAATATTCCCTTCAGAGACGTGGTGAGGGACGTGAAGGAAAGGAGAAAACAATGAAAGCAGTAACTGAAGAAGAAAAGTCTTCTTTCCATGAGTATTAATTCTAATCCCCTTCCCCAAATTAACCTTACGCTTCTTGAGTCTTGAAGAAACGCCAGGATCCCACTTTTTCCCTCAGGATCTCGGGATTAATTTTAGTGACATCAGTTTAACACATTCCTTTGCAGAAAGATGCAAACTGAACCAAAAAGTGATAGGCAGGTGTCTCAAATTTTTCGAGGTTTATTTAGCCAAGGGTGAGGATGTGCCCAGGGAGAAATTCACACATCACAGTGTTACAGGAAAGGGGTCCCGATCCAGACCACAGAGAGGGTTCTTGGATCTTGTGTAAGAAAGAATTCAGGGTGAGTCTGTAGAGTACAGTGAAAGCAAGTTTATTAGGAAAATAAAGGAATAAAGGAATGGCTACTCCACTGACAGAGCACCCCAAGGGCTGCTAGTTGCCCATTTTTTAAATTATTTCTTGATGATATGCTAAACAAGGGGTGGATGGGGGGAGGGGGGAGGGACAGCATTAGGAGATATACCTAATGCTAAATGACGAGTTAATGGGTGCAGCAAAACAACATGGCACATGGATACATATGTAACAAACCTTCACATTGTGCACATGTACCCTAAAACCTAAAGTATAATAATAAAAAAAAAAAGAAAAAAGAAAAAAACAAGGGGTGGATTATTTATGTCCCCCTCTTTTAGACCATATAGGGTAACTTCCTGATGTTGCCACAGCATTTGTAAACTGTTAGGGCGCTGATAGGAGTGTGGCAGTGAGAATGACCAAAGATCACTCTTGTCACCATCTTGGTTTTGGTGGGTTTTAGCAGACATCTTTACTGCAAACTGTTTTATCAACAAGGTCTTTATGACCTGTATTTTGTGCTGACCTCCTATCTTATCCTGTGACTTAGAATGTCTTAACCATCTGGGAATGCAGCCCAGTAGGTCTCAGCCTCATTTTACCCAGTTCCTATTTAAGATGGGGTTGCTCTGGTTCACAGGCCTCTGACATTTCCCCCCTCCCTTTTATAAGAGAACCCTTAATCCTAAGGGTTGCAGAGGGATAAAGATCCATCTTCTGTATCTTCTTGAGGCTGAAAAGGGGCGATGCTATTCCTGCCCAACCATTAGGGTCTCTTGTATTCAGGGTAGAGCTCAGTCAGAAAGCGTCAGTATGGCGAGGGCCATTCAACTTTCTTGAGTTCCAACAAAAGGTTATATCTGGAAGATTAACAAGTGCTCAATTTAAGACAACTTTTAATAATCTTATTCTGCATTCCTACACAAAGAGTACAACAGCACTATATTTCACAATAATAAAGCAAAACAAGTAAAGTTATTTCAAGTAAACTAAATAATTAGGCTTTCCATGAACTGAGTAACTGCTGGAATCAAGCTGATATGGGATTGCTAGTCAATTCTAATACATGTACAGATTTAGAATACTGATCCAGATTTCTACATTACCCATCTCTCTTGTTTCTTCTGAGCAGCAGTCAGAGCTCACTGGTTGGTTCATAGGAATAAACAGAGTTAGCCTAAATTGCAGAAACAAACTTTAAAAACAACTGATGAGACTAGAATCTAACAACAGATGTTCCGTAGTTCTTGAAACATAATATTTCTCTCTCCAGTTTCTTATTTTTACTAAAAACAAATCATGGTAAGACTGATTTGCTTTATTATACTTCGCATGACTATTTGTATAAAGTGCAGCAAGAATAATTATTTTTCACATAAGCTCTTTTTAAATTGGCTTTGATGGAATTCTGTTCCACAGAAGGAGTTTTAGATAAGACTTTTTAGAGCTGAGCCCTGCCATCGGTTTGTACCCTCAAACACCTATGAGCTGCGTAAATTCCTCTCCTCTTGAGGTTCCAAGAGAACTTGGGGCTCCTGGACCTGTTAGAAAGTGACATTCTTTACTTACCACAGGTCAGAAACCCTGCACAGGGACTGCATAGGCAAGGTGTAAGGCATTTCCCCAAGGGGCTTTTATTGGCTTTACAAGTCAAGTTTGATTCCTTAAAGCACGCCTTTCCAGTCAAAGCCTTGGTAAAATAACCAGTTTTTCCAACTGTATCCTGTTACAAAAGAAAACAGATTCTTATTGCACTTACACAAATAACTATTTGCCATAAATTAAGAATACTCGGCCAGGCGCAGTGGCTCACGCCTGTAATCCCAGCACTTTGGGAGGCTGAGGCGGGCAGATCACGAGGTCAGGAGATCGAGACCATCCTGGCTAACACGGTGAAACCCTGTCTCTACTAAAAATACAAAAAAATTAGCCGGGCGAGGTGGTGGGCGCCTGTAGTCCCAGCTATGCAGGAGGCTGAGGCGGGAGAATGGCATGAACCCGGGGGTCAGAGCCTACAGTGGGCCGAGATCGCGCCACTGCATTCCAGCCTGGGCGACAGCAAGACTCCATCTCAAAGAAAAAAAAAAAGAATACTCACAAATAGTTTCCAAATTCTGGAGAAATCAGGTAGAGAGAAACAAATAGGCTCCAAATTTTGTTCACAGGAGTGTGTACTTTACTCAATTGTTAAAAACTGTAAATAGCTTCTGTTAGTTCAGTCTATGCAGTTAACTCCTGTTCTGATATTCATGAACATTCCACTTCTCCATGAGAGTTCTGAAAATTGTTTCCTCTAATGTCACAATTTTTAAAGTTATCAGAAACCTGCATTTAAGAACACCTGTCGGCCGGGCACGGTAGCTCACGCTTGTAATCCCAGCACGTTGGGAGGCCGAGGTGGGTGGATGACAAGGTCAGGAGATCGAGACCACGGTGAAACCCTGTCTCTACTAAAAATACAAAAAAATTAGCCAGGCGTGGTGGCGGGCGCCTGTAGTCCCAGCTGCTCAGAGAGGCTGAGGCAGGAGAATGGCGTGAACCTGGGAGGCGGAGCTTGCAGCGAGCTGAGATGGCGCCACTGCACTCCAGCCTGGGTGACAGAGCAAGACTCCGTCTCAAAAAAAAAAAAAAAGAACACCTGTCAAAGCCCTGTAGTTGATTATAAACCACTTTCTAAAAGGAACAAAACAAGACAACACTTGTTTGTGGATGACAAAATGTCTTAGGACAGCCACAGTAAAAAATATGATTGACAAAGAAATGCAGTTACCTCTGTGGCATACAATGATTTTATGTAATGATTTTAATTATTAATAACATATGGTAAGCCATATTAGAATCATAGGAGTGTCTCATAATTTTTGGACACATACCAGTAACATATTTATACAAATACAGCCCAAAGAAAGCGAAACACCATTTTATATTTGAAAATGCTTCTTGTATGATTTTTTAACCAAATAAGCCAAATGTCACTGTTGCATTAATGCATTATTGATGTCAAATCCCATTCTTAATAAAATCTTATAGACATATCTACCCAGTTTTACTGTTTGACCATAAAGTAAGATTCTCATAAATCTTTTATAACATTTTACAATTTTTGTTAAAGAGCAGCTCATAAGCAGGATTTTGCTCTAAGAAAAACCTGCTGTGCTTTCATTCAAATGTTTAATTTATGGAAAAAACGGAATAGTACCCCTTTATTTTTAGCCAATAAGTTCACACACAGAATTTCTTGTACAAGATTAATTTTTCACAAACCTTCCACAACTTCCTTAAACCTTTAGCTTTATCCTAACTTAAAACAATTCTTTAACACTTTTATGTAGGCAAGAAAATCCACATTCCCATGACTTCTTATAATCTTTTGCTAAAAGTACATTCTACTTTCCTTACACAACTTACATGTAAAACTGTTTTTTCAGTGGTTTCAAATACATGTCACGCTGTTAACTCTTAGCAACTTTTTTTTTTGGTGAAAACTTTGGGATTTTAATGATGTACTAGGTGTGGAGCCTAACCCAGGACACACCAGGCAGAAGTGCAGATAAGGATTGACTCCAGCATAGCTGGGGGGCCTGGCTAACACCACATGTCCTCAGGCCTTATCTGGAATATAATGCTCCAAAGCAGGTAAATTGAACAGTTTTCAAAAGCCAAAAAAGCATTTTATGACCTTAAAGCATTTAGTAAACTTAATATCTGACCTGCATAATTTGCACCAAATGTTTACATTATTGAAGATATTTTTATTTTACCAATAATCTTTAAAACTCTTTATTTCCCAAAGATTAAGTCACATGACTAAATAAAAGGCATTGCATTTTTTACTTTTCTCACAAAATATTCTATTTAAGCTCTTATTATTACTAAACCAATTAATCAAAGCTCTTTGAGATATAAACATCACACACAGAACATACATAAATACATAGAAGATAAAGGACTTATTCCCTAAGCCAGGAATTGAACTCTGAACTTGGGCTGCCATTGGGAAAAGAGAAAGCACATTCACATGGTTACAAGGTCAAGCTCCCAAGGACACGACTGACCAGTTTGCTGGGCTGTCTTGAAAAGCAGGCTTACAGGTGTCCTAAGCCTGTGTTCTATCCTAAGGTACACCTCTCCATGACAGAACAATACAGAAAGACCCACAAAGCACGTCGATTTCGCTACAGCTTACGACTAGCTTCATGAATCCTTTTTCTCATTAATCAAAACTTTATGGGAGATAAACGGTGATTTTTACCATTCATTCAACCAGTTTGCACAGAGAGAGGAAAGGCAAGGGAGAAAAGCACCGCTTGTGACAGCGTGGGGGAGGTGAGGCACTCAGCGAGGCCAGAGAAAGACCCACCCATGCAACAACCCTGAAAAGTTCAAGTGGTCGCTTGTCAATAGCGAAGGGATCTTTTCCAGGAGTTCCATCAGCTCTCAAGTTTCCCCTTTTTGGGGAGGAAAAGCCTCCCCATGTCCCGCGATACTGTACATGCCTAACCCTTTCACCCATAGCCATCAGCAAAGAGCGAAAGGTGGTGAATCCAAAGAGAACAGAGGTTAACATCCCATAGTGCCAAACCCATTCTTAGCCAACAGGGATTTTACTGAACGGGATTTTATGGAGAGGGGCCTCTAACCCTCCTAAGTTGGTCCTCTAATCCAAGGTCGGTCAAGCATCCTTGCCTTTTATTAAGAGAGGCCTCTAACCAACTCGGTCTTAGGAGAGACTCTAACTCTCCTAAGTTGGGCCTCTAACCCAATTCCATTCTTTTCCCAAGTACCCCACCACTGACCCAAAGTTGTCTAATCAGTTCTGCAGTCTATTTCCTTTGGATGGGGGGGTTTCCTCAGTATTGTCCCTTACATGGTTCATCAGAAAGATGTTATTGGACCCCACCACTTACGCAAAGTTAGCTGTTGGGTCGGGGGGAGCGGTTCTGCACTATAGTTGCTTCTGTGGTAGCCAGAAAGATGTTACAAGGAAAGGGGTACCAATCCAGACCCCAGAGAGGGTTCTTGGATCTCCAGCAAGAAAGAATTCAGGGTGAGTCTGTAGAATAAAGTGAATGCAAGTGTATTAGGAAAATAAAGGAATAAAAGAATGGCTACTCCATAGACGGTACCCCTGAGGGCTGCTGGTTGCCTATGTTCACGGTTATGTCTTAATGATATGCCAAACAAGGAGTGGATTATTCATGTCCTCCCCTTTTAGACCATATAGGGTAAATTCCTGATCTTGCCATGGCATTCGTAAACTGTTATGGCACTAATAGGAGTGTAGCAGTGAGGATGACCAGAGGTCACTCTCATCACCATCTTGGTTTTGGTGGGTTTTGGCCAGCTTCTTACAGCAACCCATTTTATCATCAAGGTCTTTATGACCTGTATATCTTGTGCCAACCTCCTATCTCATCCTGTGACTTAGAATGGCTTAACCATCCGGCAATGCAGCCCAGTAGGTCTCAGCCTCATTTTACCCAGCTCCTATTTAAGATGGATTTGCTCTGTTTCACACACCTCTGACAACAGGGGCATCTGTGACCTCTGCTTTTCCTAAAGGGGGCTTTGTGAACTTCAGTATTTAAAGGGGAAAGATCAAGCAGGAGGGGGGAAAAGGGAAGAGGGGAGGGAGTGAGGCCAGTGCTTACATCTTGTGCAGCTCTGTCTAGCTTTAGTAAATCTACATTTCACATGTGAAAAGATGGAGTAGAGGAGAAAGTCAACTATGCATTACCTCGAGCTCAGTAAATCTGCATTCTACCGACGATAAAGCAAGCTTGTGAAAAGAGGGAGCAGAGAGAATGAGGCTGTGAAGCCAGGTTGTGAAATTACAGCTGCTTGGGAAAACATTATCAGTGACTCAGTTCCCAAGCTTAACTTTCCCTTCAGCATAGTGAGTTTGGGTCCTGGGATTCTACTTTTCTTTCGCTCAACACTACAGTCACGAGGGAGCTGTTGCCTTTTAGTTCTAGGCCTTTAGAGAGCACCAGGGGTGCATTCTCTCACATCTGATCATTGGATCTGGGGATTCTTGCATTTTCCTGGTGGCTTATCCCTCAACTTTATGCTTGGGCTTCACCTCTAGTTGGCCTATTTATTAACCTAGTTGCCTCTCAGTGCATTTATTTGTGGTTAAAATATCCAAACAGCTCTCAGATGCAGCCAGAAGCTTTCTGTCACTTCAATAATGCCAGGGTGCTGGGGAGCAGACGGAGTAGTCTGGGAGACAGGAGGGCAAGGGTAACCCCTCCTGAGCTACAGAAGGTGATGACGCAGAACCGGCTGCAGGCAGGTTGCATGAGCTTTGCTGTCCTCCCCAAGCCAGGGGCCATCCTTCTGGCCCCCTGGATTTCCTGTGGGGAGGCTGCTCAGCCATGTGAGGGCAGGGAACAAAAGCAGCAGCATCTCCACAACAAGGGTAGGGTGCAGACAGACATGATCAGGCTAGAGTTAGCTTTCAGGTGAAGGCGACTGGCTGAGATTTAGAAACGGAGGCACAAAGCTAAGATTTACAAATGGATGTGCCAACACCCATCGCCCTGACGGCTGGCCCCGATCTGGTGGTAGGGTTGCCTGGAGCTCCAGGCTGGGCAGGACCATGAGAGTGCGTCCCAGGCCCAGGATAAAAAGGCCACGAAGGTGCTTGACGCGATCCGCAGGCACAGGAAGGCCATGGCCGCTCGAGTGCAGTGCACTAGCCTTTTCAGCCTTGTATTCTCAGGACTCCAGCGGAGCGTTGGTTTGATGTCAGCAGGTGGTTCCGCTGAGTCCTAAACTTGCACCTGAGGCTCAGCACTGCCCTGCTGGAAATCAGAACCAGCCCAATATGACCCAGATGTTGCGGAACAAGCTCAGGCTCAATTTTTCCAAACAGGAGAGAGACTGTCCACCTTCACTCCTGGCAGGGGGCTGGTCCCTCCCAGTGATTGGGGATTTTCTGCTGCTGGAGAGAGGTCCACTCACCTCCCTCTGGAACTCCGAAGCTTCTGGAAGACTGTTTTGGTTTTTATGTCTGTCACCCCTTCACATAGAGGTAAGTCAGTCCCCCATGGGGGAAGCTCCAGCCCCAGGGCAGGGCCCACTGAATGCCTGTTGGGCTAGAAATCCGCCCTGAGCCACCTCACCCATGTCCTTGTGCTCCAGCCTCCCTGCACTTCTCCCACTCCCAGCACAGGCTGAGCCTTTCCACCTGCAGTTCTAGCATTTTCCACCCCTCCACTTGCCTGGTGAATGCCACATGAGTCTTCATGGCCCCGTGCAGAGGACTTTCCCTCCTAGCTTCTGTGCCCCCTCCTCACTGTCCCCAAAAGGATTTGCACTTGTGTTTTTACAATTAAGAGCTATTTTATTAGGGACAGGTTCTTGCTCTGCTGCCCAGGCTGGAGTACAATGGCTCTAACACAGCTCACTGCAGCCTCAAACTCCTGGGCTCAAGGATCCTCCCGCCTGGTCCTCCTGAGTAGCTAGGACATGCACCACCACACTGGCTAATTTTTTCTTTTCTTTTTTTATAGAGATGGAGTCCCAGATTGTTGTCCAGGCTGATCTCAAACTCTTGGCCTCACATAATCCTCTTGCATCAGCCCTGCAAAGTGCTGGAATTACAGGCGTGAGCCACCACGCTGGCCCTGGTCTACTTTATAAACACTTAAAAGGCTTGCTTTCCTTGTATTTCTTCATATCTTCTCTGGCCCTGGCACTGCAGTTAGAACCAAGCACATGCTCTATGCTATATAAATGTATGTTGAGTGCATGCATTAAGGACTGCCACAGGAAATGTGTCTTACTAGAGTGAGTCTTCTGAGAGGAACTGGACCTGTGTTTAGAACTTCAAGGGAAACGATTCATCTCTGATCTGTGGAGGGGTGGCATGCCTCGCGGTGGCGCAGCCGGCCTCCCTAACCTGCTATTAAAAGATTGCTGGCAGAATGGTCTGCAGATCTTCTATTTACTGTAAATAATCAACCCAGGTAAGGAAAATCCCTCTACATAGTTCTGCTAGTTAAATTCCACCCCAAACAAAGCTACCAGAACACAGCTATTTCAGTCTTAAGTAGGAATAGCTAATGCCATTAGAAATTATGAAAAAAAGAATCCTCTCTCTTTATAGAACAAAAAATGAAACCTGCGTCAGAAGACCACCCATGGTTCTAGAGAAAGTGGTTTTGCTGATAGCTTTTAAAAATTCAAGTCTTCTGGAGAGGTGAATTTCAAGCAGCCATAGATCACACTAATTCAAAAGCCACTGGCCATTCATGAGATGACCTAACCTTGGCCAGCTGACTCTCTGGAGTAGAAACCTTTCAACCCTCCGTTGGCTGAAGTGTGACATAACCAATGCTAGTGTGAACTGCTGCCTTGACTCAGCATAATTATATCCCTATAATTGCATACCAGGACTTATTGAAACTTGTTTGATATTATAGATGATTTTGAAACCTCTCAGACCACTGTTCACTTTCAAGACTGAATGATAAACTTAAGCTCTATTTACAGACCTTAGCTGGTGCCAAATTTGTTTTTAAAAAATGAGAGTAGGCCAGGTGCGGTGGCTCACGCCTGTAATTCCGGCAATTTGGGATTCCAGCAATCCGAAGTGGGTGGATCATTTGAAGTCAGGAGTTTGAGACTAGCCTGGCCAACATGGTGAAACCCCGTTTATACAAAAAAAAAAAAAAAAAAAACAAAAACTCCACAAAAATTAGCCGGGTGTGGTGGCATGTGCCTGTAATCCCACCTACACAGGAAGCTGAGGCAGGAGAATTGCGTGAACCTGGGAGGTGCACTCCAGCCTGGGTGACAGAGCAAGACTGTCTCAAAAAATAAATAAAATTAAATTTAAAAAAAAGAAATCAGACAATACCTTCTTAGTTTAAAATGGGACACATTCAGAATAAGTACCCAGTTGCAGAGACCTTAATAATAGTGGTAATAATGAAAATATGTCATTGTTATTACTGAGAGGTGACAGTGTGCTGGCAGCCCTTGCTCACTCTCGGCACTGACTCTGGCCACGCTTGAGGAGCCCTTCAGCCTGCCACTCTCTGGGCTGGCAGAGGTCAGAGCTGGCTCCCCTCTGCTGGCAGGGAGGTGTGGAGGGAGAGGGGCAGGTGGGAACTGGGGCTGTGGGCAGCACTTGCGTGCCAGCGTGAGTTCCAGTTCTGGGTGGGAGTGGGCTCTGCGGGTGCGCACTGAGAGCGGCCGGCCTGCGCCGCCGGCCCGGGCAGTGAGGGGCTTAGCACCCAGGCCAGCAGCTGCGGAGGGTGTGCCGGGTCCCCCAGCCGGCACCACACTCAAATTCTCGCCGGGCCTCAGCTGCCTCCCCACAGGGCAGGGCTCCGGACCTGCAGCCCGCCATGCCTGAGCCTCCCCCGGCGCACGGACTCCTGTGCTGGCGGGAGCCTCCCAGACGAGCACTGCCCGTGGAGCACTGCCCTCTGCTCCACGGCGCCCGGTCCCATCCACCACCCAAGGGCTGAGGAGTGCAGGCGCATGACTGGCACCTGCGGCTGGTGTGGGATCCACTAGGTGAAGCCAGCTAGGCTCCTGAGTCTAGTGGGGACTTGGAGAATCTTTGTCTAGCTAAGGGATTGTAAATACATCAATCAGCACTCTGTGTCTAGCTCAAGGTTTGTAAACACACCGATCAGCACCCTGTGGCTAGCTAATCTGGTGGGGACTTGGAGAATCTTCATGTCTAGCTAGGGGACTGTAAATACATCAATCAGCACCCTGTCAAAACGGACCAATCAGCTCTCTGTAAAATGGACCAATCAGCAGGATGTGGGTGGGGCCAGATAAGGGAATAAAAGCAGGCCCCACCCCGCAGTGGCAACCCCCTGGTGTCCCCTTCTGGGCTGTGGAAGCTTTGTTCTTCAGCTTTTTGCAATAAATCTTGCTACTGCTCTCTCTTTGGGTTTGCACTGCCTTTATGAGCCGTAACACTCACCGTGAAGGTCTGCAGCTTCTCTCCTGAGGCCAGCAAGACCACGAACCCACCGGGAGGAATGAACAACTCCGGGTGGGAGGAGCCAACAACTCCAGACGCGCTGCCTTAAGAGTTGTAACACTCACTGCGAAGGTCAGCAGCTTCACTCCTGAAGCCAGCAAGACCACGAGCCCACCAGAAGGAAGAAAATCCAAACACGTCCGAACATCAGAAGGAACAAATTCCAGACACACCATCCTTAAGAACTGTTAACACTCACCGCGAGGGTCCGTGGCTTCATTCTTGAAGTCAGTGAGACCAAGAATCCACCAATTCCGGACACATTACTATAAAATAGTCCAGACCTCCTGGGAGAACCTTATTAGCTTTGAGTTATTTTTCTCAGAGTTGATGGATTTATGGTACCCGTAAACTAAACCAGTCTCCATGGACACCAAGAAAGTCCACATGCTCTGGGGGGTTGGGGTGTGAGTGGGGGTGTCAGAGGGGGGAGGAAGTCAATGTCCTTCCCTCAGAGAGTCCTTCCCTCAGAGAATCCAGTGTCAACAGCAGAAGCTCACCTGCTGAGAGAGCAGGATGTGACTGTAACATTTTTTAAAGTTTTTTTTCCTGGAAGTTTAAAGTCCTCTCTCAAAATCTAATAATAGCCTTAAAAGCTTTACTGAGTAGAGGGAAGAAAAGGATTCCTCATTTGTGGAAGCCTCCGCCTTCCTCTCTGTAGTCCCCCTCTGCAGGACACCTGGCTGAGCTCCATCAAGAATTATACAAAACTTTCTCTTTAGTTCCTTCCCTATTTGTGCCATAAGAGGAAGGGAAAAAATGAAGAGATCATGATAAGACCTCGATCCCAAAGCTTCTCAGGGGCCGCAGAGCACCTTCCAGTAGCCCAATGCGCCTGGTTACATTCCCAGGCTCTCCATCACAGGTCACCAGTGAGGATTACAAATCGCCCTCCAAAAGCCTGAGGAACCAGAGAGGGTTCCATCCCTCTCTGGGGCACATTGTTTAGTGACACAGCCTCATTCTGTTGTCCAGGCTGGCCTCAAACTCCTAGGCTCATGATCCTTCTGCCTCAGCCTCCTAGTATCTGGGACCACAGGCAGGAGCCGCTGCCTGTGCCGAGAGAGCAGAACCATGCAAAACCCTCACACAGACTTCTGAAAAGAAAAAAGCATGTCTGCATCCACAAAATCAATCATTCTCTCACCGAACACATAAATAAGAATACCAGGTGATAATTTTATTCACAAATAAAAAAGATATTACAAAACTAAGAAAATGATAATTTACACATTTATAAATTCTAGTATGCAAAATAGTAATGATGAAATCTAAATTGATTTAAGCTATTTTAAAGCAATGATGGTTTTCCTTTCCTTTTTTTTTTTTACTAGCACAGACAATAGTGCTTAACCTAGGTAATAGCAATATTAACACATTATCTAAAGTAGAAAAATCTCTATTTAAAAATATATTCCATATACACAAAATGAGAAAATGCATGACTTTACTTGGTTGCTCTTGAAATCCTCCTCATTCTTGTCAACGAGCTTCTGCAGCACAAGAAGCCACAGTGGTTATGCCCATTCAGCCACAAGCATTACCCGACGCAGCCTTCCTGACATCGGCACTCCAGCAGCTGAGTTTATTGAGTGCTATGGGATATTCCAAAAAAGTGAAGTGCAAATTGGATTTTTTTCCTCAAATGTTTACAAGGAGTGTAAAATATAACATTGTTGTATATTTCTAGAGTAGGTAGGGTAAAATGTCTTCATCTTGATAAAAGTTACCCAGGATTTACCAAATTCAGTAGCAAATGAAATCAATTTTCAACCCTAAGCATTTCTCTACTGATTGAAAATGATGTTTTGGGATTTTTGGCCAAAGTCTCATTCCCATCAGTCTGGCTTTCTCCAGCCAGGTTTGTCCTTGAAGTTAATCAGGGCTCTACATATGGAAAATATATACAGGCTACACAAAGGAACACAGCCCTGCCTACTTTCATCATCTCTCTGTCATAACAGAAAGGACCAGATTGCAAACAGTGGCATGTATGTGAATCATGGTGAGGTCACGTGAGGAAACTCTACTTGCATTTTCATAGCCATTGTGTGGTCAAATCCTAAATATTTTACATGTCCAAAAGGCAATTTTCCTAAGAGTTCTTGACTACCAAAGGATCATTGGTTTATACTTAAAAAAAAAAAGTAATACAGGAAAAGTCAATTAATTATGACTAGGCACTAGGTTGACATGACAGCTTGGGGTCTACAATGAAACATTCTCATTTCCTATTTCAGGTGAGGGAATTGAGGTCATGAGATGTACCAGACACAGGCAAGCTAGTAAACACATATCAAAACCTAAAACTATGGAGAAACGGCCACAAGAAAGAGGGCTCATTAAATTTTACTAATCTCTCACAAACAGAGAAAACCATGGGTAATACATGAGAAGATAAAAACGTACTAGGAAAGACAGATACATTTTAATATTCAGTTTAAATGTTAAAAGACAGTGACTTGGGCAGGGCAATTCCAAACCAAAATATCATAGTGCCCTCGAACATACTGATGTTCAGAAGTCTAAAAAATATGCCCTGTTCAAGTAGGTCCTCTCCAGGGCATAAAGATTAAGAGTAAATGAACCATTCCCTGCTTTGTGACTGAACGGGGTTAATTTCTGTCTTAGCTCTAGAGACAATGCTAATGTGTAGATGGTAGGGGATGGAGCACTTTAATAGAAAGAAGCACCGTCCTCTTAAATCCAACACCGGATGGCTAAAGTAGGAGATGACGTGCTGACTAATCTTACACAATTGGAAGGAGCACGACAATGTCCCGGTCAAACTACACTAGGGCAGTTACAGCTGCTTCATCTAAACCCCTACAAATTGTGCATTTTCTTCGAGTCCTAACAAGTGGTGTGTTCTCATGGAAGACTACCTCAGTAGTAGGGGAACCTGATATGTTGCAATTTCTAAAGCCTTTAGTATAAGATACAATGCAAGTAAAAGGTCATTTATGTTTATAAATACCCTTTTTCTATAATGTTCTAAGCTCAGGCAGAGGGACAGATGCAACAAATGTTTCTATATCAACTAATTTTCATATAAATATGCCAACCTTTCATACAAGTCTCTACAATATGCGTTAATTCCGGGCAATGGGCTGCCCTTTCTCGACCACATTCCCTAGCCCAGGTGTTCTCCTGAGATCAGCCACCAGCAGGTGTTCATGAGACCGAGGTTGAGGTCAGAAGTGTGGATTCTGGAAAGAGCTCTCCTCCTCTGTCTGATTCCTCTGATTCAGTTAACTTCATCTAATAAACCCAAGATTTAGGCAGGCAATATGAGGGCCATTCTAACCACCTATGCGAATCAGTTTAGATGATGAAAAAGTGTCCTTCTCAAATAGAAACACTCACTTTTGAACCCATTCTACATAAAAGCTAAGATAATTCATCTGACATCTCGTAGGCAGTATGAAATTATTTCTGGAAAGAAAAAGTATATTCTGGGTCTTCAGTCTTGTAAAACCACAATCACCATGAAAATAAGCATGAAGGCATTTCTGTTGCTTGTTATATGTCCACAATCTCATAGGCTGCCAACTCAACCCATCCGTCTTTGAAGTCACTTTTGTGGCTGAGAAGCTTCTCATGTAGGAAAGATGCAGAGTATCATGAGTCGGCCTGGAGTCTTTTCTTGTTATTCATTGAGGTTTCAGCTTACAGCTGGTCTGGCTCAGAAGCAACTGGCTGAAAGGCTTCAAATGCCGTCAGTTTGGTTCAGATTTATTTTTGCCCCAGAAGCCATGCAAGGTCCAGACTGCTCAGTCCATAAGCCTAACAAAGGAGTACTCTTTGGGTTCCAGCACACACTTCTACTGCAGAAAGAAGCAAGTTCTTTAAGCCTCCTAAAACAGCAACAGAAAGGAAGCTTTAGAAATAATGTCTTACAAATTAAATCTGCTACATTTCAATGGTAAAGAATTATTATGCATAACTTTTACTAGTAGTATACATGGATTTAATAGCATATGGACAAGAGACTCATTCAATAGTATCCAAATATCCAGCTACCCATATAATCTCAGGATAAAATAAAGACTTTCATAATAGTCACCCAATAACTGCAGAGTACTTAAAAGATGATACTGTAACCCATAGCAATCATAATGTATTAACAAACAATTCTTTTGTGGGCTTTCAACCTTATTCAAACATTTAAAGCTTCTTTCTTCTATATTGTGTTCCTTTAAAGCACTTGTAGGTAAATATTTTAGGATTCTGTATTTCCTTTCTTTCAAAGAACAAAGATGATGAATGAATAGTGCCATTCTTTATCTGCCAACTTAGTCCTTGAATGTACTTTCATTAAACTATTAGAGAATGTTCAGAAATAGTTGGGAATAAGATTTCTCTTACAACAATCTCCCTAGCATACTCACAGTCCTTGTCCGGAGAATATCCTCAGCAAAGTGTAGCCATTAGACGTGTCCTCATCACAAAGGGCACTGACGTCAATGCCGGGAAGGGGACAAGTGAAACCACTGAACATTAATTTCATGTATTAACCCTTCACTAACTTACCACTAATTTGGCATTGGTGACATACCAGGTAAGTGCATGCAAAAAAATTATTCCTAGGTCTAAGGAGATTATTTAGAAGTAAAATCTTATGAAACACTTCCAATAACAGGAGATAGTTTTATCAAATATGTTGATTAATTGACATGATTATAATAACTACATGAACCCTTCTGTGGGAGGCAGATTATCCTCATTTTGCCAATAAGGAAAAAGTAGACATTTCAATAGAATGAAACACTAGAACCCAGGGTCCTCTCATGTGTTTTCTAACCTTTCTGTCTGTTCCTGTTGACATTTTAAATGTTGCATTAAAAACAACTTCAAGATATGCTTTTCCTGTAAGTAAACAGGCTGGCTTTGTTCTCTCGAATATCTCAGCAAAAAATGTTCCAAATATCTCAGTTTTGTTCCCTTCTGGAGAGATGTGTACAGGAAAAACTTGATTAAAATTGAGTCATACAAACTAAAGAAGGCTCTCACACCTATTTGCTTTATCTGGAACCATAACTATCATCAGATTATGGGTCATCTTAAATCACCCATAAGAAAACTAGTGTGTGGAAATGCAGGTTTTGTAAACAAATGCATCATGCGCTGAAATCATGGCCTCACACCACGTAAAGACAGAAGTGCTGTTTGGCCACAGCTGCCCCTTATCCGCCTCCCAGATGGACACATGTTGTTTTCCTGAGCTATGAACGAGCCCATATCATGGAGCCAAGCTAATTGAACACGAACCTGTGGAATGGGTAAAATTAACGAGAAGCCCTGTGCTTTGGTTCATAATAGTGAGCTGCTGAAATCAAATTATTTTATTTTATTTTTTAAGAGACAGGGTCTTGCTTTGTTGCCCAGGCTGGAGTGCAGTGGCGTGATCCTAGCTCACTGCAGCCTCGAACTCCTGGGCTCAAGTCATCTTGATGCCTCAGCCTAAAATCAAATTCTTTATGAGATGTGAATGTGTCCTCTAGCTGGAAAATTAGCCTGTTGGGGGAAATGTGGGTTGGTTTTTAGAATTTAGATTGGGAAAAAAAAAACAAAAGCAAAACTACTTGAGTTAAACACTTGGTTGGACCTTGAAATAAAGAGGAGGACCACGCCCCCAAAGGCCTGAAGTAGCTTAAGGTTCATTTACTACATTTCACAGATTAGCGAGTGCAACTAAAGTTTTTTTTTTTTTTTCCAGCATCTGGAAATGATTATCTCTTAAAATGGGCTCAAAATATTATTCACTATTATAGGGGAAAAATCAAAATGGTTTATATTTTAACAATTCCTTTTTTAAATTCAATGTCATACTTAGATTTACCTAAATTAATCTAACAATTATAGGACTACACATCTTGAAAAGTTAGTAAAAACCTTTCATTAATAAATTATTATGCTGTGCAACTTGAATGTAATATTTTCTCATCAGGTTCAGTTTAGATGTAATTGTAACTTTCTTTTCATAATGATTTGAGTTGAAAGGATATACAAATCATGAGAACTACCTTGCATGTCTTTGAAAAAGAGTTAATAAGTCATGATATGCCAATCTCATCAACTAGAACATGTTTCTAAAATATCATGTTCATACAGCTGTGATGACAGTGCTTATCAATCCTGTCCCCAGTGCACCACCAACATACACAGAAAAAAGCAGGCAACGAGTTGGCTCCGGGATGACCTCATATGAAGATGTTTCATTCCTTGGTCTCGGCAACTGACATCACAAACTTGGGTACAAGCTACAAAATTAAGGTGAGTGGTAATTCTGTTTCCTGACAAAACTCTGAAAAACAGTCATTAGTCAGCTGGCAGCACCGTAACCCTAGTTCCTCAGATGGTCTCCTAACAAGAGAGGCACGGACGATGCACTAGACGTGGCGAGGGCCCCTCATTTAGTGCTGCTGGGAGGCAGCTGAGCCCTCTGTTGCTGAGCAGGGGGGTTCCCCCTGTTTCTAGCATCCTCTGATCCGTCAGTGGGCGCTCTCTGCTGTGAAGGACTTGTTACCTGCCCTTGGCTGCTGGGCCCTCTCAGTTCCTACATTGTGTGGGGCACAGTCCATTCTTGAGACTTACACTCAACTAGGTTAATTCTTAAGTCTTTTCTTATTTATTATCGTAACAATTTTACAAATTATGGATGGCTCAAAAGAACAAGATCAGCGAACAGCCTTTCCTAACTCCAGGCAAAGCTCAGAGGTAGATACTTTGCATGTGTTAACTGCCTAATTTGTTTTTCCTTTGTTCACTCATCTCCCTTCTCTTACTTCTCCATTCCCCCATTTTGAGAACGAAACCAATTTTGTCCCTCCAAAGCTAAAAAATGTTTTCTCTATAGAATCCCCTATAAATTCTCCAGAGAATTTTTTTTTTGTACTTAAAAAAAGCAAACAAGGTGGGAAGACGGCTTGAGCCCAGGAGGACGAGGCTGCAGTGAGCTGTGATCGCTCCATTTGAGCTCCGGCCTGCGCGACAGAGACCCCGTTTCAAAACCCAAAAACCAAAAACGAAAAACAAGTACTGCAGACTTAGATCAGTACGTAACTTATGAACTGATCTTAAAAGGAACGCATCAGCATTCACACTCTGACTGCACTAAGTCTCTGATACCATCAGGCCAGGATACAGAATCACATGGCAGTGGGGCCCCTCGGGTGCAGGCTAAGCTGCCTCCTCAGCACCCACAACCCTGATCTGGGGCAGGGAAGGACAGGCAGGGAAAGCAGCGACCTCTTTGTGGGGCAGGGTCTTGTGGGCCTGGGAGCCGGACTGTTGCTGTGACTCTGCCCTTTTACACTCAAGGTTTGAGACTTTTCTTCTAGAACTTACACTAACAATACATGCGCTCCCATTTAAGGAAATGTTTACAAACATTAGGTCAAATTCAGCAAAGGCCACATCCTCACCTGAAGAAAGCAGAGACATGCCCAGTTATCCCTGAATCCTTTGCTGCCTCCAGCTTTGCGGCATGCAGAAAGCCCCCATCTCTCTGCAGGTGCCACCCTTGCTCCACCCAAACCTGATTTTAAACCATTCCACCTGAGAGGGTCTTATGACCTGGTCTCAGGTCACAACCAACAATCAATTTCCAGCCAAATCAATCAGTCCGGTAAAGCAGAGTGATCCAGAAAACAATAGCCAAGGAGAGAGGAGGGAAAAGAGCGGCTTTAGGAGACCGAAATTCACATAAACTTGGCAGTGAATGAAGTACATTTAAGTACTGGGCATAAGTAGTATATATATAATAATAATAATTATATATAACAGGAAGAAATGAAGGTCACGAATTGTCTGCAAGATGCTCCCATACCCGACTCATCTCTCTCAACCAGGGAAGGAGGCAGCAGGTGCTGTGCTAAGTGGTTGTACTTACAAAGAGGAATAAAAGAATGCAGCTGTCCACTTTGCTCTTATATATTAGCTGTGTTCGTTTTTTAAAAAAAGACTTGCAATTTTTTTAAAACATATGCTACAACATACAAGAAATTATGAAAGATGCAAAAAAAAAAATCTCATCAGGTTCCCCCAAATCTTATGCTGGGAACAGAGTTCTGGTCTACCGAAAGTCAATGCTATGTTCACAGGGAACCCAGTCACTGCCTTACCTGGAGGGACGTCTGAGTGGCAGGGTGGATGACAGCGCCACTCTCCTGCTCTAGCTGGCTTCTCGTAGTTAGTGCATCCTGAGTTGATGCTGGTTCTGCCAGTGTGTTGTTATATCTAGATAAATCAGTAGCTGCTGTAAAGTTTTCAGAATGAGCTTGGATTGGAACAGCCCCACCAACCAAATCTTGACTGCTATTTGAAGCCAAAGACGTTGAGCTTTCATGTTCTGGACTGAGAGAATGAATGTCTTCTCCAGTGAGTTCAGGATAAGAGTCACAAAAAGAGATGTTGTCGCCACCCATGGGATTCTGCATCAGAGGCCAGGCGTCTGAAAACTCGCCACAGATGGACTGCGTGAGGGATCCAAAGAAAGTCGGCACCATCTCCCCGGCTGGGCCTGCGTTTCTGCACACACGTTCAAAAGAGCTTAAAGTCTTCGATGGGGAGAAGAACACTACTACAAAGAAGCATGTCAGCCATAATTTTAGGTCTTCTAGATGAAATAGCAATTTACTGCGTCAGAATTCTAGTGTTTCCTATTGTTATAAACTCGTCTGAATACAGTAAGTCAAATTACTCCATTTACTTGAAAACTGAGTTTTGACACCTCCTTCTAATTAATATAGTTATACTTAATCCAATGTCTAAAACATGCAGTTTTCTGGGTCTCATCTGAGTTTCCTTGAGTGCTGTTCTAAAATTCTAAAATAATATTCCATGGGTAAAAATTACTTACAGGTTAATTACTTACAGATGACAGAGGTGTCAAAAATCACAGACATAAAACAAAAATAAAATTAATGAAGAGTAAAGTATAAAGAATGTTGCACTGGATATGAGTGACCTTGAGAGACCTACCTAATTCTTGCCTGAGAATTGCACCCCACCAATATCCAGAATGTCATTAATATTTAAGAGGTGATGTTTCCATCGTTTCAGATGAAAATCGGTAAATTAGTAATGCATATGTGCACAGGAGGTTATGAAATGATTGATTGAAAGCACCCAGTTACCTTGCCTGGAGACTGGCTGCAGAATGCACCCCACAAGCAAGAGTCGCCCGGTCGGGGCTGCAGGCCTCGTCACAGCAGATGGATGGGAGCAAGTGCACCGGCCCTAGGGAAGACAGCACAGGTGTGAAGCACAGTGCCTCCCTGCGGCAGCTTTCACTATAAGAACACTTCAACACTGCTCTTGGAAATTTGGATGTTCCCCTTTGGGTGACTTTTGGGGGAAAAGGAATACAAGGTTCTCTTTTTTTTCTTATCTTAAACAAATGATGAGCCACTTATATAAGGTACCGAGAGTAGACAGACTCATACAGAGAGATGAAGGGGGGATGCTAGCAGGCTGGAGCAATGGGGAGACCAGGAGCTGTTGTTTAATGGAGACAGAGTTTCAGTTTGGGAGGATGAAAAATGTTCTGGAAGGTGAATGGTTGTGATGGCTGCACCGCAGTGAGAATGTACTTCACGCCACTGAACCGCACACTTGAAAATGGTTAAGATGATGAATTTTATGTTATGTGTATTTCACTACAATAGTAAGTGGGAAAAAGGAATAAAGCAGTCTGTGGGACAGCACGAAATGAGACTCTTGGCCCCACTGAGGACAGGAGGAGCAGGATAACTTTCCCGCTGAGTGGCCTCCTAACACAGACGAGAGCGTGAACGTTCGAACCCTTTAACTCCATACACACAGACACACCATTTCTTTTTATTGCTAGGAATGTCACTTAAGGAATAAGTAGATATGTGCACCCAGCTTTACAAACTGCATATATCACTGAAGCTGGATATATTTTGTGCTACAAAGATAATATAAGCTTAAAAATCTAAAATATAAAGAGATAAGAAATTTAAAAATAAATCTTCTCAATCCTATAAGCTGAAAATAAACACTCAGCTTTTTGAACAGCCTTCTTGATTTCTCACTCTGTCTATACATATATATGTCATTCTGATTTATAGAACCACAAACACACTAAAGCACACAAACACACACAAGGACTCACACACATACACAGAGGAAGACTTGGAGAAATTATACATTTACATATATAGCTATGTGTTTGTGTGTACCCAAATTTTCCATGAGGAGTATCTTTTTACTTTTATAAACAGGAAAAAAATTAGGAAACTACAGTCTCCCTTTGCAAAAATGAATGACAAATATTGAGATGCAATTGCAAGCCCGTGTGAAACAGGATGACTGGCCTGCCCGCATCTAAGTCTCCCTTAAAGCAAGGCCTCTGTCTGGACCATCTAAACATACAGTGCTCTGACCCCGCTGAACTCGCCAGGGTTTACTGCCACTTAACAAACATGTGTCATGCTCACCATGGGACATTTCAAAATTGTTTTAAAGCAAAAGGCACTGCCATTCCTTGTAGAAAGGCTGATTCTAGGGAAAGTACACGATAAACCTGGGACTTCTTTTGGTGGCAGAAGGTAAGAAAGTGCTAAAAGAATAATGCGGACATGTCAAAATGGCACATGGGCCAGCCTGAAGGGAGTTCCAAACGCAGCACAACATGAGCATCAGAATAAACAGTGACACCAAAGGGCTCCAACCTACTGAATACAGTCCATGAGTCTAAACTAACTAAGGTATATAAATACATAAATGGAGAAGGAAAGTTCCTTCTTACCATAGGAAGCCAACTAATAAATGTGGAAAGAATAACGGAATCAGAAAGCCAGCATTTGTTAACCATCATAGTAATGACTGACTCCAGTACGAATCATCAGAGCATGCTAAGCTACAGGGTGAAAGTTTGGGGTGTGACAGGATATTTACACAGTCTCCAAGTATCCCCTACAGGATATTTATTCATTACAAAGAGAACAGCAGACATTTTATATTGGAGAAACCTGGCAGACACCCCCTTAACGAAGTGACCAAGGTTAGCCTGACCAGGCACAGGCCAGATAGTCAACTCTGCCTCCTGATACAGTGCGCTGAGGACCCAGCATCCCCTCGGCAGTATTTCTGAATCTAATCCTGAGGAAGCATCAGACAAACCCAAACTGAGTGTCATTCTACAAAACTGTAGAATTTTGAAAAGTGCTGGCCTGTACTTTTCCAAAAAAATCAGTATCATGAAACACAAACATTAGGAGACAATTCCAGATTAAAAAAGACCAAACAGATTTGACAACTCAGTGCAACAGAAGTTTTCAGAATATTTTTTTCTATGAAAGACAATACTGGGACAATTAAGAAAATATGAATATGCTCTGTAGATTATGTAATGGCACTGAATTAACACAAATTTCCTGTTTTAATAATTGTGCTGTTGTTATGTGAGAGAAAATGTTCTTGCTCTTAGGAAGCAAACATTGATGTACTAAGGGGGAGAGGGACATCATATTTGCAAGTGAATTTAAAACAGAAAATGAAAAACAAGTATACACACACGAGAGAGAGGGGATAAAGCAAATATGAACATGGGTAACATGTTAATATTTGGGGAATCTCGGTAAAGGACATGTGGGAATTCTTTGTTCTACGCTTTCGATATTTCTGTAATTATGTCACATTTCTGAAATTATGTCAAAATAAAAAGTTAAAGGGAAAAAAGTATCTGCCATTAAGGAGGAAGCATTTGAAATAAGCTGCACTGAACCAGCGCGTTGGCATGGGGATCATTTCTGGCCCCAGTGTTCTGTTACGAGGTCACGCAACAAGGCCATCTGTATATTTAATCTTTCTTTTCAGACTGAAGTAAGGTGAGGCAGAGTTTATACAAACTTCCTTTTATTGCATTTAAAATTTAAAATTAGAATTCATCTCTCCAGAAAGTATTCCTACTTACTCTGACTCCGGTAACAGTGTCCTCAGTATCGTATCTAGGAAAATGTAATGCTTGGGGGCGTTTAAGGATCACACAGTTACCATTAATAGTGTCTAAGGGTCTTGTCTATGTAGGCAAAGGCAAAACTAGATCCACACACCACAGAAAGTGTTGTATTTTATTCTTCACCCATTCCTAAAACAGGAGATAGTAATAACTAGCAGAAAAAGAATTAAAATGAAAGCTTCTTATTCCATATAGCCATATGCTGCCTAGCAATGTTTTGTTCAATGATGGCCCAACTATACCATAGTGGTCCTGGAAGTTTATAATACTGTATTTTTACTGTACCTTTTCTATGTTTAGATCTACAAGTACTTATTGTGTTGCAACTGTCTACAGTATTCAGTGCAGTCACATGCTGTACAGGTTTGTAGCCTAGGGCAATGGGCTACACCACATAGCCTAGCTCTGTAGTAGGCTATCCCATCTAGGTTTTGTGCACTCTACAAGGTTCGCATAGAAGCAATACATGGCTGTATATACAACATGAGACTGGAACACTTAACTCACAATTTCTTGAGAAGATTGATCAGACAGTTCCAAGAGGACAAGTCAATCTAATGGAATATGGTTAAAACAAATACAGATGGGTTATTAGACAAAATGGTGCTATTAGTATTGCTTCCATGGGTGCTAATATAACTGTGAAGTAATAAGAGGACAGGGGAACTGGGGCAGACTTGTAGAGAGGGTGGTTGGCCATAGAGGGTTTTAACTTGCAGAGGAAGTGAGGTGGTAGGGTGGCGGGGGGGAGTGGTTTGTGTAAGCGTAAAAACATGTGCTGAGGAATATAAATACATAGCAAAGAAAGTTGGTACTAAACACACTCTCAGACCACAGTGCAATAAAGATAGAAGTCAAGACTAAGAAAATCACTCAAAACCGTGCAATTACATGGAAATTAAACAACATACTCCTGAATGACTTTTGGGTAAATACTAAAATTAAGGTAGAAATCAAGTTCTTTGAAACTAATGAGAACAAAGATACAACATTCCAGAATCTCTGGGACACAATTAATGGAATGTTAAGAGGGAATTCATAGCACTAAACACCCAAATAAAAAAGTTAGAAAGATCTCAAATTAACAACCTAACATTACAACAGAAAGAATTCGAGAAGCAAGAACAAATCACCTCACCCCTAAAGCCAGCAGAAGACAAGAAATAACCAAAATCAGAGCTGAAATGAAGGAATTGAGACATGAAAAACCACCCAAAATATTAAAAAATCCAGGAGTTGTTTTTTTGGAGAAATAAATAATATAGGCCGCTAACTAGACTAATAAGAAAAGAGAGACTATCCAAATAAACACATTAAAAATTACAAAAGGGATGTTACCACTGACCCCACAGAAATAAAAATAACCATCAGAAACTACTATGAACATCTCTATACACATAAACTAGAAAACCTAGAAGAGACAGATAAATTCCTGGGCACATACACCCTCCCAAGACTGAACCAGGAAGAAATCGATTCCCTGAACAGAACAAAAACAAGCTCCAAAATTGAATCAGTAGTAAATAGCCTACAAACCAAAAAAAGCCAAGGACCAGATGGATTCACAGCCAAATTCTACCACATGACAAAGAAGAGCTGGTACCATTCCCACCGAAACTATTCCAAAAAAAATGAGGGACTCCTTCCTAACTCATTCTATGAGGCCAGCATCATCCTGATACCCAAATCTGGCAGAGATACAACAAAGAAACAAAACTTCAGGCCAATATCCCTGATGAACACCATTGTAAAAATCCTCAACAAACTACTTGCAAACTGAATCCAGCAGCACATCAAAAAAGCTAATCCACCGTGATCAAGTAGGCTTCATTCCTGGGATGCAAGGTTGGTTCAACATACACACATCAATAAATGCGATTCATCACATAAACAGAACCAAAGACAAAACCACGTGATTATCTCAATAGATGCAGAAAAGGCTTTCAATAAAATTCAACATCCCTTCATGTTAAAAACTCTCAATAAACTAGGTATTGAAGGAACATACCTCAGAATAATGAGAGCAATCTATGACAAACCCACAGCCAACATCATACTGACTGGGGAAAAGCTGGAAGCATTCCCGTTGAAAACTGGCACAAGGCAAGGATGCTCTCTCTCACCACTCCTATTCAATATAGTATGGGAAATCCTAGCCAGGGCAATCAGGCAAGAGAAAGAAACAAAGGGCATCTAAGTAGGAAGACAGGGAGTCAAACTATCCGTGTTTGAAGATGACATGATTCTTTATCTAGAAAACCCCACAGTCTCTGCCCAAAAGCTTCTTCAGCTGATAAACAACCTCAGCAAAGTTCCAGGATACAAAATCAATGTACAAAAATCATTAGCATTCCTCTACAACAACAACAGCCAAGCCAAGAACCAAATCAGCAAGACAATCCCATTCACAATCGCCACAAAAAGAATAAAATACTTAAGAATACAGCTAACCAGGGAGGTAAAAGAGAATTACAAAACACTGCTCAAACAAATCAGAGAAGACACAAACAAATGAAAAAACATCACATGCTCATGGATAGGAATAATCAGTTTCATTAAAGTGGCCATACTGCCCAAACCAATGCACAGATTCAGAGCTATTACTATCAAACTGCCAAAGACATTCTTCACAGAACCAGGAGAAACCTATTTTAAAATTCATATGGAACCAAAATAGGGCCTGAATTAGCCAAGGCAATCCTAGTCAAAAAGAACAAAGCTGGAGGCATCATGTTAGCTGATTTCAAACTACACTACAAGGCCACAGTAACCAAAACAGCATGGTACTAGTACAAAAACAGGTGCATAGACCAATGGAATAGAATAGAGAGCCTAGAAATAAGACCACACACGTACAACTATCTGATCTTCAACAAAACTGACAAAAGCAATGGGGAAAGACTCCCTGTTCAATAAATCCTGGGATAACTGTCTAGCCATATGCCAAAGATTAAAACTGGACCCCTTCTTTACACCATATACAAAAATCAACTCAAGATGGATTAAAGACTTACATGTAAAAACCAAAACTATAAAACTCTGGAAGAAAACCTAGGCAATACCATCCTGGACATAGGAACGGGCAAAGATTTCATGACAAAGACATCAAAAGCAATCACAACAAAAGCAAAAATTGACAAATGAGATCTAATTAAACGTAAGACCTTCTGCACAGCAAAAGAAACTATCATCAGAGTAAACAGACAACCTACAGAATGGGAGAAAATGTTTGCAAATTATGCATCTGATAAAGGTCTAATATACAGCATCTATAAGGAACTTAAATTTACAAGAGAAAAATAACCCCATCAAAAACTGGGCAAAGGACATGAACAGACACTTCTCAAAAGAAGACATACATGTGGCCAACAAGCATATGAAAAAAAGCTCAACAGCACTGATCATTAGAGAAATGCAAATGAAAACCACAATGAGATACCATCTCACGCCAGTCAGAATGACTATTATTAAAAAGTCAAAAAATAACGTATGCTGGCAAGGTTGCAGAGTAAAGGGAATGCTTACACACTGTTGGTGGAAGTCTAAATTAGTTCAACCATTGTGGAAAGCAGTGTGGCAATTCCTCAAAGAGCTAAAAGCAGAACTACCACCTGACCCAGCAATCCCATTACTGGGTATATACCCAGAGGAATATAAATCACTCTACCATAAAGACACATGCACATGAATGTTCACTGCTGCACTATTCACAATAGCAAAGACATGGAATCAACCTAAATGCCTATCAGTTACAGACTGGATAAAGAAAATATGGTATATATACACCATGGAATACTATGCAGCCATAAAAAGGGATGAGATCGTGTCTTATGTGGGAGCATGGATGGAGCTGGAGGCCATTACCTCAGTAAACTAAGGCAGGAATAGAAAACCAAATACCACATGTTCTCACTTATAAGGGGGAGCTAAATGATGAGAACACATGAACACAAAGAAGGGAACAACACACAATGGGGTCTACTTGAGGGTGGAGTGTGGGAGGAGGGAGAGGAGCAGAAAAAGTAACTATTGGGTACTAGGCTTAATACCTGGGTAATTAAATAATCTGTAAAATAAACGTGTAACATGAGTTTTCCTATATAACAAACCTGCACATGTACCCCCAAACCTAAAATAAAAGTTTTAAAAAGTTGGTATTGCCCTTGCCCCTATTTGCCCCAGTTAGAGACCAGTTTCCCTTTGAATTACTTTCCTAAACTTTCAATGTGTCAATAGTCCAAGGGGCAATTATGGTTTGTGTAAAACCTTGAAATGGACTTCTCAGCTCTCTCTTCTTTAAGAAATTCTAAAAATAGATATATTTTTAAAATAGACATATTTTTAAAATAGGCATATTAGTGTTTGGTTTGAATCAACCAGACAGCAAAGGATATAAAATCCTACTCTACCAAAGGTTACTGTGATTTTAAATAAACTGACTCAAAACAAGAAAGACAAACATGACCCAAAAGGTCGCTGAAAAATTCTAGAATTTTAACGAGATGCTTATTTCCTTTTTAATACTTAAGACACTTGAAACACCCAAACCAACAGGAGATGGTGGAGAATAATTTAACAAGATTGGTTTTAACCAGAAGACTCAACACAGCCACCTCGCTGTGAGATGAATAAACCAGGACCAATTCTTGCTGCTTCAGCTTCTGTGCACCTCCGGTCCTCCTAAGGGCACTTCCCTGCTGAACTTACCGCAGGTCTGCACTGAGTCACGGCGGCACTGGCAGCAGGCTCTGTGGGCGTATTCATGGAGCTGAGGTCTGTCAAAACACGACAGCTCAGAGCCGTTGTACTGAATGTCCTGCGAGCGCAGAGACCCTAAATAAGGGGTAAGAACTCTGTCAGGGAACACAGTCTCCTCTCTAGCGGAGTCCTGTAAACATCCAATGCAGACCTCTGCCATTCTAGCTTTTGTATTTTTAAAGAACAAGGCAGCTATCCTTCCAATGTTCGATGGCTTCTTCTTACATGGAAGCGCAAACATGAAATAATTTGTTAAGAAAGTTCAAACTGTAGGGTACTAATGTTGCCATTACTGAGAAAGATTTTTATTTTTGCCTAGTGGCGCAGGGACATCACAGCCTTGTAGGTCTCCTTACAAAGCTGTGCAACCTCAGTGAGTTCTACAGATGACCCTTGAGCAATGCGGGTTTGAACTGCGCAGGTCACTTATACACAGATTTTCTTCAGCCTCTGCCACGCTGAGACACCAAGGCCAGCCCTCATCCTCCTCCTCCTCAGCCCACTCAGCATGAAGATGATGAGGATGAAGGCCTCTACAGTGATCCACTTTCACTTAATGAAGAGTAAATCTATTTTGTCTCCCTTATGATTCTCTTAGTAACGTTTTCTTTTCTCTAGCTTACTTTAATGTAAGAATACAGGGCATAATACATGTAATAGGCCGGTGCAATGGCTCACACCTGTAATCCCAGCACTTTGGGAGGCTGAGGCAGGCGGATCACGAGGTCAGGAGTTCAAGACCAGCCTGGCCAACATGGTGAAACCCCGTTTCTACTAAAAATACAAAAATTATCCAGGCGTGGTGGCGGGCACCTGTAGTCCCAGCTACTCCGGAGTCTGAGGCAGGAGAATCACTTGAATTCCGGAGGCAGAGGTTGCCATGAGCTGAGGTCACGCCACTGCCCTACAGCCTGGGTAACAGAGCCAGACTCTGTCTCCAAAAAAACAAAAAAAACCCAAAGAAACATATAATAAACAAGATGTATTAACCAACTGCTTATCAGTAAGGCTTCCCGTCAACAATAGGCTATTAGTAGTTAAGTTTTTGGGGAGTCAACACTGACGTGTGGATTCTTAACTGTTCTCTTAGTCGTCTGCTGTTCAGGGATCACCTGTGCTTCTTGTGCCCTGTGTTCTTTCACAGCTCACTGGTGCTTGTCTCGGCCAAGTCTCTTGTGGAACACTTGCATGACAATAGTAATAAATGCCCTTCCCCTAAATGCTAAGAAATGTGATGAGCTCAAAACTTACAGCTGGGTTTCTTCTCCATAAACTGTCTCTTACAATAGATGACGCAGAGGATGAGCAGGGCCAGCAGGACAGTGGCCAGAGCGCTGCAGATGACGGCAGCTAGCGCTGTGTCCCGAGGGCTGGAGGCCGTGGACGCGATCTTCACGAGGTTGACCTTGCTGGCACCTGAAACCACAGGAATGGGGTCAGCACGCTCTGAACAACCGCAGATGCAGTGTTTATGGTGAAGCTGGCAGGCACCCTTACCAGTGGCCTTCCCATGCTGTAAGAAAACCAGCATGAGATATTTTAAAATGGCTCAAGCACCCCCTCCACCCAGATGTCTTTAGTGGGACACCTTTACCCGGCACCCCACGATGTGCTGGGTGTCCCTCTCCTCTGTTCCCACAGCACTATGGACACAAAATCCTCAACACATTGTGTTATTAGAATCTGCCTTCAGCTCCACCAGAGCAGAATTCTTTGTGAGCTGGGGGTCTGTCATCTTTATCTCTGGTTGCCCAGTACCTGGCATGTGGCAGGGAACTAATGTTTTTTTATTTAATTGGAATTACACCACATTTTTAAGCAGACTGAATGCATGTATGCTTTTTGGGGCAACTTTAGGGGGAAAACAAGGAGTTGGATCATCCAGAACCTTACAGTAGACCCCAATTTTTGAGACAGTAAACATCTCTGAATGCCTTAGCTGTTAAACTACTGGAAAACACCTAAGTTTTGGAGAAAAGACTAATACTGTTATTATACTATGGAAAGGCCGGCATAGTCATGTGCTAAGAAAGTCAAGAAATAGATGTTATTTTAGAGGGCAGTACTGCTTTGTGGTTCAGGGCAGATTCTGAACCCCATGGCCTACCTAGGTCAACCTCTACCTGTGTGACCTTGAGACACTGACTTGAGTCTCAAGTTGCCATCTGTTCAAATGGAGGTAATAATAGTGACTGGCTCATGCGTTATGTAAAGTGTGTGGGACTGGCTGTGCTGTAGAATCATTAGCCACTGTAATGATGATGATAGTAATTAACATTTTAAAACTATCCTGAGGGTACCAGGATAAACAAACTCATTTAAATCAGAGATCTATATCCAGTGCAGTTAAACAGCATATCCTACTTAACTAACCCCAAAATAATCTGAGAGAAATGGATTTAAAAGGGGCATGAATCTACACAGAGGGGCAGCTACATTTTCTCTTTCCCAAGCAGATGCCCTGAGTGAGCTGAGGGGCCCTCACTCTGCTTCCCCGGCAGGTGCCGCTCACTACAGGAGCCTCCCCTCGACTGAAGATTACCCCAGGTAGAGGTATAATGTGTGCTTCCCATGTCATTTCAGGTTGTCTAGAAACCAAATTTAAAATGTAAAAGAGAGGCAAGGTGCGGTGGCTCATGCCTGTAATCCCAGCACTTTGGGAGGCTCAGTTGAGAGGATCCCTTGAGCTTACGAAGCTGCAGTGAGCTGTGATTGCACCACTGCGCTCCAGCCTGGACGACAGAGTGAGACTCTGTCTCAAGAAAAAAAAATTAAAAAAAGAAGAAGAAACAGGTAAAGTTAACTTTAGTCTATTTTACTTAGCCAATATAGCTTAAATATTGCATTCCAATATGTATTCAATATAAAAATTGTTAATGACATATTTTGCATTCTCTATTTTGTATTAAAATTTCAAAATCCGGTGTGGTTTTAAAGACACAGCTCATCTCAATTCAGACTAGCCACACTTCAAATGCTCAGTAGCCACATGTGGCCAATGGCTATCATAATGGACACTGCAACTCTAGAGATTGAAGGTCTGTGTCTATATTTGTACAAGATGGCACCTAAACACAAGCCAATTTGTCATCTGGTGCCTTTCTCCTTCTCCCTGGCTACACACCCCTCACTCCCGATAAGATTATATGATACTTGAGGCTACAGCTAGAGAGAAACACTTGGGTTAATATTACTGAATCATAAAAACAGGAGAGCAGGAACTATCATCCTGGAGCATGAGTCTTGGTATTTCCAGTCTCAGTGATTCTAGGCCACACATAAAAAAGTCTCTTATTGCCACCTGGGAAGGCACACACACCATATGTTTTGGGCTTAGATGAATAAGGCTCATAATCCAATCATACCTTTTAAAGGACATTTATTTGTAAACATGTTTAATATTCACAAAATATATTTCATCACTTCTAACTCTATAGAACACTATAATAAGCAAACAGCACACACTAAATGTTCATTATACAGCAAGCTAAAAAAAAGTTACACCCCTGACGTGATAGAGATTAAATCTAATCTGAAACAGCCTCTATCAGTGGACAGAGTCACAAAAGGACACATGAGCACAAGCACAGCTGTGCAAACACTGAAAATGCATAACTGGAGAGGAACTTGCATCCCACGCAAGTTGAAATAGCAGCCACAGAGAAGGGGAAGTGACTTGGAAATGAAAGCACTATCCATCTGGACCAAATGGCGAAGCTGTGGGAAGCTGTCATTTACATTGGTGAGGAAGGCATTCACTTCAGACGGAGAAGAGTCTCCTTAGCTTAAATTTTTGGTCAAATAACCCAGCCCTACACAATATGGGGTTTTAGCAATAGCTGTTTTAAAAATGAAGCTTAATGCATGATTTGAGTGGAGGACTTCAAAGTTCCCAACTGTTGTAACCATTAAGCTCATCAGTTGACACAAAACTGGATATTCAGAAAAATCCTGGTAAGAATAGGGATTCTGGGTTAAAGTAGTATCATAATTAGAATCCTTTAAGTTCTTATTGCTTAAAATCCTTCTAAAATACATTCGTTAACTTATTTTCCTTAATATAAAAGGAACTGTCTCTAACTTACAGATAGGTTAAAATGTCCCCAAAGTGGAGATTTTCTTCTTAATGTGGTAGTTTGTAACTCAGAATTTATGTTCTCTAAACATGTCTTGTTAACACATATCTAATACTATAGGACACAATACTGTAATGTCAATGATATCCAGTTGCCACAGTAATATCAATTTTAAAGGAAAAGTACATCCGATATACCCCTTCTGCATACATTTCCCCAGGCAGTGACATCTAAAGATGAACAAGAAAAATATACAAGTTTTACTTCTTGATTTTTGACACCTAAATAACAACAGGCATCTTATTGATTCAAACACCCTCAGAGAGTCCTCATGGGAAGTAGAGCTCTGGAAACTGCCTTCTTCATTCTTGTTTATATGTACGAGTTTACGGTAACACTTAGAGCAAACGTTCTTTTTTTCTAGGAAATGGGTTCATCATTTTTAGCTTTGTCACATACAGCAATGCAGGCATAAATAGGAGATTGGACTGAATATCAGTTGATTTTAGAACAGCTCTAGAAACTAATTCTTTTTAGTTTCTAGTAAAAAAACTATTTTCTTATAATTCTTTGTGACTTGAGCAGCAAAAAAAACAAAAACAAAAACAAAACAAAACCAAAAATAAGAGGCTCGGGGGGCAGATTTATACTAGCTATATAAAGTGGCTTCCACTCTATAAAGTTTTTGTTAATTGACATATTGCTGATAATTCCTAAGAAAAGAACTTATCTACGCTAAAGGAAAAGGTATTGTTTTGCTAACCTGTGGCAATGATACTGAGATGAAAGATTCTTTCCACTCACATGCCTTGACTAAATGCCACGTTCTAGTTCACTAAGCAGACTGAATGCCAGCCAGGAATTCTGCCCGTATCTTATTAGGATTCCGAAAGCACTTCTGAAGAAGTGGAAATAGGAATGTCCATATGCCTTGGAAAATTTTTAACTTTTCTGGAATACAAAATATTTCTTATACTAACCAATTAAGTTATTAAATTCCACCATAATCTTAGCACTACCCTTTAGCAATTTACTTCAGAGCAAGGACTGTTTTCTTTCAGCTTATATTTTACCTACATTACACGGGTTCAATTTTATATTATGCATCTCCTTAGGAGTTCAACTCAACTGAACAATTATGTCCTGAGTGTCTATTATGAGTACGACATCCTACAAGGCATTACAACAGTTGGAGGAAAATCTGAATACAAGAAAAGGAAATGGAGGTCTCCAGCAAATCTGGCAAGTGTTTTTATAAAGTCCCATCTGAACTTCTTTGGAGTAGACCAAGGTGCAGAAATCCACATCCTCTCCCCACATTCCATCCCCTAAAGAGCTTCAAGCATAGCTGGAAAGCCATGAAACACATATATTGGAGAGACTTGTCACACTGGACAAAGGCAAGAGCAACTTCTCAGATGCTGCAAATGAGGAACCTATTTGCAAGCCACAGAGGTGGCTAAAACGTGCACACTAGCTTCTGTAGACACAGCTTCTAACACACCTTCAGTGCCTCACCCTCCTCACTAAGTGGTGAGCGTTCATTGATGAGCTTCATTTGATACCCAAGAAAATCAACACCTTGAGTCACATGCTCAAGGTTACATAGAAAAGCAGAGGCAGCTTGAAAACTAGATTCAGGCCTTCTGAGCCCCTCTAGTAGACCGCACTGCTCCACAGATGCAGGTAGCTTCTGAGATCAAAACACTCTGTCAGGTAATGATAACCAAAGTACAGCTCAGGTTTGTTTATGTAAAGGCCCTGCTCATTTCTGTGGGGAGAACTCAGCCAGGCCACAGAGCAGTCACAGGGCTTTCCAGACAGCAGAGCTGCCCCAGTGTGCATGGCAGCTGGTTCCACGGGAGTTCACCTGTCCACAGAGATGTTCGGGGTCCTCCGCCTCACCGTGGGTCTTGGTGTCTGCATGACGGGCCACCGTGATCAGATGTGGGGGCAGTGAGCATGCTGAACAATGACTGGGTGTCCTGCGGCAGGGGCGGGGGGCATTCTGTGGAGGTGACTGCATCTGGAAAGGGCCCAGTAAGGAGGGAAATGGGAAAGGATGCGCACAGGCAGTCACAGCTGGACTCTGCCTGGGCTTGCCAGGCTCCCTCCTCTGCCTTCTAATGCTACTCCCTACTTGCTTAACCTCTCCAACTTCCTACTATGCAATGTTTAAAAACCTGCTCAACAAAACATCCTTCTTCCTGGAGAATTTTCCTAACAAAGGGCCCCATTCAGGCGGGGCTGCTTGGGAGGAAGGGAACTGTTGTCCAAAACCTAGCTCTTGCCACTTTCCACCCTGGCCACAAACAAGACTTTTTTTTCACAGCTCTTAATCTCAGTTTCCTCCCTGCGCAAGATCCTCATGCAGACACCAAGACCCACCGAGGCAGAAGGGCCTGAACATTCTATTGGGGCAGGTGAGCTCCTGCAGAACCAGCTGCCAGGCATACTCCAACAGTTCTGCTGCCCAGAAAGTCCCGTGGCCACTGTGGCCTGGCTGTGCTCTCCCTGCAGAAATGAGCATGGCATTTACATGAAAGATGAAGTAGGATACTGGATTTCACTACTCTGAAATTTTCTTTCCAGTCTGATCTGCTCTCCTGAACTCCACAGTCATACATCCCACAGCCTACTTGGCACCTCCACGTGGATAAAGATGCATCTCAACTCACCATGTCCAAAGCACGTGCCCCCCACTACAAGCAAATCCTGCAACACACTCCCTGCCCCTCCCACAGATCTTCCTCACCTGGCAGTGCCTCTGTCCGCAATGCTCCCCCAGACTGCCACAAGGACTGCACCTCAGCTGCCGGAGTCCTTCCGCAAATGTCACCACCTCAGTGAGGCTTCCCACCAATCTATTTAAAATTGCAGTTTCTCCCCAGCACTTCCTACCCACTGCCCTGCTTTCTCTTCCTTCACAGCACTGCCGATCATCTGACATTTTGTGTACTTTACTTGTTTGGTTCACTGTCATTCTCTCCGAACGTAGGAGCTGGAGATCCCGCCCTGCTTCTCAAACACACCCACAAGGCTCATGGTTAAACTAGGTCCAGCAAGAAGCCACACTGCAGCTGAGCCTGACCATGTCCAGGTTAGAGTCAATGGGGAGGAAAGTGGGCAGAAGGGGTGTGGGTTATGTGTGGGTCAGCTTCACTTAGGGAGCCATTGTTTGACCTAGACTTGCCCCTCACTGTGAGCTGGGAGGTGAATGCAGCAGCCAAGCCTTGATCCTCTGTGGGAAGCAGATGTCTAAGGCTGGTTTAGCACAGGGGGCAGGAAGCTGGGCTCTGAGACATCCTGACGCAGAGCTGCTTTCCGAGGCTGAACTGCTAAATACGAGAGAGAGAAACTTCTATCTTACTTAGGCCACAATATTTCTGGGTCTCTTTGTTACAGCAGGTTAGTATTTATCCTAGCCAATTACACCTCCCAGAGAAAGGACAGGGAGTTTTGCTTATATTTTTAACATCTATTTTAAGGGTTCCTGGCACATAGCTGGTGCCTGATAAATATGTGTTAAATGATGGAATGAATGAATGTCTATGAAAGAAAAGGAAAAACCCCAAGTAGTCCAGAAAGGCGACTTAATGGGGACTTGTCCAATCAATAAGATGAGATTATGCCAATGATGTGTTCATTGGTTGTCTAATCACCTTCCACCTTGGGCTGTGTCGCTAATGACAATGCAGATGGGAACAGCTGGAGCAAAGAACAGTTTTGTTTGCATGCTCTTACTTTTTGCAGTTAATCAGGCCACGCATGAGAGAGCAAGGGTGGCTCAGATATATATCAATAGATAATCCATGTAGACCATTGACCACATCCTTGGAACGAATATCAAACAAAAACTTAGCCTTCTCTAGTCCATTTTAAGTGTGCTTCATGGAGTCATCGCAGAAGGATCTTATTATATGCCAAATGTAATCTTAGTTAACAATCTATATAAAATGATCACTGATTTATAATGAATGCCCAAAGAAGAAAAGGGGAAGACCTTCAGGAGGTGAACCGCTTCTTCCAACACAAGTGCTTTGGTACCAATTTCAGAAACTATCAGGTGAGCTGGATAATGGGACAGTTAAGCATTCATATCATTTTACCAAATTAGTCATATTAATCTGACATTTTTACTTACTCCCCTCCAACAGTAGACAGAGGTATGGAGAAAACACTGAGTGCCTAGAGAGCAGTTAACCACAGGAGCCTGTATTTGTCTTTTGTAGAAAGTTAGCTGAATTATCATCAACACCATCACAGCTACCATGTAACCACACGTGCAGGGGCCAGCCCCTACATACCCACTTTCTGGGTGCTGTAATAACCCTGTGCAGAAAGGATCTCATAGATGGGGAAGCTGATATGTATCTGTAAATACTTTTTCATGCCAAACCACCATTAGGTGGCTGGATCTAGATCTGAGCTCAGGTTAGTTTGACTCTTAAAACTTACGCTTTTTTTTTTTTTTTTTTTTAGGATGCTATGTTCTTTCCAACCATTAAGATTAAAAAAAAAAAATAGACTATAGTGTGAAGGATTACTGGTTCAGATCTGTGTAGACCAGTATATTCTAGTTAATCAGCTAACACATACAACATAGCTTGATCTAATTTAAAACACAAGCATGACTTTACAAATCCAACCTGTTGTATCTAAACCTTAGATTAAGGAGGCTATTGAATTTTATTACAGTAAAAAACAACATATGGCTTATAAACTTCATTTTTAAGTGTTATTTTAAAGGTCTATATGGTATCATAAAATGAGCATTAAATAAATGTAGTAGGGAAGATCGAGTTGTAAATGAACTAATTATGCTTTCTGTCTGGGCTTGCACCTTTGAGATTTCATTAATGCCTTATGTTTTCATTAGAGAGTTTAGCACATGAAAATAACACATCTGGTTTCCTGCTGTATAACATATCACTCCGGCAACTCCAACGTAATTGGAAATGCAAGCATTTTTACTTATTGGTGACTATGTTTTGACATATGCAATTCAATTAGCAATAAGTACTGAAATATAAGCACAAAAATGAGACATTTAAAACTATTTTTCGCTGAAATATTTTATCTTTGACTTTCATATTTGCTTCAAGTAAACTACAATTCAATCCATTGCTTTCTGTGCTCTTCTACCAGCACCAGCACCACCAAAAAGCCCAAATCAAAAGTTTAACAAAATTAAAACCTGAGGATGAATCTATTTCTAGTCATGTTCTTTAAAAAATTATTAACAAAGAGCTCTCTTCAATCTTAACTGAGACAAGCATACAGTTCTGGAGTGTAAGCTTTATCTTGTTAATCTAAACTGGTTAAGCAAAAATATCTATGTAACACTCAACATATGAATTCCAGATGTACCACTATAGAGTCTGCCAATAAACAAAATAGTTGAATTTGTAAAATACACTTTATACCAAGCACTCTGACACTGGATACATGTGAAGAAGAAGCCTTCATCATTTATGTTTTTTAAATTTTAGACTTTAGTCTTAGGACTATGTTTCTTTTTCAATAACCAAAAGAAATATTATTTCCAAAAAAAGCTTGTTCTGTTTGGTCTTCCATTTATATCCATATCTACATTTTTTAAATTGAACTGATTTTTTAAATTATAGTAAAATAGACATAAGATTTACTATTAAGAAGCTGAATACATTCACAATGTTATGCCACCATCACCACTAATTCCAGAACATTCTTATCTCCCCAAAAGGAAACCCCATACCCATTAAGTGGTCACTCTCTTTCCCCCATCCCTCCAGCCCCTGGCAAGCCCTAATCTGTTTTCTGTCTCTATGGATTTGCCTATTCTGCATATGTCATATAAATGGATATACAGTATTATACAGCCTTTTATGTCTGGCTTCTTTCACTTAGTATAATGTTTTAAAGGTTCATCCATGGTGTAGCTTGTATCAGAGCTTCATTTTTAATGACTGAATAATATTCCATTGTATAGATACACCACATTTTGTTTAGCTGTTTCTCAGATGATGGGCATCTTGGTTTTCCCAGCTTTGGCTCTTGTGAATAGTGCTGCTCTGCATACTCATGTACAAGATTATTCCACATATTTAAAAACGTTCCACAAAGATACATTGTACTTGTTTCACCTGCTATCAAAAGATACATTGTTACCATTACACTAAAGATTATGTTAATTAATAAGTCAGTCAAAAATACTAAGCAAGAGCTAGGGGAAGAATGGAGGGATTTTACGCCAGAAGCGCTGTTTGGGGTCAATTCCTGTAGGGATTTACAGCTACAGTGAGAAGTCTGGATTCTATTCTAAGAATGACAGGAGGTACACAACTTCAGAATATACATTCTCCTCACGTGGACATGGGACCTTCTGCAAGACAGACCACCTGTTAGGTCACAAAACAAGTGTCCATGAGTTTGAAAAGACAGAAATCATACAAAGTAGCTTTTCCCATCATAAAGGAATAAAATTAGAAATCAACGAGAATGAAAACTGGAAAATTCACAAATATATAAAAATGCAACAATATACTCTTAAATAATCAACGGGTCGAAGAAGAAATCACAAAGAAAATTAGGAAACACTTTGAGGTGAATAAAAGTAAAAACACAACATACCAAAACTTATGGAATACAACAAAAGCAGTGCTCAGAGGGAAATTTGTATCAATAAATTCCTACATTAAAAAAGAAGCAAGATCTAAAGTCAGTAACTTTACCTTCCACTTTAAAACATTATGGAAAAAAACCAAACTAAGCTAAAAGGTAGCAAATGAAAGGAAGTAAGGACTAGGGCAGAGATCAATGAAATAGAGAATAAGAAAATAATGGAAAAAATAAAACCAAAAGTTGACTTTTTGAAAAGACCAATAAAATCAACAAAACTTTAGACTAAGAAAATAAGTGAGAATAGTCAAATTACTAAATTCAGAAATGAAAGAGAATATTACTAAAGTCTTTACAGAAATAAAAAGGATTATAAGAGAATACTATAAACAGTAATATCCAGAATATATAAAGAGCTCCTACAACTCAACAACAAAAAACAGACAAATTCAAAAGTAGACAAAGGATTTGAACAGGCATTTACCTAAAGACATATTAATGGCCAATTAGCACATGAAAAGATGCTCACCATTAATAATTAGGGAAATATAAATCCAGACATGATGAGATACCACTTCATACCCATTAGGATGGCTACAACTTAAAAAATAGAAAATAACAAGGTTTGGTTGGAGATGTGGAGAAATTGGGACCTGTGTGAATGTCTGACTATTACTGGTAAGAAGGTAAAATGGTGCAGCTGCTGTGGGATACAGTTTGGTAGTCCTCTAAACATTAAACACAGAGCTACCATACAGTCCAGCAATTTCACTCCTGGGTATATACCCCAAGGAATGGAAAATAAGGAATCAGATACTTGTATATCTTCATAGCAGCATTATTCACAATAGCCAAAAGGTGGAAACAACCCAGTCATCCATCAGCAGATGACTAGATAACAAAATGTGGCATAGACGTACAGTGGAATATTATTCAGCCTTTAAAAGGAAAGAAAACTTGATACATAACCACAACATGAATGAATCTTGAAAACATTATGCTAAATGAAATAAGCCAGACACAAAAGGACAAATATTAATATAATTCCACTTACAAGAGATATCTAGAATTGGCAAATTCATAGAGACAGAAAGTAGATTATAAATTACCAGGGATGGGGCAAGGGAGGCACAGTGAGCTTTTGTTTAATGGGTGTGGAGCTTCTGTCTGGGGTGATGAAAGAGATATGGAAGTAGCTTAGTGCTGATGGCTGCACAATATCATGAATGTTACTAATATCACTGACTTGTCCACTTAAAAAGGCTGAAGTGGCAAATTTTATGTTATATATGTTTTCCCACAATTAAAAAGAAAGCTAATAGGAAGTGACTGGGGGGCCTTCAGGGTGGAGGGTGCCAGGTTCTGCCTTTCACTTCAGAAAGATCACTGCCCGCTGACCGGGGAAGGAAAGAGAGAAAGTGCAGGCCTGGGGGTGCCACACTGGTCCAGATGTTGATGGTGATGGCTTAGGTTAAGATTACAGTCATGGAGGTTTGTCAGTTGGCTTGATTTGAGAACTGTTTGTTCTAAGAGTAATTGGATACACTGATGGATTGTGACTCAGGTGCAAGGAAAGGCAGAATCAAGAAGACGCCTAGGTTTTAGAGTAAACCAGTGGGTGAATTAGGTGCTGTCTATTAATTTATGGAGATGGTGAAGTTCTGAGGGACCATGGGTTTGGTGGAGGGAGGAAGGAGTTATAAAACATTTTAATTGTTAAATTTGAGATGCCCGTTTATCCATGTGGATCTGTTAAGCCAGCAGCTGGACATACACAACTGAGGCAGAAAAGAGATTGTAGCTGGAGATATAAATTCAAAAAGCATCAGTGCATAGATAACGTCCAAAGCCAGGGACTGATCAGATCACCTACGTGTGTACAGTGTAAAGAAGAGGACCTAGGGCAGAATGCAGGTAGGCTTTGAAATTAGGAAGTCAGATAGAGGAGGAGTCAGCCTCTGAGATAAGGGGAAAACAAATAGGTATAAAGAACATATTTAAAGAAAGACATAAATAAACCAAGGCTTTGCGGGATGAATTCTTCTGATTCTTAAATAAGTAGGCTGCAACAGGCCAGGCACAGTGGCTCACACCTGTAATCTCAGCACTTTGGGAGGCCAAGGCGGGCAGATCACTTGATGCCAGGAGTTTGAGACCAGCCTGGTCAACATGGCGAAAACCTGTCACTACTAAAAATACAAAAATTAGCCGGGCGTGGTGGCGCACACCTGTAATCCCAGCTACTTGGGAGCCTGAGGTGCAAGAATCCCTTAAACCCAGGAAGCAGAGGTTGTGGTGAGCTGAGATCACATGACTGCATTCCAGCCTGGGCAACAGAGTGAGACTCTGTCTCAAAAAAATAAAGGTAGGCTACATCAGGAATATTTTATTTTAGAGATTAGTTACAGAAAGCAAGTTTGTACATTCTGAAGAAAAAGACTGGTGATTTTTTAAAAATTAGTGACCCCGCCCATTGTAGCTCCTTACAAATTTATTATTGAATGATTCTGAACTAAAATGAAACCTAAATGTGATTTGAAAATGTGATGTCACAAAGTAAGAGGAGCAGAGCTCAGTGGAGTTAAGAGTACTGGTGATCTATTACTGAAGTGGGTTGTTTAGAGTAAGAAAGTATCATTTTTCAAATAGAGGATCACAGAAGGATTAAACTAAGATTTGCATCCTTTTCCTAAGGAATCATTCTGATGTTACTTTTGAAACTTCGCCCAAATATATATATATATATATATATATATATATATATACACACACACACACACACACACACACACACACACACACAGGGGCTTGATATCTCTGCTTATCAGCATCTGAGACTGGCAGAGACATACAGGCCAGCCTATTTCCTACCATCTGTGTTTAGGACAGCTCACCGCAGTTCTACTGCACAAAGTAGAGGCAAAAGTTCATCATGTCAGACCACAGTCCTCAAATATGCTCTGAGGGCTGAGTTTCCAAGCTAGTGCCTGATACCGTTTTCACTGCTTTTCTTTTTTGAACTGTGTATTAGCCTGTTCTCATGATGCTAATAAAGACAAATCTGAGACTGGGTAATTTATAAAGGAAAGAGATTTAATTGACTCACAGTTCAGCAGGGCTGGGGCGGCCTCAGGAAACTTACAATCATGCCGGAAGGGGAAGCAAACACATCCCTCTTCACATGGCGGCAGCAAGGAGAGGTGCCAAGCAAAGGGGGGTAAGCCCCTTATAAAACCATCAGATCTTGTGAGAACTCACTTACAATATCACGAGGACAGGATGAAGGAAACTGCCCCCATGATTCAGTTATCTCCCACTGGGTCCCTCCCACAACATGTGGAGATTATGGGAACTACAAGATGAGATTTGGGTGAGGACATAGCCAAACCATATCAGACTGAGGGCACATCAAAACCAGTACAGCAATGCAAGCTTTTCCCTTATGGTGAGCAATGTTGTAACGTTGGTTTATAAATACAGAACTTCTGAGCTTGACTCTTCTTTTAAGTTCCCTTGGTAGGCACTGCCCTAATTATCAGCCCTTTTGTGATTTAAATGTAAGTGAATCAAGGCAGAAACCCTATGGTGGCCCCAAGCTGTCTCTGTTTTAATATTAATACTGATGATTCGTAACTATGCTTTCATTGTGAGCAGAACTCACCCCAAGAGGTACACTTTTATGTCTTTTTTTCCCACTTAGATTGTTGTATGAACTTGTGTGTCTAAGGGCTATGAGCCAGGGTAAGTAAAGTGAAATGTAAAAGATGAAAGACTATCCCTGGAACAAAAGAAATGCACATTGCAATGGCACTGATGGGATCTCAACTGGGGCACTGGGGGGTGGAGGTTATTTAGTTATTTAGAACCACGCAGAGTAGGACTCGCCCTGGAGATACCCCACGGAGGATCTTCGCACCTTCTCGCCATCCCGCAATTCTGATTTAACTATTTCTGTTTTCCTCTGGCTGCCTGCCCATCATTGTTTTATTGCCATCCTCAGCCTGTTACTGTGTGTTGGAAGAAAACCAGAAGAAAATGTGAAATGTCCTTCGTGAAACTGGGGGAGATGTTTACATCTGTTCTGAAATTTAAAGCACTTAGTTCCTCTCACATTTAATTCTCAAGTTCTTACAAGAGTCACTTAAAAAACAGTTTCCTTTAGATTATTAATAAACATTACTCTCTTTTACAAGGCATTCAAAGAGACAGAATTACAGCTAATGTTCCAAAATGGTTTCTGTTATCCCATTTTTATCTTCTGAATTATAGGCAGAAAGGTCCAAATCTTGCAATTACATGAATCAAAGCTCTCTACTGCATTCACAAGAGCTTTCATCAAAACATGTTGCTGAATTTATAAAACAGAAGAGGTATGCCATTAGAAAAGTAGAAACTTCTTGAAATAACAACTTCTTGCTCTATCAGTTCTTACATGCTACTTTATCTCTGCTCTTGGAAAATCTTAGGTAATAGCCAGTGGCTTTAAATCTCCTCTCAGAGACAGAAATAAGTTTATTGTTATTAGTTTGGTACTGACAGAACATTACTCTGGATCAAAGCGTTAAAGGTAAGTATGCAATATCAACATATTAATTACAAAGAATACTTGCTTTTAATTACACCTACTGATGAAGCAGAAAATGACAGCACTGACTGTCTAGATAAATTAATATGTCTATGAAAAAACTGCATTTGCAGAATTGGTGTGGTAAATTTTCATGTGCCTGTGAACATACATTAAAGTTGGCTTACATGAACCTGATTTTACTCAATGAGGAGTAAACTGGAAACACGTCTACTCCAAAGACCTGACCTGATTTTTTTGCTGGAGCTCTGGGGTAGGTATATACTGCTAAAACTGGAAGCATTGCTTATTGATAAATTTAAGCACTCTGCTTCTGAGGGATCATAGTTTAAATTTTTAAAAGGATTTAGATAGAGCCTCCCTCCACTGGTCCATGTGTGATAACAAGCACATCAACAGGCCATCATCCCTCTTTCCTGGCTTTAAAACTTACTGGAAGATGCTGCATATTAATGGTTAACAGCTTTGCAACCAACAGTCTGGGTTCACCTCCTGGCTTTGCATGCACTAGCTGTGTAACCACCAGCAAATGACAGCCTCTTGCCTCAGTTTCCTTATTGGTAAAAACAAGAAGTAACAATATGTATTTCACAGGATTTTTGTGAGAGCTGAATGAAGTACTGCACATAAAGGGGTTAGCATGGAACCTGGCACACAGTAAACTGCCATAAGTATTAGTCATGCTTTCTCCAATTATTATTCAGAATCAAAACATTATAATGCTTATGTCAGAATCTGGAGTGTCTCTTAACTGAAACCACCTATATAGTGGACAGGCCTTTGAAAACGTGACGGAATGAGTGACTTGCAACTAATTGTTGATGCGTGTGTCCCCATAGCCCTCAAGTACTAAAGTTAAGAAGGAGAATTAATGATTAAAAACAAACCAAAATAATCTTTTCCAGAAGTTTAGACTTCTTTCTTATAAAAGACATAGACACTGTTACAGACAATCCTCAATTTATGATGGTTCAATCTAAGATTTGCTGACTGTACAATGGCATGAAACCATTGCAGTTTTGACATAGTGCATGATACGGTATTCAGTAAGTTACAGGGGATAGTCAACATTCTAATAAAATAGGCTTTATGTTAGATGATTTTGCCCAAGTGTAGGCTAATATAAGTGTTCTGAGCACGTTTAAAGTAGGCTAGAGTAAGCGATGCTGTTCATTAGATTAGGCATACTAACATTTTTGACTTGTATCTTCAATCTGCAACAAATTTATCTGGATGTTGCCCTATCGTAGGTCAAGCAGCATCTGTACATTTATCTAAGTATCTCAAAGGACTTCATCAAAATGATTTCTTCATTGGTAACATCAAGCAATATTATATAACAAGCAACAATTAGCAGAATAATTAAACTCAAGGAATGTTGTGAATGAAATGGTAAAGCCATTACTAAGAAAATCCTGGCCAGGCGCAGTGGCTCACACCTGTAATCCCAGAACTTTGGGAGGCTGAGGCAGGTGGATCACTTGAGGTCAGGAGTTCAAGACCAGCCTGGCCAACATGGTGAAATCCCATCTCCACTAAAAATACAAAAAATTAGCCGGATGCGGTGGCACATGCCTGTAATCCCAGCTACTTGGGAGGCTGCAGGAGAAACAATTGAACCCGGGAGGCAGAGGTTGTAGTGAGCTGAGATTGTGCCACTGCAGTTTAGCCTGGGTGACAGAACAAGACGCCGTCCCTCCCCAAAAAGAAAATCTTTGATCCACAAATAAGAAAACATTTAATTATCTGTCAATTACATAGACAGCTCTCAGAATACATAGCTGAGGTGCCTCCTGCCAAATTTTTAAAGAAGTCATCATGGTAAATGTTCTCACTCAAGGGATATGGAAAACAAGCCCAAGATCTGTATTTAGAAGATTTTCCTTAAATAGATCATTAGAGAATTCTGCACAGGCAAGACACAGCTGATAGTACCATAATTGAGTGTAATTTTTGTACAGATTCCAAAATCTTTCATGGAGGCTTTTATTAAATGAACTAAAACAGTATGGCTATTTCCTCTCTAGCTGCTTGGGTACTAAGACCTGGGTTTGGACTTATTAACTATGTAGCAACAAGAAAATAGCAGCATTAATGAACATTAAGAAACAATAACATCACGTATTTAAAATACATGCAAGAAAAGAGGCACTGAAGGAAAGGAGTTTGATAGAAATGAACCTGAAAAAAAAAGGCAGAGAAGAAACCTATATTTCCTTGGACCTATGTTTTTAGTGCTACTATCAACATTCAAATGGTCTCCCTCACTTACTGCAAAATTATGGCAGGAAAAAAAAGGCTGGTGGGAGGGGCATATGAGAATTCTCTTTGTAGACAAGCCAATTTGATTTAATTCATTCAAAGAATGGATTGGTGAATATTCTCAGATGAACATCTTGGCGTGAAGTTTGCCAATATGGAAAGACAAAGGCCTACTTGAGAGGAGAAGGTGTGCAGGAGAAAGGTGGTTAGGAGAAGGAAGACGGGAGGCCACCTGGCCCAGCCTAGCATTTATAACCAGAAAGATAAACTCATCTGGTGCCTCCCCTCTCTCTTTGACTGTTTGTTTTAGTTTTAACTAGAGAGAATCACACTCTCACTCAAACCTGGGTACAGGTTAGTAGTCAAGGAAGGCTGTCATAGCACTTACTTGGAGATAAGCTGGCCGCACGAAGTTACGTAGAAATCTGGCAGTTTCTAATGATTCTCATCAACACGGCTAGCTACATTTTCTGACCTGTATTAGCATCCTGTTTGGTTACTAAAATTGATTTTTAAAAGTAAGCTAGAAGTCACCAAGTCTCTACTCGGTGTGTGTAGATATGGGACTGGTTCCCTGTCCAATCAAGACCATTATTTTCCATTGTGAACTTCCTGCAACTACACAAACGGCCTCCCACAGCATGTTTTATAACAGAGTCTCTCGGGCAGCCAAACCCCTTTCTCTTGCAGGTCAGCACCACCCGGAACATCTCCACTGCTTGGCTTGACAGCACTAGTGTCTTAGTCAGGTGTCAGTGCTGTCTGAAACTATAAAGTGAGTTGATGGTCCTTACTAACCTGAGTACAGAGTACTGTGCTCATGTCAACAGAGTTTTGTTTTGTTCCTAAGCCAAAACCCCACAGTATCATCATTCATTCTGACTGCAACAATAAGTCCTTTGTATTTCAATTGCTAGAAAAATAAAGAACAATTTTAGTATATCCTTTCAAATCCAGCCATGTGCAGTGCTTGGAAATGGTCTTTCCAAATCCTCTGGGCTCTCTCCTCCTCTCCCTCCCTCCCATCACCGCCTCATTTCTCACTATCACCCACTCCCTCCAGGGCTGGGCCAGGGCATGCAGACCACTGCCCTGCTGGCCAAATCTTCCAGGGGCCTGTCTGGTTTGTGCCAGGTGGTATTGGCTGGGGAGCTACCTAGGGAAGAAGCACCAAGCGTGAACTCCAAGAGCTGTAATCTTTCATAGTCTGCTCCTAACACTGGTGGGAGACTCCAGGGAAAGGGGAGGACAAATCCCCCTGGCATGTGGCTATAACTGTGCACAGCACGGCTCCTGATGGGAGGCAAAGGAAAGGAGCTATGTCATGAATTGGTGTCCCCAAGGACACCTGCTACGGGGACAGTATGAATTTAATTTTTTTTAAATTATTTTTTGAGATGGAGCCTTGCTCTGTTGCCTAGGCTGGAGTGCAGTGGCAAGATCTTGGCTCACTGCAACCTCTGCCTCCCGGGTTCAAGCGATTCTCCTGTCTCAACCTCCTGAGTAGCTGGGATTACAGGCCCACACCACCACGTCCAGCTAATTTTTGTATTTTTAGTAGAGATAGGGTTTCACCACGTTAGCAAGGCTGGTCTCGAACTCCTGACCTCAAGTGATCCACCCTCCTCAGCCTCCCGAAGTGCTGGGATTACAGATGTAAGCCACCACACCTGGCCTTAAAATTTCCTTAAATTTGACTTTGGTTTTTATTTATTAGTATAAAATGTGAATGTTTCTATCCAGAAAATAAAAATTGTTGAATTGAACTAAACAGCTCTTATTTCTTCTCAACAGGACAAAAGCAAATTACAGATGGACGAGATAAAGACATAAAGAGTTTTCCACTCTATGATGTGCATGTGTATTAATTACCCAACAGACCAGCAGAAATGTTGGCATGATGCGGCAATAAAACTCAAGGAAAACAGGACTGAAGGGCACCCGGCAGCCCAGGGACAGGAACCTGCAGCGTGATGGGAAGCTGAGGAAGCAAAGGAGTCAAGAGGATGGTTCAGAGGCTCGGGGTGAGGGAGAGAAACTAAGGCAGTAAGAGGGATCATGAAGCAACCCGGGGACCCAGGGACATCAGCAGAAGGGAGGAAGTCAGGGAGGGAGCTGCTACATGGGCTGACGGCCACCGCAGCTGAGATCTGGTCAGTTCCTCAAACAAACTTGGTTTCTGCCCTTTCCATCTTGCTTCCAGATCACTTGGCCTCGAGACCTGCTGCCCACCAGGATGGACTAGGCCAAATATGATCACGCCTGCCTTTGAGTAAAAGAAAAGAAGACCGAAAAAGCAATGACCATGGGGAGGGGCTGGCAAGGCAGGCAGGTGCACCCCAGGCCTCAGCGCCTGGCCCTAACTGCAGGGCTGACTGAAAGGCACCCCATTATGCCGGAGCAACTCACTGCTTTGGGATCCTCTCTGGCATTTGCTGGATTGTAAGTACGGCTGTTTTGTACGTTAACTACCATAAATACCATCATTAACATTGAAAACAATTAAAAGCTGCACAATGGCAGCAGATTACCTACAGTGTTTCTCACAAACATGAGAAAGTAAAGGAACCTTCCCTACCGGCAAGGATATTTTTCTTTTTAATATTCTTTTTTGTTTTATTGTTTGTTTGTTTTTGAGACAGAGTCTCACTGTCACCCAGGCTGGAGTGCAGTGGCGTGATCTCGGCTCACCGCAGGCTCCGCCTCCCGGGTTCATGCCATTCTCCTGCCTCAGCCTCCCGAGTAGCTGGGAATACAGGCGCCCGCCACCTCGCCCAGCTAATTTTTTTGTATTTTTAGTAGAGACGGGGTTTCAATGTGTTAGCCAGGATGGTCTCGATCTCCTGACCTCATGATCCGCCCGCCTCGGCCTCCCAAAGTGCTGGGATTACAGGTGTGAGCCACCGCACCCGGCCTCTTTTTAATATTCTACGGACCCATAAGGTCTTGCTGTGTTTATCTGACTGATGAAACAAGGAAGCTTTTAAACTTCTGCACCAAGAAACAGAAAAGACACCATAAAAGAAACACATTATTATGGCCTTGAACATCTGTGCTGAGGGAGAGCAAGCTCAAAAATAGTGTGTTTCAACTGGGACTGCCATCTGGGAATCCAACAGAGACCAGAAACTTGGCCTCAGCCCTCCCAGTTCCACCACGGACTCTCCTTAACCCTTTGAGTGCCAGGCTCCAATTTGGGCTCTGGCCTCCAGCCCCTGTGAAAGAAAGCAGGGAGTGTCCATTTTCCCTTGCATTTGGAGAAGGCCACGTGGAGACAGGCAGGTTGTTAGCCTGCGGACCCTGATCCTGTGAGGCTGCCTTCCCTGTCATCAGTGGATAACTCTTATTTACCTCACTGCACTATTTGAAGAAGTAATCTGTGAAATTATTCTCAGATGATGACACTCAAATTATTTACACCCATTAACTTCCAACTAAGAAAAAAATGTGTATCTGTGCACAGTTTGGTATGGTTGTTTGAGTCTAGACTGAAAAGAAAATCTGGATTTAGACAGTGCTTCCTGCTATCTTCTATGCCAGCAGAATTGATACGGGTATTAACTCACTTATAATTTTACATTTGACAGGACTTAGGGCAAAGCACAAAACTCCACGTTAGGTTAGAAAGAGAATGCTTTTCTTGAGACTTGGAACAGGAAGGCGATTCAGGACTCAGCCCCGGCGTTACTGCCTCTTTTACAACTACTAGCATCTTCATTTTAAGAAACAGGGATGAGGAAAAGTTAAATAGTTTGTCTGAAAATTAAGTGTTAGGACTCAAAATCAAGCCTTCTTCACACTGAAGCCTAAATGAGCTTCCATGAAAAACATCGAGTAGATGGGTTTGCATTAGTCTCGGGATATCAACTGAGATAGTTATGAGAAAATTAGTAATCAGACAGCTTCCCCGATTTTATTTTTCAGGCCTTTATCTGTGTCCCCTGGGCCTAAAATCATAGAAAACACTCATGATCATGTAAAAGCTTACAGCAGAATATAAAAGCTTAAGTTAACCTCTTTCAAATATGTATTTCACTTGGGTTTAGAAAAAAAAAAGCAAAACTCTAATTTTCATTGACTATCTGAAGAGGCAAACAAAACATAGTAAATATTATAATATTAACACATAACTAGTAAATACATAAGATTTATTTAAATTAAACAAATTGAATTAAACTAATAACCAACTCTTGAGAAAGGGGTGAAAAGCCACACTATTTCTCAAAGCACATACGTCTACAGTGCCAGCTAAAAATGCTCTGCTGAAACTAGGAGAGTGAGTTCCTGCTTCCTCCCTTGCTCCCCTCAACTCTATTTCCAACAGGAGTCCGAGGGAAGTTAAATGTATCTTCACAACGGCCCAGGAGCCCTGTCTGATGCACCCATCGACTCAGTCACCAGCTGTGGCCTCTGCTGTGGGCGTCTCTGCCTCCTCCCCTCTTTCAGGGCCCTGTCCTAGGGTCACCTTAATAAACCTTCCCTCAGCACCTTATTGTAAATAACACCTCTGCCCTGCAGCATCGGAATCTTAACTCCCTGAAAACTGGGAAGTTGGCCTGTGGTTTTCACCAGGGCAGCCCCAGTGTCCTCATCAGTGCTAGGGACATCTTAGCATTCAAGATAGCTGTCCCTAAAGGAGATGACGAGCAGATCATTTACTGTTAAACAGTCCAATACCAAGAATTTTAAAAAGCAATTTTTCTCATTTTGAAGAAAACCATGCCTCCTACGACCCCTGGCAATATTTTCAGGAATTACTTTCAATAGCCTTTTAGAAAGTTCAATACTGAAGATTTTTCAGAAAATCATTTAAAAAGAAAATTTCATAACATAACCTGTTGGTCTCTTGACAGAGAATGAAGCAAGGACAGGAAACATTAACATACACATGCACACATTTTACAACAGCAACAGAGCAAAAAGATGCCTAAACCATATACCCTAGACATCTCACTAACGTACCCCTCTGAGGCCACTCGAAGAAGACCAATGCTTAAAAATAGTCACTTTCCTTATGGGAGGGTGACAGAAATGTTCTGTATCATGATGGGGGAAATGATTACACAAGTTATACATCCATCAAAACTCACTGCATTTTACATTTAAAATGGATGCATCTTCTTGTATATACATTATATTTCAGTAAAGTTCAAAAATTATTTTGAAAGTTAAAACTTCCTTTTAAAATTATAATTATCAAGAAAAATGTTTCTTAAATATTTAATTAAGAAAACTGCTGCATGACTTACAATAGACAAAACTCTCATGAATACTTAAAATATTTTCTGAGATAATCGAAATAATAAATGAAGCAATTAAAATAATGTTTTAGACCAGGCTGTGTGGCTCACGCCTGTAATCCCAGGACTTTGGGAGGCTAAGGTGGGCAGATCACTTGAGGTCAGGATTTCAAGACCAGCCTGGCCAACATGGTGAAACCCTGTCTCTACTAAAAATACAAAAATTAGCCAGGCATGGTGGCGTGCACCTGTAATCCCAGCTACCTGGGAGGCTGAGGCAGAAGAATCGCTTGAACCTGGGAGGCAGAGGTTGCAGTGAGCCGAGATCACGCCACTGCACTCCAGCCTGGATGACAGAGCGAGACTCTGTCTCAAAAAATAATAATGTTTTAAAAACCCAAAGTAGGATATTATCTTCTAAACTAATTAATTGCTGTTTGAAATTTGACTTCAAGCTTCCATTTTTAACTTTCTAATGCCCTTTTCAACCTTTGAGATACTTTACCCATTTTTTCAAGGAGGATGACTCAATTACATTTTATTTATAGGTTCAGAATTTTTCTTTATTTATAAATTATTTTAAAACTCTCTTAATCCTGTCCCTCGGAGTTCACCTGGAGAGGCAGTATTGAGCTTGGCCTGTCTGTGCTGCCAGGAAGGCCTGGGGCAGGACTCGTCTCCCCTCCACGTGACCATGTCCTGTGGAATGAGGGCTTTAAGGAAACACACACCATGGACCATTATGTGAAGGGCAGGCTGAGAAATGCAGATGAAATGCCTGGTACCTTTCAGAATTCAAGAAATACTTGCTATCTCACACTATTCTGGAACTTCTTTTTTCCCTTCTCAAAAACGATGTTACTCAAGTAAACCCCCTAGGAAGTGGCTAACACCCAAGTTTAAAGACAAAACGATCCCAATCCATTGGTTAAGGTCACATCCCCTGGTCTTCCTTAGAACGTGAACCCAAGAGCTGTTTCCCCGCACGGTGCAGGCCCTCACTTGCCACCTCAAGAGGGTAAATGCTCCCTATACAAAAAAGAGTAATAGAGCCTGAACTGTGAGTATATCCACTACAGGTTTGGCATCAAATGTGAGTCTGCTTTCCTCCATAAGCTCACATTTATTTTAAGCATTTGATGGGGACACACACAAATCACTGATCCATGTGTGTGGCCACAAATGGACTGTTTCACTGAGTTGTGGACTTAAGTCCACCTTATTTCACTAAGTCCACAACTTAGTGAAACAGTCCTGCTGGATTTTATATTTTTAAAAATAAACTGTACTTAATCTGAAAAACATTTAATTTAGTGATGCCCTTTAACAAATCACAACCTGTTGGTTGTGAGTAAATATTTAAACCAGCTCAATGGTTTTAAATGTCTAACAGAGACTGAAGATAAAAGCCAGAGAAATTAGATTTATTGGTGACTGGGTAATAATCAACTGCTACTGTTCTCAGAAGGCCCCACCAAAGGCTCAGGCACACAGCGACTTTTAAGAGCAGATCCCGATTCAAGGGGTGCTGTCAACTCATTCAGTCAAGGCATTCAACTTTTCTATTTTTACTGATAACAGACAAAGTCAATGACTTACAAATATTTAGCAACTTTATGGGAGAAAACTGCTAAATTTGAAAGATTTCAATTTGAGAAAAAGGACATTTCTTGGGAGACAAGAATGAATGTAGGGCATGTGTTTTAAGAAACTTTTTAAAGAATTTTCTGATTTCTGTAACTTTAATGAAATTAGGGCTATGGAAACATATCTGGAGAATAAATGTTGAAATAGCTAAATAATCATATAAACCAATTACATTTATGGTGCATTTTTTCTCTAAACAGGCCAAGACATTTAAACTGCTCAGCTATTGTTTTTTGTTTTGTTTTATTTTATTTTATTTTTTGAGATGGAGTTTCGTTTTTGTCACTCAGGCTGGAGTGCAATGGTACGATCTCAGCTCACTGCAACCTCCGCCTCCCAGGTTCAAGTGATTCTTCTGCCTCAGCCTCCTGAGTAGCTGGGATTATGGGTGCCTGCCACCACGCGCAGCTAATTTTTGTATTTTTAATAGAGACAGGGTTTCATCATGTTGGCCAGGCTGGTCTCAAACTTCTGACCTCAGGTGATCCACCCACCTTGGCCACCCAAAGTGCTGAGATTACAGGCATGAACCACCATGCCCAGCCCCAGCTATTGTTTTGAACATCCTTAGAAAAAGAGGAGTTTGCTGTAACAAATTTTCAACATATTTTCAGAAAACAATTGTTTACCTCAATAAGCAAACAACCTTGAGAGGGTCATTTTTGATGTAAATCATTTTTAAATGAATTACAGCAGTTTTCTGCTTTCTTGAAAAAGACTTCATGGTCAGGTGTGGTGGCTCATGCCTATAATCCCAGAACTTTGGGAGGCTGAGGCAGGTGGATCACTTGAGCTCAGGAATCCAACCTCAGCTCTACCGAAAACACAAAAACTAGCCAGGCATGCTGGCATGCACCTAGCAGGCTGAGGTGGGAGGATGGCTTGAGCCTGTGAAGTTGAGGCTACAGTGATCTGTGGTGATTGCACCACTGCACTCTAGCCTGGGCTAACAGAGTGAGGCTGTCTCGGGAAAAAAAAAAAAAAAAAGACGTCAACAAATGTAATTTGATCATCCCTGCACCCCTTTTGGGGGTTCAGAATCATAATAAGAACTGTAATTATCATACTAAGGGGTATTAGAGAGAAAACCTCAGGGGTGAGTCACTAGGATGAAAAGGTCTGTTTGCTCTACACTAAAAGGCATCAAATGACAATGTGTTTGGGGTTCTTCATGCTGCTTTTTGTGAGTTTCTGACTCCTCCCTGCAGGCTGCGCTTTCACTTCTGGCTGCCTCCGTCTCTGCCTTGATTAGCTTCTCCTCTCTCTTCTAATCCTCTCCATCATGGCTGGTTTGGCTTGGTACAGTAATGCTTGCAACAAAAAATAAATAAGTTCCAAGGGAGAGATTAAAAGGTGTCCTCTTAATAGAGATATAGAGCTGGGACTTCGTGGAGAGACCTGGTTTAAGTTTTCAGCTGTGTTTATTTGGATTCCACATAAGCAACCTTTGACTACTACTATTTTAGATTATTTTCCAGTAAAATAATGAAATCACATGTTATTGACAAAAAGAAAGAGATACAGTAAAGGAAACCAAGGAACTCTAGACAATGGGAGGAAGGGGAGAAGGAGCAACAGTAACTTAAACCAATCATAAATGAGTGAACAATGGAGGGAATCCCTGCTTTGAACCTCCCAGGGAGGCCTGGCTGGGTAATCTGTCTTCCACAAACCATGGGCTTTCCTTTGATCTCATTGTCTTCCTATTCCCTGCCCTGAAAGTTCTGTTTGGCAGTAAAGAGCTAAATATTTAAGACTTGCCTATAAGAAGTGCCCCTTCTCTGCTGCCTCAGATACTCATTTAAAATGCATAGTAGCAGTTATGTGTTCCTGAAACAATACCCAAAGCAAGGCCCCTTAAGAGCAGCTGTGCCAGTGATCCCCTGGCTGGACACTTAGGAGTCTTGGTCTGAGGACCACAGCCGACTTGAAAACCCTCAGTAAATGGAGCCCTTAATTAGTCCTCTACGCACTGGCTTTGTGGGCCCGTCACGCAGAGGCCCCAGGAAGTCCTCATGGAAAAGGGGGCTGTTAAGTATTAGCGAACTCATCAGAAAGAACTCCACTGCAGAAACAAAAAACCATCCACACACACAGTAAAGATCACATAACGTTCCCAGCGAAAGGAAAATGCTTTTGGATTATCTGTATCTCATCTGCGTCTCATTATGCAGTCATTTACTCTGATCAGATTCAGTAGATGTTTCAGTGCCCAGGATGAAGAGGATACCAAGAGCTGGCTTCTTAACTCCATGGTTTGGCTGGCTGAAATACTCAGCAAAGAGCTGAAGTCAACTTGGAATTCAACAGGAGGAACTTGCTGTTTCTCCCCTCCCTCCCAGATTCCCTCCTCTCCCTTCTCCTTTAAACAAAACCTGTATTGATTTCAAAATGCTCCCAATTTATTTCCTTTTAAATTTGTTTTTGTTTGGTTTAAAAGAGGTACTCTTACTTACCAGGCACTCTTACTTTAAAATAATTTAACACTGAATGTCAAGAGACAAAGATATGAGTACCTCTGGACACAGAAATATACTCATGGACATCCATCGTTAGTGCATGAATAAGGCATGACAGCTCGCACAGAAGGGGACAGCAGTGTCACGTGGAATACGAACAGCCTCAGAAGTCCAACTGTTGGCCACATACCTGTGTGACACTTTACCCAGACAAGTCATTATATGAAAAAAGTATATCAGAAGTGGCAAAAGAATCCAAAATAGTATGTACAGTGTAATTATGCTCATCTTTTCAAAATCAGTGGCCTAGATAGAAAAAAGACTGAAAAGAAAACCTTTAGAATGCTGTCTTTGTTTTTGTAATGATCAATGCTGCAAATGCTCTGTTTAGGGGACTACTGGGGTTCCCTTCCACCGCTCGCTTTTTTCTACTAAATGTTAAAAATTATGTTTAATGAGCAAGTACGTCTCAAAGTTTATTTTGAAATTGCCTTTATTTGTTATTTAAAATATATTTTAAACTTCCTTTGGAAAATAATAAACTTTTAGTAATGTGATTTATTACTCATTGGTGCAAACAACTGCTTGCTGTCTTCTAAGACTATGAAACCATATACAGTTCCTAAGAGTTGCAGGTCAGCCCAGCTCAGGCTTTCCTTTCTCCCACACAGTGATTTATCTGATCCCTTATCTCTCCAGAATCACGTGGCTTGTCTTACAAAGCCCCCGAGAACAAAGCAAACATCTAGGTTAAACATACTTAAATAAAGTTTTACTCTGGTGAAAACCCCTTTGAATGTTTTCAAAACCATTTGTTCCAGCCACAGTATTTGTTCCAAATTAAGTAAACAGTGCTGAAAGAAATCATACTAAATCTGCATTTCTTATCAGACTGAAGGCAGGATACGGTTCTAAACTTTCTTGTGTATTTTTCTCTATTTCTCCTTGAAGCTCTAAGTGGGCACATGTGATTAGGAACTGAAGTTACTTGGGGGAACAACGCCTGCAGCAGGCATTTCTATGTAATGGGCGTCTTTCATTTATCTGCAGTTTACAGGAGTGTCACTCATCAACCCTGAGCTCCATGCCCAGCCAGTCAGTATCACACATTAATATAAGCTATTAGTGCCCAGACAGAGGGGCTATGGGAAGATTATCATCACAAATCCATTGTTATTGGGGAGGCGGGGCGTAGAGCTCATCTGGTGGGGGTGGGGCCGAAGGCCTCAGATCAAGATAGAGAGGGGAGAGACTGGCCTAACTCCGGTCTCTTCAGCCTTCAGCCTCCCAGTCTAGCCATGTGAGCTTCTTCTTTTTCACCTTTTTTTTGTTTGCTTGTTTTTGTTTTTTGAGACAGGGTCTCACTCTGTTGTTCAGGCTGGAGTGCAGTGACACAGTCACAGCTCACTGCTGCCTCAACCTCCTGGGCTCAAGCAATCCTCCCACCCCAGCCTCCCAAGTAGCTAGAACCAAAGGCACACACCACCATCCCTAGCTAATTTTTTATTTTTTGTGGATATGGTGTCTCACTATGTTGCCCAGGCTGGTCTTGAACTCCTGGGCTCAAGTGATCCTCCCACCTTAGCCTCCCAAAGTACTAAGATTACAGGCGTGAGCCACAGCACCTGGCCCCCATCTGAGCTGCTCAGGCACAAAACTCCATGGCATTCACTTTCTGGTACCCTTCAGTGCTCACCCACCAGGGGAGGTGAAGCACTAGAAGACAAACATCAGAGCCAGATGCACCATGAGATCCTCCCCATCCGGGACAACTCCAAAGCAGCAGACCCTCTGAAGAACACATCTGGGTCAGGGCATGGCCAAGGACAAGCGGGGTCATGGTTTGAAAGAAGGCAGGCCAGCAAGTAGACAGTCATTACCGAGCTTGCCCCAGGGCAGGTATCATGTTGCTGGACTACTAGTTCATTTAGTTCTATCCAAAATCTGCAGACTTGGGCATTTTCCAGAGTAAACAGAGGTTCAAAGAGGGGAGACTATTTGCCCAAGGTTACACCATCAGTACAAAGTGCAGCCAAGATGTGAATCCAACACTTCTGGCAACACAACCACAGCAGGCAGGTGGGTCTGTTCCTTAGCAGGCAGGTACCACTCCATTTCACAAGGGAAGACCTAGCCCTCAGGGAGGTGAGTGCTGGCTCAGGTCACCAGCCACAGACAGGCGTGGTACTGGGGTGGTCCCTGGGGCAGCTGATAGAAATGGGAAATCCAGAGCGAAGAGACCCAGTAGGTTAGGACAGACAGCCCTGCAGACCCAGAGAGCTGCTGTAGTGCATGCAGCATACAGGGTCTCCTTGTGCAGAGGCGTGGTGCGCCACCAAACTCCGAGCCACCTGGGACCCCAGGGAGGGCTACTCCTGGTTCCAGAGAGTTCTTGCCTCTCCCACTACCAGGCATGTCCTTAAAACAAACCCCATTCCTTAAGTTAGCTTGAGAGGTGTCACTTTCTTCTAGCTGAGAATCTAAGTAGCACAGGAACTCCTCAGGGGGGAGAAAAAAAATCACTGATGCAGTAGCTCTTTGTGGATGAGCTAAAAAAAAAAAAGCCCAAAGTGGAAGAAATGAAAACATAAGGCGCCTTACAAAATTTTCCCAAAAGACTCCAAAGTCTCTTTTGAGGAGATTAGTTGTGTTCTGGAATTATTGCCAAGAACTGTGCCAAAGGCAGCAAACTTTCTTTTGCAGAGATAAGGACTCATGCTCACTGAAGACTACCAGCCTGTCTTGCTTTGTGATTTGAAAGGCTATCAGCTGTGCACACTGCAATTTTTACTTTGACAAACAGCTTATTTTTCCTTGCTTTCTAAAAAGTTTCATATATGAAGAAACATACACACACACATATATGTGTATATATATATATATATTTGCAATGAATTATTTGGTGAATGTTTACCTATTATAAAAATGAGGATTGGTATATATTTTCTATAACATATATATATATGGTTAATTTTCTTTTTAAAATACTAAGGACTTCACACAACACTAAATTACTAAGGACTTCACAAGACACTAAAAGTTACATATGAGATCTACCTTCAAAGGCAAATTTGTAATATCTGAGCTTAGCCAGAACCCAGAAGGCAGAAAATCCCAAAGCCTCAGAGTTTTGACTTGATTGTATTAAATAGAAATCCAATAAATTAACGGGAAAAAAACCCTAAGACTTTCTGACTCTAAAGTGGCAATACTGACTTCACGGAATCTCTGTGCAGCAGTCTGGGCTGCAGTGCATGATTTTAACTCACCTTCCTGACAGAAAGATGGCTGGGCTGACCCACATGCAGGCCCAGGCCACTGCATGTTAAACTGGCAAGAGGGCTTGTCCTTTGATGGGTTGTGTCGTGGCATAAAGACACTCCTCCAGTGTCTCTGACATGTTAGATTTTTAGCGTTTTCTTTAAGTGATTAATATTAAAGCAAACAACATAAGAAAGAGTCAATGTGTAGGAAAGATGAGATAGCTTAGTTTTCCTTAGGGAGCTTAGGGAGACAGTAGATTGTGGTAGAAAGAATTGGACTGGAATTTGAATATTGTTTCTGGCACTTAGCAGCCAACAACGGAACAGGATTCACCTCTCTGGACTAGTGTTCTCATTGACAAATTTGGACTGATGATAGGATTATTGAGAAAAGTAAGTAAAACAAAATAAGTAAAGCATATGCATTGTGACTGATAACAGGCATTCAATATTGCATTTGTTATCTGCAATGAATTATTTGGTGAATGTTTACCTATTATAAAAATGAGGATCGGTATATATTTTCTATAAAAGAAAATCTTCTAACTTCTTTCGCTTTTCTATCACTTCAAATGAATAATAGAACATAATGCATTTGGTAAAGGACACACTAATATGAACTGCAAAATTCCATGACACTCTTGGAAAGAGAAGTACTATGTGACCTTATCAAATGATGCACTAACTTTCAATTAGTTCAGAGGGGACTTTTACCGTAGCAAAAAGCAAGAGGACAGAGCCCAAGCATTGAAAATGATATCAAAACAATGCTCCCCAGAAAGGCAGGAGCGACCTGTGTGTGGGATAAAGCAGCCTCCTCCGTCCTCCCTCCTGCCCTTCGCTGTCCCCTGAGCCATGAAGTGCGGCTCTCCCGAGCCCTGCTGTGGCACAGACAAGCGTGCTCTGCCACATAGGGGCCACTCACCGGTTCCCTTCCTGCGGGTTTTTATTGACCAGGTTTGTATTTAGGATTAAAAAGAGTGAGAGGCCACTCTCCTTCCTATTCAAAATTGATGCTGGTTGATAATTTGAAACAAATACCTTTTATATCTACACAAAATACATAGTCAGAAGGAGTAACTAATGTTAACATAAAGAGGAAAAGGCACAATTTTCTTATGTATAGTTGTATCCCCAGCATGCAATGGAGTTCTCTTTTCTCATTTATTTGTTAAATGAGAGAAAAGAAGGAATGGATGAAGTGAACTAAGTTCCATTTAGTGACGCACAGTGAGGGCAGGTGACTCACAGAGAGGAACTTTTCTGGGAAGGCAGAGATGCCACCATATGATCCTGTCTGGGGACTAGGAAAGGAAAATCCAGGAATTCATGGGGCCAGGGCATGAAGACCTAAGAGTGAGGATGTGAGCCGCCTGGTTATTCAAAGTCGCCTGAATTACAGACCCAGGGTGCCAGGGAAGGCTTCAGATGGAGTTGAGCAGTGGCAAAATGTCTGCACTCCACTCTGAGATTCAAATCCCTGGGCCCAGTTTGCTGACTGAGGCACACAACAAAGGGGCTTTCTGTCCTGCTAGAAGCCTGATAAAAGAGGACACACTGTACACCCCACAGGAGAGACAGATTTGGCTCCATTTGCCAGAGAAGAAACGTTTACAAATTTAAACTTTTTCAAAAGGCCAGGTGTCCCCTTGGCTCTGCCTGTGTTGTGTTCACTCACAGTGCGGTTCGTAAGGAGGAGGAGGGTCTCCACAAGGCACACACTCCATGTCTTGAAAGCCGACAAGTTTCGTCTTCCTATAAAATCTAGAAGAGAAAGGAAAATACTCCTTGTTAGCTCTTTCATCTAAGCTTACAGTTGTGGTCATAAATTACCAGCAGTCTCCATTACCAGTTCTACAGTTAAAAGTACACAGAGGCTTAAATAATAGTATCTTAGGTAGACACATTTTTGAAGAGGAAGCAGTGGACACTTAAAAAATATCAATTCCCCTAAACGTAACTTTGCAGATGCTTCTCAGTGCACTTCTTCTATATTGGGGTGGGGGTGCAGGTGGGGGAATATAAAGTCAGTGGTCTTCGACGTTTCTATTGAAACTTAAACTACAAAACACCTTATAAATGAATAAAGAACTAGGTTTTAGCATTTGGAATTCAGACACCCAAAAACCAAGCAACCATAAAAGCAATGGAAAAATGTAGGGAAATACTCATACAATCTTGATACAGGAACGTCTTTCTAGGCATAACAAGAAACCAGGAGTCAGAGTGGAAGAGATGAACAGCACACACACACACACACACACACAGATTTTAAAGACATCTGAAGGGCAAAAATAAATAAATATAGCATCATCAATAACAGGTAATGGGCAAACAAAGATTGAAAAATTGTTCTAATTATAGTACTGTCTATACCTTCAGTCTATAAGGTAAAACTTAAAAATCATGATGGTGGAAATGAACACTATAATGAAAAATAAGCAAAGAACTTTCATTCCCAAAAGAAGAATGTTTCATAATTTTAAAATTTCATAATTAAACTGAAAAGCACGATGCAATTAAATTTTTTAAAAAAAATTAAGATGAAAATGTTTAATTCATTATTAATCAAGTACATTCAAATTAAAATGAAAATATATCATTTTTACTTAGAAAATTAGTAAAGTGCTGGTGTGAGTGTAGGCCAACAGGTATATGGATATATTGCCTGTGGGAACATAAATTGCCACTTTTAGGAGGGCAATTTAGCAATCTGTCACTAGAACTCAATAAAATAGTTTATACTTCTTATCTAGTAATTTCATATTTAGAAACTCAGCCTAAAGAAATAATCAACTGGGTAAAGATGTATCTGTAAGAATACAGGCCGGGCGCAGCGGTTCACGCCTGTAATCCCAGCACTTTGGGAGGCCGAGGCGGGCGGATCACGAGGTCAGGAGATCGAGACCATCCTGGCTGACATGGTGAAACCCCATCTCTACTAAAAATACAAAAAATTAGCCGGGCATGGTGGCGGGCGCCTGTAGTCCCAGCTACTTGGGAGGCTGAGGCAGTAGAATGGCGTGAACCTGGGAGGTATAGCTTATAGTGAGCTGAGATAGTGCCACTGCACTCCAGCCTGGGCAAAAGAGTAAGACTCTGTCTCAAAAAAAAAAAAAAAAGAATACAATCACAGCATTGTTTATAAAAGGAAAAAAGCTAATTAGGCACAATCCCAATGTCCACCAATAACCAATCAGGGTAGACCCAAGGCAATGGAATGCTAGGTGTCCTTTAAAAATGATGATGAAGACCTACCATACACATTTTTTAAAAGTCATGAAATATCATTAAGTGAAAACAAAGGAATGTATATGATATAATTCCATTTTGTGCAGGCACACACTTTCGTTATCAGTTTTCTCAGATTGTTTACCAATACATATAAAAATAGTTGTGTGTGGCCAGGCGCAGTGACTCATGCCTGTAATCCCAGCACTTTGGGAGGCTGAGGCAGGTGGATCACCTGAGGTCAGGAGTTCAAGACCAGCCTGGCCAACATGGTGAAACCCCGTCTCTACTAAAAATACAAAAAATTAGCTGGGCGTGGTGGTGGGCGCCTATAATCCCAGCTATTCAGGAGGCTGAGGCAGGAGAATCACATGAACCTGGGAGACAGAGGTTGCAGTGAGCCAAGATCGCGCCATTGCACTCCAGCCTGGGCAACAAGAGTGAAACTCCATCTCAAAAAAAAAAAAAAGAAAAAAAGAAAAAAAAAGTTATGTGTATATATTTGCAATGAAAAAAGTTTGGGAGTATATTATATACTGAATATGAACAGTGACTATTTCTAGATTGTGGGAATTCAAGTGATTTTCTTTTTTTCATATATATGACATAAATTTTCTATGACAAAAATAGTAATATAGAGAACAAGTCTACAAAGGACAGGTAGATGCAATTATTTTGTGAAACTGCATAATGTAGTAGCAAATCTGTATAATTCATGGTAGAAGCAAAATTTGCATTTGAAACTAGGTGAGTTATCTCAAATGCCCAGATACATTCAGAAATTGCTCAGCATTCTATTTTCACTTGATTATGACAATCTTTCTAAAGGATATATAATACAGTGACTTCCCACTAGATATTAATAAAATTACTCATTTTGGAATTTATGAAGTAAAAATTAAAAAAAAATAAACAAAGTTCGAGGACTCATACTTCCTGATTTCAAAACTTAATACAATGCAACAATAATCAAAATAATGTGGTATTGGCATAAAGACAGACAACTAGACCTGTGGAATAGACAAGAGAGCCCAGAAGTAAACCCTTGTGTATATGGTCAATGACTTTCAACAAGGTGCCAAGACCACTCAGTGAGGAAAGAACAGTCTGTTTAAGGAATGTTGGAGAAACTGGACATCTGCCTGCAACAGATTAAAGACCTAAATGTAAGACCTAAAACTGTAAAACTCCTAGAAGAAAATATAGAGGAAAAGCTTCATGACATTAGATATGGCAATGATTTCTTAGATATGACACCAAAACCATAGGAAACAAGAGAAAAAAATTGACAAATGGGACTACATTAAACTTAAAATCAGAGGACATACACATTCCTATGGAATGGAAGAAAATATCTGTAAATCATAGGTCTGATAAAGGGTTAATATTTATAATATATAAAGAATTCCTATAAACTCATCAATTAAAAAATCAACCTAATTTAAAAATGGGCAAGGGACTTGAATAGACATTTCTCCAGAGAAATGTCTTTGGAGAAATATCTTACATGGCTGACAGGTATATAAAAACATGTTCAAACATCACTAATCATCCCTGAACTGAAAAGTCAAAACCACATGAGATATCACCTCACACCCGTAAGGATGGCTACTATCAAAACAATAACAACAGACAAACAGATAATAACAAGTGTTGGCAAGGATGTGAAGAAACTGGAACCCTTGTATACTGCTGACGGGACTATAAAATGGTGCAGCCGCTACGTAAAACAGCACGTAAGTTCCTCAAAATATTAAAAACAGAGCTACCATATAATCCAGCAATCCCACTACTGTGTCTATATATCTAAAAGAACTCAAATCAGCATCTTGAAGAGATACTTGCATGCCCATATTCATTGCAGCATTATTCACAGTAGCCAAAAGGCAGAAGAAACCCAAATGTCCACTGATGAATATGGATAAACAAAGTATTTCACAGAATGAAATATTATTAGTCTTAACAAGTAGGAGGGGTTCCTGTCACATGCTACAACATGGATAAACCTTGAGGACATGATGCTAAGTGACACAAGCCTGTCATAAAAAGACAGATACTGAATGACTCCAATTGTACAAGGTACTTAAGAGTAGTCAAATTCACGGAAACAGAAAGAAAGGTGGTTTCCAGGGGCTGGGGGAAGAAGCAAAGGGGAGTTGTTTAATGGGTATACAGTTTCAGCCCGAGAAGATGAAAAAGTTCTGGAGATCTGTTTCACAACAATGTGAATATACTTAACTCTACTGAACTGCATACCTAAAAATGGTTAAGATGGTAAATTTTATGTTATGTGTTTTTTACCACAATAAAAAATGCATATGCAATTTTTTTAAAAATCACAAGACAATATAAAGGAGCTTTCTTCTTTAAGAAGTTTTGCTAAACATTGTAACCCATCCAAACTAATACTTTTTATAGTTTCAGCCAGAAAACTTGCCCAATAGAAGTTCATTGAATTAAATATCAAGAAAGCACAAAATAGTGTTTTATACATAAAAACTCATTTCATGTAAAAAGCAAAAAAAGTTAAAAAATGTAATATCCAACATTCTCAAGAACAAATATTGGGGATACAGAAATCCATCTTTTAACACTTAAAAAGTTAGGAAAATGGGAGGTATTGAGGATCAAGCATAGACACTACTTAACATTTTAAAAATAGAGAATTCTAATTGTGACAAAACAGTTTAGAGGTCTGAGCTTTCCCTGACAATCGAAGAAAATATATTTGCCAAACATTTTTTTAAAAGTTTGAAGACCATGAGGCAAATGAGGCTAGAAGGTTGTCATGTTTTGAATGACCATTTTTATTTTTTAATTAATTAATTAATGTTTGTTTGTTTATTTCTTGAGAGGGAGTCTCACTCTGTCACCCAGGCCGGAGTGCAGTGGCATGATCTCGGCTCACTGCAACCTCTGCCTCCCAGGTTCAAGCGATTCTCCTCCCTCAGCCTCCCAAGTAGCTGGGATTACAGGCACCCGCCACCATGCCTGGCTAATTTTTGTATTTTTTTTTAGAGATGGGGTTTTGCCATGTTGTCCAGGCTGATGTCACACTCTTGAGCTCAAGTGATCCACCTGCCTCAGCCTCCCAGTGAAGAGGAATTTTTAACTGAACTGAATCCAAATAGCACTGGTTAGTCTAATGAACACAGTGTTTGAAAACTGCTATTTTAAGAAAATCTGGCTGTAGACCGTTTATTCTTCACTCAATGAGTGCATTTCTGCAAGGAGATGACATGCCATAGAACAGCTCTGGTTTTACAATGACCTCACTTAACACAAGGTTGAAGGCAGTTACTATGCCCTGTGAATCACAGTCAAGTCAGGGCGGGATCTTCTGAAGTGTCTGAGACACTGGATGACAGCGTTGCTCTATCCTGGGCTCTTGCTAGCACCTTGGTGCTTAGTCAGCCTGCTGTTTGTGTTCCTCAGCAATTCACAGCAATGGCCCCTTCTTTGAAGGTGAACAAATGCTAATGACAAGATTAATCATTAGAGTAAGAGTCTAGGTCTCCTAAACAGTGTCATGGTTACCAGGGAACACCCTGAGCACAGACCAGAGAGCTGAGGCAAGGAGATGCGAAAACCCAGGCAGCTCAGGCAGCTTCCAGGAGCAAGGGGTCTGCTGAGGGTAGGGTGAGGGTGAAGTGAGCACGCAGCACAGACGGGCGGAGGCAGTCCCTGTGATTCCCATCAATCAATCACGGAAGCCCCAGCGGTGACCTCCCAGTGATATCAGATACGCACCTAAGCATGGGGCAGAGGAGCTGCGAGGTGAATTCCAGTCCTTTCATTTGCAAGCTGGGTGATTCTGGGAAGTCATTTATCCACTCCGAGAACCAGTTTCCCTCTTTGTTAAGAGGGGGTGGTAGGAATCCCTACTTTACAGAGTGGTTCGGATGATAGTAAGTGCTCAGTGTTAATTGTCATTGCCACCAGAAGAAAGAAGCAAAGAGCTGGCGGGGGCCAGCCTACTCTTCAGGGTGGGTTCCAGTTCCCCTGAGCCAGGAAGGAATCAGGAACCGGGTGCTGGCAGAGGAGCTTGGAGGTCTGTTGGCCACACTCTGAAAAAGTGATGCCAAGTTTTCCCTGGCTCCCAAAATCATCAATTGGCAATAATGTCCAATATTTCATTAGGGCTTCCTATGGCTTAGGCACTCTGCTAGGCACTTTACGTGCCTTCTATTTCTAATCCTTCTAACAATTCTGCAGGGTGGATTCTTACAGCATGGTCATTTTACAGGTGAGAAGAGTGCATGTCAGAGAAGTTAAATGCTGGTCTAAAGTCACAGAGCAGATGTGGGAATAAGGGGACTGGCTCTCTCAAATGACTCAAATTGTGGGCACAGAGGACAGATGATTTCCACACCCTACCTGCTACTGAGAGGGAAGCAGCTGGTGTCCTGGGGGGCTTGGTCCTATGGGCAGCAGCAGGTTCCTGCTAGAGAATGAGGCCGCAGGAGGCAGAGTGGCACCAAAAAGAGCAATGCCTGCCTTCTGCCTGACTTCTGCATCACTTTTTGGGGAGCAATATGCATTTTGCTCATGTCTTTCTGCCTCAGTTTCTCTGTTTATAAAATGGGTTTCAACTATTTGGTTTCTTCACAGAAGTACAGTTAAACTGGAAGAGTACTTTGAAAACACTTTGAAAAGACCTGGATAAAAGTCACTATGTAATTACGCCTGCCTCATATACTAATGCTGACTTAGAAAAAAATGGGATTTTAAAGTAATCATATAAATAAATTGTGAAACATCACTCAACTGTCTACTCACTTATAACTTTCCTATAGCTAAGTATTTACTTAAAGAATAAACAAACACTGTAGAAACTAGAGCAGCGGGCTCAAATGACAACGACCACGGGGAAGCAGGAGGAACCAGGCACGGTGGAGTCCCAGGCAGACCTGCTCCCCTCCTCCGGCAGCACAGCCCTGCGTGGACTCTATAAAATCCCAGTCCTAGGTCAGGCCTTTCCCCACCCTCCCTGGGCACTGCCTATCTCAGCCTGTACATCCCCTGAAGACCTCCTCATTTTCCTACCCCCAGATGTAGAGAGTAGACACGCACAGACAGGCTTTTATCAGAGAACCGGAGAACACGAACAACAGAGGTGTGTGAGATGTTCAGTTCATGTCCTCAATTAGATTTGCACAAGATCAAAACTCTGGGTAATGCTATCCATAGATACCGTCACAGGTCTGAGATTATAGACCATTCCTTTTTAAGGCACAGATTTATTGACTTATACTTTCTATACCACACAATTCACCCATTTAAAGTGTACAATTGGATAGTTTTCCATATAGTCACAGAGTTGTACAACCACAATCAATTTTAGGACATTTTCATCATCCCCCAAAGAAACCTCGTAACCTTATCAGTCACCTCCCATTCCCAACTCTCCCTAACCCCAGCCCTTAGGCAACACTAATTTCCTTTCCCTCCCTATAGATTTGCCCATTCTGGACATTTCAACAGAATCATGTAATATGCCATCATTGGTGACTAGCTTATTTCACTTAGCATAATGTTTTCTAGGTTCATCCATCTCATAGCATATGTCAGCATTTCTTTCCCTTTTACTGATGAATAATATTTCATTGTTTGAATATATCCCATTTGGTTTTTCCATTTATCAGTTGACAGACACTTGAGTTTGTCTTAGTCAGTTTTGTGCTGCTGTAATAGAATATCACAGACTGGGTAATTTATAAATAACAGAAATTTATTTCTCATAGTTCTGAAGGCTGGGAAGTCCAAGATAAAGAGGCCAATATCTGGTGTCTGGTGAGGGCCTTTCTGCTGCACCCTTTAGAGGGAAGAAATGCTGTGTCCTTACGTGGCAGAAGGTGGAAGGGAAATAAAAGGAATAAATTCCCTCTGTCAAGCCCCTTTATCAGGGCATCTTTTTGAGGGGAGGGCCCATCATGACCTAATTACCCCATAAAGGCCCCACCTCTTAATACAATCGCACTGGCAACACCTGAATTTTGGAGGGGACACATTCAAACCAGAGCTTGGTTGTTTCAGTTTTTTGGCTATTATGTAAACTGCTGCTACGAACACTAGTGTACAAGTTTTTGTGTGGACATGTTTTCAGTTCTCTTGGTTATATACCTAAGAGTCAAACTGTCAGGTCACATGGTAACTCTGTGTCTAACTTTCTGAAGGAACTCTAGACTGTTTTCCAACCTGGCTGTACCCTTTGCCATTCCCACCAACAGCATATGATGGTTTCAATCTCTCCACGTCATCACCAACATTCCAATCTCTCCACGTCATCACCAGTTACTGTCTGGTTTTTGTTGGCTATAGCTATCTTAGTGGGGTTGAAGAATGTGGGTTTGATTTGCATTTCCCTGACTGTTAATGATGTTGGGCAACTTTTAATGTGCTTATTGGCCATTTGTGTATTTCTTTGGAGAAATGTCTATTCAAATCCTTCATTGTTATTTTAATTGAATTATTTGTCTTTTTATTATTGAGTTGTAAGAATATGTGAGGACATATTCTACTTAAGATAGTTCCTTACCAGACATATGATTTGCCAGTATTTTCTCCTATTTTGTGAGTTGTGTGGTTGTGTTTCGTACTTCAAACGGTTTCCTTTCAAGTACAAAGTTTAAAATTTTGATAAAGTCCAACAGAGCTATTTTTTCTTTTGCTGCTTGTACTTTTGGTGTTAGCCCACTACATATTACAGCTCCCTAGGTGCTGTGTCTCTGTATATGACCACGCGGCACCCACTAGCCTATTTTCTACTCTGTTTCCACCCTTCAGGCCCAGAGCTTTATCTCCCCTCTGGCCTCAACAAGACCCCACCCCGGGACATCTGGTCAAAACCACTCTGATCTTGTGGTCGATCCCGTTAGTCTTTTGTCTGTAGTGCCTTGGAGCATGAATTCTGACGTTTGACTCCCATGATGTGGCTCCCAGACTCACCACACACAGGTTAGGTGATCTTGCCTGAATAATCTTAATCCTTAATAAGTCTCAGTTTCTTCCTTCTTAAAACATTGTGAAAAGTATAGAAAATAATTCGGCTGGGCGCGGTGGCTCACGCTTGTAATCCCAGCACTTTGGGAGGCCGAGGCGGGCGGATCACGAGGTCAGGAGATCGAGACCATCCTGGCTAACACGGTGAAATCCCGTCTCTACTAAAAATACAAAAAAAATTAGCCGGGCGTGGTGGCGGGCGCCTGTAGTCCCAGCTACTCAGGAGGCTGAGGCAGGAGAATGGCGTGAACCCGGGAGGCGGAGCTTGCAGTGAGCCGAGATCGCGCCATTGCACTCCAGTCTGGGTGAGAGCGCGCGAGCCTCCATCTCAAAAAAAAAAAAAAAAAAAAAAAAGAAGAAAATAATTCATGAAAAGTACTTGGCCGGGTGCCTGGTACATTGCAAGTAATAAATGCTTGCTGTTCCTGCAATGCCGTTTCTGGTTGTTTCTTCCTTTGCAATACAGACTGGTTTCTGATGCTCCAGGGTTTCTGGTTCCTCTCTCTTCTGTCTTTGGTCAGTAACTCTGGCTCCACTCTTATCTCCATTAAGCTCTACAGATATTCTGCTTCATCCCATTCTCTGCATACTTGGTGTAGCAATGGCTTCTCCCTGCCTTACAGATCACCCCCCTTGTCACCCTGAGTCCGGCTCTTCATCCAGACTCTCTCCTCCAGCTGTCCGTATTAATCCATCCCACAGTTACTTAGAAGCAGTCAGGAATTTAACTTCCTCCTCCCTGGTGCCCCCCTGGCCCAGGTGTGGTCCCTCTCCTTTCCCTGGACCTGGCTGCCTTATTGACAAGTCTATTTAAGGCTTCTGCGTTCGCACCTGCCCACCCCTTCCCCTGCTCTCTGTAACTCGGTGTACTGCGCGCCTCCCCCTCCCTGCCACTCCCTTGGCCTCCTGGCAGTTTTTTACCCACACCAGGTGGATGCCCACCTGAGAACCTCTTGCTGGAGTTTCCTTCTGTCTGCGGTGCTCTTCCTCACCTCTCTGCTTGGCTCAGTGCCTCGTCTCCTTCAAGCCTTTGCTCAGATCTCACCTTTGCAGTAAAGCCTATCCTGACGACCCAATTTACACTGTCACTGTCCTGCCCCTCACTGTGGCCATGCCCAATTGCCCTTGTCTGCCTTAGGGTTTCTTCCATAGCAGTTATCATCTATCTTTCTGCACAATTTGCTTCTTTATTATTTACTATTTAAATATTTTTTAAAACCCTGTAAGAAGCCGGGCATGGTGGCTCACGCCTGTAATCCCAGCACTTTGGGAGGCTGAGGCAGGCAGATCACCTGAGGTCAGGAGTTTTGAGACCAACCAACATGGAGAAACCCCTTCTCTACTAAAAATACAAAAAACTAGCCGGGCATAGTGGCGCATGCCTGTAATCCCAGTTACTCGGGAGGCTGAGGCGGAAGAATCACTTGAACCTGGGAGGCACAGGTTGCAGTGAGCTGAGATCGCGCCATTGCACTCCAGCCTGGGTGACAAGAGTGAAACTCTGTCTCAAAACAAAACAAAACAAACAAACAAAAAACCTATAAGAAATAAGCTTCCCATGGGCAGGGATCTTTGCCACTTTATTTTCTAACATAGTCCAAGTATGTAAGGCAATGCCTAAGGTGGTTGGGCACATCTCTGCTGAATGGCTGAATGGTGTAACCCGCCCTCCTCTGATGCTAATGAGGGTGAACATTGTCAGAGGATTGCCGGTCGCATGGGTCGCCTCTTTTGTGGGTTGCTTGTTCATTTTTGTGTCCATTTGTCCAAGTTTTCTTTTTTATTGATTTGTAGGAACTCCTTGGATTTTCATAACAGAAATCCTTTGTTAGCATGCCTATTCGTTTTCTTTATAACCAGTGTCTGCTGAATGCATGTCACACGGTACCACAGATAATCCACTGTTTAATATTGAAAGAAGTCACAAATACTCCACCAGCATCTTCAGGTTAATATCAGCATGCATTCCAGTTTAGAATGGAACAAGGGAATTGCCTTTTTAAAAGTTACTTAATTAAATAATTACAAGGGAAAGAAACTGGCCAACTCACCCTGGCAAGCAGTCCCCGCAGATGGCATCACTGGTGGCTGAACAATTTGCCTTCTGAAAGCGGTTCACCACTGTGCAGTCCAGACAGGGCTTGCATTTCTGGAAGCCCCAGTCCTCCTTGAACCTGTGCAGCCGGCACGTCACACACTGTGCATCCTCCCCATAGCCAAAGCCACATTCCTGTGGGGATTAATGGGCAATAGAAAGCTATTCAGACTTTGCAAGCATGAAAAGGAAAGACCGCTAGGATGAAACGAAGACCTGGTCTAATAATTACCAAGTGTCGGCCTTCCTAGACACAAAGGCAGCTCTTTCAGCAAGTTCAAATGTGTCTTCCACTGCTAATGATCTCTCTTACCACGGTAAGTCCACTTAGTCATCCACTTTATTCAAGAAGCCGCGAGCATGAGAATAATCAAGGGTCTCTCAGGCTCCCACCGCTGCGTTACTACCAGTGGATGGCAGAATTATGGCACCACTTCTCCTCTAATTAAGCCAGTCATGTGCATGCTCAGAAGCTAAAGCCAGGGAAACATTCACACACTCACTTCTAAGGCAGAAATCAATACTTTGGTATCAGGGGCGTTATTTTAAAAAATGAGGATAAGTGCATAAGAAATTTCATTAGCGGACAAGCCCAGAAATCAATTCAAACGGAGAGCTCCTTGAAATAGTTAGCAATTTAGTATTTCCTGAGAGTAGAAAGAGTCTTACATATTTGTTAAAAGGATGTTAACTTGCTGTTGAGACAAACTCTGTGGTACTAAAGTTTTCAAGCTTCTCTAGATTCGAACATCAGAACACACTGTTTTCCAAGAGTGGGCAAAACAAATGGCTCTTTGACCCACATACAATCATTTCCACAAGTTCAAGAACTCAGTAAACTACAGCATATCACATAACATAGTTATAATGCAACTATAAAAAGAAGAATGTAGATGTGATCTGTGTTCATGACAATTTTAAAAATAAGTTTTAATACAGAATTAGAAGTATGATTCCGTTGTTTACAAAAACATTCATGTAAGTACCAACATTTATGGGTGCTTATTCTAGGCCAAGAACTTTACACCATTATCTCAATAATCCATACTCCTTCCCAATCAGGGCAGCACTGCCATTTTTCCCATTTCATAGATTGGGGGATAGAGCATCAGAGAAGTTATGTACCTTGGTCTAGGTGACAGAAGTAGTGTTAGAACCAGGATTTCAACCTACGTCGTCTAATTCCAGAGTCAGGCTCATAACCACTACACTATAGGGCCTGCCAGGTACTCTCTCTCTCTATATATATATACACATATATATATGTATGTATGTATTACTTATCCACAGGAAGCGGCTGAAAGACTACGCACTGTTGGTAACACCCGTTGTCGGTCTTTGTGATGGTTTCTATAGAACACTCATCATTAACAAAAAACAGACAGTGGCTTAAGAGGAGCAAGAAGGGCACCCATGCAGGCAGCAGGCTGGGCAAGCCCACAAATGCAGACTGGATGCTGCAGAGGAAGAAGGGTTTGCAAGAAATCTCAGTTTCCTCATTTGTAAACCCTGGATGCTAAAATGCAAGTCCCACTTAGTTCAACATTCCCATTTTTTCTGTAAAATTTATATATTTTAATTTCTTCATCCATATTTATATACGAAATCAACTAAGCATTACTTATTGGCCAAAAATTACATGAAAACCAACTTGAAGGATAGTGCTGCCTGTACTTAATAAACTACTCAACAAAGGATTCGGAGGAATCACTTCCATCTAGATTTTTACTAATTAACTCATTCACATTTTGGGTGAGTGATACTTTCTTTCCTCCTTTCAATTACTCTGTCTGTCTTTCAAACGTACGTCGGGAGTGCGCACAACAAAGAACTGAGGAGAAAAAGGTGGAAGGTCAGCTGCCTCCTCACTCCTGAGAGCTCCAGCCACACGATGTTCTACATCAGAGGCACAGAGAGGAGAGGGGGAGAAAAACAACACTTGATTTAAAGAACTGATTAACAAGTTAGAATTTCTTTAAAATTGTTAACAGGGATTATCTCTTTCAGGGGAGGGGAAGATTAGAATTACAGGGTGCTCTCAAGTTTTATAATTCTGCAAAATGTAATTTTTGCAAAAAGCATCCATTACTCTTGTAATGGGAAAACGATAAAGATGCATATTCAAGAAGAATTTCTTTGGACATGTGCTGGGTCTTTGTGGGGTGATCGTTGTGATTCTGGCTCTGTGCTGGGACAGCTGTGTTTTTGCTGAGCACTTTGGTTGCTGGGAGAGCTGTGTGCAGGCACAGGCTTTCTGAAGTACAGGAGAGAGCCTCCCACTCCCAAAGTCCCTTGGGATCAAAGCACAAGTGCATGTGACCTTCTGGGGATGGTCTCTACCTTGTTCCCAAGCTAGGGTTCTCCACAGCAAAGGTTCAGGAAAGAGCAGAGTGCTTCAAAATCACACTTTGATCCAGGCAGCTTGAGGTTGTAAGAGTCTCATGTAAGAGTTAAAACACAACAAAGGAAAGGAAGAAGGAGGAGAAGTACAAGGGAAAACAAAGGGAAAGAGAAAGGAGAATGCAGAGAAAGAGGTGCATTAACTGGAAATAAATGTCCTTGGAAATTCTGTTTCAAGCCAGGTCTACAAAGGAGAAAAGTATGTATTTTCCTACATTGGATCTAAAGAGACATGAGTTTGAATGCCAGCTCTGCCACTTGTTGGACAAGTTATTTTGGGAATTCTCCGATCCTCAGTCTCTTCGTCTGTGAGATGGGGATAAGAACACCTGCCCTAAAGGTTGTGTGAGGAATAAATGGGAATACATATAAAGTGCTGAACTGTAAATCAAGCACAGAGTGCACATTTCCTAAACAAATTATACCTATAAGTGTTAGGATTTTGGATTTTCTACAATCCAATAAATAAACCAACTTTGCTGATTCAAGAATCATAAAGCTTCACTGGAAATAAGTGGATCATCAGACCCCAATTTCCATCTAAGACATTTTTATTGACTAAGAATCTTTCAAAAAGAAATCATAATTTTCTTAATTAAAACAAGTTTAATGGAACACAAACTCTAATTCAACCCTATCTGAGTCAACTGCTGCACCGTGCTGTAAGAGCCCTGCGTTCCTGCCAGTCAGTCATTCAACTGTGGCTCCCTGTCCTGCTGACTGTGTCCAAGTCACCTCTTCCCTCCATTGAGAAACTGTACAAGTAATCCAATGGACTAAAACAGTTTTGAGTGTCACAACTGTTTTGAAAACGAACATACAGCTTAATGTGGCAGAGGTCTTTGTGGTTATTTTTTGACAAAATAATAAAATTCATTGATTATATCCCAAATACTAATGGGAACTTTTATAAAGACTGTTTATTTGGGAAATTTTACTTAAAATAGATTTTCTCTAAAGTATTTACTATTTTCAAAAATATAATATTTTTAAAGCCTAATATTAATTTGAAACTGTTAAAAAATAGCCTGCAGTTCATAAAAGTCTAAGAAATTGATGAAGTGACCATTCTACACATTGAATTAATGAGAAACCATGAAATAACTAGAAATTCAAAGAAGGTGATTCCAAGGAATTAAATTACAGTATGGTGTCTGTGACAGCAACCGCTTTTTGAGTTGACTGTCATATTTCTAATGCACCTTAAACACAGACTCTGTAATTACTCATAATCCAGGCTATAAAGTAAACTACATATAAATACTAAATTACCCCCAATATAAATGTCTGCTTTGATGTTTTCATTTCATTCAGTAAAGCTGGGTGGTTAAAATGCCTTGAAATCTTCCCCATTAAGTTCAATAAATAACTACTGAGAACAAAAGAAAGAGGGAAAACACCTGAAAGGGAAGCTCAACAGCCTCCAAACCATGGTGACATTGGTTAGCACAGATTGACACTGCCTTCACAAACTTGTGTCACCACCCTGGCCGAGATCATTTCTTTTTATCATTCATATACTGAAAAACTATTACACACATGAGATTTAAAAAAAAATAATCAAAGAGTACACCTTTCTTCCCATCCCTGCTCCTTAACTTCCCACTCCCCCAACACAGGTATTGGGGTGACCTGTCAAAAAATATCCTCCTGGCGTGAGTGCATGTATTTAACACTGTTCTGCAACTAGATTTGTTTTCCCATGCCATACATCTTGGACAGTGCTCCATATCAGCAAATAGAGAGTATTCCCTTGCATGGATAGAGCTGGAGCTGTTCTGACTCACCATTGCACCCCAAGTCCTGGCACAGAAAGGGTATCCATTTAGGTTGGGCCCACTGCATTTGTATTGATCAGATGACCTAACCATGCAGCAAATGAAAACAGTATCAAATCTTTTTTGTTTTTTCCCCCATGGGGATAGAAAGAAGTAATTTCCCTAGGTATATTATTTTCTGCTGCAGGCAGACAAGTAAGCAAATAAATAATGAAATGAGCTATGTTTGAGTTTAGCCTTTTGACAAGGACTCTCTCCTTGACCAAACTCTAGATAGGTTCTTATGAGCCACTTTCTGTTGGGCCCTGTCCTCAGGAGCCCAGTTTCCCAAAAACCTGGCTAAGTCTGGCCATGCTCAATATCTTCTCAGGTTCCTCAACCCTCACTATCCCCCAGGTGATGCCTGGTCACCCTGGCCTGTCTTCAGCAAGAATCCTGTGAGGTCATTTTAGCCAGAATCTCCCTCACCCCTGATGGTTCCTCTTCATGATTTTCCATCCACCAAACCCAGCCTGCTCCTTGGCTATATATCCCCCCTTGCCTGTGCTGTATTTGGAGTGGAGCCCAGTTCTACACTGAGCTTTCATTTCCTCTACTGCAACAGTCCTGAGTAAAATCTGCTGTTCTACTGTCCAGTTCTGGGTTTTCTCTGACACTTTCCAAGCTGCACTAGAGTTGTCCCTCCCATCATGGCAAGAGAAGGAGTGTGTGTGTGTGTGTGTGTGCATGTGTGTGTGTGTCTGTGTGTGTGTGTGCCTGTGTGCATGTGTGTGTGTGTCTGGTGAGGGGAGGGCAAGGAGGGTATAGGCAGAGTATGTCCATCTTTAGCCTGGGCTTCAGGATAAGGGCTATGTGATTATGTTTATGGAGCATGGTCCACCATTAATATCAATGGTAGAAATGCATTTCTGTTTTAAAATACCCCATGGTCTGTATTCTTGAAATTATGACCTGGTACCTTAAAAGCTTGAAGGAAGTACCTAGTACTTCCCCGAATCCCTGAGAAGACATTTTTTATCAATAAACTTTAAGATGGGAAAGTATATGAATAGATAAAATAATAATGCAATAAAAAGGCATTATTATAGAGCCCCTACTTACTTCCTAAAATCATATGAGAAGTGAACAACCCATGGTATCCAACGCCTCCCTCCACCTCTCCTTCCCAAAAGCCTGGTATCTAACAGGCCAGTGAATAAGAAATAAATGCCTGCTGATAAACAAATGGATGAACAAATATTGTTTAAGGCAGTATTTCCTAAATACTTAAAAAAAAATCCTAGGGAGCAATAGCCTGTAAGGGCCCCAGCAATGGCTCCCATGTGGTGAGGCCATATAGTCCTCCTGGGCTGCAGAGTGGCAGGCAGGGTAGGCTGGGCCGGGGATGTCTGGGTGGAGTGGGGTCAGCAGCTTTCCTTATCTTGGTCCCAAGGGAGCAGAGGGCTGGATTCAGCTGGGCTACTTCCACCCAAGCTGTAGCTCTGTCACTCTGCCCAATATTTTTAAGCCACATTTGGTGGTTTTCCAGTAGCAAAATGACTTAAAGTAAACAGTCCCCAAATCCCCTTCCTTCTTTTCTCCTGCAAATCCAGCCTTTAACAAAAACATAAGCACGTCCTACCTACAGGTTGGAGGAGCAGCTCTTCAAACCACAGGGGAAGACTCACAGACTCTCGTCGTCCAGGAAACGCATTCTGGGCCTTGGGTTGAAAGCACTATTTATTTGTACAGCCACTGCGTTATTAACTGCGGTCCTTTGAACTTTAAAAGTTAAATGTTAAATTTTAAATGTGGATGGAGAAGTTATTTGAAGGGAAAATCTAGGGCATGTAAATGGAAATGACAAATTAGGTTTATGTTGCTGGTGCTTAGAAATCAACTTTTAATTTCCTTTAATAAAGCAACATTGAAAAGATATTTCCCCTCAACTTTCAGCTTCTAAAAATCCGTGCTTGAGTTTTTTAGAGAAAACTGACAAGCAAGGGCTTGTTAATGTCTTACAACCATCCCTAGGCTAGATCAGCTATAATTAAACATAAATAAAGTGAGCAACACTGTAATTAAATGGCAGAAATGAATCTCATGTTTTATGCTTGCAAATTAATTTTTTGAAAAACTTTCCTCATAGAGACAAAAACAGTTTTCAAAAATGTAAACATCTTCAGAAATACGAAGCTGGGTACGCCGCGTGTGGAGGAAACTGTGTTGTTGTTTACAAGAGTTAATTTTTTCACATTAACTAAAGTCCTCCCAATAATTGGTTAGAAAAGTTTACTTTGAAAACTGTGCCAGAGACTTGAAGCCTGTTTCAAGTGGTTCATGCAAAAACTAGTTTCCTGATTTACTGCTGCGAGGCGATCATGTTAAAAGCACATTGTTGGCATTAACGCCGGTGAGGAGGATTGGCTGGGGCTGGGCGAATTCTAGGCAGTAAGAATTAAAAGTCTAATGTGGTTACTTCAGGAAAACAAAAATCATCCTCTCCCACATATCCCAAAGTTAGGTTTATTTTTGGGAGCTGAAACGATGCCTGATGGCCGAGTAACCCTCACCATATTTATGGTTCAGAATGCCCAGCAGGTACTACTTATGGGGCGCCCAGAACAAGCTTTTGTATTTTTTGACTCTGAAATAGGAAAAATATTCTGAATTATCTTTCTCATACACTTTCAAAATCGAAATCCTGTAGTGGAGGAGAGATAGGGTAAATATGGCTCAATGGGATAAAATCCTCAGATTCCACATGGCTGAGCAACCTGTCATATATTTTCCTAAAAATGCAGGAAAGATAACTATGTATTAAGCAAAATTTCTAAAAAAGAACTGAATGGGAAGAGATGCTGCTTGGGGCTTACAGGGAAGGAAGCAAAGGAGCTAGTGAGAGGCGCCTGCTCAGAATGCCCAGGGCAACAGCATCTGGCATGAGGAGCGTGGAGGACCAGAAACAGATGGGTCGGGAACCGGTGGCAAGGTCCAGGGTAGCTCAGAGGAAGAAGGACAGGAAGAAGGCTGACCAGCAAGGCAGCTCCCACGGTGCATGTGCATTAGGTCAATATGATTCTGCTATCTCCTCATTTTATAGGCTGGTCCTATGCCAGAATTGCTGGAAGAAAGTTAATCATTCTAGAGCCATACTGTCCAATACAATTGTCAGACCCCATGTGGCCTCATTTAATTTTCATCAGTTAAAATGAAATAAAATTCTGTAAGTGTTCAGTAACCTCAGTGGCTAGTTGCTCGTATACTGGATAGAGCAGATAGAGACCACTTCCACCATCACAGACAGTTCTATCAGAGAGAATTGCACTAGGCTATTTACAAAATGAGCAAGAGATTGCTACTCCCACGTGGCTCCACCACTCCTTCCTCCCGCACTGTTACTTACTAGCAGTGACAATGGACAAATCAGTGAACCACTGTGTCCCAGTTTCCCTGTCCATAAGATGCGGATGATTATATTCCCTATTTAAAACATACGTTGTAAGGATTCCATTATTTAATATACAAAGATTACATAGTACCTGGCTCACTGTATGAAAAATTAGCCAATAATATCTTAGTTGCATAATATGTATTACAAGAGATAGTTCATATTTATGTTAAGAGATGTCGTTTATGTGAACATAGCCCAAGATATCCAAGGTAAACGGTTAAAATAAGAATCTTTTAAAAGTGGCCAAAGAAGAGAAGGGTATCATCAATCTAAGTCAGCAACAGTATCGGTGGACCTGCAGCTGCTGTGCAGACTTCTTAATACCTAATAATTGAAAGGAAGTGAAAAGAGGCTGGGACCTACTGACCACACACCACTGGTGAGTCAAGGCGTAGACTGTATCCAGGAATACGATTCCAGCAGCCCCAGCCCGCCCTGACTACACATTTTTACGGTGGAAACCTAACTAACAATAGGAAGGGACGCTCAGACACCTTGGGAAAAAATAGAATTGAATGCCTTCCAAAGAAAATAATAATTAGGAGAAATAAAACCGCAGATGGAAAGTTTAACTATACCTGCTTAACCAAAGCACTTCCAAGCTTTAGTTTTAAGGCACAGGTACATGTTTGTAATTGAAAGAACCTCATGACCCAGAGTGCGCTATTTTAGACAGATGGACTGAAGAACAGAAAATGTCAGAAGTTTTAAGATACCTTTAATACAGAGAAGCAAATAACATAACAATGTTACAATAAAAGTTATTTGAAAATGCTAATGGCCTACTAAAAAATGTACTTTTTACCCACAGTATAAAAAAATCTTTTGCTGTACATATCAATAGTTTGGTCTAGCTTTTCTTCTTTTTCATAATTAACTTTAAAAAGTTTTATGTTTACTCTACTTTCAAAATTTCAAATACCATAGACAACCAAAACTCTAAGCCTCAGTCAAAAAAGGTAAGGGCCCTCAGACTTGTTTAATTACAATTTAAAAGGTATCCCTCCAAACTATCTATCTATTTATCTATTTATTTATTTGAGACAGGGTCTCACTTTGTCACCCAGACTTGAGGGCAGTGGTGCAATCTCAGCTCACCACAACTCTGCCTCGCAGACTCAAGCGATTCTCCTGCCTCAGCCTCCTGAGTAGCTGGGATTACAGGCGCCCACCACCACACCTGGCTAATTTTTGTATTTTTAGTAGAGATGGGGTTTCACCATGTTGGCCAGGCTAGTCTCGAACTCCTGACCTCAGGCAATCCACCCGCCTCAGCCTCCCAAAGTGCTGGGATTACAGGTGTGAGCCACTGTGCCTGGCCCAAACTATATATTTAATATCTCGTTTTAAAAAAGATTATAAACGTAGTTGTCTGAAAAAATTTTTAAAGCTTAGTCTTAGTCAAAAGACTAAATTTTCCCTTGATTTGTAAAGCTTGGAAGTGAAAATTAGCCAGTTAAATGTAATTTTAATTTTAGTGATTTATCTGACTTTTATAACATATACACAAATTCATTCATTTTTATATTACTAGATTTAAGTGTCACTTTTTTTTCCAAGTAATATTTGAGATTAACTGATTTGTTCACTCATGTACTGTGTCAGGAGCTGGGTGCTCTGTAGATACAGGGTAGAAAAGCTGAACAACATGGGCTTCCAGGTGGACAGCTCAGGGCAGGCATGCGGTAACATGGTATACAATTGTGCACCTGAGTGGGTCCTAAGAATCTCATTTTTCACTCACATTATTACCTTTACTTTTATTGCTCCTCACTCAATTTGTCCTAGTCTTTTTTTAAAAAAAAAAAATTATAAATACGGAAACAGAAGATGAACAAATGAAATAAGTACATAAAGGCCGAATTGTTCTGGTTGCTTCCGTTTGGCTCTTCCTTCACAGGGGGATGGCTGTTTCAATCCTTATGGAAAACTGCTATCTATAGAAAAACATTTCTTCTGGATAGCCATGGGAATATGAAATACAGCACCTGTTATCAGATGGTGTTCTCAGAAGATGGATTATTTCTGTTTATAAACACAATTTTTTAGAGCAGTTTTTAGGTTCATAACGAAATTGAGAGGAAGGTAGAGAGACAGTCCTTATACGCCCTGCCCTCCCCCGCCGCCACACACGAAGCCTCATTCTTATCAGCACCCTGCACCAGAATGATACATTTTTTACAATCTGTGAACACATCACGGTCACCTAAGTTCCATACTTTACATTAGGGTTTATTCTTGGCGTTATATTCTGTGAGTTTGAACAACATAGAATGATACCCATCCACCATTACAGTATCATACAGAGTAGATTCCCTGCCCTAAAAATCTTCCATGCCCACGTATTCATCCCTCCCTCACCCTTACCCCTGGCAACCAGTGATCTTTTTACTGTTTCCATAGTTTTGCCTTTTCTAGAATGTTGTATAGTTGGAATCATACAGTAAGCAGACTTTTCCAATTGGCTTCTTTCACTCGGTAATGTGCATTTAAAGTCCTCTGTGTCTTTTCATGGCTTGATAGCTCATTTCCTTTTAGTGCAGAGTAATATTCCATTGTAGGGATCACAGCTTATTTACCCACCCCTTACTAAAGTACCGCTGGGTTGCTTTCAAGTCTTCATAATTATGAACAAACCTGCTGTAAGCATCTGTGTGCAGGTATCTGTATAAGTGTTAAGTGTCCATTCCTTTGATAAAATACTAAGGAGCACAATTGCTGGATCAAATAATAAGAGTATGCTTAGTTTTGTAAGACACTGCCAAGTTGTCTTCCAAATGGCTGTACCATTTTGCATTCCCACTAGCAAGGAATGAGAACTCCCGTTACTCCACATCCTTAACAGCCTTCGGTGTTGTCTGTGTTCCGGATTCTGGATTCTGGATTTCTAATAGGTGTACAGTGGTATCGCGTTGCTTAAATTTGCATTTCCCTGATGACATACTACATGGAGGATCTTTTCATATGCTTATTTGCCATCTGTATATCTTCTCTGGTGAGGTGTTTAAGGTCTTTTACCCATTTTTAAATTGGATTTGTTTGTTTTCTCAGTGTTGAGTTTTAAGAATTTTTTTGTATGTTTTGAATAACAGTCCTTTTTCAGATATCTTTTGCAAATGTTTTCCACCAGTTTCTGGCCTGTGTTTTCATTCTCTCAACAGTGTCTTAAGCAGAGTGGGAATTTTTAATTTTAATTAAGTCTAGCTTATTAATTCTTTCTTTCACAGGTTGTGCCTTTGGTGTCATATAAAACAGTCATCACCAAACCCAAGGTCTTCTAGACAAAATCTTCTAAGAGTTTTATAGCTTTGCATTTTACAGTTAGGTCTGTGACCTGTTTTGAGTTAGGTCTGTGTCTAGATTCATTTTTTGCATGTGGATGTCGAGTTATTTTAGATCCATTTGTTGAAGAGTCTATCTTTTCTCCATCATGTTGTCTGCTACTTTGTCAAAGACCAGATGACTACACTTACCTGGGTCTATTCCTGGGCTCTCTATTCTGTTCCATTGATTGATATGTCTATTCTTTTGTCAATACCACACTGTCTTGATTACTGTATCTTTACAGTAAGTCTTGATGTGGGTAGTGTCAATCCTCCAACTTTTTCTTCTAAAAAACTGTGTTGACTATTCTGAGTCTTTTGCCTCTACATATAAACTTTAGAATCAGTTTATCAATATCTACAAAATAACTTGCTGGGACTTTGATTGGGATTCCATTGAATCTATAAATCAAGTTGAAAAACACTGACATCTTGACAATATTGAATCTTCCTATCCATAAACATGGAATATCTCTCCAGTTATTTAGTTCTTCTTTTATTTCTTTCATCAGAGTCTTGTAATTTTCCTCATAAAAATCTTGTACATATATTGTTAGATTTATACCTAAGTATTTTATTTTTGGGGGGGTGCTAATATAAATTATATTATTTTAAATTTATAATCCCACTTGTTCATTGCCAGTATATATGAAAGTTACTGACTTTTGTACATTAACGAGGTATCTTGAAATATTACTATAATTGCTTATTCATTCCAGGAGTTTTTCTGTTAATTCTCTTGCATTTTCTACATAGATGATTATGCCGTATGTGAACAAGGAAAACTTTATTTCTTCCTTCCAAATCAGTTTACCTTTTCTTTTTTTTTTGTCTTAGTGCATGAGTTAGGATTTCCTGTATGATGCTGAAAATGAGTGGTGAAAGGGAACATCCTTGCCTTGTTCCTGATCTTAGTGGAAAGCTTCTAGTTTCCATCATTAAGTATGATGTCAACTCTAGGGTTTTGCTTTTGTTGTGGTTGTTGTAGAAATTCTTTACCAAGTAGAGGAAATTCTTTTCCATTCCTAGTTTACTGAGAGGTTTTGTTGTTGTTGTTGTTTAATCATGAATGGGTGTTAGATTTTTCAAATACTTTTTGTGCACTTATTGCTATATGTGATTTTTTTCCTCTTTAGCCCACTGATGTGACAGATTACATTAACTGAATTTCAAAGGTTGAACCAGCCTTGTGTATGTGGGATAAATCCCATTTTGTCACAGTGTGTGATTTTTTTTATGTACACTGTTGGATTCAATTTGCTAATATTTTGTTGAGAATTTTTGAAGGAAAATTTCTCAGGGTACAGAATTTTAGGTGCTATTTTCTCAATACTTTAAATGTTTCACTGCACTCTCTTCTGCCTTGCATGATTTCTGAGTAAAAGTCAGATGTCATTCTTATCTCTGCCCCTCTGTACATATGGCGTTTTTTCCCTCTAGCTTCTTCCAGGGCTTTTTCTTTGTTTTTCTGCAGTTTGCAAATGATATACTTGGTGTCGTTTTTGGGCATTTATCTTGCTTGGTGTTCTCTGAGTTTCCTGGATCTGTGGTTTGGTGTCTGGCATTAACTTGGGAAAATTCTAAGTCATTATCATTTCAAATATTTCTTCTGTTCCTTTCTCTGATTAGCGTATTAATATTAGAATATTCATGATTAATGCTATTAGCATATTAATCAGAGTTGTTCTTGATTCTCTCTGATAACTCCAAGATCCCTGCCAAGTCTGGTTCTGATGCTTGCTTTGTCTCTTCAAATTGTATTTTTTGCCTTTTAGTATGCTTTGTACATTTTTGTTAAATGTCATACATGATACACTGGGTAGAAGGAGCTACTATAAATGGGACTTTAGTAATGTGGAGATGAGAAGTGAAGGAAAGGGCAGCTTTCCATAGTCCTGTGCAGGCCTGTGCCTCTGTACTGTAAGCTTCCCCAGTGCCTCTCCCTTAAATGGGAGAGAATGGCTGGAGCAGAGTCAGTATTTCCCTTCCCCAGGTCAGTTAAGCTCTGATAAAACCCCAGCAGGTGAGCCTTTGGTGTATGCGTTTCTCTTGAGGGCAGTCCTTGTTAAGAAAAAGAACGCTCTAGCATATTTCAAAATGTTCCTTTTCTGCCTTCCCTGTCAGAAAAACAAGTGATTTTTTGGTTCAGTTTTGCTTTGATTTTGACATTTACTATGAAAATCGGTTTGAGTTCCTGGAGGTGAAACTCACAAAAGCATGGGAGGATGCTCTATGAGTGGGTCCTCCTGGAGTTTAACTCTCAGACTTTTCCAAACCTAGGCTACAGCAGGCTGTCCATAACAGTGCAGGTTTCCCACCCTGGTGCTGGCTCCTGGGGAGGCTTCTGCAGCAGTGTGTTGTGATTCTCTGTAGCTGCCTGCGACCTCACTTCTCCTGCAAATCTAAGAGCTGTGGACTTTTCAGTTTGTTCAGCTTTTTACTTACTGTTGGGGTAGAGTGACAACCTCTAAATTCCTCATATATATGAAATCAGAAATGGGAAAATGATTTCTTAATCAACAAAAATATTAAGACTAATGGGACTTTCATCTTCTGGTCTGATTCTCCAAAAATTACCTTAAGGTTATATTCTGCAGATTCAAAGGATGAAGATTAGACAGTTATTTCTTAGAAATTATTCACTCATGTCTCAGAATCTGTGAAGTTTCATTCAGATTTTCACTGAGATTTGGGAAAAGAAGAATGTTTGAGGAAAGAAATGTCACCAACTTTAAACCAAAATTAAAATTCTAAGCCCCCACCATCTGAATGGACCCCTCCTCTTGGCCAAGGACATTCCAAAGTTAACCTGAAAAACTAGTTCAGGTCAGGATGGAAAGGGGGAGCCAGACATGCCTCATGGTACCCTCCTCCCTTCTGGAATTACTGATGGAACAGACTCTTTAAGTCTGATAAGAAAACACAATCTATTCTCTCTGAAGTCTGCTACCTGGAGGATTCATCTGCATGATAAAACCTTGGTCTCTAAAACCCCTTATCTTAACCCTTTCTATTGACATTCCTTTCTATTGACTCCAGGTCTTTAGATAATAACCAAATCCTGCAATCCACCTATGACCTGGAATCCCCCTTCCCCTACCTGCTCCCCACTCCCAGTTGTCCTGCCTTTCCAAACTGAACCAATGTTGAGTGATGTCTTATGTCTCCCTAAATTGTATAAAACCAACTTGTAGCCTTACCACCTTGGACACATGTTGTCAGGATCTCTCGAGGGCTGTGTCATGGGCCACTGGTCACACATTTTTTGGCTCAGAATAAATCTCTTCAAATATTTTACAGAGTTTGACTCTTTTCATCAGCAGTCTATTTTCCTCTTGGGCATGATGGCATTTTTAAATACTTTGTTCACTGATCTTAGATATGTCAACCTGTTAAAAATTAATCTTTTTACACCCAACACAGAAAAATCTATGTCTGAAAGTGCATGTTATTGTAATCAACAGGGGTTGAAAAATACCTGTTGAGATGCTACCATTAATGAGATATCACACAGACTTTGAAGGTCAGTCAGTTTCAATCCAAATGTAAAGCCCAGGATACTAAAAGCCACCACTCATTTAACACAAAAGCCAGAGAGAAAAGCTACCTTCCAGACGCCACTTGTGGAATGCATAATTCTTTGTTTCCTGCTGTTTATAGATCATTGATCAAAAATCTATGAATGACAAGACTCAACTGTAGATAATGGCAGTCTGTAGGGGAAAAGGACTTCTCTTGTAAAAGTCCCTTTAAATAAAAAGAAAAATCTATTGTTCCTTTTCTAACAGAAAGGCTTTGATGTTTTATTTAAAACAAAACAATACATCACTTCTCCACAACTAGTAACATCTTCAAAAGATCAGCAAATAAAGCAAATGGATGTATAGCTCTGAATGTGCTCACAAGAAAAGGCAGGCCTCAGAACATCCAAGACTGTGAAATATGTCCTGATATAACACACACTAACACACAGTTTCTTAGCATATAGTGGTTGAAATGAATATATTTAAAGTGCTCCTGGGAGTAACATACACTCACTGTGGTGAGATCAATAATAAGACACATACTGTCAAAGGAATGTTCAAAACCATGGTTTGGAAAATGCCTGCTATCTCGGAGCATCTTTATTTAAGACACTGGCAGGCTCTACTTCTTGACTAGTAATGCTAACAGTCATTTTAAGAAAAAGAAGTCCCAGTAAGTAGTAGCATTCATGATTTCTGTTATCAATGATTTAGGGTATAATATAAACTGTAAGTTCTGGGATACATGTGCAGAATGTGCAGGTTTGTTACATAGGTATAAATGTGCCATGGTGGTTTGCTGCACCCATCAATCCATCATCCACATTAGGTATTTCTCCTAATGCTATCCCTCCCCTTGTCACCCACCCCACGACAGGGCCTGGTGTGTAATGTTCCCCTCCCTGTGTCCATGTGTTCTGATTGTTCAATGAGAATGGGAATGCTTCCAGCTTTTGCCCATTCACTATGATATTGGCTGTGGGTTTGTCATAAATAGCTCCTATTATTTCCAGATACATTCAATCAATACCTCATTTATTGAGAGTTTTTAGCATGATGGGGTGAATTTTATCAAAGGTCTTTTCTGCATCTACTGAGATAATCATGTGGTTTTTGTCATTGGTTCTGTTTATGTGATGGATTACATTTATTGTTTTGAGTATATTGAACCAGCCTTGCATCCTAGGGATGAAGCTGACTTGATTGTGGTGGATAAGCTTTTTGATGTGCTGCTGGATTCGGTTTGCCAGTATTTTATCGAGGATTTTCACATCGATGTTCATCAGGGATATTGGCCTGAAATTTTCTTTTTTTGTTGTGTCTCTGCCAGGTTTTGATATCAGGATGATGCTGACCTCATAAAATGAGTTAGAGAGGAGTCCCTCTTTTTCTATTGTTTGGAATCTTTTCAGAAGGAATGGTACCAGCTCCTCTTTGTACCTCCGGTAGAATTCGGCTGTGAATCCGTCTGGTCCTGGGCTTTTTTTGGTTGGTAGGCTATTAATTATTGCCTCAACTTCAGAACTTGTTATTGGTCTATTCAGGGATTTAACTTCTTCCTGGTTTAGTCTAGGGAGGGTGTATGTGTCCAGTAATTTATCAATTTCTTCTAGATTTTCTAATTTATTTGTGTAGAGGTGTTTATAGTATTCTCTGATGGTAGTTTGTATTTCTGTGGGATCAGTGGTGATATCTCCTTTATCATTTTTTTATTGTTTCCACTTGATTCTTTTCTCTTTTCTTCTTTATTAGTCTAGCTAGTGATCTATCTATTTTGTTAATCTTTTCAAAAAACCAGCTCCTGGATTCATTGATTTTTTTAAAGGGTTTTTTTGTGTCTCTATCTCCTTCAGTTCTGCTCTGATCTTAGTTATTTCCTGTCTTCTGCTAGCTTTTGAATTTGTTTGCTCTTGCTTCTCTAGTTCTTTTAATTGTGATGTTAGGGTGTCAATGTTAGATCTTTTCCACTTTCTCCTGTGGGCATTTAGTGCTATAAATTTCCCTCTACACACTGCTTTGAATGTGTCCCAGAGATTATGGTACATTGTATCTTTGTTCTCATTGGTTTCAAATAACTTATTTATTTCTGCCTTAATTGTGTTATTTACCCAGTAGTCATTCAGGAGCAGGTTGTTTAGTTTCCATGTAGTTGTGCGGCTTTGAGTGAGTTTCTTAATCCTGAGTTCTAATTTGATTGCACTGTGGTCTGAGAGACTGTTATGATTTCCATTCTTTTGCATTTGCTGAGGAGCGCTTTACTTCCAACTATGTGGTGAATTTTAGAGTAAGTGCGATGTGGTGTTGAGAAGAATGTATATTCTGTTGATTTGGGGTGGAGAGTTCTGTAGATGTCTATTAGGTCCAATTGGTCCAGAGCTGAGTTCAAGTCCTGAATATCCTTGTTAATTTTCTGTCTCGTTGATCTGTCTAATATTGACAGTGGGGTGTTAAAGTTCCCACTATTATTGTGTGGGAGTCCAAGTCTCTTTGTGTAGGTCTCTAAGAACTTGCTTTGTAAATCTGGGTGCTCCTGTATTGGGTGCATATATATTTAGGATAGTTAGCCCTTCCCTTCTTCTTGTTGCATTGATCCCTTATACCATTATGTAATGCCCTTGTCTTTTGCGATCTTTGTTGGTTTAAAGTTTTTTATCAGAGACTAGGATTGCAACCCCTGCTTTTTTTTGCTTTCCATTTGCTTAGTAAATATTCCTCCATCCCTTTATTTTGAGCCTATGTGTGTCTTTGCATGTGAGATGGATCTCCTGAATACTGCACACTGATGGGTCTTGACTCTTTATCCGATTTGCCAGTCTAATTGGTGTATTTAGCCCATTTACATTTAAGGTTAATATTGTTATATGTGAATTTGATCCTGTCATTATGATGCTAGCTGGTTATTTTGCCTGTTAGTTGATGCAGTTTCTTCACAGTGTCGATGGTCTTTACAATTTGGTATGTTTTTGTAGTGCCTGGTACCAGTTGTTCCTTTCCATACTCAGTGCTTCCTTCAGGAGCTCTTGTAAGGCAGGCCTGGTGGTGACAAAATGTCTCAGCATTTGCTTGTCTGTAAAGGATTTTATTTCTCCTTCACTTACGAAGCTTAGTTTGGCTGGATATGAAATTCTGGGTTGAAAATTCTTTTCTTTAAGAATGTTGAAGCCGGGCGCGGTGGCTCACGCCTGTAATCCCAGCACTTTGGGAGGCCGAGATGGGTGGATCACGAGGTCAGGAGATCGAGACCATCCTGGCTAACACAGTGAAACCCCGTCTCTACTAAAAATACACAAAATTAGCTGGGCGTGGTGGCAGGTGCCTGTAGTCCCAGCTACTCGGGAGGCTGAGGCAGGAGAATGGCGTGAACCCAGGAGGCGGAGCTTGCAGTGAGCCGAGGTCGCGCCACTGCACTCCAGCCTGGGTGACAGAGTGAGACTCCATCTCAAAAAAAAAAAAAAAAAGAATGTTGAATACTGGCCCCCACCCTCTTCTGGCTTGTAGGGTTTCTGCAGAGATATCCACTGTTAGTCCGATGGGCTTCCCTTTGTGGGTAACCCGACCTTTCTCTCTGGCTGCCCTTAACATTTTTTCCTTTATTTCAACTTTTGTGAATCTGAAGATTATGTGTCTTGGGGTTGCTCTTCTCGAGGAGTATCTTTGTGGTGTTCTCTGTATTTCCTGAATTTAAATGCAGGCCTCTCTTGCTAGGTTGGGGAAGTTCTCCTGGATAATATCCTGAAGAGTGTTTTCCAACTTGGTTCCATTCTCCCCGTCACTTTCAGGGACACCAATCAAATGTAGATTTGGTCTTTTCACATAGTCTCATATTTCTTGCAGGCTTTGTTTGTTCCTTTTCATTCTTTTTTCTCTAATCTTGTCTTCACGCTTTATTTCATTAAGTTGATCTTCAATCTCTGATATCCTTTCTTCTGCCTGATCAATTCAGCTATTGATACTTGTGTATGCTTCACGAAGTTCTTGTGCTGTGTTTTTCAGCTCCATCAGGTCATTTATGTTCTTCTCTAAACTGGTTATTCTAGTTAGCAATTCCTCTAACCTTTTTTCAAGGTTCTTAGCTTCCTTGCATTGGGTTAGAACAGGCTCCTTTAGCTTGGTGAAGTTTGTTATTACCCACTTTCTGAAGCCTACTTCTGTCAATTTGTCAAACTCATTCTCTGCCAGTTTTGTTCTCTTGCTGGCAAGGAGTTGTGATCCTTTGGAGGAGAAGAGGCGTTCTGGTTTTTGGAATTTTCAGCCTTTTTGCACTGGTTTTTCCTCATCTTTGTAGATTTATCTACCTTTGGTCTTTGATGTTGGTGACCTTCGGATGGGGTTTTCATGTAGACGTCCTTTTTGTTGATGTTGATGCTATTCCTTTCTGTTTGTTAGTTTTCCTTCTAACAGTCAGGCCCTTTGCTTCAGGTCTGCTGGAGTTGGTTGGAGGTCCACTCCAGCCCGTTTGCCTGGATATCACCAGTGGAGGCTGCAGAACAGCAAAGATTGCTGCCTGTTTCTTCCTCTGGAAGTTTCATCCCAGAGGGGCACCTGCCAGATGCCAAGCGGAGATCTCCTGTATGAGGTGTCTGTCGACCCCTGCTGGGAGGTGTCTCCCAGTCAGGAGGCTTGGGGGTCAGCGACCCACTTGAGGAGGCAGTCTGTCCCTTAGCAGAGCTCGAGTGCTTTGCTGGGAGATCTGCTGCTGTCTTCAGAGCTGGCAGGCAGGAACATTTAAGTCTGCTGAAGCTGCACCCACAGCCACCCCTTCCCTGAGGTGCTCTGTTCCAGGGAGATGAGAGTTTTATCTATAAAGCCCCTCACTGGGGCTGCTGCCTTTCTTTCAGAGATGCCCTCCCCAGAGTGGAGGAATCTAGAAAGGCAGTCTGGCTACAGTGGCTTTGCCGAGCTGTGGTGGGCTCCACCCAGTTTGAACTTCCAGGTGGCTTTGTTTACACTGTGAGGGGAAAACCACCTACTCAATCCTCAGTAATGGCAGATGCCCCTGCCCTCACCAAGCTTGAGTGTCCCAGGTGGACTTCAGACTGCTGTGCTGGCAGTGAGAATTTCAAGCCAGTAGAGCTTAGCTTGCTGGGCTCCGTGGGGGTGGGATCTGCTGAGCTAGACAATTTGTCTCCCTGGCTTCATCCCCCTTTCCAGGGGAGTGAATGGTTCTGTCTTGCTGGCATTCCAGACGCCACTAGGGTATGAAAAAAAACTCCTGCAGCTAGCTCAGTGTCTGCCCAAACAGCCGCCCAGTTTTGTGCTTAAAACCCAGGGCCCCAGTGGTGTAGGCACCTAAGGGAATCTCCTGGTCTGTGGGCTGCACAGACAATGGGAAAAGTGTAGTATCCGGGTTGGAGTGCACCATTACTCATGGCACAGTCCCTCAAGGCTTCCCTTGGCGAGGGGAAGGAGTACCTGGACCCCTTGCACTTCCCAGGTGAAGTGACATCCCATCCTGTTTTGGCTCACCCTCCATGGGCTGCACCCACTGTCTAACCAGTCCCAGTGAGATGAGCTGGGTACCTCAGTTGGAAATGCAGAAAACACTTGCTTTCTGCATTGATCTCGCTGGGAGCTGCAGATCAGAGTTGTTCCTATTTGGCCATCTTGCTAGCCACCCCACAATGCTTTAGTTTTAAATCTTCAATGGAATTTCGGTTGTTATTGATTAATGCAAATTCACCTTAAAAATTTTATTGTTTTAGTGAAACACTACAAATCTTAAATTATATAAAACAATGATGTCTGTTGAATTCTGGGTTTGAGAACCTATTTATCTCAGTAAGACACATGAATCAAAAGTATTAAAAAGCGAATTGTATGATATTTGGCTAAAGTGACATAATGATCCAATAATTCTGTCATGGTATCCAAAGCTTCATTAATAATTAACTCAAAGAATTTAGTTAAGAAGGATGCATTTTACAAACACAGATATACAACTTTGCCATGTATCCAATATACCTTAGACAACTCCATCCCTGGCCCACACTGGTTGCACGGAACACAATTTCCAGACCAATCCCTGAATTCTTGTTGTCTACAGTCTCCAGTTTCACAAGTCACTTTACATGACTGAAAAAAAAAATTTAACAAAATGTTATCTTAAAGTATGTTAAACATATTTTTTTGCAAGAAAGGAACAATATTTTCAATATTAGTCACATAATCACTGAATGTAAATATCAGTTCAAGTCAATTCAATGTTCACTTTAGGAAGAAAACACACTTTCTGAATAAGTCAGTGGAACAACTACATTAATAAGCCAAATTCTTCTCTGTATTCCAGAGAATACTCATTGATTCTCTAAACAGGGTATCCCATTTTCTTGGAATTAACTGCTATCCTCCTCAGATACCCTTCTGGGACTCAAGATACGATATGACTTAGGAGCTGTTCTCTTCTCTAAGTAAGAAGAGACTTAAAAAAAAACAGGTATGACTTTCTTTGATGTCTTTGACTTTCTTTGATATGACCCAAGGTCCTTTTGCTACCAGAAAAAAATCTGAATTAAAAAATTTTTTAATCTAAGAAATATAAACATATTCAAGTATATATATACTTATATTCAAGTATATATAAACATATTCAAGTATAATGAATTAAACTAATTGAATAATTAGTATAGCCACAAGAGTATAGCCACAAGAACTTTGCAATTATCGTTTAGACTTATCTGCCTTGTGGTTTTGATGGGGAAGTTTCAACCCTTTTCAACTGAACTACATTTCCTTAGAGGCTGTCTTTCAAATAATAATTTCTAACAATCAGGACACCAGTAAAATTCTTGGTGATGATGATAAAGATGGCAGTAGTGGCCCAACTCTCGGGACTCTTCCAAGTAGAAGTGCCATCAAAATCTGAGCTTATGCCTTTACTGATTAACACTGAGCCACTGCCTGGGACCTAACAGTACGCTTTGGTTCACAGAATAGGACTTAAATGGAAAATTTATACTTAGGCAAAAACAAAGGTTATTTGCCATTTTCCAAAATATAGCTTTTCTCTCTTATTTTTTCTGAAAACAACAAGTTCTCCTTGTATGATATCATCCTAGAAAAGTATGTTTATCTGCTTAACGGACAGTATTTCATGAGTAATGTTGGTATTAGCAGCATCACAGAACTGGTGAAGACATTTGGTCCAACCTCTTATCCTAAGCAAGAATGCCCTGAATAGTGCTACTGATGCAGTTCTGTTTTCCTTAATAATAAAATAATAATAAAAAAATAAATAATAATAATAAATAAAATAATAAAAAAGCTGAAAATCTTAGGAGGAACTGGGGGAACAGACCCTGCTGTTCTGTCTAATGCTTACCACACAGTTGAGCACATGATATTGTTTTTGATGCATATAATTCTGTACAAACCTCCTCCACCTTGAAGCAGGAATATCTGTGAAGATATCTAACAACCTCTTTAAGGTCAAAGGTTTAACATCTACGGCAAGCAGGAGGAAGAATTCAGGGTGAGGTTTGAGACTAGAAAATTCTTTGAGGCAGACAGGCACAGTGGCTGAGGCCTGTAATCCTAGCACCTCGGGAGGCCAAGGTGGGCAGATCATGAGGTCAAGAGATTGAGACCATCTTGGCCAACACGGTGAAACCTTGTCTCTATTAAAAATACAAAAATTAGCTAGGTGTGGTGGTGTGCACCTGTAGTCCCAGCTACTTGCAAGGGCTGAGGCAGGAGAATCACTTGAACCCAGGAAGCGGAGGTTGCAGTGAGCCAAGATTGCACCACTGCACTCCAGCCTGGTGACACAGCGAGACTTCGTCTCAAAAAAAAAAAAAAAAAAAAAAAAGAAAGAAAATTTTTTAAGGCTATGAAGATTCTTGCCTCAAGTCCTCCCCAACTCCCAATATTGGAGGAGTTTACTTATTTATAAGGGGTAGGAGCTTCCCTTCCACCACAGAGAGACTGTAAAGAGAAAGAAATTACACAACCTTCCTCTTAGACCATTATTCAATGTTTAACAGCCTCCAATTACAGCAGGGAAGCTCTCCTACATTCACCTGAATCCCACTTTGTCTTTATTTTTTTATTTTTATTTATCTATTTATTTATTTCTGAGACAAAGTCTCGCTCTGTTGCCCAGGCTAGAGTGCAGTGGCATGATCTCAGCTCACTGCAACCTCCGCCTCCCATGTTCAAGCGATTTTCCTACCTCAGCCTCCCAAGTAGCTAGGATTACAGGTGTGCACCACCATGCCCAGGTAATTTTTGTATTTTTAGTAACGATGAGGTCTCACCATGTTGGCCAAGCTGGTATTGAATGCCTCACCTCAAATGATCCACCTGCCTCGGCCTCCCAAAGTGCTGGGATTACAAGCATGAGCCACAGCATCCAGCCTAACTTTGTCTTTCAAGAAAACTTTGCATACTGTCTTCAGTGTAAATCTTTCTTTATATATCTGTTGATCATTATTTTATCTCTAGATTAAATAAATTTTGTTCTTTTGAACACGTTCATAAATCTTTTGTCAAACTTTCAAATATTAAAATTTTCCAACTGTGTTTCATGCTTTTTGGAACCAAGAAGAATATAAACAACTATATACAATAATAACTTTTAAAAATCTATTCTAAATTATTCATAAACTGTGTAGGTCATGGGCTCCAAATTAGAATGTATGGTCTTTTAGCTTCTAGAATATGTTACAAGAGATACATGCCTATAAAGGCAAAATAGTGTCATCGTCATAGTGCCACAAGTAACACTGCAATTTTATGACTTCACCTACATTTAAATAAGATAATTTCAACAATTGTTACAAATATCATGAATGAGCAGCAATCTTTCACTTATTAATTACATGCAAAAATAATAAAATGCCATTTGAAAGAGATAAAAACATAATATTGGATCAGAAATAGAAAATAATTTTGGGCCGGGCATGGTGGCTCACGCCTGTAATCCCAGCACTTTGGGAGGCCGAAGCAGGAGGATCACCTGAGGTCAGGAATTCGAGACCAGCCTGGACAACATGGTGAAACCCCATCTCTACTAAAAATACAAAAATTAGCTGGGAGTGGTGGTGGGTGCCTGTAATCCCAGTGACTCAGGAGGCTGAGGCAGGAGAATCGCTTGAACCTGGGAGGCAGAGGTTACAGTGAGCCAAGATTGCACCACTGCACTCCAGCCTGGACAAAAGAGCAAGACTCTGTCTCAAAAAAAAAATAAAAAATAAAATGATTTTGGTACTCCTACTACTTATTAGTACATGAATTCTTTCACCACATTCTTATGAAAGAAAAAAGGAGTTTACTTACCAAATAGCCTAGTAATACTAAAAGAGTGAAAAACGTTTTCTCTTGTTCTAGTAGCACTTTTAAAGCCATCTTTCTTATCAAATGTATTTATTGTTGGAGAGTTCTAAATAAAAGATAGAAAGGAAGATGCAGTTAATATTAAAAACATCAGTGACTGTGCTTTGTTTACTATATAATATTTACCACTTACTATATAGACTAGGTAATAAATATTATTTGTGTTTTAAAAGAAACCACCTTTAAAAAAGAAAAAAGACAAATAATATGTAATTCTTTTATAACTCATATTATGAGAATTGAAGCTCTGTTTACCTATACATTATATGCAAAACTCTTACAGGCTCTGAGTTCCCAGGCTATACCCGCCTTTATTGATATTTTCTACCCGTGTCTCTACAGCGGCCAATCTACTTCACTCAGCATGAAATTCTATGCAAACAGTGACTATATAAACCTCCCATTTATATGGGTTTAGACAATGCCAACAGGGTAATGATAGTGATAAAATAACAAGTATGTGCCAGGTACTATTTTCAGCATGCTAACTCACTTAATCCTCACAACTACTCTAGAAGGTAGATTCTATCATTATTCCCATTTTAGTGATGGGGAAACAGACTCGGAGAGGGCTAAGTGACCTGCCCAAGGTCACACTGCTAGTAAGAGGCACAGCTGGATGCAAACCCAGGTGGAGCATCTTTTTCTACAGCTACTGTGTCACATACGCCCTGACAGACAATGTGCTATTAAATGAAGACGCTAGGCTCGTATCTCGACAACTTCGTTTTCACTAAGAAGCAGACAGATAACATTTCGCATTTATGAATTCTTTCCCAAACCAGAATAGTGCAAAGTATGTATGGCAGAAAAATAAGCATTCATCTTAAAACATCTAAAAGTCATTGACGAGTGATGAAATCACAGGCACTAACCTAACATTTCAGTAAAAGATAAACCAAGCCTCTTTATCTTAACCAGGAATGATCTAAAATGTAGAACCAAATCTGGCTGTTTTTTACAGATCCACACATGTCCCGAGAAGAGATCAAAAAGAAAAAGCGAAGCCTCATCTGGCTGCTCCATGAGGTAGAGAAACAGCAGTTCGGTTTCCTTTAAAGTTGAAGTTTCCAAACCTAACAGATCCCAAGTGGATCATCTGACTTAGAAAGAAACCAGAGCACAGAACCAGAACCATGGGCAAAGAGCTCAAGAAAAACAACAACAATAACAAAGGAGGCAGAGGGGGCAGAGCTGCCTCCGCTGCAGGCTGAGCAGCTATCAAGGGTGAGCGACGGTTACCCCGGAAGTGGCTGAACCCAGATGAACCACGTCCACTGCCTGGGCAGGTCACATTGCCAGGGCAATGAAAAATCATTTACCTTTGTTGAGTGAATAACCCACTTGAAGTGAATTCAAACAGCTTTTTCCACTTTTCCAGCTACTTGGTCATAACTTTTTTTCCTGCTGGCATATCTCAAAATCATCCAGCAATTACCCAACCATGCAACTTACTGCTTGTGTAGACACAGGGTTAGGGTGAGAAGATAAAAATCACATTCTTTGAAGCACATGCTTCAGGTTATTTCTTTCACGATACGATCTTAAATTTTTAAAAATGTATTAAGTTCTAAAAGTAAAAAGTCTGTAATTTAGGTGGAATTAAAACTAATAAGAAAAAACAGGTATAATGCCAAAGCATTTACACAAAATATGAGACAAAGAAATTGACAAGTCAATCAGCACATACTATATTCGAGCAATTAGTTTGGATAGAATCGTCTAGTGGGATGCTACACTAACTACTGAAAAAGGCAGACAAATTGTGAAGCATTTCTTAACATTGTCACTTTGATGCTACACATCCATAAGGAGACAAAAATAGAACCCATCTCACAGGGGCATTGTGACGACTAACTGGGCTAACACAAAATGCTGAGCCCAGCGCCCAGAGCAGTTGCTGATGCTGTTACTGCTGCTGTTGTTATTGAGACCACCACTTATGAGCTGTGCAACCTGGGATAAGTTACTTAACCCTGAGTCTCAGTTTCCTCATCTCTAAATGGGGCAGAATGATAGTACCTACCTCCTGAAATTGCTGTGAGGAATGAGTTTCACAGCTGTAAAGCACTTTCAGGAGAATTAGCTGATGTAAACCGTTTCTGGCACATGATAAGTGCTATAGAAGTGTTAGCAACTACTATTGTCCTTCATGTTAATGACATTATTACTGAGAATCAAGTGATCCCTTAGGATGTGACAGTCCTTGAAGACTGTAATCCATCGGACAAATAGGAGGCATCTAGGCGGCCGCAGTCAAGTGGTAGCAGCCTTCTAGCCCTCGGGACCCAGGAGCCTGCAGAAGGCATCTGAAGACTAAGAATCCACTAAGAGTTTGAACCAAGCATTTATAATGTTGAGTATTTTGCTAATGCTTTAAAAAAGGATAGCTTTTTTTCCTTTCTATCACACTCTAAAGGAGACATTTATTCCCATATGATGGAAGAGAAAACTGAAGGTCAAAGGAAACAAATACTAGAACCAGTGGAAATCAAATCCAGTTCATGCCTGGTAACTCCACAACAGGGCTCCTCAGCATCCCGACATGCTGACCTAGGGTTGTGTCCTAACCCATCACCAGCATCCAATGACTCCTGCCATTCGGGGCAGCAGGGCTACCTCAACAAAACTGATGAGAGACACATAATGCAATAATACATTTAATCATGTATTTATTTATTCAACAAACATCAGTTAAACAGTCATTAGGTGCCTGAAAGGAGGCAGGACTAGGCTAGAAGACACTACAACTTGTTCCTTCAAGGGAGCTCACAGCTTGGCCAAGGTAGTGATCTCCAAAACACCTTTTGACATAGCCTGGCCTAGGAGTATTTTAGAAATAAACAATTTAGCTGGTGGAGGGTTATAAGTGTGACCTTGAATTTCCTGGAGTGGAATGAAATTCCTTATGAAATTCTTTGGCATTCATAAAAAGAAGGAAAATTTAATGAAATAGCTTAAGCGTTTAAGTGATAATATTTAAAATAAAAATAAGGCAATCAAAAGGTTATTTATTAAAATTATTTTTAAATTCTGCACATTCAAGTTCTGGCCCAAAGATAGAAAAATGCTTTTATATGCCTCAGTGTTCTATTTATTTGGGGATGATTTAGCAAGCACAAGCCATACAAATAACTGAGATTATGTACCATGGGTCTGGCTGCTGGGGTTTTTATAGTTTGCCAAAACCTCCAGTCTCCACAGCATCTGTAACAGTCTAGCATGCATTTCTTGGAGGACATGTACAGAGAAACTGGCCCCACATAAGCACTAGGGAGAAGACTAATGATGCCTGGTTTACTGTATTCCACAAGCATGAAATGTTGGCCTCACTATCTGCTATTCAACAACAATACGCAGCTTGGCAGTATCAGGAGCATGCAAAGAAGAAGGGACACAAACCCCAAGTGCAGAGCGGGGAAACATGCTGTTCAGCTGCACACAGAGTGGCTGCTTCTCAAAGCTGCTCAGCCTGCTCATTTGAGTGAATGGTAACTAACACGGATGTGTCCTAATTGGCCTCCCTCTAAGATAAATCCAATAGGTGTTATAATGCACACCCCTTGTGCCTTCTTGCCCAAAATCATGAACACCTGTGCTAGCATGTCACCATGCAGAGACAGGGGAGCACTGCCGGGGAAGAGCAGCTCCGGGCTTCATCTCTGATTGGCTGGGCGGACCCCTGGATCTCAAACCACAGTGACTGCTTCCACCAGCAGGTCCCTCAACTGTCCCTTCCTCTACAATGCCTGCCCCCAACCTGTCACAGATCTTCTGGAATCCCCTTAAATCTGCAACAGTATCTCTTCTTTCTGCTTCCACAGCACCCTGGACTTCCACTCACTGCATAATTACCTGGTTACTTCTCTCTCTTTCTAGCCTTTTTGTTGCATCTGGTCAACATTTCTTTTCTTTTCTTTTTTTTTTTTTTTTTTTGAGACGGAGTCTTGCTCTGTCGCCCAGGCTGGAGTGCAATGGCGTGATCTTAGCTCACTGCAAGCTCCGCCTCCCGGGTTCACGCCATTCTCCTACTTCAGCCTCCCGAGTAGCTGGGACTACAGGTGCCTGCCACCGTGCCCAGCTAATTTTTTTGTATTTTTAGTAGAGACGGGGTTTCGCCATGGTCTCCATCTCCTGACCTCGTGATCCACCCGCCTCGGCCTCCCAAAGTGCTGGGATTACAGGCGTGAGCCACCACGCCCGGCTACATTTATTTTCTTTAGTCATTGCAGCACTTAATCTTTAAAATTTGCTTTCAATATTAAAAATGAAAAATGTTCTTAAAAGATTAGACGGTCTGACAGCCCTGAGTCCCACATCAAGGCAATATGAGCTAGAGCTAATGATCAGTTGTCCCTTACATGGAAAGACATATTCTTTAATGCACTAGTCTCCACCACTCCCCACTGTCACATTGGGCTCCCTTCCCTCATTTTATCACCAACCCAGCCACTGGAGTTGACCACCAATCAAATAAGGTTTGAGGGCTTAATGACAAGAGTTGTGATTTCACTATAGAACTGTAACTCACAATATGTGCCCAATGCATGCTAAATCAAGAGAGAAATTCATTAACTAGGGATAACAGTTTACTTCTCAGAGTTCTAAGGGATAAAATAGTATATGTGAAAAATATGAGCAAATATAACCCGAGGTTGAAATGCAAGTCACTGTGGTAGAACAAATCCAGGTCAGAACCCCATTTCTTGAAGGTAGTGCTCTAATATAGACAAGAATCACTAAAGAGGAAGAATGGTGATAATTAGAAAGAAAATTACACTATAATCAGTAACCTGTCTGAGAATCATCTATATTTTTGATGGTGTAAATGACCAAAACATATGTGCTTTGTAATAATTCTAATAATCTGGATACTCTTTTTTTCAGAATAAATTATTTAATTTTCTTTTTTTCCTATCTCTTGAAAGCTATTTATTATCCAACAGATGCAGTGCATGCAATTGGTAACAGTTTTCATCTAAAAAACTGTATTCACACTATGTAATGAAGCTATATTCAACCCATACATTTTTCTAATATGTAATAAGATGAAACATTTTTAAAAGTTGATATTAAACTGGCAGTTTTACAATTTATAAATCAGCATTGAAATAAAGCCAATGCTATAAATACAGCCTTTGACATTTTAATGGCACAACATAATCACAAATGACTTAGAAATACTGCCAGTCCCACATGCAAAGAGAATAAAACATTAATTAGAAATTTAGAGTAATGCTATTTCCAAACAAAACAATAACCTCCGGCTTCTAGCTATTCTGTATCTTAGCCTTCAATCTCACTATATTCTGAAAATCATTCTTCTTACACAGTAGAGTTGGCAGACCTCTTTGTAGCCTAGGAACTCACAAAGGTGTGCTGTGATTAGAATATACACATTGTTATTGGCTGGGAAATCAGAATGGTTTCTCTTTTTCAAATTATAAGGTATTTTCTACTAAAAACCCTAAAAGCTTAAAAATTTTCTGCTGCCAAATACAGTATCTCCAATTCTCCCAAAGTTCAAAACAGTAAGGGCCTCTATTAGGCTAATTTTTTTTTTTTTTTAATAAAACTTAACCTAGATCCAGCAATCTCATTACTGGGTATCTACCCAGGAGAAAAGAAGTCATTATGCAAAAGAGATACTTGCACACGCATGTTTATAGCAGCACAATTCGTAGTTTCAAAAATATGTAACCAGCCCAAATGCCCATAAATCAACGAGTGGCTAAAAAAACTGTGGTATATACAGATGATGGAACACTATTCATCCATAAAAAGGAATGAATTAATGGCATTCACAGCAACCTGGATGGGATTGGAGACTATTATTCAAAGTGAAGTAACTCAGGAATGGAAAACCAAACATCGTATGTTCTTACTCATAAGTGGGAGCTAAGCTATGAGGATGCAAAGGCATAAAAATGATACAATGGACTTTGGGGACTTGTGGGGAAAGGGTGGAGAGGGGTGAGGGATAAAAGGCTACAAATCGGGTTCAGCATATACTGTTCAGGTGATGGGTGCACCAAAATCTCACAAATCACCGCTAAGAAATTTACTCATGCAACCAAATACCACCTGTTACCCAAAACCCTATGGATATAAAGAAAAAATAAATAAAAATAAAAACAACAACAACAAAAATAACCTAGTGCGGGGTTTTCTGAGACTAATTCTTTTTATTTCTCTAAGTTGTACATTTTATCATCTTTGCGTTAGGAAAATCACTGTCAGAATTCTCAAAATGTTCAGTCAACAAGCATATTGTAACTAATGTGCTTTTCCCAAAATTTATGAATGTTTCTCTACCCTGAAATGCAAATGGCACAATGGTAGCATCAGGGACTAAGGGGACCTCAAACATCTACACAGTCTTTCTTACAAGAATTGTGCATACCCATCTCTCAAACACAGCTGTTTAAATTTTTATTTTAGAAGGAAGTCTGGATAGATTCCAAAACTACTCTTTACACCATTTGTAGTGTTCTTCTCCAGTGTAAGTAGCCCCTATTATTTCCCAGTTTCCACATATGTGACCAATCCAAGCTGACCAAAGAGCTGTTAAATAACATTCAGTCTTCAGATACACAAGTTCCTTTGTCTTCTGTAATTGCTGACGGGTAGTTGTTCTCTTTTTAAAACCCAGGTTTTAAAACTTCAGTTTAAAAGGTAAATAAAGGTACATATTATGTGACATGTGGACCAGAAGATAACCCATAACTGTTTAAACATCTTACTTTTAAATGTAAACATTTTAGACACATAAAATACCAAAAACTCACTACTCAATCACTAAATCATGAAAAAAAAATTATGTTCATACCCACTTTAATTTTCTTTTTCTTCACCTAGAGGGTTACTTTATCATTTTTTTTTTTGGTCCAACATTTTTAGCCACTGGAGTGATGAAAATTAAATCCACAATGAACTATTACGGCCTACTTATTTGAATGTCTAAAATACAACATCTGGTCACATCATTGTTGGTGAAGATTTGGAGCATTCGAACTCTCATACACTGTTACTAGAAATGAAAGTGTAACAACCACTTTGGAAAACAATTTGGACATTTCTTAAAATGTTAAGCACACACCTTTAATATCACCTAGACATTCTTTTCCCAGTATTTTGGAAAGTAAACTTTCGTACAAAAAGTTGCACATGAATGTTCACAGCAGTTTTATATATAATAGCTAAAAACTGAAAACAACCATGTGTCCATAAACAAGTCAAGAAATAAACAAGTTATGGTGCATGCAATGGAATACTAGTCAGCAATAAAAATGATTTAACTTTTGATACCTGTAATAATGCGGATGAATCTCAAAATAATTATTGTGAGTGAAAGAAGCCAGACCCCTCCTCCCAGAATGACATACTGTACGATTACATTTATATGAAATTCTAGAAAATGCAAACTAATACATAATGACAAAGCAGATCAGAGGTTGTCAGGGGCTTGAAGAAGGCAAGGAAATATGGAAGAAAGGGATTACAACGAGTTGTAAGGAAACTTTAGGGTGTGTTTTATGTGTTCACCATCAGGATTGTGTTGGCAGTTTCACAGTATGTCAAAACTTACCTAATTATAAATTTAAATATATGCCACTTACTATATGCCAATCAATCTCACTAAGGGTGTTAGTTTTGTTGAATTTCAGTTGACATGTAATAATTGTAATATTTATCGGAGACAGTGATATTTTAATATATGTATACAATGTGTAATGATCAAATCAGGGTAATTCACATATGCATCATCCCAAATCTTTATTACTTATTTATTTATTTATTTTTTGAGACGGAGTCTCGCACTGTCGCCCAGGCTGGAGTGCAGTGGCGCAATCTTGGCTCACTGCAAGCCCGGCCTCCTGGGTTCACCCATTCTCCTGCCTCAGCCTCCCGAGCAGCTGGGACTACAGGCGCCCGCCACCACGCCAGGCTAATTTTTTTGTATTTGTAGTAGGAACGCGGTTTCACCATGTTAGCCAGGATGGTCTTGATCTCCTGACCTCCTGATCCGCCCGCCTCGGCCTCCCAAAGTGCTGGGATTACAGGCGTGAGCCACCGCGCCCGGCCAACCCTGTGAATATTTAATAATCAGCTGCCACAAGACAAATATATTTAACTGTTTAACTGTTCCCTGGCTCTTTTATCACATAGGCAGCTGTCAATGTATTTACTGGGGGTGTGTTTTATTCAAGTGGGCATTCATATTCAATCTGTAGTCAACACAAATAGAACATGTTGGCCTTTTCCAGACTTTTTAATGCTTGACTTTAAATGTTGATTCATCAGTTTTAAAAGGGCTTTGGCTTTTTTCACGTACTAAAGATGCCTGGAGTTTTTGTTTGAATCGTGTTAATTTTTGAGGGGCAGAATTGGCCACAGGGGATTGAGTTAAGCATAAGTTCAGAGATTGCAATAGGTAAAAAAAGAGACTCAAATTCTTTTTATGAATGTTAGCAGAATTCCTTACTTATGTTTAAAAAGTCCCCACCATGCCCTAAATTCATGTAACAGAGCTATGACTAGGAAATTAATATATTAAAGACAGCATGTGACATTACATGTCGCAATCCATTTTCCACTATAAAATATATGTAAAAAGCCTATTATCATCTGAAGTTAAAAAAAATGTTCCGTCCTTTTAAAAAATCTCTTTTACAGTGAGCAATGTTCCTTATTCAGTCTTCTGGATAGAAAAGGCACATTGACAGCCGGGCGTGGTTGCTCACGCCTGTATTTTGGGAGCCACTTTGGGAGGCCGAGGCACGCGGATCATGCGGTCAGGAGATCGAGACCATCCTGGCTAACACGGTGAAATCCCGTCTCTACTAAAAATACAAAAAATTAGCCGGGTGTGGTAGCGGACGCCTGTAGTCCCAGCTACTCAGGAGGCTGAGGCGGGAAAATGGTGTGAACCCGGGAAGTGGAGCTTGCAGTGAGCAGAGCGCCACTGCACTCCAGCCTGGGTGACAGAGCGAGACTCCGTCTCAAAAAAACAAAAAAAAAAAAAACAAAAAAAAAAAACAAGAAAAAAAAGAAAAGGCACATCAACATTGCAATTTCCAGTGCATAATGCTCTTCATGTGTCCATAACTGCATATTCAAGATCCAGCCTGGACTCAGAGTTGTAAGACACACTCGGCCAAAGAAACAAATAACTTTCATGATTGTTCTGAAAATACTGACACCATCTCTCAGAGTTAGCACTTACTATGGAAAAAAGTTTCCTAAAGTCAATAAAGTCATGTGGCTTTGGTAATAAAGTAGGTGTGGTAAGACATTTTCATAGATTAAAAAGTAAAGAACAGAGTTCATGATAATGCTTCATGCATTGATGCCAAGGCTATATTTTCCAAATGAAAATGCATTTCTATGTTTTGTTTTACTTTCAGAACAATTTGATAAATGTTATGCAAAGAAGCTTTCTTTTTAAGTACCCACATCTCTGTGAATGTCAAAAATTGTCTTCCACACTAGGACTCAATTCTCACCCCTCCAGTTCTATACCTTTCAATTAGATAATAAGCACTGCCTGGAATTTTTAAGACTACCTGAAAGCAGTGTTGGCAAAAACGCCTAAGGTGAAACTGCACCACAGAAAACGTACTGAGTAAATCCTGAAGTAACGCAATGTAATCCTCCCTTTTGCATCTAATATCTGATCATGAAATGACAACACTAAGAAATATCGTTTGCGTGAGGTATGTTTAACAATAACCGTTTCCTGTTTACATAAAGAAATTGTTTTCTTTTGTAGTCAAAGAAACTGTCATCGGAGTAAAAACTACGTCTTCATACATATCTTGGGTTAAACTGTTTCAGTTAAAAGAAACACTGAACAATGGTGATGATTTTGTATGCAAATTGAGTCCTTTATTAAAATGCAAAAAAAATGACATGGATTTCTTACGATAGTGAACGGAGACTGGATGACTAGTGCACTACCATCAAAACAGGTCACAGAATTTTGATCCGCCAAACTTGATCTCCAGGAATATATCAGCCAAATTTCTGTTCCATGAGGTAGCATTACACGCATTGTGAGAGCTGGCTTTCTCACTCTCTAAATCTACCACAGGCTCTACTCATCAATATACTAATAATTCCTGCTGAACTCTAAGGAACTCTTTCCCACAGAAGGAATATACCCTGGGCCGCTCACAGACAACGCTCTCCCGCCGCCGGCGCTGGCCCGGGATGCGGCCCCGAGACGCCTACAGCCGCGCGCTGGCTGAGGGGACCTCCGCAGGACGCGGGCGGGCGCCGGGGCCGGGTCGGGCTTGGGCAGAGTGACAGGCTCCCAGTCGTGAGCCTCACAAGCAAATCTATTTACAATATCCCTGATAGGAGTCCAGGTCGCGTCGCTCGTACCGCCCGCGGGGACCCGGCGTGAATTCACACGCTCCCCTCCCACCGCCTTGCCGCCTGTCACGGTCCCGGGACCCGGTCAGCCCCTCCGGGGGTTCCTTTCGCCGCGCAGTACTCCGCCCGCGAGCAGCCCCTGCCTGCGCTCCTCCCTCCCTCGGGCGGCCGCCTCCTCTCCCGGATCCCACCCAGCGGGGATCCACCAGAGCGAGGGCTGAAGACCTCGCGGGACGCCGCGCGCCCGGGACAGCGACGCACCTACCTTCCCAGCCACCTGGGAGGCTGCAGGTCCCGGCCGGAGCCCGAGGCTCAGGGGCGCGCGGAGTCGTCCTGGTTAAGGCGCAGGGCGCGGGGTTGCATGGGGGTCCAGTCCAGCGTGCACGCCCTGCACCTCCCCGCGCAGGGCTCCGCGCTCTCCCGTAGCCCGGCAACGGCCGCCACCCCGGAGCCCCGCCCACCAGCAGCCCCGCCCAAGGCACCGCCCACCCGGGCCCCGCCCTCACCGCAGCCCTCGCCGTGGCTCCGCCCCCATCCAGAGCCCCGCCCCCAGCCCCCACCGCGTCGCGGCTACTGAAGCGGATGAGTGTGAGGCTGATTGGGGGCTTGGGGATGGGGGACCGGAGACCACCAAGAACATGGCTGTGTTGGGTGACTTTCCTTCAGAGCAGAGAGGGAGGCTTCCTTTCCGCCCGGGTGTTCCCCACCTTTCAGCCTTTCCCGCGTGGGCCCGCATCCCACCCGGAGGGGATACGGCGGCCAGGTCTGCGCTGCTGCGCCTGAGCTCAGGTCGGCGGAGGTAGCAGACCTCGGCTCCCCAGCCGGCACAGACTCGCCGGTGAGCGTTCCCACGGACGCCTCCCGGGGAAGCCCGAGTTCGCCTCCTGCAGGCCGGGAAGCACTCGCCCCGAGACCACCGCACCCTCGCAGCGGAAGGGCGTCTGCACCACAGCTGTAGCTCCAGCGCATGCGAGGCGGGGCCGGGGCCAGGGCCTCACTGGGCAGTTTTGCTGAAAGGGTTAAGAGAATCGCGTCTGTAACAAAATACTTTTCCAGCAGTAAAATGCTGTAAAAGTGCAAGCAGTATTGTTCTATTCGTTCACCCAAGATACTGTGCATGACTTTGGTACCAAGGCATCCACCGTTTCTCACGTGTTGGTTTTGACTTCCCGACTCAACTGCACTGTTTGGATGGACCCAAGTCCCTGTTTCTTTTCTATACCCCAAGGACCACTGGAGCCCCTCCATCAATATTTGTTGAATGAATGAGTGAATAGGTTGTTGTATTTAATTGCGCAAAAGCACAGCTTGTGATCCCAAGCTTCCAACAGCGTAGCACTATACTACGTACTTGTGAACAATGTTAAAAATACTATCATTCCCGATGTCACATCTTGATAGAGGTTGTATATTTCAAATCTAACACATCCAGAATGTAGATCACAATAACGACTTATTGGTAAACGATTTCCAAACGATGTACATTATCTCATTTGAACCTCAAGGCAAGTGTGTGCTTCCCTGTCCCATCTCCCAGCGGCTACCTGATCAGACTCCACCCCTCAGTGCACATCACTACCATATTCATTCCCACATCCCGCTGAACCTGAAAAGTCACTTCTTTATCTGTGTTTCCTTCCCCAACTACACCTGGATCTCCCGAGGGCATATCCTAATTCCTTGATATCCCAGGGCCTAGCACACGATGGATACTCAGCACCTCCAAGCTGAGTTACTGCATCTTCCTTTGCAAGGTCTCACGTAGTCCCCCATCGTCCTCTCTTTGTCTTGGTGCCCACCACCTCCACCACCATGCAAGCCCTCCCCACCCCTCACCACAGCACTGCCTCGGCCATCAACCCTGCTTCCCGCCTTTCATCACTGCTACTGTCAAGCTGAAGAGTCACAGGAGGTTCCTCATTGTAAAGAATGGATTCTGCGCTCCTTAGATTAGTATTCCGAGATGTCCAGGTGCGGCCCTACACCTATTTCCAGCCTTGCCTCGCCTCTGGAGCAGGCTTTATAAACTGCGCCGCGTGGCCCTTCCTTTGCTCTCTACTTCCTCTTGGTGCTCTCCCATCTTACCTCTGAGCTTTACCTGCTTGCCTTACTCCAGTTTCAGCACCTCGCTCAAAAGCCACTGCTCTCGCGAGTTTTCCCTCAATTCTGAGCCCATATATTTCCTTGCTCCAAGGCTTGTGGCAATTTAGCACTTGCGCATTGTGTCCAGTACACAAGATTCTGTGTACTAACTTTCGTCTTCAAGGAGTTAAAAACACTTTCAGAGAAGGGGCATATTTTGTTCCGATTTCTATCTCTGACAGTATCAGTCATTCAAATAAATGTTCAGCCAATGCTTTCTGAGCGGAATTGCATCTGCCAGCTCAGGAACTACCTTCTCTGACTTCAACCAAATGTTCTTCTTCTCTTTGACCTCCTTTTGTCCTTAGAGACAGTAACACATTACTGAGTTCATTAGTTCTTGAATCATTTCATGTGTTTCGACTGATCTTCCCAGTTAGCCTGTTAGCTTACGATAGAGACAGAACCTATTGTTAGCCTGCATGGGCTTGGACATCTGACAATCTGGTCCCAATGCCAACCTGTCATTCAGTAGTTACATGACTTTGGAAAAGTTACTTAACCTCTCTAAGTTTCTGGTTCTCCATATGTAAAATGAGTTGCTTCATTGATGGTTGTTAAGTATTAATAGATAAGGTATTCAAAGTGCTTAGGCCGATGCCTGACACTCACTAAATAGCCATTCTTAGTAGCAATATATCCTCTTACAATGCCTAGCATCAATCAATAAATGATCATTGACGGTGAGAAAAAGGACATTGAACCTCTGCACTCCAGCTGTTAGATTCATCTAATTCTTTAAAGAGACTCATTAAGTTAAACACAGTTGGCCCTCCACATCCATGGATTTCACATCATGGATTCAACCAACTGCAGACTGAAAATATTTGAAAAAAAATGAATGGTTGTGTCTGTACTGAACATGTACACTTTATTTTGTCATTATTCCCTAAACAATATGGTATAACAACTGTGTACACAGCACTGACATTGTATTAGATATTATAAATAATACAGAGATGATTCAAAGCATATGCAGATTTATACCATTTTTTGTAAGGGACTTGAGCATTTGCAGATTTTGGTATCCAAGAGGGTGTCCTGAAAGCAGTCCCCCTCAGATGCTGAGGGAACAAACACTATAGTTCCCACTTTCCCTCATTTGAGTGTTACATGATTTGCAGACAGTGTCTGAACAAAAACTCAGGCACACAATTGAGCACCATGGTAGTATAAAAAGAATTATGTGGGCCAGGTGCAAGTGGCTCACGCTTGTAATCCCGGCACTTTGGGAGGCCGAGGCAGGTGGATCACCTGAGGTCAGGAGTTTGAGACCAGCCTGGCCAACATGGCGAAACCCCGTCTCTGTAAAAATACAAAAATTAGCCGGGCTTGGTGGCAGGTGCCTGTAATCCCAGCTACTAGAGAGGCTGAGGCAGGAGAATCACTTGAACCCGGGAAGCAGAGGTTGCAGTGAGCCAAAATCACGCCACTGCACTCCAGCCTGGGGGACAGAGCAAGACTCCGTCTCAAAAAAAAAAAAAAAGAATTCTGTGATCCTTAGGCTCATGCAAAATGAAACTGGATGCTTGTAGTTAGGACTGAGAGCATTTTACTTCCTTTAAAACACTGCATATCATTAATGGGTTAAAATTTTTACTGGAAAAGCAAAATTGCTATGACAATCTTGATAGAGGTGTTTGTTTTTAAGATTTATGTTAAAAGTTAGTTTTCTGAAGATAGTTTTAGCAATATCTGAGCTGATACAAAGTGAATTTGTTTAAAATATTTTTCCCCAAAAGTTGAACTAAGGAAAACTTGAAAAACCCCTGAAAAAATAGTTTCAGCGATAAACTAGCTCACTGGTAGCAAAGCTAAGGAAAAATTGCCTGACTTCTAGTCATTTCTAGTGTAAATCACTATTCCTTAGGAAAAAAATGGAATAGAATGCAAGCTACAGGAGAATATGAAATTTTGTCTCTTTGGTTTACAGTTTTTGGCACATAGTAAGTTCTCATTAAAATTTTGTTGGATGAATTAGTAGTTGAGAGTGAGAATCTCAAAGGGTAATAAAGTTTTCCAAATACAGTTAAGAAAATACGTGGAGGAGGGACCCCCAAGACCTAGCTATTTAAGTAATTCCCAATACCCACTACTGCCGATTATAGACTATCAGCATGGGGCTGAGGGAGCACTGTGAGGCCAATGCCCAGTGACTTCCTGAATGTCACACACCAAGTTAATTAACAAAGCTGGAATCAGAATCTGGGCTTTCTGTATCTTAACATAATCTTCACCATACCATAGGTGCATAAACCAATATACGTAAAAACCCAAGGAGGCTGTTTTTATATAATTTATATAATGTGGAGCTTGAGACACAGAGCAAAGTTGTTACAAGTTGCAGCACTTGCACTGATCTTTGTGAGTCTGGCCCTGAGTACGTCATTGGCTAGACCCTTTTCATGAGTTTGATGAGGGAAGAGACAGTCCATTGACTCTCCTTCTCTCCTTCCTGATGAACATGGTGGACTCCCCGACCTAGGGCTGGCTTGAGGCCAGGCTGGCTGAGCAGCAGCCCATGGTGCTAAGCTATAGAGCCACCAAAGAATGGGGGGCATTTAACAGGATGGGGAAAACTATCCTAATCAGAACTCCTCTCAAAGACAGTGGGTTATGTTGGAAGGAATGGTTTTATGAAGTCAATTGAAACCCCCACATGAATTCTTCCCCTTCTCATCAAAGAGAAAATTTAAGTCACAAAGGAGGGTGTTAAACTACCTACTTAATCTAAAGAAGTGAGTATTGACTTTGGCAAGTGGGTGGGTTTGAGGTAACAGCTTTGGAGCCAAAGCTGAATGACTAGTGACAGTAGAGGAGAAATCAAAGCACAGCCAACACAGCCACCAGGGAGCCTCCCTCTGCCCTCCCATCATAGAGCTCACGCAGGCGGACAACGTTTTAAAGAACCACCCTTTAAAGGGGACCAAATCACTCATTCTTCCAGGGTGGCTTGGACTGGCCTTGCCATCACAGAAAGAGAATCTGACTAAACCAGTGCCAGATGGTTGGGTTCAGTTCACTCCTGAAGCAGAGGGAGAACAGATTATGCCTTCATGGCTTAGGGAGGTCCTTTATGGCCATCCTGACAGAAAATGCTATTAGAAATGTCTAATAGTTCTTACAAAATATATAAAAGGAAAAAAAAAAACTGGAGCCCACATTTTTGGCCAAAATTTTGGCTATAATGTTTGCTGACAGTCAAGTTCAGCTTTGTGTAATTCTTATAAGAGAAAGAATGAACCATCTTGCCCCAGAATGAAAAAAATGTAGATCGCAATGCTGCCACTGAATTATTCCTGTAATCTTGCACATGTTATTTATCCTTGCACAAGTACTTAATAGATTTGAATTAATTGATAATGAGTGAATTAATAAATATTAGGTCATGTTAGTAATAATCTTGTATATATAGGAATCCTAAGGAGGGTGATAAGCCCTATTATGAGGGCAGCTGTTTGGCCATGAGAGTCCTGTATTTGTATAAAATTTTATCAATAACTAAATTAAAAATTTTCACACAAGATATGTGTATATATATATATATACATACACATATATGTATGTATATGTGTATATATATATGTATTTTTTGTTTTTTTTGAGAAGGAGTCTCACTCTGTCACCCAGGCTGGAGTGCAGTGGCGTGATCTCGGCTCACTGAAAGCTCTGCCTCCCGGGTTCACACCATTCTTCTAACTCGGCCTCCCGAGTAGCTGGGACTACAGGCGCCTGCCACCTCGCCCGGCTAATTTTTTGTATTTTTAGTAGAGACGGGGTTTCACCATGTTAGCCAGGATGGTCTCGATCTCCTGACCTCGTGATCTGCCCGCCTCGGCCTCCCAAAGTGCTGGGATTACAGGCGTGAGCCACCGGGCCCGGCCCCAAGATATGTTTTTTCAAGGAAGAAAAACAAAGAGCTAATGAAAACATGCTCAAGATTCTTAACATAATCAAACATGATATGAAACACATATCATATCATGTTTGAAATGCACATTGAGTTTGTCAACTGAAGTTTCACAAAATCCCACTGGGAATCTCCCTGGAGGAAAATTAACCTTTAATTATTAAACTTTTTGTGGATGCCACTGGCATCTTCTAAGAAAATATCAATTCCTTCAAAACACACAAATATGTGTTGATATAATGCCAAACTCCTATATACACATACACACAGAGACAAACACACAAATAGATATATAATTCCACATCACATTGATGCATTAAACTTTTTGTGAAAATTATTTTACATGTTAAATTATGTTAAATTATGGGTAGCAGCTACTGTGTTTAGACAGCTTAGAAGTCCAGAAGTAGAAGGAACAGTTGGGAAACAATCAGATGAATCCAGCTGACTGACATATCTATCATGGAAACAAAAAAAAATGCACTACAATAGGAAGTGGCTCTCTTTATTTTTCAAACTAATATTGTTCTTTGATGAGCTACAGGGTGCATTTGTTTAAGCAGTTGTGGGAAAGCAGACCCCGCATGGTAGACTGGAAAGAACATTGGACTAGAACTGGGAAAATCAGCCGTGTGATGTGACCTTGTTAAGATAGGGACATTCGTTTTGTATAGCCTCAGTTTCTTCATCTGTAAAATGGCCATAAAAATTCCAACCCTGCTTATTTCATAAAGATGATGTGATCAACTCCCTCACTTCACACATGAGAAAACTCTCTTGAGGTCATATAGCTAATTGGTAACAGTATCAGGACTCAACATAAAAGTCTTTTGAAGACTTGGACTTTCTGTAGTAACAAAGCTGCCATTGAAGCAACAGATAGGAAAGTGCTTTGAAAAATGTCACATAAGGGTTTCGTTCAGTAGAAGTAATAGGACTATATCTGCCGAAGTCATTTTGTGGCAATTAATTAGGAAATGCCTTCTGAGACTGTACCTGTACCTTCAGATATAACCATCTTTCTTTTAAAATCAAATACACTCTGTTTCATTTCTCAACAATGACACAAGAAGTAAACAATTAACTGAATTAATTCAAACACTGAAGTGGATTTTCAAGGACTTGACTTGCCCAAGCTAGTTTTCTACAAAGCCTAAATTAATCAGATAATTACTAATTCTCCCCTTTGTTTTGTGCTGAGGAGAGCCTGTATTTGTTAAAATGATCCTAGTAGCAGAATAAACAGTCATTTTAAAAATTTTAAAATCCCAAATCTGAACTAAATGAGCAAGTTTCAAACTCACTATTTCTTTAGGCACCGTCTCCAGTCATTGTTTTAAAAGGTTAATTTTCTTTATCTGAATGTGAACATTAATACCACTTTTGTGATTAAAAGGAAGATTTTAAGCAAACAAATTTTTAAAAAATGAAACTAAACCGATATTGCAGGATATTGTGAACACGATTTGTTGTACTCTTAGAAAAAAAAAGGCAAATGCCTCTCCTGGCATGACTAAAAACAGCAGTTAAATCTTTAAGATTAAATTATTACTGACACACTTTAAAAATATAATCAGTTTAGCATGGTTTTAAATAACCTCCACTTAACAACTAACAAAGTTTTAAAATTAAATAAACAATGCTAATTACCCTCCTAGTATTAAGAGGAAAGTGTAGAAAGTAATTTAATTAATTGGCTCTGAAAAATTAATTACTTATGAAATGAGACTCATTAGACCTTTCCTGTTTCATCAGAATTTCAGACTAAAGGATAACTGGTCTTATCACTTATGGTTTCTTTGTGGTTCAGCTAGCATCAAATAGACTTGTGATCATAATTAAATATTTTTCCCAGATAAATTTAGGACTAGAACATTAAAAAAAAAAAAATCGCAAACAAAGTAACAGTGTTACTTTTCCATTGTACTTAGTTCTTATATTTCACTGTAAAGATTTTACTGTGTGTGAGCGTGAGTGTGTGTGTATCATGAACTGACAAAGAAATAACAGTTAACTTTCAAATTCAGTACAGCAATATAATTTGGTTTTGTCATGTTGGGCATTAGCTAAAGTGAAAATGTGACTAAGGTACTTTATGTAACATAATAACTGTTGATTACTCAGATAGTTTTTGTAAACAGTTGGCAAATTTTGACTTACAACAGCTGTCACTATAAATGTAAAGTAAATGTTAATTTAGGAATATTAACCTTGTGAATGTTTCTGTAAATAAGGCTTATGCTATTTCCAAAGGTTATAGAAAATCACGAGAGTATTTTTAGCCAAACTTAGTGCAACTTTATCCTCACCGTTTTTAAATTCTTCAGTTTTACACATAAAAGTCTTTAATCATACTTGAATGGTTTTTCAGTGATTCCCTTGAGTGTACAAACTGCATAAGGAAATGTATTTGATAGATTTACATCTTGGAAGTGAGAGAATAAATAAACTAAAGAAACAGTATTGCCAGAGATACATTTTACTCTTTTATATAAGAAAACAAAGAAAGCATTTTCAACAAGCAAAGTTGCACGGACTGTTTACTAAATAAGGTAACCTGTAAATACTTAGAGCAATTATAGCTCACAGATCTCAGGGGCTGAAGTACCGGTTGCATGCTAAAGTTAGCACTGTTCTGTTTTGTCCTGTTTGTACAACTCATTTCCAAGTAAAATTTGCATGACAGACTGCAAACCCTCTTGTACAAACTACTAAAAATTGCATCAAGTTCCATAGTTACTCTGATACACACATTCAGCATCATGTAGTATTCAGCTATATAAATGCTTTCTAAAAAATTAATTAATCCATTCTTTTCTCAGAACACATGCGAAAAATGCAGTGAAAGCTATAACAAAACTTAAAACAGAGTACCTGCAACATGCTGAGCTCTTTGCAGTACTTACCCGTTCGGCAACTTAGTTTCTCCTGGCAGCACTTCTGTGCCAAATGCTTCTACCTTCCCAAAAATGTATGTCAGCACAAGCCCAGACGAAACTTCAAATCCAGGAAAATAAAATTAACCATGCAGATCAAAGGCAGACGAGCAGGGAGATGAAATGCCTGTAATCTGATCAGTGATCAGTTGCTGAACATCAAAGGCAGGGCTGAGTTTATATATATGCATGGATATCAAGAAAGTTCACTTTCAGCAGGTAGTTACCCTCCCGCCTCCTAGTCCACAGATTCTTTTGTTAAACATGGATCACGTTGTTTTCCTCCTCTTTTTTGCAATGAGGCAATGCTGGTAGTTCTCCCGTACTTGGGCTGAGTGGCTGGATCTGTAGCTTTTTTGGTTCCCAAGCTGTGTTGTGGACTGTGTGTTGGAAGCTTTTCCTAGTGCCAGCGGGTTCTGCTTTATCCCTTTCATCTCACTGAACTGCAGATCCCATGACATCATTCAGCGCCGTGGGACTGGTAGGAGAGCTATAATTCAGCCTGTGGGGGAGTATAGCTCAAGAGAAGCCAGAGTTTGGCTGATTTCTAATCACGTTAGACTATTGTGCCTCACACAGGACAGTTTCTGTTATCTGTCTCCCAGCTGGAAAGGACAGCAACTGCTGCTGGGTGCTTCTTGGGTGATAAGATCCCTGATGGATGGACATGCCAAATGACAGCATTTAATTCCCTCTTCGCTGATAAAAATCACAATTTCCTACAGAGACTGGGTGTCAAATATTCAGCATAGTTAAATAGCACTGTGAGACCACTCTGAAAAACACCCAAGGACACTGCCAGATGGACCGATAACATTTTCACATTTTGTTTCCCTTTTCAAAGTGGCAAGTCTTTAAGGATTTTAAGGAAATTGCCCTTTCTTTGAAACATACATTATGAGGATCTGATTGGCAATCAAACCAGGGTGTGTTAAGTAGTTAAGCAGCAGATAACCAACAATTCATGAATAAACTGCTATCTTCCACTGGCTCACTTAAGACTTTGGGCAGAGACTTAATCTCAATCTTTGCCTTATTTTGGGACTCTGGAAATTAGATTTTAAAGCAATATCTACTTCTTAGACATAATTCATTAATACTTGTTGAGCATTTAAAAATTCACAAAAGAAGAATTATGTAGAACAAAGCATTTGCCCTGTGATTATTCCAAAGCCATGTTATTTGCCTTTTAGGGCTGTTTCTTCCAAACTCATAGTTTGGACTTTCAACTCACTAAAAAATTACCACCTTAGCCTAATTCTTCATGTTTTAAAATTAAATATATTGCTCATTATTTAAAATTTTTAAGCTATTTTCCTTAATGTCAGATTCAATACAATGTGATTATTTTATTTTTAGTATTTAGTAAAATAGAAGATAAGAAGAAATTTCATCTTCCTTGAAATCCAGGATATGGTGCTTTTCTAATTTTCAGACAGTTCTTTCATGGAATGAAGACAATTTTTCTATTTTATAATGGAAACTCACCAACTTTTAGAAGGTAAGTGAAAAATATTTTTGCAAAACTTAGGGGACAGTAGAACTCAGTCTTTTTAAATGTAACTTCCCTCCTTAACTGGTTTTGTCTAATTTTTCCTGATGTGATATTTGAAAATGTTGTTTATGAAGTGCTTATTTCCAGACTTCTATGATTCTTGAATAATTTTTAATAGCAAAATATTTAGTTTGAATAGTTCATAAGTTCTGTATAACATTTAAATAGTCCTGTTGATTTTTCAATGTTTCTTGTATAATTTTTCTACTTATACATCATTTCTCAAAAATGCACAGAGCTCAAATAGTATTTGAACTGGCAGGTGTGATGCTTAAGGACTTCCTTAAAGCAGACCAGGAAAATTCCTGTGACATCTGGGCTTCACATACGTTTCCTGGGCGCCTTGAACCCATGAATACAAAGAAAATATTTACAAAGGCAAAATATTTACAAGAAGGCATGTGCCCATTTCTTTTCTGAGGTAGTCCAAACCTACCACCAGCATGGTATCCATATGCCAACAGCCTGCACTCAGGATTAAAGTTTCCCAATACACTGATATATTAAATCAGAGCAACTAGACACTCTGTAAGGCTCATTGGCTAAGCAAGTAGATTCTATGTCTTTATAGAGTTCAACACCAGTAGAAATAGTTGAAGGACTGAATTCGGATTCTTGTGTTCCACTGGAAACATACAGGAGGCACTTGAAAGCAGGGACTTGAATGAAAACCAATCAAATGATCTTCAATTTATACAAATCTCCCCAAGCAAGATTTGTAGTTCAAGATACATCTAGCAATGCAATACCATCTCCAGTGGAAGAGTTTATTCACCAAGTCACTGGACATTATTTTGAATTGGTCCTCTTGTGGCCAAGAACTCCCCATGTGTGAGATGAAAGGGGGCTGAGGCTAGGTCCCCATCTGTCGCCTGGACCGGAGTGTGGCTAAAGGTTGGCCTGGCTGCAGGAGTGACCTCTTGACCTGCGGCTCATTTAGCACTGTGCCCAGCCAGCCGAGCCCCCTTCGTTGTGAGGTGTGGCCTGGACCATTGTTGTTTCTGAACAGCACCAGGAAGGGGAGCTACTGCAAAGCTTTTCTCTTTCCCCTCCAAGAAGCTTAGATTACTGTGATTAAATCAGTGTGATACTGTGGTGATAAGAGATCCAGCACTCCACTCGACATCATTGTCCGTTGTAATGACACCATGTTACAGCATTTGATCAATGATTCCTGTGCTATGTTGCAGTACACTTGGCTGATCTTAGTCTTTTTGCCAAGCTGCCTTTCAGCCACCTGGCTTTGCAGCGTGGTTGTGGCAGCCATTGGATCCACAGTGGGGAGCTCCAGGCTGCACTTCAAAATAAGTGGTCAGTGTTTGAGATGATGGGCATGCCAGTTACCCTGATCTGATCACTACACCTTATAGGTATAGAAATGTCACCAGGCGCCCAGGAATATGTATAATTATTATTAATCAGTTAAAAAATAAAATAAATGATTGAGAACACTTCAATTGTTCATATCCAAGAATGGAGGGGCTGCCTGAGATTCTTGATGGGGGGTGGGGTCTCATGTCACCCCCAGTTGCCACTGTGTGCTATTTTCTTCCCAACACTTGGAGCGTGGTTCCTTTGCTCCTTTATCTTGACAGGTGGATGCCATAAATTCTCACCATTTTAAGATATAGGTCAGGTGATAACACATTTTCCCCATCAAGTTTCATAGTTTTTAGAGTTGTCTGCGTGTCTTTTCTAATGCCATCTTTTCTAACTTTTCTGTTCAGAGGATACATCCTGAATTATATCAGATAAGCACAGCTCTATTACATACATTGAGAGGAATAATTTCTGCATTTGTTTCAACTGAACACTTTTTAGAAAATGAAATAGCTCATGGTTATGAAAAGAACACAGATGCTGGAGTCAGAAAGGCCTCTGTTCAAATCCCTCTTACTACCTGTACTTGAATAACAGCTTAGGCAGTGTGGACCAAGTCTACCTAGTTCCACTGAGCTTTTTTTTCCTAAGCTGCAGGAAGGGGATAACACCTACCTCATTAGTGTTGCCAAAATAACAAACTTATTTCAAAAGCATCAGGTAGAATAAACCCTCAACAGAAGAGCTAAGGTTCCTTTCTTTTCTCTGTAACTATTAAAATGCCAACATTTTAGCTAGGGGATCCAACTCAAATTTCAGTATTCTAAAGGGGCAGGACAGGCTCTCACACAGCTCCTGGGCTGGTTATTCAAAGCCAAGGTAGCCCAGACATCCTCAGGTCCTTCACGATGCTGGGACCACTTGTACATGATCTGGGACCAGTAGCTGCTATCTGGGACTGTGGTCCCCATAATCATAGAAAGAAAATGGCCGAAGCCTGTTATGGGTGGGATTGCATCCCCCTAAATTCCCATGTTGATGTCCTGACTCCCAGCACCTAAAAACGTGAGCTTATCTGGAGATAGGATCTTTACAGGGGGAATCAAATTCAAATGTGGTCATTAGGGTGGGCCCCAACCCAGAATGACTGATGTCCCTATAAAAAGGGAGATTTAGATAAAGAGGCAGACACTCATATAGGTAGAACGCTGTGTGGACATGAGGGTGACCATCTACAAGCCGGGGTGAGAGGCCGGGAACAGACCTGTCCCTCACAGCCTCAGAAGGAACCAACCCTGCTGATACCTTGATCTCTGACTTCCAGCCCCCGGAACTGTGAGAGGACACACTGCTGCTGTTGAAGTCTGGGGTACTTTGTTATCACAGCCTCAAGAAACTAATACAAAGCCACTATCCAACAAACTACAAAGAGGTACAACTCCCATTTTCCTACATGTTCTGAAGCCTTACATTCTCCTCATCAGCATCTGCCTCCTACAAAGCACCCCCAGCTCCAGTGGACACACCCTGCTCTGCTGGACTCCATCCTACCTCGTGGGCAGAAGGCTCCTTCCTTTTCTTAAAGGGCCAGTTCAGGGGTACTGTTCAGTGAAGCCGAGTATGACTGAAAGTCACTAAAGGTAACTGGGATAGAACCCAGTTTCTGGCTACTGTAAATACAGCTGCCATGAACACTTCATGAACCTGAAAGAGCCAGTCCTTCCAAATGGATCCTGAGTGACTAACTGGGTCTAAATTCAGAATGGAGCCGGGTCACAAACGTCTTCTGCATTCTCTGAGAAACCACAGGCTTGCATGATTTGGGGACTTTCGTGGCTGTCTGCTGCTGTTTATGCCCCCTGATTTGATGGGTGCTGGGAAGTCTCATCTTGACTCCTGGATCTAACAAATAGACTTGTGACCTGCATTGACCAATCAAAACCAAACACACTTGCATCCCTCACTCGCAGAGCAGACCAGAGTGGGAATCTGGGTGGGAGCTTTTTCTATAAAGGATGACCTGTCTCTCTGTTCTCAGGGAGAGCATCTTTGTTTTGTATTGAAGGCTGGGTCTCCCTGGTTTGCAAACTGCTTGCAGGAATAAAATCGTTCTTTTTTTAAAGGAATATCCTTTTCAGTAGATTTGTTGATAATACTTGTGTACAAGTCTTAGTGTGGATATACATTTTCAGTTTTCTTAAGTAAATACGTAGGAGTAGAATTTCTGGATTATATGGTGTATGTATATTTAACTTCAAAAGAAACTGCCCGCTGGGCGTGGTGGCTCACGCCTGTAATCCCAGCACCTTGGGAGGACCAGGCAGGTGGATCATGAGGTCAGGAGATCGAGACCATCCTGGCTGGCACGGTGAAACCCCGTCTCTACTAAAAATACAAAAAATTAGCCAGAGGTGGTGGCGGGTGCCTGTAGTCCCAGCTACTCGGGAAGCTGAGGCAGGAGAATGGCGTGAACCCGGGAGGTGGAGCTTGCAGTGAGCCGAGATTGCGCCACTGTACTCCAGCCTGGGCGACAGGGCGAGACTCTCTCTCAAAAAAAAAAAAAAGAAAGAAACTGCCAAATTGTTGTCTCAAGTGTTTCAAGTGTTTGTTCCAATTTACATTCCTATTGGCAATATAGGAGATTTCCATTTGCTCTACTTTCTTAGCAACACTTGATATTGTCAATTTTTCTCATTTCAGCTATTTAAATGCAGCCTAGTAGTAGCTTATGATAGTTTAAATTTGCATTTTGTTGATGCTGGCACTCAATTTATATATAGAGAGAGACTTTACTTTTTAGAACAGTTTTAGATTGACAGAAAGATTGAGCAGCTACTACAGAGATTTCCCATATATTCCCCGTGCCCCACTCAGCTTCATCTATTATTTGCATCTTGCATGGCTGTGATATATTTGTAATAATTAGTGAATCAATATAGGTGCATTATTAACTAAAGTTCCTGGTTTACACTTAAATTCATTATTTGTGGATAGACTTCTATGGTTTTTTTTTTTTTTTTTGAGCTAGAGTCTTGCTCTGTCACCCAGGCTGGAGTGCAGTGGCATGATCTCGGCTCACTGCAACCTCTGCCTCCCAGGTTCAAGCGATTCTCCTGCCTCAGCTTCCCGAGTAGCTGGGATTACAGGTGTGAGCCACCACTCTCAGCTAATTTTTGTATTTTTAATAGAGATGGGATTTTGCCATGTTGGCCAGGATGGTCTTGAACTCCTGACCTCAAGTGATCTGCCTGCCTTGGTCTCCCAAAGTGCTGATGTGAGCCACCACACCTAGCCAGACTTCTATGGATTTTGCCTAATATATAATAACGTGCTTACCATTACAGTTTTGTACAGAGTAGTTTCGCTGCTCTAAAAATCCCCTGTGCTCCACCTATTCATCCCTCCTTCCCCTAGAGGCCCTGGCAACCACCAATGTTTCTAAAGTCTCTATAGATTTGCCTTTTCCCTAATGTTATATAGGTAGAATTATATGGTATGTAGTCTTTTCTGATTGGCTTCTTTCTTAGCAATATGCTTTTAACTTTCTCCAATGACTTGCTGTGACTTGATAGCTCATTTCTTTTTATTGTTAAATATTCCATTGTCTGGATATAGTTTATCATTCACCTATTGAAGGACATCTTGATTGCTTCCAGTTTTTGTGATTATGAATAAAGCATCTATAAACATTCATGTGTAGGTTTTTGTGAGACTGTAAGTTTTCCCTAGGAGCATGATTGCTGGATCATGTGGTAAGACTGCAGTTAACTTTTAAAGAAACTGCCAAACTGTCTTCCAGAGTGACAACAACATTTTGTATTTCCACCAGCAATGAATGGCAGTTCCTATTGCCCTGCAGCCTTGCCAGCATTTTGGGTTATCAGTTGTTGTTGATGTTGTTTTTAATTTTAGCCACACTAATAGGTGTGTAGTGGTATCTTTTAATTTGTAATTCCCTAATGATGTATGGTGTTGGGCATGTTTTCGTATGCTTATTTATCATCGTACATCTTCTTTGGTGAGGTGCCTGTTCAGATCTTTTGCACATTTTAAAACTGGGTAGTACGTTTTCTTATTATTGAGTTTTAAGAGTTCTTTGTACATTTTGGATACAAGTTCCATATCAGATATGTGTTCTATAATACTTTCTCCCAGTCTGTGGCTTGTCTTTCTAGTCCCTCAGCACTGTTAGCTTCAATTCTTAAAGGTCCCTCAGGCAAAATTGGAAATTAGAAATACTTATCCAAATTACCAGCCAATAGAGTAGCTAGTGATTTAAATGATCTGTCAAATCCAGAAGGTGCCAAAGAAGCAAACTGTCTGTGAATCAGGCAAAACTATCTGTTACCTGGTGGTTCTGATACTGACAACAACAGCAACTACCACAACAAGGACAAGTTAATTCAGCAGATACACACATGCACACCCTGCATCAGTGATGGAAAGGGTGCTTTATGCTGGAAACTGCCGCAGACCATCCAACTGCACCCAGCTGCCTACTGCTCTCCAACTTTTCATAAGTGACTCCAAGTCACTCTTACCTGCCATATTGCCCTGTAAATACTTTGCTGAGCCCAGGCTAGATTTCAGAGAAGCTACCCAACTCATGTCTTATAATTAATCAAATGTTTTCCATTTCCTTTTCTGCCTCCTCAGCATTTATCCTGATTAATATACGAATATTAATATACAGGCTAATTACGAATCTTTGTTCTCAGTAAAGTTCGACGATGCTAACAAGAACTGTTGGTGAAACAGCAGGAAAATGCAAAAGGAGGCACTAAGAAACATCTTCAGAATAATACTACCACTACCAAAAAAAAGATCTGCACTTCATCAGGAAGTATGTTAGATAAAGACAGGCATGCCCTTAAAAATTGATTCAAGAAATGCCAACCTAAATAAAGTCAAAACATTTAATAATGCAACCACCCATCCAATGGAAGGAGCACCCAGCACACAGTTGGGGCATCAAATACACAGAATAGTTAGAATAACTGATGAAAATCAGGAACATACAAAATCTATTTTGGGGGAAAAAGGGAAAATAAAGTGGTATCGGCCAAGCTGGTCTTGAGCTCCTGACCTCAGGTGATCCACCCACCTCGGCCTCCCAAAGTGCTGGAATTACAAGTGTGAGCCACCGCGCCTGGCCTCCTCCCCGCCTTTCTAACCTCTAGCAACCACCGCTCTGTTTTCTCTCCCTGTTGTTTTGGTCTCCCTGTGTCAGATTGCTAAGTCATATATGTGAAAGATATAGGTTTTTTTATGAGAATCTTCTGAGCTGTTTTCCAAAGTGGCTGCACCATTTTGCATTCCTTCCAGTTATATATGGTATTCTTTCTTCCTCAGGTATCAAATTGTTATAAAGCATATACGATGGCACAGTTGCTATTTCTCATCAGCAGAAATTGACTGCTTATGGAACATTCTTAAGTTTATCAAAGTTACTTCCTATCTGCTATATGAGTCTCAGAGTTTAGTTTATATTTATTTTCCAGCTTTATAGATAATTGAAAAGCAAGTAAGAGATACATATATTATTGGATGTAAATATAAGAAATTTTATGAGAGGAGACTGTTGTAGTCAACTTTTTACCTTCCAGTGTCCTAGTTAGGTAGGCAGATGGCCTCTCACATGGGGTGGCCTTGGCTTGAATTCCAGTACTTATGCGTAAACTTCTGAGTATGAGTAAGTTACTTGAAATTTCAGCTTTCTTGTTTCTAAAATGGGGATGATAAGAGTACCTACACGGAGGGTTCTTGTGAACATCAGAATAGTACTGACATGCAGTAAGCATGGAACATACTTTAACTCTCAGCTATTTCAAGTGTTGCTAAAAAAATAGCCTTGTCATCTTTGATTGTAGCAGGTGAGAAAAAATTTTTTCCCGTTAGAAGAGAAAGTCTCTGTAATTCTGTTTTTTCTAAGCATTTCTCATGTTGAAACAAAAAAGACATTTTGCATTTTGGCAAACAACGTGTTTCATAGCATTTGAAAGTGGAATTTCACTTTCAAATCAAAAGTTTGACTTTTAAAAACATTATGTAAAATTAAATAGTTAAAGCAAGAAGCAAAAGCCTTATTGTCTACACATATGAGAAATCCAAAGTGTGTTAGGGCGTTTTTCAGAGGGAATATTTTGTTCATATTAAAATTCATTGTTACAGGGCTGGGCGTGGTGGTTCACGCCTGTAATCCCAGCACTTTGGGAGGCCGAGGTGGGCGGATCACGAGGTCAGGACATCGAGACCATCCTGGCTAATACGGTGAAACCCCGTCTCCACTAAAAAATACAAAAAAAATTAGCCGGGCGTGGTGGCGGGCGCCTGTAGTCCCAGCTACTTCGGAGGCTGAGGCAGGAGAATGGCGTGAACCCAGGAGGCGGAGCTTGCAGTGAGCCGAGATTGCGCCACTGAACTCTAGCCTGGGCGACAGAGTGAGACTCCATCTCAAAAAAAAAAAAAAAAATTCATTGTTATATATACACCATTCTTTAGATGAAGATATGAAATTACCAATGAGATTCTCTCAAAATAAAGAGAGAGTACAAAGTTCAGTGGTTGACAGGGACCTTCTTACACAGGTACAGCTAGACAGTAAGCGAGTCTTCCACTATCGGAGGGGCAGGGAGCCCCAAACAACAGGAGGATGTTTGGTGCTTGGTCCTTCACAAGTACATGAGCCAGGAGTGTAACAGAGGCGGGCATCTTCATGGAGACAGGAGGAGCACCTGGGAACACAGGAGAGGTGGTCTGTGTGTGGTGGGGCGGGGACGGTGTTGGGCAGGGCAACATTTTGTGATTCTGCTCTCCTGGAGTGGTGCGGCCTTCCTAAAGACAGAACAGAGACCTGAGGAACTGGGGAGACACAGGACTTCTTGCGTTATGTCTGAGGGGGGTCATCTTGAAGGGCCAGATGTGAAACAGGTGAATGGAAAGTATCAACCAGCAAAAGATGGCAGAAGTCTAGCCGGTGAAGTCAAAAGAGTGATTAAAGGGGAAGAGCCCCAAGGCCGACTATACATGGGGCTCCGGCAGGAGACGCTGTGTGGACAGAAGCAGGAAGGTGTCCAGCCCTCCCTTGAATGTCTTGATGATATGACAGCTCAGTTGGGGGTCTCTAGAGGCTGAGGATACTGGGGAACTCTCAGTTTCCACATGGTATTCTGCTTGACTGGCTGCCCTTCGCCGGGTGCTCCGCAGGCTCTTAATCAACTCCCCGAGTTCACAGGCCGGGAAACCAGGGGTTAGAAAGGCTATGTCACTTTCCAAGGGCATGTGGCTGAAATTGACCTCAGGCCTGTATGACTCTAGATCATACGATTTCACTATTATCTTCTGTTAATTAAATCAAATATATTTCTAAAAGGGTGTTTTAGTTTTCACAAGCACAGAGCTCTGCCACCGAAGTGTTAAATGGCCTCTGTAAATTGCCCTGTGCTTCTTGGGCCACAGAAATCTGCTACAGGAGGCTTATGGACTCCCCCTTTTAAAAATGTTTAATTTCGAAGGCTGAGGCAGGAAGATTGTTTGAGGCCAGGAGTTTGAGACCCCGAACTCTACCCAAAAAAAGTGGTGAGTGTCTGTAGTGCTTGGTGAGTGTTTGTAGTGCCAGCTACTTGGGAGGTTGAGGCAGGAGGATCTCTTGAGCCCAAAAGGTTGAGGCTGCAGTGAGCTGAGATTGTGCCATTGCACTCCAGCCCAGGCAACAAAGCAAGACATATCAAGAAAACAAAACAAACAAACAAACAAAAAACACGGTTTAAAGTTTAATTTCAAGCATTTTTTTCTTTTTCGTGGTTACAAAACAGTATATTTTATTATAGAAAATTGAACGATTACAGAAAAACAAAGTAAAAAAATTACCAATCTCACCCAGAATTCTAATTTTCTTCTTTAAAAAAAATTATGTAAATTTAAATAGTTAAAGCAAGAAGCAAAAGCCTTATTTTGCGCCCAGAGGTAAACCCTGTCAACAGCTGTTGAACACACTTCCAGACAGATATTCTTTGGATGTGAGAACACGAGCATAGCTCAGCAACTCCTGCCGCAGCAGTTCTTCCTTACTGGCAAATACTGGAGAGAGGGAGGTAGCTGACGTGCTGTGCTTTCTGCCAAGGGTGTTCTTCCTCTCTTATTTATTTAACCTTCTCGTTGGTATCTTAAGTGCTACTTCTGTGTGATATTTAATACACGAAAAGCGTTTCTGCTGCTTTATCTCACAATTGTATCTATGTGCAAAGCTTTATGAAACAAATACCTCTGACAATCACCCCCTTTGTTGGGAATGTCTCTGACACTGGGGGAGAAATTGCAAAATAAGACGCTGTCCTCAAATGAGGTTCCTAAGAAAAAAGGTCTCTTGTGTTGGAACTAGAATAGAAATTGCACCATTTCCTCTCTAAAGGTCTAGCATGAAAAGAGAAACATGACTCAGAGATCAGCACATCGGAGCAGGAGTCTGTAATAAAAAGTCAAAGGACATGCGCACAGAGATGGCGAGCGCCTTCCTCCTCCCGCCTGTTCCAGTCCCATAGCACACGCCCACGCCGCCGACCCAAGAGGGACATCTCAGTGTATCTGTGCTGGTGTGTGCACACCCCTCACACACACCACACATGCACACACATGCAAACACACCATATATACATTTCACACACATACACACCTCACATACACCTCACACACACCACACACCACACACACCACTCACACACACACACACAAACACACCATATACACATTTCACACACATACACACCTCACATACACCTCACACATACACACCACACACTACTCACACACATACACATACAAATACACCATATACACATTTCACACACAAACACACACACACCACACACACCTCACATACATACACATACAAATACACCATATACACATTTCACACACATAACACACACACCACACACACCTCACATACATACACATACAAATACACCATATACATATTTCACACACATACACACCTCACACACACCACACCATATATACATTTCACACATATACTCACCTGATGCACACATCACACACACCTCACACACATACACACACACCATATACACATTTCACACATATACACACCTCACACGCACACCACATGCACTCCTCACACATCACACACACACAAATGCAAACACACCACATAAACATTTCACACACATACACACATTCACATGCATACACACACAAACACCTCCAACACATACACACACCTCACACATACATACACAACTCACACACACCACACACCTCGCACATCTCACACCTCACACACACACCTCACACACGTACCCTCACACCCCTCAAACACACACATACAAACACACCACATACATATTTCACACACATATACACCTCACACACATACACACACACCCCACACACATACACATACCTCACACACCACACACTTCACACACCCCACACTTCACACACACACACCTCACACACCACACACATACCTCCCATACCACACATGTACGCAAACACACCTCACACACACACAAATGCACCTCACACAGACCTCACATACACACACCACACACACACCTCACACACTATACACACCTCACACACCACACACACAAATACACCACATACACATCTCACACATACACACACACACACCTCACACACATACACACAAACCACACACAGACACATCCAGACCACACACGCCACACACAAACCCACACACCTCACATATATATACACACACCCACACACACCATGCAGACACGTAACACACCCACCTCACACACACACAAACACACCACACACATGCGACACAAACTCACACTAGTGTCTCCTTGTTTCTAACAGCAAAATCAAGCCATCGAGTCACCTTCAGAGTACTTAGCCTCTGTGCTGGAGGGTTTTCAGTGTTTGCATGTCTTCTGATGTCAATATTTTTAGATGATTGTTGTTAAGGTATAAATGATTTCTTTACACGTGACAGTGCAGCCTGAGCTCTCACCTTGGGATAAAGTCTCCAATTTAATTCACTGGATACATGCACACACATACCATATACACACCTCATACCCCAAGCATCACACATGTACACACCACACAAATACCACACAGAAACACACCACACACATCACACAAACACTTCACACACATCTCACACATGCACACACACACCTCTCACAGACACACATGCACACATCTCATACAGACACCCCCATACACACCACACATGCACACACACCTCACACTATACACACATGCTTCATAAAGACACGCTCCACACAAACATACCACACACACCACACACACACACCCTACACACATTTCACACCCACACATCTCACATAAACACACACTTCACACACCACACACGTACAAACGCCTTACACAGAAACACACACCTCACAGACACCTATCCCTCACACACTTCACACAGACATATACAGTCACACACACAACACACACACTCCTCACTCACACACTATACACGCCTCACACAGGTACACATACCACACATTCCATACACACACTCAAGCACATAGACACATTTTTTTTAAACAGAAAGGTGCTTATACTACCCTCTACTATATTGTTTTATAACCTACTTTTGTAGATTAAAGAGATCAGAATGCTAGCATATTTCTGTATTGGTAGACATTATTTCCAACAGGTTATGGTAAACGACATCATAGTTCATAACTTTGTCGAGTGTGCTAATATTTATTTATACAGGAAAAATTCCTCCAAGATTGCTCAGTTTGATGGTGTGCACATTTGAAATGATATGGCACTTCCACACTACTCTCAAAAAGGTCAGATCAGTGGATGATATTGCCAGCAGTGTGTGAAATGAAAACATGTTGTTGACGCAAAACCTCACCTTTGCTAGCATTGAATTTTATCAGTATTTTCAAATCCTTGTCAATTAAATAGGTGAAAATATTATCTCATTGTTTTAATTTGATTAATGTTATTTTAATTTGAATTCTTTATTAGATTATAAGTGAAGTTAGACAGTTTTTCAAATATTGACTGGCCATTTGTATTTCCACTATTACGATTTCCTATCTCTTTTTCTATTATTTAGCATGTTCTGACTGATTCGAAACAATTTTATTTATTTATTTATTTATTTATTTATTTGAGACAGAGTTTCATTCTTTTGCCTAGGCTGGAGTGAAGTGGCGCCATCTCGGCTCATGGCAACTTCTATCCCCCAGGTTCAAGCGATTCTCCTGCCTCAGCCTCCCGAGTAGCTGGGATTATAGGCGCCCACCACCATGCCCGCTAGTTTTTGTATTTTTAGTAGAGATGGGGTTTTGCCATGTTGGGCAAGCTGGTCTCGAACTCCTGGCCTCAGGTGATCCACCCACTTCAGCCTCCCAAAGTGCTAGGATTATAGCACCCGGCTGATATTTATGTTTTAAGTAATAATGTAGATCTCATATATTTGCAAATATTGTCTCCCAATCTGCTGCTTGCATTTTAAGCTTGTGTGTGTGTGTATGTATATAACACAATCAATCAAATAGATTATTCTTGGCTCATGGTCTACTATTATTCATGCGCAGACTTTTTTTTTCCTGATTTATTTGTTGCATTGTATTATATTGTATTTTACTTCATTTTGTTTTTCCTTCCATTCTCATTTTGAACTTTTTTCCATTCCCTTCCTCCAGTATTACTCATGTGCATTTTACATTTCTTTTTCCCCTAATTTCTGGATTTTGTGTTATGATTAGGAAAGCCAGGACTTCTCTGAACTGGAGTCTCCTTGTCGCTAACAGCAAAATCAAGCCATCAAGTCACCTTAAGAGTACTTCGTTTATGTGCTGGAGGGTTTTCAGTGTTTGTATGTCTTCTGATGTCATTTTTAGATACTTGTTTTTAGGGTATAAATGATTTATTTACATGTGACAGTGCAGCCTGAGCTCTCACCTTGAGATAAAGTCTCCAGTTTAATTCAGAAGTGCACTAGCTCATCACCTTTCCTAAGAGGGCAAACCCAAGCATTTCCTTCACCATGCCCCAAAGTCTCAGCCCCTTTGAATCCATTTTCCTTATGGTCACCATTATGAATCATCTAAAATCTCCCACAAGATCCTGTCATTCCCTTTACCCGTAGGGTGGAGCCCACACTTGCTTACACGGTGGCATGTCGTCTCCCCTCCACTGAGCCTCCAGCCTGGTTCCTTTGCAACTCTGAGCTTCGTATTCCACAAACCCTGTCTTTTTTCTCAGCGTACACCCAATGCCTAGCACAGTGCCCAACACAGGGAATACCTAAGGATGGCATGTACTAGGCACCGAAAGAGCATTTGTTGAATGAATAAACAAGCGAGCGTGGATGCATGCATTTAGTTCCCTGTGTGCTGGCCTCTCCTCTGTGCCTTCCTGGCACTGCTTCATCCAACACCTCCTGGCCCCCACGTCTCCTTGCTCTCCTTCCTGCCCAGTTCTGTCCCATCCTTCAAGTCCTCCACATATGAGGAGCTGGTGATGCACAGGGGAATGCATATTTGTCATACATTGACAGCGAGATTATAAATTGGTACAGGACAATGTGGCTGTATTTTTCCATTCTAGTCTTGGGAATGCAACCTACATGTGCAAAGGTAATTAACAAGAGTATCTTTTTTTTTTTTTTTTTTTTTTTCAGAGACAAGGTCTTGCTCTGTTGCCCAAACTGGAGTGCAGTAGGGCAATCATGGCTCACTACAGCCTTGACCTCAAGCAATCCTCCCACCTCAGCTTCTGGAGTAGCTAGGACTACAGGTGTGAGCCACCACACCTGGCTAACTTTTTATTTTAGTGTCAGAGTCTTGCTATGTTGCCCAAGCTGGTCTCAAACTCCTGGGCTCAAGCAATCCACCCACCTCTGCCTTCCAAGTAGCTGGATTATAGGAATGAACCACCACCCCCAGCCATCCATTTCAACATTATGTGTGTATTCACCTCTGCTCTCAGTAGAGAAACTTGGAGATTAGAGAAAAAAATACTGCTCATGGGGCCATTTGCCCTGATGGCTCATGCAGAGGAATTCTCAGCTAACTAACATGGGGACTTCATGATGGAAATTCGGCCAGGAGAGAGCCTGGTGCCCCTTTGACTCAGTTCAGCCAAGGCAATTGTTTTGTAAGGAGTAAGGTCTGGGTCAAAGTGACAGAAGACACGGGCTTGATAACAAATTCCTCATGTAGATTAATGGTAAGTTATGTTTTCTTTAGGTACTTGGGGCATTAATCAGCCTTAGCTTCACTGGTGGAGAGACAAGCCATGCCCGTTTGTGTCCCTCCCCCTTCCTTGGCACAAGGGCTTGTGCATTTTCCAGAGACGCCAGCATGACACAGAGAGAGGGAGGCTGCACTGAGTCATCATCTGAGTCCTCCAGGGTGGGGCTGATGCTCCTGAGAAAGGTGTGGACAGGGGAAGGGAGGACTAGGGGAGGAGAGGAGGCATCGGGGATACCTACCCAGAATGTCCTCCGAAGGACCAAACAGAGAGACATGGACCCTCTTGTGTGGAACAACAGAGGGAACACACAAACGAACAACTCTTTTTTTTTTTTTGAGGTGGAGTTTCACTCTTCTTGCCCAGGCTGGAGTGCAATGGCGCAATCTCGGCTCACTGCAACCTCTGCCTCCCAGGTTCAAGCGATCCTCCTGCCTCAGCCTCCTGAATAGCTGGGATTACAGGCATGTGCCACCACGCCTGGCTGATTTTGTATTTTTAGTAGAGACAGGGTTTCTTCATGTTGGTCAGACTGGTCTCGAACCCCTGACCTCAGGTGATCCTCCCACCTCAGCCTCCCAAAGTGCTAGGATTACAGGCATGAGCTGCCAAGCCCATCCACGAACAACTCCTGACCACCGCACACCTCCATTTCCTCCCCTTTCTTCCCTTTAATACTGAAACACTTTAGGGTACTTAAAATGCCTCCTTAGTCTTTCAGGGGAAGTATTACTCAGGTACTCTGGAGGCCAATGTGTATTTGATCAGAAGAAGGCCTTAGGATCATACTGTTTTTTTTTGGAAACAGCATGGGCCCTCATCCATGGTTTTCTGAAAAGCACCAGGCAGCCTACTGTAGACCACCAGGTGAAGAGGGTGCTGGCCAGTGGAGGATCCCAGACCCCAGCGGCTGAAGGAACGACCTCAATGACCCATCCCCATGTTCCCTGGGGGACAGGCAGAAAGCCCCACTGGGACCAAAATGAGAGGAGAGGCTGTCTTCCAGATTATGTTAGCAATTAATAAAAATTAGAAACAACCTGATTGTCTAAAAGCCGAGCAACAGTTGAATTGCAGAAATACACACTGTATAGCTATTTTAAAAAATGAACTGGTTACGTAGGAAGGATGTGTATTTTTTTGAGTCTTTTAAAAAGGCAAGTTGCATGACAATATGTATGATATAAACCCATTAAAAACTCTATAGGAATATTTATTATATATTTGTGTATATATGGAGAGAAGTAGGACAGAAGGATGCTTAACAACCGAAAAAAAAGACTGACCTGGAAGCTTTCCCTAACCTCACCAGGGTAAGGTGCCTCTTTCCTCTGTTTTTTGAATGCTCTATCATACACTTAACCTCACTCCACCATCGCACCTACAGCACAGCCCTATAAATTGGTTTATGTTGCCACTTTGCGTATTAGACCCTGAGCTCTTTGAAGGCAGGAGCCATGTCCTATTCATCTTTGTATCACTTCTATCTAGCTCAGTGCTGAGGCCCAAATAGGGAGTGAACAGAGCATGAGTCCAGGAGGTGAGATACACAATTCATTACTGTAAGAGCAGCTCACACACCACAATCATCTTGTCACTTGGAAATATTTAGGTGTGAAAGGAAAATAAAATCTCAGGCCCCAAACTCACTATGCCAAAGGGAAAAGTGAAGTTTGGCAACTGAGTCATATAAAACTGCCTTCCTTTTGTTCCTAAACAGAGAGCAGTAATCATAGAAGACCACCTATCTACTCAGGTGGGCTCTCTCACAAATTGCTCACAAGAATTCCCTGTGGGCTCGCAAATCTTTCAGAATACATATCCCTCCCATGAACCAACCCCAAATGGGGTTCTGTTGAATCTCATCCTGACAGTGTAAATTAACAGCTTATCTTTACAGGTACAAGACAAAGACAAGACTAGAAATCAACCCTCTGCCCGCCAAAAGCATATTTGACTTCTTCCTCTACTCTGTGTTTACTTTATCCTATGTAAAATGCAGATTTACCTAGCTTGGGATGAATGCATTATTGACAGTTCCTTTACTCCCTCTTTTCACATGTAAAATGTGGATTCAGTGAGCCCCATCAAAGCTCCACAAGAATGTAACTATTTGCCTCATTATCTACTCTTTCCTCTTTTTTTCCTTTCCTCCTTCCCCTCCTACCCATTCTTTCCCCTTTAAATGGTGAAGTCCTCACAACTCTCTTTGGAAAAAGCGCAGGCCACAGATCCTATTGTAACTTGTGTCTCTTTTTCCTGGGCATGTGTTCAATCTTGGCAAAATAAACCTCTAAATTAATTGAGATCTGTCTCAGTCGCTTTTTGGTTTACATAGGTAAAGAAGAAATAACCATAGCTTAATTTTTGGTAAAATGTTTTGTTTAGTAAGAGTGTCTCCAAACTATTTTTTGCATGGTTCTTGACAGCTCAGGTGCTTCCTGTTTCAGATTCAGGCATCCCCCGTCGGAGGCTTGATCTAAATGGAGAAGTTGTATTGAGCAGAGCTGTTCATTCATGTGTGGAGGAGTAGAGCTGTTCATTCCTGTGTGGGGGAGCAGCCTCCCCTCTCAGCCCAAGCATCTCACTGTATGAAAGGCAACGGATGGGTTGACTTTTGCTCAGTCCTTGCTATAAGGCCTTGTTCCCCTGGGATAAGAGCTTTACCATTAACAAACCTAGTTTAGAATTTTAAGTAAATCCATCCTAAGCAATAATAAAAGTGTGAGACTTTGGAAATCCAGCCAAGGGAAAAAAAAAAGTCCTAAAATTTGTTTGTCATAGCTTTTAGGAAAAAAAGAGAAATGGAAACTACTGCATTTTTAAAAAAATGAAAAAGGATTCCTCTGTAGGCTGAGGTAAGAGGATCACTTGAGCCCAGGAGTTTGAGGCTGCAATGAACTATGATTGCACCACTGCACTTCAGCCTGGGCAACTGAGCGAGACACTGTCTCTAAAAGGAAAGAAAGGTAATGCTACCTGATAATAATCAAATCCCACTTCAGTGAGAACCTGGGTTTTAGTCTCTGCTCTGTTTTGTGCATTTTGCAGAAGTCTCTGGCTCATGCATTTTGTAGAAGGCACCTAGCCTCTCTGATGAGAGTGGATCACCTCAAGGTTGCTTCTGTTTCTTAAAATTCATGATTCTAAACTCTGTACTCCTGGATTAACAAAAGTGCTGCATATGGAACACATAAAGTGACAACAACTGTTCAAATGCTTTTCTGTTTGCAAATTTCTTTTCTTTTTTTTTTTTTTTTTTTTTGAGATGGAGTCTTGCTCTGTTGTCTGGGCTGGAGTGCAGGCACACGATCTCGGCTCACTGCAAGCTCCGCCTCTGGGTTCATGCCATTCTCCTGCCTCAGCCTTCTGAGTAGCCGGGACTATAGGTGCCCGCCACCATGTCCAGCTAATTTTTTATATTTTTTAGTAGAGACGGGGTTTTACTGTGTTAGCCAGGAAGGTCTCGATCTCCTGACCTCGTGATCCGCCCGCCTCGGCCTCCCAAAGTGCTGGAATTACAGGCGTGAGCCACTGCACCCGGCTTCTGTTTGCAAATTTCTATCTTGGCTTTGCTACATAAATCATATTCTTCCAAAAAGTAGGCATACTGTCATTGATGGGACTCCTAAAGATGTTAAAGAATTTGGGTAACAGGTAGAAGGAGGTGAGTTGTTAAGTACTGAATGATGGGCTAATAGAGGCAAGAAAGACATAAGACACAGTGATCTGCAAAAAGAAATTGTTCAAGGTTACTTTCTGCTAGGGGTACAGTGGATCTAATACTTCACATTGTGTAATTTTGCAGAAACCTCGGTAGTTCTTTGCTGGAAATAGATCCCGATCTTCTGGCTACATTGTTCATTCTTTGGTGTTACCTTTACTGTTTCACATTATGTCACCTCCAAGCAGGCAAAATCGGGCTTGCCTTCCTCCCTGTTAACACCTTTTAAATATTTGTAGACTCTTATCAAGTACCAGGTATCCCTTCTCCACCAATGCTTGACCTGCACTGCCAGGTCTTTTGATCTTAATGCACAAGTCATTCCTTTGATCATTTTGGTGCCTTGTTCTGGATCCTCTCAACTATATCAACTTATTTCTGTTAACGAATATTGCTCTGAGCATTCCAACTGGAGTCTTTGGAGAAGCAGATTGCAGAGAGCACTTTTTTTTACTGTTCCGTGATGTAAACCCTGGAATATCTGACCCAATTCAAGACTTTCTTTTTGACTATAACTAAAGTTATTTCAAACTTACAGTTAAATAAGTAGCCCTTCAAGTTGCTATCAATAATAAAATTGTGGGACAGCAATAATAAAATGTGTTCCTATCAATAATAAAACATGGGATACCTGTGGGGTAACAGAAAGGGCCCTCTGTTATCATCTTTGGATGATGAATTTGTCTTCACCCTCTTCTGATTTGCTTTACTGGAGCCAGCCACATATCTCAATTGAAATAGATAAGTTTTAAAATATAAATAGCATTGGGAGAGTGTTACTCTGAACATTTTCATTCCCCTAAATCCAAATGCCAAAGCCCTAAACCCCAATGTGATGATTTCTTAGTCTATTTTTGCTGCTATAACAGATTACCTGAGACTGGGTAATTTATAATTAACAAAAATGTATTTGGCTCATGGTTCTGGAGGCTGGGAAGTCCAAGATCAAGATCAAGGGGCCTGCTTCTTGTGAGGAACTTCTTGCTGTATCATCCCATGGTGGAAGGCAGATGGGCATGAGAACACGGGTGCACATGAGAGAAACAAACTCACCTTTATAGGAAATCCACTCTCTCAATAACAAACCCACTCCAGTGATAATGACATTAATCCATTCATGAGGGCAGAGACCTCAGGACCTAATCACCTCTTAAAGGCCCCACCTTTCAACACTGTTGCAATAAGGATTACATTTCCAACACATGAACACTGAAGGGCACATTAAAACCCCTAGCTGATTGTATTTGATGATGGGACCTTTGAGAAGTAATTAGGTTTAGATGTGGTCATGAAGGTGGGGTCCTCGTTATGGGATTTGTGTTCTTACAAATAAGAGGCACTAGAGAACTGGCTCACTCTCTCTCCCTGTGAGACCCCAAAGAGGTCATGTGAGCACAAACCAATATGGCAGCTTCCTCAAGCCAGGTAGAGACCCTCACCAGGAACCAAACCTGTGGCATCTTGATCTCAGACTTCCTAGCCTCCAGAACTCTGAGAAACAAATTTCTGTTGTTTAAGCCACCTTCTTTATGGTATTTTGTTATGGCACCTCAAGCTGACAAATATAGGTAGGACACATTGACCTAAATTTGGATCAAAACATAACTACACTAACTATACATATAATTCCTAAGATAAGTTTTTAATTTTGATGACTAGAATTAGAAAATAAACCACAGAAAGGGGAAAAGGGCTGGAAGAAAGTTGCAAAAAGAGGAGTAGGAAAGCTGAAGATACATAGTATATATTTCTTTCTCTTTTCTTTTTTTTTTTTTTTTTGAGATGGAGAGTCTTGCTCTGTCGCACAGGCTGGAGTGCAGTGGCACGATCTCATCTCACTGCAACCTCTGCCTCCCAGGTTCAAGAGATTCTCCTGCCTCAGCCTCCTGAGTAGCTGGGACTACAGATGCCCACCACCACGCCCGGCTAATTTTTTGTATTTTTTAGTAGAGTCGGGGTTTCACTGTGTTAGCCAGGATGGTCTTGATCTCCTGACTTCGTGACGCCCGCCTTGGCCTCCCAGAGTGCTGGCATTACAGGCGTGAGTCACTGCACCCGGCCATAGTGTATATTTCATAATTTGTCTCAGGGCCAGCCCTGACCTTAGGGCACCCTTAGGGACAGATCAATCCCTTATATAAATTGGTAGCCATGCTCAGCTTTTCAGCCCGTTGTGGCACAGCAGATGGTCAGTGAAAACTGGCTGAATAAATAAATGACTAATTTTTATTAAGAACGACTTATGTATCAAACTTGGTCCCCTTGATTTTGTCATTCTTCAGTTCTTTTTTCTAAGATATGTCTTATTTTGTAGTGTGTTACTTTTATTTTTCTCCTTTATAATTTCTTTGACATTATTCTACAAATCTATTTGTTTTTAATGATGTTTCTCGATTTCATGTGAAAATTTCACTAGCTTATCTAGCTCTGTTTTCCATTCAAAACAGACATGTTGGATAGGGTACAAAAAAATAGAAAGAATGAATAAGAACTCCTATTTGATAGCACAACAGGTTATTATTGACTATAGTCAAATGTACTTAATTATACATTTAAAAATAATGAAAAGAGTGCAGCTGGGGGAAGCTGCTGAGTTTTGGATAAGCTTGCCAGGGCACAACTCAGCGGAAAGATGATATTCAGGAAAGAACCCAAGAGGTGGAAGAGAAGAGCTCACAGATAACTGGGGACTGGTCCTTGTCTGAGGAGGCAGGGATGGTGGAAGATGAGTGCCTTGTAGGAATAATGAAGTAGTTGGTGTAGCTTCAGAAGAAGGCACAAGGGGAAGCCGAGGTTCAAGAAGTAAGGCTGGGGTGGGCAGATGTTTTAATAGGATCATTCCAGCTACTGTGCTGAGAATAGACTCCAGAAAGGGTATGGCAGAAGCAGGAAGACCAGTTTGGAGCGCAGCAATAATCCAGGGCCTCTGCCCTGCGATTTGACCCAGGTGGGTGGTATGGCTGTGTGGAGAGAGGGTAAGTTCTGCGTGTATTTTAAAGATGTGTACAGTACCTACACATGCACCAACAATATATCACATTGTTTTGTGCACTTATAGAATTTACATGTTTGCATTCACACTCCACAAAGTTTTATTGCAGGCCATTTTTCTTTGAAATTCATTGATGTTGATGCATGTAGATTGTCTTACCTGCTGTGTAACATGGTATAGAATTCATTTATTCATTCATGTAACAAGTACTTATTGAGCACCCACTATGAGTCAAACATTGTTCAAGGTTCAGGAGAGGACAAAAGAGACAGACATCCGTGTACAGGGATCTTAATGTTGCTTCGTTTTACTGGTGACGGGCATTTAGGTTGTTTCCAGCTTTTCACAATTACAGAATGGGCAATGGGCCTCCATTAACTATCTTTATATGTGACTCTAAGTGCCCATATTGGAAGTTTTACTAGGGAACCTAAAGACAGAATTCAGAGATCTACTGATCATTGTAGAATTGTTTTCAGAGATCTACTGATCATCGTAGAATTGTTTTCAGAGAAAGTAGTGGCTCCAATTCTCAGTGCTCTGGGAGTTCTCATTTCTCCTCAGCTCCTAACCAGTGGTCAGGTTTACACTTTGGCCACTATTTTAAACTGCGGCCACTAGCGGCCAAAGTTTATTGGCCATTAATAAACTTAGGCAACATTATCTCATCATAAATAATGAAATAATATTTCATCATAAATAATGAAATAATATTTCATTATTTTTAGCTGCAGTTCTTTTTTTTTTTTTTGAGACAGAGTCTCGCTTTGTCACCCAGGCTGGGGTGCAGTGGCATGATCTCAGCTCACTGCAAGCTCTGCCTCCCAGATTCATGCCATTCTCCTGCCTCAGCCTCCTGAATAGCTGGGACTACAGGCGCCTGCCACCACGCCCGGCTAATTTTTTGTATTTTTAGTAGAGATGGGGATTCATCATGTTAGCCAGGATGGTCTCGATCTCCTGACCTCGTGATCTGCCCCCCTCGGCCTCCCAAAGTGCTGGGATTACAGGCGTGAGCCACCGCGCCTGGCCTTTAGCTGCATTTCTTTTACTACTAGTGAGGCTGAGTGTGTTTTCCAATGCTTATTAGCCACTTAACATTTCTTCTTCTGTGAACTACCCATTCATACACTTTGCCAATTTTCCCCTTGTTATGTCTTTTACTTATTGATTTGCCAAATATTATATGTAAATTTTGAATGTTAATTCGTAGCTGGTTATATATGTAGCAATCACCTTTTGTCTCAGACCTCTTTTTTTTTGTACTGAAGTTAAATAATACACGAGGTTTAAGTGCAATAAAATTTATGATCTTTTGGTGAATCAATAAAATGTTTGCGTTCTCTGCCTTGTTTAAGGAATATTTTCCTATTCCAAGGTGAAAAGATATTCTCCAATATTTTCTCCTTGTTTTCAACCTTTTAGTTTTCACACTCACATTTTTCAATGCATTTGGAATTTATCTTTGTGGATGGAATGAAATAGATCTATTTTTTCTCCCTGAGGACAGGCAACTGTTCCAGTATATGCAGTATAACTATTTATATGCGGTAGGATTATATGTGAAATATTACTAGTAAGAGATGAGATAGGCTTTTTGACTTTCATTAAAGTAGTTCAGACTTTTTATTAAAGGTTGCTAGAACTTGGAGACTACTGCAGAAAAAACAAAAGTAAAATTCCTTCTAGGTAGTAAAAGGAGCATAGTTTGTTAAACAGTTCATGCTTTTCTCATTGACTATAATGCTACTTCTATAGTATCACATATATTATGAAACAAAACAAACAGTTCCTGGGTTTTTATTTTATTCCATAGCTTTATTTACTGTTACATTTTGGTACAATACTTTTCAAGTTAAGCAAGCTTCCTTCTAGTTTCTGTTGACTAAATTTTTTACAAACAATAAATTTGTTTGAAATTATATTTCAAAACTATATGTCTTCTAAGATGATCAGAAAATTATTTTCCTTTTATCTGTTAATGTGACAAATCACAGTACTGCATTTTTCTAAGTTAACTTTCTTGCGATAAACCCAAGTTGGTAAATTATAAACTGCTCTAAGTAACTTGGCCATGAGTATCATTTATCTAGTGTTTGGTTGAAAGCAGTAAACTCTAGAAAGTTTGAGATGGGAAAAAGTTAGTTACTATCCCATAATCTCCCTACTAGGTAAAATGAAAGCAGGTCTCGGACCGAATTCTGCCAACATACCAACATTTACTAAACAAGTGTTGATTTAAAAATAGGCATAAATTGGCCAGGCGCAGCCTGTAATCCCAGCATTTTGGAAGACCAAGGCGAGTGGATCAACTGAGGTCAGGAGTTCAAGACCAGCCTGACCAACACGATGAAACCCCATCTCTGCTAAAAATACAAAATTAGCTGGGCATGGTGGCACACGCCTGTAATCCCAGCTATTCCGGAGGCTGAAGCAGGGGAATTGCTTGAACCCAGGAGGCAGAGGTTGCAGTGAGCTGAGATTGCACCATTGCACTCCAGCCTGGGCAACAAGAGCAAAACTCCATCTCAAAAAAAAAAAAAAGGCATAAATTTATTCATACACCCTGTTCTTTAATCAAGGTGAAATTCTAGATCTCTGTACATTTGGGTGCTGTGCCTACCACTTCACATAAAAAGCTTGACAACATTCCATAGTTGGTGTCAGGCAAACAAATATTTACCTAGACCAATGGGTGTAGAGATTTAAAGATTTAAAGATTTAAAGACTTAATCTTTAAATAGTCTAACCATCACTAAGGGTTCAGACTATAGGATCATTGAATTTTTATGCCCTGTGCACTATAAGGATGAGGAATATGTCTGAGATATCTTAGCCAATCTTCATATCCTGAGTATTTTAAATTTCACTGCTAGCTCGTTTTTGACATGCGTTATGGTGATTAATAACATCTCACATGCTGACTTACGCAATACTAGCTAGGTTCATGATTATGGAAACTATGTATATCAAAGCTGCCATTTACTGGAACAAATATAGTATCACTCTTTCTTGATTAAAGTACTTTAGAGTAAATTATAGTCAAATAGATCATTCATTCGATAATTCAACAAATATTTATGGTACATTATGGGTAACGAAGATATAGCAGAAATAAAACAGACTGAAGTCCCTGACCTTTTAGAACTTACATTCTACTAGACACAGCTAAAAATTAAAGAGGGAGGAGGAAGAAAGTTACCTAGTTAGATAGTGTGTTAAAAGCTTACAAGCAATTTCCTCTTCCAGGCATGTTGTAGTCATTATTGCCAGGCTTGCTCTCCTGCTATGAACAACTAGAAAAATAAAACAAAATGTATTAACCAACTCTTTACACAAGACTTTAGTCCCTGAGAGAAGGGAAGGAAACATTGTGAGACCTGCTGTCATCCTGGGTTTATACCTGAAGGAATTGAAACCTGCTGTTCTAAATACGTTCAAGGATTTAAAGGAAAACATGTATGTAATAAGAAGGGAAACATAACATAGATCTTACAAAGGACTTGTGGAGTTGAAAAATGTAACATTTGAAAAAAAATTCAGTAGGTGAGATTAACAGCAGATTAAACACTGCAGAAGAAAAAAAAGCAGTGAAATTGATGATGTAGCAATAGATATCCAAATTGAAGGACAGATGGAAGAAAGATTGAGTGAAATGAATAGTGCTTTAGTGACGTGGGAAAATATAAAATGATTTAACAAATCTATAGGAAAACAGCCTGTTGTGTGGCAAGAGTGATGCCATCTTGAAGTAAAACCACCATGATGACTGCTCTTTGACCTCTATGTACCAAGGTGTTCTGCACTAAGATCTTCAAACAATGTATGTAGCATAAATAACCCCTCATAAAGATGTTTGTCTAACCTGTACAATAGTAACAGGTCTTGTTAAGAAAGTCTGAAGACGTGACCAGTTGCACATGGTTTACCCTAACAGCTTGCTGTTAAAATACAAAAAATTAGCCGGGCGTGGTGGTGGGCGTCTGTAGTCCCAGCTACTCAGGAGGCTGAGGCAGGAGAATGGCATGAACCCAGGAGGTGGAGCTTGCAGTGAGCCGAGACTGCGCCACTGCACTCCAGCCTGGGGCGACAGAGCGAGACTCCGTCTCAAAAAAAAAAAAAAAGAATATTTCTGGAGGGCGGGTGTGGGGAATCCACAGTCTCACAGCTACCCAAAACATTGCTTCTGTTCATAAGTCCCTATTAAATATCTCTTTCTGGGATGGGTGTGGGGCTCACAGTGCCTCATACCTGTAATCCCAGCAGTTTGGGAGGCTGAAGTGGGCAGATAACTTGAGATTATGAGCTCAAGACCAGCCTGTCCAACATGGCGAAACCCCATCTCTACTTAAATACAAAAAAATTGGCTGGATGTAGTGGCAGGCGCCTGTAATCCCAGCTACTTGGGAGGCTGAGGCAGGGGAATCACTTGAACCTGGGAGGCAGAGGTTGCAGTGATTCGAGATAGTGCCACTGCACTCCAGCCTGGGTGACAGAGCAAGACTCCATCTCAAGAAAAAAAAAAAAAAAAAAAAGAAACCACCACTAAAGAACTTATCCATGTAACCAAACACCACCTGTTCCCCAAAAACCTACTGAAATAAAAAATAAAAGTTCTTACATTATATGCACAAAAAAATTTGAAGATAAGTCATGATCAAGATTTTTTTTTTTTGAGACAGAGTCTCCCTCTGTCGCCCAGGCTAGAGTGCAGTGGTGTGATCTCGGTCACTGCAACCTCCACCTCCTGGGTTCAACGAGCAATTCTCCTGCCTCAGCCTTCCTAGTAGGTGGAACTGCAGGCATGCACCACCACGCCCAGCAATTTTTGTATTTTTTGTAGAGATGGGGTTTCACCATGTTGGCCAGGCTGGTCTTGAACTTGTGACCTCAAGTGATCTGCCCACCTCAGCCTCCCAAAGTGTTGGGATTATAGGCATGAGGCACTGCACCTGGCCATTATAAAGGTATTTATTATAAAATGTAGAGCAGTTAATTCTAATAAAAATGAATAGCTAATAAGTCAATAATAAAGATAGAATATATAAAAAATTAATCCAAAGAAAGGAATAAAGGAGCAGAAATAAAGGAGCCAAAAACACATAAGATAACTATAAAACAAATAACAAGATGCTAGACTTAAACCCCAATATATGGACTTATATTGTAAACATAAATGATCCAAACAATTGAATTAAAAGAGAACTTAAGCCGGGTGCAGTAGCTCACGCCTGTAATCCCAGCACTTTGGGAGGCCAAGGCCGATGGATCACAAGGTCAGGAGTTTGAGACCAGCCTGGCCAATATGGTGAAACCCCGTTTCTACTAAAAATACAAAAATTAGCCAGGCGTGGTGGCACACGCCTGTAGTCCCAGCTACTCGGGAGACTGAGTCAGAAGAATCACTTGAATCTGGGAGGCGGAGCTTGCAGTGAGCCAAGATCATGCCGCTGCACTCCAGCCTGGGCAACAGAGTGAGACTTTGTCTCAAAAAAAAAAAAAAAAGCAGAAGAACTTAAAACTGGATAAAAATGCAAGATCCAACTACATATTGTCTACAAGAAATTCACCGTAAGTACAGAAACACAGATACATCACAATTTAAAAGGTAAAAAAATAAAAATATCAGGAAAAGACAGTGATCAAAAGAAAGAAAGCCAAGGTGGCTATATTAGTATCAAAGCAACCTTTATGACAAGAACTATCAGCCTAAATGAAGTGGGACATTTCATAATGATTAAATAGTCAATTCGTCAGAAGACCTAGGAATTGTAAATATGCATGCGTGTAATCACATGTTTGAAAACATATGAAGCAAACACTGATGGAATAAGAGAAATGAAGAGATCTGCATTTTCAGTTAGAGACTTCAACACTCCTCCCTCAGTAATTTATAAAACAAATACACAGAATGTCAGTGATATTGAACAGCATGATCAACCAACTCAACCTAGTTAAAATGTATAAAATGCTATACCGAGCATCTGCAGAGTGCTGATTCTTTTCAGGTGAGCATGAAATATTCACCAAAAAAAGACTATGTGCTAGGCCATAAAATAAAACTCAAATGTAAAAAAATGAAAATACTATGAAATATTTTCTCTGGCCAAAATGTAATTAAATTGGAAATTAATAACAAGATTACTGAAAAATCCCTAAATATTTGAAGATTAAACATATACTCCTAAATAACCCATGGTATTATATAAAGAGGAAATCACAATGGAAATTAGAAATTACTTTGAACTGATTGATAATGAAAACAAAATATATAAAAATGTATAAGGTGCAGCTTAAGTTGTATTTAGAGGCAAATATACAGCTAGAAATGCTTGCACTAGAAAAGAAGAAAAATCTAGAATTAATTATATAAGCTTATACTTTTAAAATCTAGAAAAAGTAGAAAAAATGAAACCCAAAGTAGAAGGAAGGAAAGAAGACAAATTAGAGCAGATATTAATACCCTAGAAAATTAAGGAAACAACAGAAAAAATTACTGCCAGCAAAAGCTGTTTTCTTTAAATATCAACACAATCTACAAACCTTCAGCTAGAATGGTGGGAAAAAAAGACCCAAATTACCATTATTAGAAATGAAAGTGGGCCACCACTGTAATTCATAGAGATATTAAAAGAAAAGGGGAACATTATGAACAATTTAATGTCAATAAATTTAAAAATGTAGGTTAAATAGAAAGCTTACTTGAATGATACAAATTACCAAAACTCAAACAAAATAGAAAATCAGAATAGCCTTATATTTATTTATTTTATTTTATTTACTTATTTTGAGACAGAGTCTCACTCTGTCACCCAGGCTGGAGTGCGCATGGTGCAATCTCAGCTCACTGCAAGCTCTGTGTCCCAGGTTCACGCCATTCTCCTGCCTCAGCCTCCTGAGTAGCTGGGACTACAGGTGCCCACCATGACTCCTGGCTGTCTTTTTTTTTTTTTAATTTTAAATTTTAGTAGAGACGGGGTTTCACCATGTTAGCCAGGATGGTCTCGATCTCCTGACCTTGTGATCCACCCGCCTCGGCCTCCCAAACTGCTGGGATTACAGGCGTGAGCCACCGTGCGTGGTCTAGCCTTATATTTATTAAATTTTTTGTTTTGAGACAGTGTCTTGCTCTGTCGCCCAGGCTGGAGTGCAGTGGTGCGATCTCGGCTCACTGCAAGCTCCGCCTCCCAGGTTCACGCCATTCTCCTGTCTCAGCCTCCTGAGTAGCTGGGACTACAGGCACCCACCATCACACCCAGCTAATTTAATGGGGTTTCACCATGTTAGCCAGGATGGTCTTGATCTCCTGACCTTGTGATCCACCCGCCTCGGCCTCCCAAAGTGCTGGGATTACAGGCGTGAGCCACCGTGCCTGGCCTATTAAATATTTTACACTGTGATTTAATCTCCCTTGATAAAGAAAATTCTAGACTCACATAGTTTTGGACCGGTACATTCCACACAAATTTTCCCATTGATCTTACAGAAAATAGAGGAAGAGTGAACACTTCTCAACTCATTTTATAATTAAAGTATTACTCAGCTACCAAATCCAGAAGATGAGCAAAGAAAACTATTCACCAACATATGTTATGAACGTAGTGGCAAAGAAACCCTTATCAAAAATTTAGCCAAACACATCCAGCAATCTATAAAAAGGGTAGTACATCATGTAAAAGTGGTTTTATTCTGGGAATGCAAGGATAAAACATTATATTTAAAAGTCAATCAAGATATGTCACTGTATTAATAGAATATCAACATTGCCAACTGGATAATCTGAATACATACAAGGAAAAGTATTTGACAAAATTTGCCACCCACAGATAATAAATAATCTAAGCAAAGTAGGAATACAAAGGAATTTCCTCAACCTGATAAAGAACTTCTGTGAAAAACTTAAAGCTAACATGACACTTGATGGAGAAAGACTGAACACTTTTTCCCTAAGACTAGGAACAAGGTAAAAATATATGCCCTTACCACTCAAGATCCACATTGCCAAAAAGAAAGGAAGAAAAGAGAACGAGAAGGAAGAGGAGATGGAAGAGGACGGGGAGAAGGAAGAAAATGATATAAATTGAAAAAGAAATCATAAAACCATCTTTAAACAACATTATTTACAATGCCATCAAAACCATGAAGGATCTAGGGATAAATTTACCAAAATATTAAAAGATCTCTACTCTGAAAACAACAAAACTGTCAAGCGATATTAACGAATATCTAAGCAAGTGATGGACAGATATATTGTGTTTGTGAACTGAATTACTCAATATTTTTTAAAAAGACCATTTTTCTGAACTTGATCTACAGACTTAATGTAAAGTTAATTGAAATCATAGCAAGCTCTTTTGGGGACAGAAATTGACAACTGGCTCTAAAATTATACTGAAATGCAAATGACCTGAAATAGTCAAAACACTTTTGAAAATGAAAGACAAAATTGGAGAACTTACCCTACCTGATTTCAAGATTTACTAAAAAGTAATTAAGGCCATGTGAAATTGATATAAAAGCAGACATAAATCAATGGTATACAATATGGAGTCCAGAAATAGATTCACACAGGTGCCATGACAATTCCATGAGGAAAAGACTCCCTTTCCAACAAATGGTGATGAAACAACAAGATTTCTGAATTTAAAAAAATGAACCTTAGCCTTTCCCTCACAAAATAAACTCAAAAGAGATCTCAGACTTTAACATAGACTTATGATTATAAAAATTCTACAATGCTGGGCATTGTGGCTCACGCCTGTAATCCCAACATGTTGACAGGCCAAGGCAGGAAGATTGCTTGAGGCCAGAAATTCAAGACCAGTCTGGGCAACATAGGAATACTCCATCTCTAAAAAAATATTAGCTGGGTGTGGTAGCATGTGCCCATTGTCCTAGCTACTTGGGAGGCTGAGGTAGGAGGATAGCTTGAGCCCAGGAGTTAAGGGTGCAGTGAGCTGTGATCGCTCCACCACACTGCAGCCTGGGCAACAGAGTGAGACACTGTCTCTAAAACAACAACAAAACCAGCTTCTAGAAGAAAACACAGGAGAATGGTTTTGCAACTTCAGGATAGCAAAACTTTGTTAGGACATCAAAACATTAAGCATAAGATAAAATATTGATATTTAAAACTTTAATTATTTCAAAGGACTTAAAAGACCAAAAAGGCAAGCCAGAGTGGAAGAAAATATTCATACTTTATTATATATGCTATATATCTGACAATAAACTTTTTTCCAAAATATATGTAAATAATTCTTGCAACTCAATTATAAAAAGACAAATAACTCAATTTTTTAAATGGGCAAAACATTTGGACAGCTATTTCACAAAGGAAGATATATCAGTGGTCAATGAGCACATGAAAAGCAGCTCACCCCCACCAAGTCACCAGAGAAATACAAATTACAACCACAATGAACTATCACTGTGTCCGCAGCAGAGTGGGTGAAATTGAAGTCTGATGACACCAAGAGTTAGCAACGATGTGGAGCATTGGGACACTCAGATACCCTGGTGCTGATGGAAAATTGTGCTACAGCTTTGGAACATGGTTTACAGTTTCTTATAAAGTTAAATCTACACTTACCATATATCCCAGCAATGCCATCCCTAGGTTTTTGCTCAAGAGAAATACAAACGTAAGCATGCCTACAAGGAGACTTATACGTGAATGCTTATTTGGCAGTTTCATTGACAATAGCAAAAAACAAAAACTGGAAACAAACCTATGGTTGGTGAGAGATGAGCCACTGAGGTCCACTTTCAAACAGAGACTTGCTGCCCAGCTGTGGGAGTTTGATCAATTCCAGGTGTCAGCTGTGTTAGGGGATGCCCCATGCCCTTTGTGGAATGACCCATGTCTTGTCACCGAGCGAGGTGGGACTATGAAGAAAAAGCCATTTGTGCCGCCTCTGGACAGTTTTGATGGTCACACCCGCTCTTGAGCTTTCTGCAGCACTGGCCAAGGTTTGGTCAGACCACATCACTGTTTGCCTTCTCCGTCTTCCCAAGCCTGCTTCCGCTCCCTTCTTTTCACAGGTGTTGGTCCCCAGCAAGCACACTGCATCCCTAACTCCCTCTAAGCATCTGCTTAGAACCCAACCGGAAACAAAAGCAATGCCTCTCACCCGGAGGATGGATACATCAATAGTGGCATATTGATACAATGAAATCCTACGCAGCAACGAAAAGGAATAAAATATCAATACACATGACAACATAAAGGACTGGAATGCACTGTGCTGAATGCAGGGAGCATTCAGAGTTCACGTTGTATGAGTCCATTTACATACACTTCTAGAACAGGCAAAACTGATCTGTAGTAACAGAAAGCAGAACTGTGGTTGCCTGGGGCTGACCATGTGGGGTTAACAGGTGAGTATATGTTAGTTAAGACAATTTGGGGTACAAATAATACAAAACCCAACCAACGATGATTTCAATAATGTGGCAAATGTGAGCCTTGCATAACATAAACATAGAAATAGCACAGGGAATTTTTGGAGGGTGATGGAAATGTTCTGTATTGAGACTGAATGTAACCGTGGTTGGTTACATTTGCTAAAACCCACCGAATTGTATACTTAGAATGCATGCACTTTATTGTATGTAAACAAACTTTGTGGCGATATAAGACACATGTAATAAAATGGTAAAGCTGGTGTAAAAAAAAGGCTCTTTAACATTATGGAGAAATAAAACGTTGCAATGTTGGGTTTGCTAATATTTAGAGTTTTTACATCAATGTTAATTAATTTGGTCTGTGATTCCTTCCCTCCCTCCCTTCTCTTTCCACTGAGTCTCACGATCTCGGCTCACTGCCAACCTCTGCCTCCCAGGTTCAAGCGATTCTCCTGCCTCAGCCTGCTGAGTAGGGCTGGGATTACAGGCACTCACCACCACGCCCAGCTAATTTTTGTATTTTTAGTAGAGACAGGGTTTCGCCATGTTGTGAGGCTGATCTCAATCTCTTGACCTCATGATCCGCCCTCCTTGGCCTCCCAAATTGCTGAGATTACAGGCGGGAGCCACTGCCCCGGCCCTCTACCAAATTCTTTAGGCATTTTCTATACTCTCCTTTTTCTTGGGGGTAAAGCTGAATCTACTATCCCATTTCTCAGAGTTTAAGACACAATTGTTGTAATCTGTGCTATAAATTCAGTAATATATTTTCAGGAAAAAGAAATATTTTCTTATTAAATACATACATTGAAAGATAGATCATGATTTTACAAGCATGGAATTACGAAAAACGAATTATAACCAGAAAAATATGGTGACTATTTTCCCTGCTCAAATAAATTTTCAACTTGTTAGAGATGAAACAATTGGAGGACTATTGGAGCTAAAGAGCATATGGACAGTTGAGTGTCTGTTAGCTAAGACAATTTTGGGTACAAATAATACAATATCCAACCAAAAATAGCTTAAACAATGGAGAAAACGTGAACCTTGCACAAAATATAGAAATAGGGCAGTTTCATAGTGAATTCAAACACTCAAATGCTGTCTTTCTTGTGCAGCTTAATATGTTGGCTTGGCTCAGCACAGTCGCAGGTGGACAGCCCAGTTCCACACAGCACGTGTAGACCAGACAATATACAACCACCCAGAGGAATCTTGCTTCCCATCGTGTCCGGAATTGGTGGGTTCTTGGTCTCACTGACTTCAAGAATGAAGCTGCGGACCTTTGTGGTGAGTGTTACAGTTCTTAAAGGTGGTGGGTCTGGAGTTTGTTCCTTCTGATGTTCAGACGTGTTCACAGTTTCTTCCTTCTGGTGGGTTCACGCTCTTGCTGGTTTAAGGAGTGATACTGCAGACCTTCGCGGTGAGTGTTACAGCTCTTAAGGCGGCGCGTCTGGAGTTGTTCATTCCCCCCGTTCGGAGTTGTTCATTCCTCGCGGTGGATTCATAGTCTCACTGGCCTCAGGAGTGAAGCTGCAGACCTTTGTGGTGAGTGTTACAGCTCATAAATGCAGCGTGGACCCAAAGAGTAAGCAGCAGCAAGAGTTATTGCAAAGAGCAAAAGAAGAAAGCTTCCACAATGAGGAAGGGGAACCCACCAGGTTGCCAATGCTGGCTTGGGCAGCCTGCTTTTATTCCCTTATCTGACCCAACCCACATCCTGCTGATTGGCCCATTTCACAGAGAACTGATTGGTCTGTTTTACAGAGAGCTGATTGGTCTGTTTTGACAGGGTGCTGATTCGTGCATTTACAATCCCTGAGCTAGACACAGAGTGCTGATTGGTGTATTTACAAGCCCCTAGCTAGACGTAAAAGTTCTCCAAGTCCCCACTAGATTAGCTAGACATAGAGCACTGATTGGTGCATTTACAAACCTTGAGCTAGACAGAGTGCTGATTGGTGCATTTACAAACCTTGAGCTAGATACAGAGTGCTGATTGGCATATTTACAATCCTCTAGCTAGACGTAAAAGTTCTCCAAGTCCCTACTAGATTAGCTAGACACAGAGCGCTGATTGGTGCATTTACAAACCTTGAGCTGGACGGAGAGTGCTGATTGGTGCATTTACAAACCTTGAGCTAGACACAAAGTGCTGATTGATGCATTTACAAACCTTTAGCTAGACATAAAAGTTCTCAAAGTCCCCACCTGACTCAGGAGCCCAGCTGGCTTCGCCTAGTGGATCCTGCACTGGGGCCATGGGCGGAGATGCCTGCCAGTCCCATGCTGCATGCCTGCACTTGAGGAGGTGCTGAGAGCGAGTGAGGGCTGCTAGCATGTTGTCACCTCTCACTATGTGTCCCTGTATAGTGAACAAAATAACCTGTTCTCATCAATCCCCTAGTAAATTTCTTTCTTCTCTTATATCATTGTTCAGAATTGGGTAATCTCCCTACCCTTAAACCAATCACTGGCAAAGGTGAATGGGATTCTTATGATGTTTTAGAGCAGTCCTGGTTAACCACATGGACCTGGGGAAGAGCCCACCTTTCCTGAGCACATTGTGAGATACCTGAACAAGTTGGGTTCTTTGTCAGGAAGGTGAGGGAATAATTACTGAGTAGGAAAGAAGCCGTGTCTGCAATGAATATCAAGACTATTGCATTGTTCCTTTAAAGAGTCTCTCATATGTGAGTTTAGCCAAGGATATAATAGGAGAGCATTCTCCAGATACCACCAATAAAGCTTTATTGGAAGTGATGATACTATTAGGCATTAAAATATGTGCATCTCGTGAAGTAGAACATTTAAAAGGCAATGTGCTGATTAATTTGCTAATTCTTTTCTAGTCAATGAAACAGCACTCCCTTTCCTCACCATGATTTCTGTTTCATGAGTTTCTTCAGGTAGAATTCTTCCTTAACTTACACTTCATGATCTCAACTTTATTGAGTCTTCTAAGAAATTAAGAAAACTCATTTATTTTTCAAAAAGGTCATGCCTCTGCCTTTCCTCTTCTCTTCATCCTTGTGTCAAACTCTTAGATAATTAAGCACTTCCTGTGTACAAGATTTTGTGGGGAATAAACATAGTAGCATCTTGACCTTAAGGAAATTTCATTATATTGGCTGACTTATAAGGTTGAAACAGGGAGATTAAGGCTAGAAGTGTAGGCTAGACCTGAAACAGGAAGGCTATGTATAACTTCTCTCTCTCTCTCTCTCTCTTTCTCTCTCTCTCTCTGTGTGTGTGTGTGTGTGTGTGTGTATAACTATAATTTTTAGAAGTTCAGATTAAGGTTAAAATTTACAGGAAAATTCTGAAGGTATTAAAGAGAGTTTTCATATATCTCATACCCAGTTAAGAGAGTTTCCATAAACCCCGCACCCAGTTTCCTTTATTATTAACATCCTACATCAGTGCTGTGGTTTAAATGTGTTTCCCCAGAGTCTTCCCCAGTTCATATGTTCAGATCCTAAGCCCCAAGGTAATGCTATCAGAAGATGAGGGCTTTGGTAGGTGACTAGGTCTTGGGATCAGAGCACTCATGAGTGGAATTAGAGATTCTTGTGCCTTCCACCATGGGAAGACACAGTGAGAAGGAGCCATGTTTGGACCAGGAGATGGACCTTCACCAGACACCAAATCTGGCAGTGCCTTGGTCTTAGACTTCCCAGCCTCCAGAACTGTGAGAAATAAATTTCTGTTGTGTGTAAGCCACCCAGTCTATGGTATTTTGTTATAGCAGACTGAACAGACTAAGGCAATTAGCATAGTGGATTTGTTCCAGTTAATGAATCAATATTGACACATTGTTATTAACTGAAGTTCACACTACCTAGATTTTCTTAGTTTTTACCTGATGTCCGTTTTCTGTTCCAGGATTCTGTTCAAGCTTCCACATGACACTTAGTTGTCATTGTCTCCTGAGGCTCCTCTTGACAGAAAGCATTTCTCAGACTTTCCTTTTTTTGAGGACCCTGATAACTTTGAGGAGTGCTGGTCACAATTGGAGTCTGTCTGATGCTTTTTTCATGATTTAACTGGGGCTAAGGGTTTTGCGGAGGAAGACCACAGGGGTGAAGAGCCATTCTCATGACATCGTATCAAGGCCACATGCTGTCAATGTAACTTGTAACTGCTGGTGTTGACCTAGATCCCCTGCAGAGGTGGTGTAAGGGTACTTTTCTCCACTGTAAAGGTACTCCATCCCCCGGCCCTTTCCATAGTGTACTCTTTGGGAGGACACTTCCTGTTCTTTTTACTGTTGGCTAAATGATCTATTAACTTGAGTGAGGATAGGAATCATATTAGTGTCAGGGCCTCTCATACCAGGCTTTTTTTGTCAAAAGTCCTGCTAGTATGACATTCCCTCTTTATTTCTTATGTGGTACCCAAGTCCCAAATAAGCTTTCCCAGCTCTACTGCATGAGCAAGGCCAGCACTTTGAGGACACTTGCTGAGAGACTGCACTTTATAAAAAATACTGTTCTCGGAGCCATTAGGTCAGCACCTTCCTTTCTTTAAGAGCACACCTTGGGCAGGTTCTATAGAACAGGGTATGAATGGCACCCCCTGGAGTTGAGGTTGGAGATGGTTTTCTTTTTTTTTTTTTTTTTTTTTTTCCCTGAGACGTGTCTCGCTCCCTCACCAGGCTGGAGTGCAGTGGCGCGATCTCGGCTCACTGCAACCTCCGCCTCCCGGGTTCAAGCAATTCTCCCGCCTCAGCCTCCCGAGTAGCTGGGATTACAGGTGCACGCCACCATGCCCAGCTAATTCTTGTATTGTTAGTAGAGATGGGGTTTCACCATGTTGGTCAGGCTGGTCCCGATTTCGTGACCTTGTGATCCGCCGGCCTTGGCCTCCCAAAGTGCTGGGATTACAGTCACCAGCCACCGTGCCCGGCCGATTGGAGATGGTTTTCTAAAGAAACTAGTAACGTGGACATGCGCTGTCAGCATGAGGGTCCATTTCCTTCCCCACATAGTCATGGACATTGTGGAAAAGCAAAGGCAGCTTGGTCCTGAGGCAATAAGATCCGTACAGGAACCATGGAAGAAGACAGGCACAAAGTGACCGAAGTCCAGCAAGCCAGGAGGGACCCCAAGCAGGCCACCTGTGCTTTCCTAAAAGCCAGAGGCATATGGAAGCCAGAAACATTTCTGAAATAGGTTTGTTTTTTTAAAAAAAATGAGAGACAGGAATATAAATATATTGTAAAAGAGAAGCCCACAGAGATTTGATAATAACAGTGAATGGTTTTTTTTTTTCTCTTTTTTTGTTTTTTTTTGAGACGGAGTCTCGCTCTGTCACACAGGTCAGAGTGCAGTGGCGCTATCTCGGCTCACTGCAAGCTCCACCTCCCGGGTTCACGCCATTCTCCCGCCTCAGCCTCCCAGTAGCTGGGACAACAGGCGCCCGCCACCATGCCTGGCTAATTTTTTGTATTTTTAGTAGAGATGGGGTTTCACTGTTTTAGCCAAGATGGAAGTGAATGTTTATTGAATGCTCATTATGTACCAGGCAGTGTTCCATGTTTACATGGTTTAACTCATAGGTTATTTGCATTAGAACTACCTGAAGGACTTCTGATTTAGTGGGTCGGGATGGGGCCAGAGAATAAGCATTTCTAATAGAGCCCCGGATGATGCTGTTACTTCTGGTTTGGGGACCATGTTGAGAATCACTGGTTTAACTAATGTAATTCTGAAAAATACCTATGAGGGAGATACTGTTCTTATCAGCATTTTACACACAAGGAAACAGACATGGAGGATTAAGTTGGAAACATACTCCCCATACACTCTCACACAAATGAAGTGGGAAGGCTGGATTTAAACCCAGGCATTGCAACTCTGGTTTCCAGATTTTAAACACCACATCATACAGTGTCATACATAATTAGTTCCATCAGAGAAATCTTGTCCACCTAAGATAGGACCCTGACAGACTTATTGCCATCTATTATCTTTTTTTCTTTCCTTTTTTTTTTTTTTGAGACAGAGTCTTGCTCAGTTGCCCAGGCTGGACTGCAATGGTGCGATCTCGACTCACTGCAACTTCTGCCTCCCGGGTTCAAGCAATTCTCTTACCTCAGCCTTCCCAGTAGTTGGGATTACAGGTGCCTGCCACCATGCCTGGTTAATTTTTATATTTTTTAGTAGAGGTGGGGTTTCACCATGTTGGTCAGGCTGGTCTCGAACTCTTGACCTCAGGTGATCCACACACCTCAGCCTCCCAAAGTGCTGGGATTACAGGCGTGAGTGACCATGCCTAGCCATCTAATATCTTTTTAAAGATACTACCCCCAAAGGCAGAAAACATTTGACAGTTTGTGAAATAAACTATATATATTGGCAAATCTTGGTAAAAAAAAAAAGTCACTGTGATAATTATTTTTCAAAACAGTTAAGTTAGATACTAAAAAAAGGTAGATGGGAACATAATGGTCGGTAAACCTTATAAAGCCTTCCAATTTTTCTGGAATTTCAAGGTTGAACCTTGAATGTGGATTATTGTTTGCACTGCATTTGAATGCTTTTAAAATCTATTTACGGTTTTCTGTTCTTGCTTCCTGCTGGGTTGGGCAGGTCAACAAAGTGTCATATAAATACAACAGGAAACATTTCCAAGTTAAATTTCATTATTATGGAGTCTAAAATCTAAGGCACAGTGGGCACGTAGAATTCATCTCAGATCTAATGATGGCTGTGGTTCCTAATGGAAATGACATGCAATATACTATATGTGGCTATCAACACTTTAAGGCCTTAAAGCTAGAGTAAAGATAACATTAACCCATAGCCAAGTCAGTTCAGGAAATGAAGAGGAAAAACAAATCCAGATCAGAATGTCTAATGTTGGGTGGGTCTTCAGTACACCCTCTACAAGGCTCCTTGTCCTAAAATCTTGTCAAAGGGAAGAGCAACCTATGAAGAGGTTCATGTAGGTGCAATCATGAATTTAAAATGTCCCTGATAGCTTGTAATCGTTTCACAGCATCAGCTGCTGGTGATGAAAAAATGGAAATAATCATCATCTGTCCCTTTGTTGTTTTTGTTTCTTTTTCCTATTTCAAAAAATTGGATAAATTCCCCTAGCCGTGTAATTCAGAGTCTGACATGTGGTGTCAGGAAACTAACCTTCAGGTCCAGTCTAGACCAGGGCTTGCCAATCTCTCACTCCTGACATTTTGGGACAATAATTCTTCATTGTGAGGGGACTGTCCTGTGCACTGCAGGATGTCTGGCAACACCTGTGGCCTGGACCCACTAGGCAAAAGTAGCAGCTGTTCCCAAACTCCAGTCATAACAATAAAAAATGTCTCCAGACATTGCAGACATTCCCTGGGGGAAAAGCATCCTCAGCTGTGAGAACCATTGATTTAAATCAATGTATCCTCTCTCTCTTAAAGTATTGCCACTAAGGATAAGGTCAAGCTTTATAGGCTTTGGAAATAATTATTAAGTGATCCCTTTGATTTTGTTTTTTCTTTTTTCTTTTTTCTTTTTTTTTTTTTTGAGACGGAGTCTTGCTCTGTCGCTCGCTCAGGCTGGAGTGCAGTGGCGCAATCTCGGCTCACTGCAAGCTCCGCCTCCCGGGTTCACGACATTCTCCTGCCTCAGCCTCTCCGAGTAGCTGGGACTACAGGCGCCCACCACCACGCCCGGCTAATTTTTTGTATTTTTTTTTTTTTTTTAGTAGAGACGGGGTTTCACCGTGGTCTCGATCTTCTGACCTCGTGATCCGCCCACCTCGGCCTCCCAAAGTGCTGGGATTACAGGCGTGAGCCACCGCGCCCGGCCGTGTTTTGCATTCTTCTAAGAATTATGCAAACTCTATTTCATAATAACAACATAATGATAACATACAGGTCACTTTTCCTTTTATTTTAAAAGTACCTACACACTAAGTTAACTTATATCATGAACTCATGATTATAAGAAACCTGAGTGAATTTCTCTCTACTTTTAGTATTTTAATGTGAAAATGGCAACGTGAGAAACGTATATAGTTTCCAAGGACCATCAGTTTCAGGAACTGCCTTTGCCAGCCTCCCTGTATGCCTTCACACCCAATACCCGCACCTCACAGGAACCCTGGGCACTCTCTTGCTTTGGAACCAAGGAACTGGTGCACGTGGGTGAGAAATAGTGTCATAAGGGCAGAAGAGTTTTGCTCTGAGAAAACACGTCAGGTCAGTTTTTTTTTTTAAGCCTGCAAAAATATGTCTTTCTATGTGGTGGGCCAAAGCAGTGTTTCTGTCTACCACTCTCATCCAGGTCCTTGCTCTGGGGCAGAATTATCCAAAAGGAGACAGGTGTCTCCCGGGCCACTCAAGACCAGCTCTTTGCCACCAGCAGCACGGGCTGGAGGGAAGAGGTGCTTAAAACACACAAGCCTGGAATTGGAATGGAATCACACCTGCATTCTACTTGATGCATTTGTCCTGGTTTAGTATATATTTAAATTGACTCCACTATATTCCTAGCTGCTTCTTGCATGTGTGTGGGATTTTAATCCCACTATTTTCTTTTGGCAGAATGGCCCTAGAGATTGCCTGCGATAGGTAGATTTTTTAAAATCCCACGGATTGCAGGAATGGGCACAACAATGAAATAATCATAGAGTGTCTTAAACAAAATAATTACAAAATAAACAAATCCATACATCAAAGCGGCGGCAAAGATTAAACATTAAATGAAAGAACTGTGCGGTAAGGAGTGCATCAGAAACCCTAAGTTGTACTTAGCTTTCATGAAATTGAGAATGATACCATTAAAGTCCTCAGTGAGATTCTTCACACTGTTTTGGCAACATGATTTAATTTCAACCCACAGCTACTAAATTACCCTTTGCTTCTTTTGAGTAGAGCAGGATTGTCCTGTACCATCTTGAAAAATTCTGAAGTAACTTTCCAGAAATTCTCTTATAGTGAAATAAGATACTGTTTACTGGAGCTTTCTAATAAGATACTTCATAGCCTTCGAACAGCACTGCCTTTGAAATGAAACCAGTATGAATGTTTCCAAGAGATGAAGACTGTGATTGCAAACAGCTCATTAAATGTGTGTCTGTGATGTCAGTCTAGTCTGTCATTTGGAGATAATGGACTAAAAGAAAAGACAAACGTATCTCAGTTTTTAGATGCTTTTTCAGTTGTGATGCATGCTCTCCAGACACATACACACAATCAAGCACTCACTTTCATGTTGCACTATGATAAATACATAAAAACTCCTCCACAAAGTGTTAGCCTTGCTATCATTATATCAATTTTATCGATGAGAAAACCAAGTCTAAAAGGGTGAACAACTTGCCCTAGGTACACAGTAAGAGCTCAGTGGAGGAATAACACTCAGATGTCCTTACCAGTCAAAGGCTCTCTGGAAGGCAAGACTAACCTTGCTGAATAGATTCAGCCAAGAATCCTTCCACTGTGAACCTCTATTGTATTTGCAGTCTCCAGAGGCTCTTATCTTGGTTTCCCAGCAGGCAACAGCCAAAATAAAATCACTTCAGGATCTGAATCTCCCTGGACCTCCATAAGACTTCAAAAGACACTAATGAATGCTAATGAGTATGACCTTAACTGATTAAATCCAGTCACAGCTATATAATACCCCACAGGTATTATAGTGAGGCTTTTAGGGACACCGCAGCTTTTATTTTTCTTCTGCCGGTTGAGCTTTCTTAAACCAGTAAGTGGAACTAACCCATGCTGTTCTGAGTGAGTAGGTTTGGATGAGCGCATTTGGGGTAGGGGGTCTTCCCAAGATGACCATTCATCATAGTCCAGGAAGTCAAGAAGACCTGGCAAGAGAATTTAATTTCTATGTGTTGTACCTCTGTTTCCTCAACACCCAACTCATTGCTAGATCCCTAGGCATTTAACACCATTTCAGATATCTGCTCTCTCAACCTCCTCCTTCCTCACTGGAGGTTATAAACTGGCTGCCTCCAGGTCAAGCAGGATCTGTTAGACCCACGTAGCCTTGGGCATACTATTTTTATTTTTTAAAACTTGAGTTAGTTGCTAAGATTTAATATTTACATACATATCTGCATTCTGGCTTTCTCTGAAAACTCAGAAGCTTTGGGGACACCGAGCAAACATTGTCTTGGCACCGAGTCCTGACTGACCCCTCAGATGTAGCCAGGATCCTTCCTTCCCCTGTGAAATGTTGCCTCGCCGGCCCCAGGCATGCCCCTGCCCACAGGTGTGCATGTGTTTCCCATCTCTGCCCTCGCAGCACAAGACACCAACGCCCTCTCCTTTTGGAAACCTCCTCCTTTGGCTTGTCTGACATAGGGGCTCCACTCTCTAGTGGCCTCACTATTCTCTGTCTGTCTGTGCCCTCCAGCAAGACATTTTCCTCTTTCTGCCATCCTTTAAATGCAGGAGTCCTCCAAAGGAGAAATCTATCCTTGATCTTCTCTTCCTTCTCTCTCTCCACTCTCCCTTGAAATCTCATATATCTTCACGATTTAAATTCACAATGCTCTGGAAATGATGTTTATATCCATTTGTCAATTCAACCAAATATCACTGAGCATAAATGCAAGTGACAAAACATCCCTTCTTTCCTTAAGGAGCTCAGTGATACAGATGTGTAAACAAATCCAGTGAAATTTGATAAATGCTAGGGATAGTGGCACAACACAATTGACTCCACACAAGGGGCAGCCTCTGAGTTGTGTTTTGAAGACTAAGTAGAAATTCACCATGGGAATAATGATAAACCTTACAGAATTTAGTTTCTCCTGTTTTAGGAAGCATTTCACACTGCCTGCTGTACATCTTTACATCTTTACTTGGACATTCCACTGGTGATAAAATTAAACACACCTAAATCTGATCTTCTGTCTTCTTAACCACCCCCACCCCCACAATATTCCCACTCCAAACACCAGTTGTTTTCTTGGGCTTTCTTGCCGGCTACTGGCACCCCTATTCTCCCAGTAATCTCCCTGAGAGATATCCTTGATCTTTCTCTCTGATACTCAACCAGTGGTCAAATTCTGAGATTCTTCTTTTAAATGTCTCTCTTTTTTTTTTTTTTTGAGACGGAGTCTCACTCTGTTGTCCAGGTTGGAGTACAGTGGCGCTATCTCAGCTCACTGCAGCCTCCACCTTCTGGGTTCAAGCAATTCTCCTGGCTCAGCCTCCCAAGTAGCTGGGACCTCAGACGCCCATCACCAAATATGCCCAGCTAATTTTTGTATTTTCAGTAGAGACAGGGTTTCACCATGACGGCCAGGCTGGTCTCGAACTCCTGACCTCAGGTGATCCACCTGCCTCGGCCTCCCAAGGTGCTGGGATTACAGACCTAAATGTCTTTAAATGCACATCTTTGCAAGTTTAGGTCCTTAGCACGTCATGTCCAGCGGACAGCTTCAGCAGGTGGTCCTGTGAGTGCCTGACCTGTTCAGGGTGTCTCCCCTTCTGCACACCTGCCATGCAGCCTGCCTGGAGCTGGCTCTGAAAATGCCGACCCTTTGCTCTAAATGCTTTACATGTATTCACTTATTTAATCCTCACACTACTCCAAGTAGGCAGGACTGTTATTATCCTCCCAGGACTGGTCCAAGTCTACACATCCAGTGGGTACAGGGCCAGGATTCAGGCCTGGAGAGTCTGACCGTGGAGGCCACCCACTTACTGACTAGCCTATGTTTCCAGGCCATGTTCTTGCTCAAAACTCAGTACAGCTCCCCTTTGCCTCCAAACACCATCTCAGTTTGTTAGAGCCTTGAAGGTTCTAATAACTTGGCCCTCAGCCAGCTCTTTCTCTCATGTCTTGGTTTCTTGTTTTTCTTGTAGAGTTTATCCTGAGGATTTAGCGTTAACGCATCAGACACATAAAATACGGTGCTTAGTGCTTAGAAAGGGCACTGTCGGCTTTCCTTCCCATACCCAACCCTTGTCAAATTCTGAAGCATCTTCTTTCGATGCCTCTTGAATCCACACCTTCCTTTTCAGTTGGGTGGCTTTTGGTATTATTTTTCTCTGTTCTCCCTCACCAGGGGTAGGTTTTGGCAAAAAGTTAATTGTAGCTTCTCCACATGCTGGGGCCTCCCCTCTACTCTGACTGGCCATGCTGTGCTGGACTGGAATCTCCTCTTCATCCATTTGGACTGATGTAAACGCCCTCGCCCTCACATGCCACAGATCTCATCCTCTTTTCCGATTGTATTTCTAGTCTCTAGCCCTACAGTTAGCCAGAACAATCTCTCCCTCCTCTGTGTTTCTAGACAGCTTTCTCTACACCCTTCTTTATGCCTCTGAGACAGTCTTACCTCATTCTGCATTTTAGTGGAACAGTTGGCTGTGCTCTTAATTGTTTCCCTTTCTCGATAATAAACTCCCCCAGGGCCAAGAGCATTGCTTGTTCATTCTTTTCTTCCTGCAGCTAAGTTCATTGAATAGTATTTGGTTTATACTTAAACATTTACTGAATAATGTGGATAATATGAAAAAATGATAGGTGGTCTTGATATCACCTGGATCATTCATTTGATAAACTTAATGCAAAAGTTGAGTAGAGAAATTAGGCACCAATAGAATTAGTAAGGAAAAGGATAAAATAGATATTATATCAAACATTTATATTCTTGGTTTTTTTTTTTTTTTGAGACAGGGTCTCCTTGTGTCACCCAGGCTGGGGTGCTTTGGCACAATCATAGCTCACTGCAGCCTCCTCCTGGGCTCAAGACATCCTCCCACCTCAGGCACTTGAGTAGCTAAGACAACATATCTATACCACCATGCCAAGCTAATTTTTAAAAACTTTTTGTAAAACATTTATATTCTTAAATATGATATTAAAATATATTACAAAGGAAATACTTCCTAAGGTATGTCATCCAGAAATGTGATGAGAATCAATTGCATGACGTGTGTCAATATAAAATATGCTCTCTAATACAAGTTTACAGGATTACGTATAAAATCTATATTCACGCTGTAGGTAAATTTAGGAACTGCGCTAACAGAGCATATAGATTCTGTGTTTGGTCAGAATTAGGTTGGAGAAAGTAACTTTTGAGGATGAATCTGAGCTGCCTTCCCTGCTCTGTGAAAGGTAAATGATAGAAATGCAAAGGAGTGTTCAAACCATAACTAAATAAGGTGGGGGTTAGTCTCAGCACCTAGGAGCCTGAGGGGCTGGGGCAGGAAGACTGTTCAGGTTCCCAGTGTGGCTCCTGCACAGCCTCAATGGTGAGCACAGAGGAAAGGCGGAGGGCGGATTGGGCTAGGCTGGACTGAAGATGCAGACAAGAGAAGGGAGCTGAGGGGGTGGGCATGGAGACTCAAGTGTAGGCTTTGAAGCTGAAGGGGAAGATCCTGGAAGTGGTCCCAGGGCAAAGAGATCACTTAAGGGCTATCATCTTTGACCATCACAGAAGGTTGATGAGTGAGGGGCAGTTTGTCTGTTCTCCTACTGGAGTCTGAGAACTTAGACCTCTGGTGCTCTAAGTTGAAGGGAAGAAGATCATAGCCAGCTGTCTCTGTGATGAGGAGCAGAATGCCCAGTCCTTCCAGGATCATTTTTTCGTTTGTAAAGTCAGAGTGATTTTAAAGCACGTTGTGTGCATGTATTGGTGGCAGGTGAGGGAGGACAGTCTTTCCTGGTCAGCAGGCTGTGACAGTGGTGTTCTCTGCAGCAAAGGAGGACCATGGCATTGAAGGTCATCTTTAACCTATGGGTTCTCTAGAATCTGAATACCGGAGCCTGTGACCTTGGATTGATTTAGGCTTTATGAATCGGCATAGGAAGTGGGGGAAGCATTGGGAGGCAGAAAACTTGGATTTGAATCCTGGCACTACCCCTTCGTAGCTGTTTTACCAAAGTTTGTGAAAGTCCTTGGCACAGTGCCTGGCACAGAGAATAAGGATTGAATGTGGGTATCGTTGATTCTTTCTTCTCTGATGCTTACAGTGTATTAGACTTCCCCACATTCTCTCTTGTCAAGTGGCAAAAATAGATTATGCCCAGTAAATAAAGACATAAATTGAGGCACAGAAGAGTTAAGAAGTTTGACTGAGATTATATAGGAGGTAATCAAGTGGATCTTAAACTGTTCAGAATTTCTATGATCATTTTTATTTAGAAAGTGGCTAACATTTTTAGTTTATTCTCTACAATTCGTCTCACAGCCCAACATTTCTGTTGTTAAATAATAACAACAGTGAATTACTTTTGACCAATTTTGATTGCACTGGATCCTATCTCTAGGATGCAGAGACTAAGGCGGAGAATGGGATTTAGAAGGCCAGCAAATAGGGTCTCTCAGACCTGGAGCCCCCACTTTAATCCTACCAGACAGAGTGAGAGGAAGGGGGGTGGCTCATGGAGTCAAGTTACAGATAGCCAGCTTCTCTGGGGAATGGCTAATGGTCTACTGCAGGGCTGCAGTCAACTTCATGCATCTAGGGGAAGCAGAGGGAATGAGGTGAGAGCTCAGAAATAGGACTTTTGGGATTGTCACAATGGCTAACACGAGTCAACTTTTTACAGCCCAGTGTGTTGGAACCACTGTGGCAGGGTGGTTGGGATGGGGAAGGGGTGGTTCATTCTGGAAGTAACATAAATTGACATTTAATAAAGAACCTAGTCATTGCTTCTTCCAGAAGCAATGGCCATGTGTTCCATGAGTCCCCAGTTTGAGGTGACCTATGCTTTTCTGTGAATAGTACTTCTGCAAAATGATTTTTGCACCACCTGCTGGCAAAGAACAGTGATCTTGCTGCTCACTGAAGAAAAGTCACACGCTTAAACTACTGGCGAGCAAGGCACAGGGAGATCAAAATTGACTTTGGTGGGAACACGTAGCTACCACTCCTGCCTGGCATCCAATTCCTTGTCACTACCTTGTTAACAAGTTTTAAATTGTGCCAGGTGATACACACAGGTGGTTTCTTTCTGAAAGTGTCATAACAATATGAGAAGATTATTCTGGATTATGTTAGTGAGAAAGAGAATATTATTTTCAGTGATTAAGAGAGACAGGCTATCTAGTACTCATTTCTAACATACAGACTAATTTTTTTTTTGGAAAGCATGTCTAGGCTACTCTTATTTTAAAATGCTGAAGCAGCATCATTTATGCATTTGTTTGTTTGCTTATTGCCAAGGAACCATTTAGATGTTCCTGATTGAGCAAGACTTCTGGAACAATCTAGGAGTTTCATGTTCTACCTTGAGAGTGTGAGGTGGCTTTCTGGGTGAGATTTCCAGAGAACACGCTGAGACATTTTTATTGTGCTCATTTTGCTGCTCAGAAGGAAATTGGCTTTTCCTTTTTTCTGTAGGGATGAATAATCTGAACTCATTTAATAGGGAGTCAAACAGACTGAAGACTTGACCCACAACTATTTCAGATTCAACCCATCTCTACCAAAGTTCTTTGATACTCTATGGCAGGAAACGTGGACTGAGGAGTGAGAATCTATCAAAGCTGCAGGTGGTGCACCTGGAGTTCAGAACTGGAATATTCCTTTTCTTCCTTTCCCACACACAAACCTTATCTTGCATAAGGGAGTAGTGGTTTATGAGTAAACATGATGGAATTCAAATACTTTTCTTAAGGAAGAGTCATCCTGTTTTCTAATTCGATGCAATGCATGATTAGAACAAATTTGTTGATTCTCTGACTCTATTTTTATGAGTTTCTTTTGATTTTTGCTGGCAATCCCCCTTCCATCCTTAGTCTCCAGTCTCTTTCATATGTTGCTGCCGCTCTATCCCATTCCATTTCACTTCACTCAACACTTGCTGAATAGTTACATTGTAAAGGGTCTGTACTTGAAAGACATTAGAGGAGACACAAAAATGAAGATAAGGTTTATACCTTCAAAGAAACTGGCCTGTACTTTGGGTGAGAGACATGCACCCAAATCTCCTTTGCACAATCATGTGTTGCTTAACGACAGGGATACAGGCTGAGAAATGTGTCCTTAGGTGATTTCATTGTTGTGTAAATATCATAGTGTGCACTTACACAAACCTAGTTGGTAGAGCTTACTACATACCTAGGCTGTGTGGTATGGCCTCTTGCTCTTAGGCTACAAACCTGCACAGCATGTGACCCTACCAAATACTGTAGGCAACTGTAACACAATGGTAAGCATGTGTGCATCTAAACACGTCTAAACATAGAAAAGGTATAGTAAAAATACGGTATAAAAGATAAAAAATGGTACACCTGACCTGGTGCAGTGGCTCTCACCTGTAATCCCAGCACTTTGGGAGGCCGAGGCAGGTGGATCACGAGGTCGGGAGATCGAGACCATCCTGGCCAACACGGTGAAACCAAACCCCGTCTCTACCAAAAATACAAAAAACTTAGCCGGGCGTGGTGGCGGGTGCCTGTAGTCCCAGCTATTCAGGAGGCTGAGGCAGGAGAATGGTGTGAACCTGGGAGGCAGAGCGAGACTCCATCTCAAAAAAAAAAAAAAAGAGCAAGACACAAACACACACATTAGCCTAGGGCTACACAGGTCAGGATCATCCATGTCACTGTTTTCCTTCTCTACAATTTGTCCCACTGGAAAGTCTTCAGGGAAACAACAGCCAGGGAAACAACAGGCACGGAGCTTCCATCCCCTGTGATAACAATGCCTTCCCCTGGAATCCCTCCTGAAGTACTTGTCTGAGGCTGTTTCACAGTTAACTTTTTTTTTGTAGGTAGAATGTGTACACCCTAACGATAAAAAGTATAGTAATACATAAGCCAGTAATACAGTTGTTTATTTTCTATCAATTATGTACTATACATAATCGGATGTGAGATAGATATATATATATATATTTTGAGACGGAGTCTCCCACTGTTGCCTGGCTGGAGTGCAATAGTGCGATCTTGGTTCACTGCAACCTCCACCTCCTGGGTTCACGTGATTCTCCTGCCTCAGCCTCCTGAGTAGCTGAGATTACAGGCACCCACCACCAAACCTAGCTAATTTTTTGTATTTTTAGTAGAGACGGTATTTCACTATGTTGGCCAGACTCGTCTGGAACTCTTGACTTCGTGATCCCCCTGCCTTGGCCTCCAAAAGTGCCGGGATTACAGGCGTAAGCCACTGTGCCCCACCTGTATATGCTATGTTTTTATACCAGTGGTCCTCAACCTTTTTGGCACCAGGGACCAATTTCATGGAAGACAATTTTTCCATGGACTGGGGGGCTAGGGAAGGGAATGGTTTCAGGATGAAACTGTTCCACCTCAGATCATCAGGCATTAGTTAGAATCTCATAAGGAGTGCAAAATCTAGATCCCTTGCACTCACTGTTCACAACAGGCTTCACGCTCCTTTGAGAATCAAAAGCTGCTGCTCATCTGACAGGAGATGGAGCCCAGGTGGGAAGGCTCCCTTGCCCACCACTCGCCTCCTGCTGTGTGGCCTGCTTCCTAACAGGCCACGGACTGGTACTGGTCCATGGCCCTGGGGTAGGGGACGGCTGCGTTTTTATGACTGGCAGCACAGTAGGTTGTTTTACACCAGCATCACGAGAAACACATATTGCGCTACAATGCTACGACAGCTACGATGTCACTAGGTGGTAGGGATTTTTCAGTTCCATTATAAGCTTATGGGACCACTGCCATATGTACAGTCCGGCATTGACCGAAACCTCATCACAGAATGCATGACTGCACAGTGACATCATTCTCCTCAGAAGAGCACTTAATGTCATGGGAATGTGGAGGAGACGCAGATGACTTTGGCCGAGTGAATTAGAGAAGGGCCTAGAAACAGAACCAAGCAAACATGCTGAAAAGGAAATCCATACCTTGGATTCTCATCCTTTTAAACAGACTTCCTTTCATCTATTTTTTTCCCAATGAAATCATTTCCTCCAGACTCAAATTTTAATTCTTTCTCTCTGTTCACGTCCCTGGCTTCCCTCTCCTGAAGCCAGGCACGGTGCCTCAGCAGAGGGATAAAGGAGGCTGTGCATCAACACATCAACACATTCTGTTAACCTCTCTTTTGACAGGTACAAAATATCCCAGTAGCCTTTTGCAAAGAACAAATTAACATTTTTCATCAGCAGAAGCTGGAGCTCTTAATGATAAGCATTGCTCTAAATGTTGCCTCCCCTGGGATGCAAACTCCAAGCCTCTGTTTGTTATTTTTAAGTGGCATCTGGAAAAACAGTTCTGATCTAATATGGAAGTCCTCGTCAATTGCCTAAGCTGTTCCACATGGAATCAAATGCATAGACTGTGTTTTGGGAGGCTGTTTCAAAGACCAAGAAATTGAATTCATATTTGGTGACAACATCAATGTCTTCCAGGCTCCCATAACCCTTTCATTTTCCAAATAAAGCCATGAAACAGATGTGCCTAAAGCATATTGAAGAGCTGCCAGCGTAAAGCCAACCAGCCACGTTAAAAGCACAAACGACCTCCTTCGGAGCTGTCACTCTGGCTGGTGGTTAGATCAATTGCAATTCTGCCATGAGTAAATGAACTGACGCTTAGTACCTCTTAAAACAAAAGTCCTGATATAAATGTGACAGTATTTTGAAGTAGCTTACACAAATCTGAGCAATGCAATGTGATTGGAAAATCTCAATAGTTTTCTAACATAGAACTTAGGTAATTACGGTGAACATATTTTCTCTAAAAATTTAGTATTTTATATTTCTAGTCAATTGGAAATTCTTTGATCAAGTGTTTCTTAAATGTTTTCAAGTGAAGGGAAAAATTGAGAGAAGGTATAGGAGAAAATTTTACTTCTTTCCAAAATATTTGCCTTCTGAATAACTGTTATCACTAAAGAATAAATATGCAGTCAGCCAATTGATAAGGGTCCGTTAGCATAAAAAATGAGATTATGAGATTGCATGATCTGTTATCAATGCTTAAGGAAAGCTAATATACTTGTATGAAAGTTATATTTTGGGGTACAGTTTGGTTCAGATAAAGTAACTATCATCCGGCATTTGTTGTTCCTTCTATAAGTTTTTTTTTTTAATCTAAAAGATGATTGGTAGCTCTTTTCATTTTAGACATAAAATTGTCGTTCATTTCTTGTCTGTAGAGGGGTTTGGATTTGTTGGCTCTTCGAAACACATTCCTGCTCTGTTGTTCTGCAAAAAGAAAATTCATAAAGCTGGGGACATGAGAAAGCCAGACAGACCTTTGCTCTCTTCCAGGAATGTGGAGTCATAAATGAAGAAGTGAAGCATATACCATCAGACGGTCCCGCTGCTTCCAAGTGGCACACTACCTCCGAGTCAGCACGGTTTCACCCCTGGGAGTGGTTCCCCTGGGGTTCTGCCTGCAGGACATCTGACTGCTCTCTCTGTGCCCCCACGATTTGAGGCATCTGTCTTCAGCTCTGCACAGGTCCTCTTAGCCTATTACTCAGTTAGAAAGGTATGTGCTCCCTGGCTGGCATTCTAGGATTTGTGATACTAGAATTTAAGACTTTGATGATAAACATTTGACTTTTGGTGTTTATAATTTAAACTACAAAAATTGCCTCAGAAACAATTGCAGCATGTGGCCCTTATAACACAGTAACTATATTTATTACTCCTTAGTTAGGGGAAAACAGTTTTCTGCAGTTATTTAAACTTAAGACAACTTGCTTCAAAAATGTAAACAATAAATTTTTTTTGGTGCAATCTTCAAGCAACTTAATGAAAACTGGCATTAATTTTACTGGCAAAGCATGACAGCTCAAATGGACACTGCTTGTTATCCCAGGTCTGATATAACACCAACTAGAAACATACATGACACGAGGACAAGTTAACCTTAAGAACATTACGAAAGCTGATTATTACTATACTAAAGGTATTTTTACAATGGCCTGCCTCTATAGTTTAAAAAAAATCAGAGAACGTTCAGGAAAATACCATGCCTCCATTTTCCATGTGGACTGCATTATATATTTTCCTGAATTGATAAATCTCAAGAAAAAGTACAAGTTTGTTAGGAGCTAAGGCACAAAACCAGACACAGGGTAGGTTTAGATAGCTAATAGACTTAAATCATTCAGATTGGCTATGATGGTCAAGTTACTAAATGTTAATTACTAGACCAATTCATCTCTATTTCTTTTGATACTGCATAGGCCTCACACTTTGCTTTTCTCTGTCGTGAGAATTTATGAGATCTTGCCAAAATATAGCCCTGATGTGAAAAGTGATAACCATGTAGGAGGCTCAGATTCTCTACCCCTATCATATAATCTGATTACTCACCAGGGTGGCTGGTTACCCAAGTGGTGCGGCATCGTAGTGATTAAGCCTAGGTTATGAAGAGTTTGATTGGTGCATGAACCCTGGCCACAGATCAGAGCTTGGCCCCAGGCAGTGGCTTCCAATGTGTGTTGTGGGATGCCAGCAGAGCAAGTGAGGGAATGGGAACTGTGAATCTATAGCTAAAATGGCATCAGCAAAATGATCAGCGTATGCACCCTACTCATAGTCAAAATGCCACCTTTGGGGAGTCCTTCCCCTTAGAAGGTAGAAAATGACAAAGGAACATCATTCCTACCCTAATGGGAACAAGAAGCCGAATAAGCTGCAAGATCATAACTTTGTAGGTGCCCATTAGAAAGCTGAAGTCACAAGGCCACCAAGTCAACAGGATTCTAAAGAGGGATCTGCCAGGCACAGTGGCTCACACCTGTAGTCCCAGCACTTTTGGAGGCCAAAGCAGGACAATCATTTGAGGCCAGAAGTTCAAAATCATCCTGGACATAGAGAGGCCCCTTTCTCTACAAAAAATTTAAAAAGTAGCCAGGCGTGGAGGTGTGCACCTGTGGTCCCAGCTGCTTGGGAGGTTGAGATGGGAGGATTGCTTGAACCCAGGAGGTTGAGGCGGCAGGAAGCTGCGATTGTGCCACTGCACTCCAGCCTGGGTGATGGAGCAAGAGCTTGTCTCTAAATAAATAAATAAATGTTATAACTGTCCAGTCTGTGGTCATTTGTTATAGCTGCCCAAGCTGACTAAAGTGAACCCTTTGCCACTGGAGGGGTGAAAGCAAAACCCACTGGCTTGGAGAAGGAATGGAAGACTCTCCTGCCCCCCGGACATAAGCCGTGCACCTTGGCTTCTCTGGGAGAGGAAGAAACTAAGTTTCCCTGCGCCTGGAGGAGGGATGAGACACCTTCTTGAAGCCAGGATTAATCTGTGCAATGCAGAAGTCAGCTATCGCAGGGGGAGGGGCAGACACTCTCTCACCTGACCTCACTCCAAGGCTGAATTCTATGCCATGGGGCGGGAGGGAGGGACTGTGAGAAAGCCCACCCATTAGCCCAGTGGAGGGTCTGAGACTAAGCCTGCGGGGAGAGAACAGAGAACTCTCCTGCCCCCCAACCCGATCCTCCACCAAGTACCAAGACCCAGTGTCAACCCCTGGGGTACGGGCAGGAACATGGAGAGTGACTCCCTCGGTGGCACAGGCTTCCAGGGTTTGCTGGAAGTTGGGAGTGGAGCAAGAACACTGAGAAAGCCCCTCCAACATGCCAGACCCACTCTGCACACAGGAAACAGCAGCCCACAGATGGGGCATTGAAGTCCATGCACTGAAAGTATCGAAGCAACAACAAACCCAAGCCCAACTCAGCTCCTAAGAGATTGACTTAACCCCACACGACAGCCAGACAGAAGGGGAGGTCTGTGAATTTCCTGGCTTCCTGGCCTAACTACTATTTACCTCTGTCTCTACTGTTATCCTGACCCACGAAGTCCAGTATGCAAAATATTAGGAGACACACCTAAAGGCAACAAAGTGTCATTTTTATATTGAAATGGTGTTACAAGTTCAAAATTTATTCTCAAGAAATTGGATTGGTTTGATTTGTATTTTAATTCTATTAAAGTTAAAGAAAGTGGGCTGGGCGTGGTGGCTCACACCTGTAATCCCAGCACTTTGGGAGGCTGAGGTGGGTGGATCACTTGAGGTCAGGAGTTCAAGACCGGCCTGACCAACGTAGTGAAACCCCATCTCTACCAAAAATACAAAATTATCTGAGCATGGTGGCTCATGCCTGTAATCCCAGCACTTTGGGAGGTCAAGGGGGGGCGGATCACCTGAGGTCAGGGGTTCAAGACCACCAGCCTGACCAACATGGAGAAACCCCATCTCTACTAAAAATATAAAATTAGTGGGGCATGGTGGCGCATACCTGTAATCCCAGCTACTTGGAAGGCTGAGGCAGGAGAATCACTTGAACACGGGAGGTGGAGGTCGCAGTGAGCCAAGATCGGGCCATTGCACTCCATCCTAGGCAACGAGAGGAAGAAAAAAAAAATTAAAGAAAGTGAATTAAAAATAAGGACTTTGTATTTTCTGTGTTAAATACACTTTCTTTTATACTTTTATCTTTTCAATGACTATTTAGTAAAATGAGGCAAAGATACAAAGATTTTTGAACTCTGGTCTATGATGAAGTGGGTTATGGCCTCGTACTGAAGAAAACCAGCATGGATCAAAGTAACATGGGTCTTTAAGTTGTCACTTATTTAATGACTGATACCTTTGCAAATTTGAGGCAGCTTAAAATAAAACTAATTAGTAAGTTTAATAGACCAAAATCATAAAAGGGAATATTCTTGCTATGAAGGCTAGTAGAGTTACGGATAGACTATAGTGCTTGAACATGGAATTTGGTTCTTTACTTGTTAGCTAGGGAAAAAAATCTAAGCTTAGTAGCCTAAATAATTGTAATGTAGGATGCTTATGAATTCCTTTTAAGAGATAACCTTTTTCTTTTCTTTTCTTTTCTTTTCTTTTTTTGAGACAGGGTCTTGCTCTGTTGCCCAGGCTAGGGTGCAGTGGTGTGAACCTGGCTCAGTGCAGCCTCAACCTCCTGGGCTCAAGCAATCCTCCCACCTCAGCCTCCTGAGTAGCTGGGACCACAGGTGTGTGCTATCATGCCAGGGTAATTTTTTTTTTTTTTTTTTTTTTTTGTAGAGAAGGGGTCTTGCCATGTTGCCCAGCATGGTCTCAAATTCGTGTGCTCAAGCGATGCCCAGGGAAGGAGGAGTGTACTCCCTCCTCACAGACCATTTATCAATCCATGAGAAACACTCAGAAAATATTGTGTTTAGCAAATTTCCTTTAAATTGGCATAGCAGAGAATCATTCAGATTCACTATTCTAGGAAGGAAAAGACTTATAACTGGAAATTTTTTGGACGAATGATCTCTAGCTATAACCATCCTGAATCAGTTAATTTTTTCCAGAAGGAGGTGCCTGTAGAAAGTGTACCATTTATTGTCACTACTATGTGTTAAGTACTTTGAGATTCATCAAGAAAAAAGGCACCATAAATGTGTTTGAGCACATAGTTATCATGCACCAACACACATACTCATTGTCCATTTCAATACCTAATTTTTATATAGTAACTCAAATTATCCAAATAATTGCTATTTGAACTTTTAAAGAGAATTCTTTGCATTAGTCAAAACCTTTTATCACTTCAGAGAGTAAAACTTCCCGTGGGGCAATGGTCTGAAATTTATCATGGAAGCTGATGATTATCTTCAGAGCTTCTGGAATGTCTCCCGGGGTGAATTCATCAGTGATCTAGTCATTAATCACTCATTTTGCTTATTTTTAGTTCAAAGAAAATTGCAGACATTTTATGTGAGCTTTTATTTATGCAACTTTTTGCCAGTGAACTCATATGGTAGTTACTTTTTGCTTCCTGGAGGATGAGCTGGTTTTAATTCAGTAAAGTAAATGGAAATATCCAGATGTTCGCTGTACGTGAGGAAGCACAAAGGCTTACATAGTTGTTTTTGCAGTTAAGTTTTTAAAAAGCTGTTTGTAATTCAGTGAAGTTAGGGCTCAAGCCAATGTCTTAAAAGCGTTGCTTTAGATAATATGGGAAGTATCAATATTTCTAAGGGATATTTGATATTTTAATAAGGTGTTATAATTTTGAAATTCCATAAATTAACATTGTTACATTACTATTAACTAGACTCCAGACCTTAATTCAAATTTCAATATTTTTTCCATTAATGTCCTTTTTCTGTTCCAGGGCCCCATCCTGGACATCACATTACATTTCATGGTCCTGTCTCCTTGCTGCTCCTGGTCTGTGACAGTTTCTCAGTCTTTTCCCTGTTTTTCATAACCTTGACGGTTTTTAGAAGTCATGGGTCAGGTGTCTTGAAGAATATCTCTTAATTTGGGTTTGTATGATGTTCTTATAATTGATTGGGATTGTGAGTTTCTAGAAAGAATATCAGAGGAGAAGAGCCCTTCTCATATATCATATTGGGAGTACATGGTATCTACAAGACATCCCTGGTGACGCTGACCTTCATCTCTTGGTTCAGGTAGGACTTGGCAGCGTTCTCCACTGTAAAGTTATTATTTGTCTCCTTTCATTTTCTATTCTTTGGAAGGGAGTCACTAAACCCAGACCACTCTCAAGGGAGGGCAACTGAGCTACACCTACTACAGAGGGGAATACCTACCTATATTGTATGGAATTTTTCTGTAAGAAAAATTTATTTTCTCCCTCATTAATTTATGTATTCAATCATTCTTTATATAACTCTGGGCTTGCATATTTTTATTTTATACTGTGGGCTATATCCAGTACTTCATTATTTATTCTGTTGCTCAGATTGTCCCAGCTCTGGCCATTGGCAGCATTTCCAGGATGGATCCTGTGTCTTTGACACGCTCCCATTTTGTTGTCGTTGTTGTTTGAGCACTTTCTCATATTCTGGCATACAAGATGCACCAGATACATTCTACAGATTGGCCCTAGAATCAGATATTTCTCCATAAAACCCTGGTTCCTCTTAGTGCAGAATGGTATGTAGAAACCAAGATCTGGACTCTGGCTACTGGGATGTCATTGTCCCTAGACCTTCTAAGCCTTCTCAGCAGATCGTCATAATCTCATGAGTGTTTAGAATTTTAAAAGGTTTTAA